>NC_083728.1:7048833-7661000 GCF_028564815.1 Eubalaena glacialis | reverse complement strand
CCACATAGTGAAGTTCAGCTTTTGGCATCAAGTGCCATTTATGCCTACCTTGTTCCCATGGGTGTGTCTTATCTGCCTAACAAGACTGCAAATTCCCTGGGCTGTTGGGTCCTTGCTTTTCATCTTGTATCCTAGATGGCTGGGTGCATGGCACGTGCTTAATAAGTATTTATTCGTTGGTTATGGAATCAGTGTTCTTTCCTCTTATTCCTTGAACACAGCTGGCCAGCCTCACTGTCATTCCATCAGGATCCAAATGGTTTCTATTTGTGGTTTTTTTTTTTTTTTGCATTTTGTTTTCAGCTGGTCTTGTACACCCCTGTGTCTACATCATCTGGTCTGTTTTATGAAGAAATGTCTTGTTAGATTTATCCTCAGCTTCGCTTCTCCCTCCCTGGCCTCCCTGTGGTTCTTTCACAGAAAGCCCTTTGTGTTGAGCAAACAGGCTCTAATCTGCACATCTTCCTCTGCACTCCAACAGGGCTGCCAGGTGAGCATCCCGACACCGGCCTGGAACAGCTGTTCAAGTGGTCCTGAGCAGTGGGCAGTGATTGTGTGTGCAGTTCTCTTGTCTGATGGGCCCTGGGTCCAGCACGCTCAGGGAGGAAACCACAAGCACAAATGTTTGCCTTGCTGCCTGGAAGCCCTAAAAGCAGCTGCCTGCTGATTGATGATAACTTGCATAATGACACCGAGTGTTCAGATGCTGCCAGGCGTGAGCGAGACCCTGTGAGCTCCCCTGTGCAAGCCCTGGCTGGTTGGCCAAATCCTTATCTTTCAGCCTGCAGGCAACAAAGACGGCAAGAGCCAGAAGGTATCTGATCCAAAGATGCCCATTACAACCCCGATGGTTTTAACACATGGAGAGAGCGAGGGAGCAGCTTGATGCTTTCCGCTTGCAAAGTCACTAAGAAAACTACACACAGGGGCTCAACACAGACATGGTGCCTCTATATCGGAATATCAGGATAGGATGTACTAGTATTTTTATATTTTATGGATAAAATGGAGTCTATTATGGAGCTAGTAGAATTGGCTTCTAGAAACATTTTTTTTTTTAGGTTTTAATTTTATTCTATTTTCTGTATAACTTTAAGTACATAAAGGTTCATTTCCACAGGCCTCAGGAAATGGGTAGAAATCACAGGACAATCTCTCTTCCCACCAAAAGAAGTTGCATATTTTGGTAAAGTGTTTGTCCTAGAGGAAAAACTGAAATTTACAATAGCAATTCTGTGCAAGATTTTTACACAAGACCTAAAACCAGCCTGCAATGGAGATTTTAGTCCTCTGTTCAGGTGCCCAGACAGAAGCCAACAGCTGTTGAGCATGACAGGGCAAAGGAAGCAACGAAGATGGACGATGGGCACCTAGCATGGAAGGAGAAAGGGAAGCCAGATTCCTGGGAATGGTGTGGTTTTCCTTTTTTTTTCTCTCTCTCTTTTTAAGTCATCTCTGTAGGAAGGTGGTGGGCAGGGGCCCCAGAGAGAGGAAGGGTCCAAGACTCCTTTAGCTGGCCTGGGTGCAGGGCATCACCCCAGCAGCTAACACAGGACAACCTACTATCTCAGGTTCGGGCAGATGCAGGATGGAATGCAGAAGAAAAGGAATGCTTATAGGAAATCATTTTGCTTAGAATGCTATATGGCCAAGCTTCAGCCTTTGGTCCTGTGCAACCCTTGCCTCACTTGTCAATAGTGAAAATTAGTTTAAGTTAGAAGAACCAACTAGGATCACACCAGGTTCTGCTACCTTCACGCTCATTGTTAGAAAAAGATTAACTTGTGTGAACATTCTGATCTGTTAATTCCTGGGGACTGCTTTATTCTTCCCCAAAGACTATTTGTTGGTCAAATAACCCCAAAGGCTGAAAGCTAAAACACACCTGTCCTGATGTGCAGTTCCTTACGAATGGACTGGCTGTATGGTTGAGCTGATACGGAAAAGCTGCACCTTCCTGCAGAAGATCAAAGACCTGCTGTCCCACCCAAATCTCAGCCTGGGGTCTATGTCAGTGAAGGCAGGCAGCTGTGCTTCTCAAAGCAGAGAAGCAGTTTCAGAGCAGAAAGGTAGAGGAAGTCTAGAAAAGAACCATCTTGATACAGATTTATCTCACGGTGTGAGGGAGAGGGCAAAGAACCCAGTGGCACTTCACTTATCCAGCAATTTCTGTCACTGTGGTGACCAACTTCCGCCCATTCCATACGGTCTTGAACTGCCCAGGGACTGGGAACTCACTGAAGTCACCACCTTCTGTAGGAATGAGTACACTCATCTCAGAAGATCTGGCACTGACTGTCTCACAATCCAGGGAATTCTTGCTCAGGTAAACATGGCAGCCATCTGTTTTGTTGATGGAAATGGTTTGCACTTTACCCATTACCTGAACTTTGACATCCCTACAATTGATTATCTCCACAATGCCCACCACGTCATCGAACACCAGACCGAGTTTCTTACAGTTATCTACTGTAGCAGAGTTAATTTTGCCCTTGATTTGCAATGTTGAGTTGACACACTTGAATATGTAAGCCACCTGTTTCAGCTCTGTGTCATCTTTCACCAGGTTGGAAACATTCTCCTGATTTTCCACTCTCCACTTCTTGCCCTTCAGTTCAAGTAGAGCTGGCTCCTTCTTTGTGACTGGTTTGGGGGATGGGCTGACTCCTGGTGTAGATGCAGAGAATGGTTTGGGGCCACTTCGTACTGGAGCACTCTGAGCGTTCAAGGCAGGGTTCTTGTGAGTCTTCATGTCATCAGATACATGTTTCAGGGCATGTGTGATGCTCTCCCCTGATTAATCTGTGCAAACAGTGCTGAGCGGGAAGCAGAGTCATCTGAGCCTGAACTGGTGGGGACTCGGGGGGAGATGGGCCTGGGGTGGGGGGGGAGGAGGACCCGATCCAGCAGAGGGTCCAGACGGCAACCCACTCAGTCCTTTTGCCACGGCCCGGTTTTGCTCCAGGCCAGTCCAGTGGTATGGAACTCCTTAATGTAAGCCTGCAGCTCTGTCCATATACTCAAGTAAGCTTTGACCCAGCCCACATCTTTGTACTCCTTGAGGAGTCAGTTTGTATAAAACATGGCAGCATCATTCATTTCCTTCACTCAGGGACCAGACTTGGGAGCCATAGCCACCCAACCCAGGGCCTGGATACTTTCGCTGACAGCTGGCAGGTGATTGAACAACTTGCTGACTCGGTTCTTCTCCCGAAAGGTTATCACTTCTTGGTTCTGCTCGGAGATGGTGCCAACAAATCAGGAAGCTTATTGCCTGCTGGCTTCTGGCCTTGAGAGGCTGTAACCAAGAGCGCTCGCTCCAACTTCAGACCTGTGTGGACCATCTCCGCACGCTTCTGCACATCTCCCCCAGTCTCTTTACTGATCTTGAGGTACTCTGCCACAGCACCGGCCAACAGTGAGCCAAACACTTGCACCTATGGAGTCGTTCCTGCTTTTGCAGCACTGTCTCTACACCCACGGTGCGTGCCAGGGGCATGGAGCCTGCCTTCAGGCGGCCCACCGCTCTCTCCCATCTTTCTACCAGATTTTGCGTGTCAGCCATGATGTAGTGCCTGCGCAGAGCTCTGCCTCACCTCGGGGCTGTGATCAGCCGCTCTCCCTAGAAACATTTCTTAAGGAGACTTTTTCTTCTAGTGAGGCCAGATTCTAAGCCAGCCACACTTATGTTCATTACCTTCCCATAGGATTTGGCTCACTGATGTGAAAAAAACTATGCAGTCTTTGAAATTAAAATGGCCTACCAAAGTGGTCAAAAATGGCAACGAAAAGTGGAAGAATACCAATGTACAATCTTGTGCATCAGCATTTCTCAAATCACTCTATTTCATCCATTTTTATTTCTACTGATTTAGTCGAAACCCTTACCACTTCTGTTGCGATCCTAACAGGTTCCCTTACCTGCGGTCTCACCCTGCTGTAATTTACTCTCCACATGGCAGAGAGATTTCCCACAGTCGTCGTGGGTCAGGTTATTCTTCTCATTAGCTCTCTTTGGTTGCCTGTGGGGGGGAAATGTCCAAACTCTCTGTTATAGACTAGAGGGTGCATCGTGATTCTCCACTTCTCTCTAAATGCAGATAAACCTCCTCAACCAAGGGGCCTATAAGCTGCAACGTCATCATGTTTCTGTCTACATCTCCACAGGCAGGGGACCCTTCACTCTTTACCCCTCATGTTGTTCTGTCTACCCTGCCTTGGCCTGCCTTTTGTGTCGGTAGCCATTACATTTATCACATTGAATTCTGCAGAATGTAAGCCATGAAAGATGTTAACTGGAGCTGTTAAAAAAATTGGTCAAAGAAATTTGAGAAATTGGTGAATATTAAATCACACTATCATACTAAAGTCTGAACATCCTATTCTAAAAAAAAAAAAAAGCTTTGCTTAACCAAACATTTCCCAAACATAGCTGAACTCAGAATACCTTTTTTTGGAAACACACCTGGGTAAATCTGTTTCCTGGGTCAACAATCTGGAAAATTCACTCTTAAAGCTCTTTGCATCCTGGTCTCTCTTTTGCCCCCTCCCATACATACACTGATGTGAATTCTTCTGTTTTCTTTACGTCATACACCCATCACCCTTAGCACAGTGCTCTATCATTTCCTCTCTCAAGATTCCTTTGGATATAATTTGCAAAAAACAAATTCAGATTAGTTTTAGCAAATGGGGAAGATTTCATATTGGCAAATATAATGGTGGATGGCAATCTTGGTTATAACTTAGAAGTTCCCAGTAGAGGGTGATTTTGTCCCTCCACCTGCTGTCCCCCAGGAGAAATCTGACAATGTCTGAAGACATTTTTGTTGTCACAACTGCAAGAAAGTGGGTGCTACTGGCATCTAGTGCCAGGTAGAGGTCAGCACCCTCACCACCACCAGGAGGAAGTATTGAGCCCAAAATGCCAGTGGTGCCAAAATTGAGAAACTTGACTAGATCCAAACACTCAAGTTATTAGGAATTCTTTGTTATTCCTCTCTCATTTCTCCTGTCAAAGCTTGATTTTATCTATGTCTGCATAGCAGGAAATATGCCTGGTGTCCATATCAGATTCCCTTAAATCTAGTTTTATGACCTAATAGAAGAAAAGTCTTCTTCACTAGTTTCAACCAGAAAAATATACAAGAATTTATTTAATTGGTCCAGGTTTGGTCATGTGTTCATTACAAAATCACTCCCTGTAGATGTTACAATGATCCCAACATAGGCCATGTTCCCATCTTTGGGGAGATGGCATGAGAATTGGGGTGGAGTGGGCAAAACTGTATTAGTCAGACAAAAGCAACATTTATCACACTTTCTTAGAATTCACTTCCTCATTTTTAAAATAGAAATGATAATTTATTTCATAAAACATCATTGTGAGACATTTTTAATGTATGTAACGAGTCTAACAGAATGTTTGAAATAAGAGAGATGTTTAATAAATGGTAGATATGATTCGTAGATTCTTTTTAATGTTTTTACTGTGGCAAGAACACTTAACAGGAGATCAACCCTCTTAACACATCCTTAAGTACGCAATGCAGTATTGTTTACTACAGGCACAATATTGTATGGCAGATCTCTAGAACTTATTCCTCTTGCATAACTGCAATTCGATACCCTTTGAGAAGCAACTCCCCAACCCCCCTTCCCTCAGTCCTGGTAACCACCATTCTACTCTCTATTTCTATAAGTTTGACTATTTTAAAGACTTCATATAAGCAGAATCATACAATATTTGTCCCTTGTGTCCAGCTTACTTCACTTAGCATAATGTCCTCCAGGTTCATCCGTGTTGTCATATATGGCAGGATTTCCTTCTTTTTCTAAGGCTGAGTAATATTACATTATATATATATATATGTATATATACATATATATATATATATATCTCACACTTTCTTTATCCATTCATCATCAACGGACATTTAGGTTGTTTCCATATCTTGGCTATTGTGAATAATGCTGCAATGAACAAGGGAGTGCATGTATTTCTTGCAGATCCTTATTTCAGTTCTTTTGGATATATAGCCAGAAGCAGGATTGCAGGATCATAGGGTAATTCTAGTTTTTAATTTTTTGAGGAGTCTCCATACTGTTTTCCATAGTGGCTGCACCATTTTACATTCCTACCAACAATGTATAAGAGTTTCAATTTCTCCGCATCCTCACCAATATGTGTTTTGTTTGTTTTGCTTTAAAAATAGACATTCTAACAGGTGTGAGGTGATATCTCGTTATGGTTTTATTTGTATTTCTCTGATGATTAGTGATGTTGATCACCTTTTCTTATACCTGTTGGTCATTTGTATTTCTTCTTTGAAGAAATGTCTATACAAGTCCTTTGCCCATTTTTTAATGACTATTTTATTTTTGCTGTTGAGTTGTAGGAATTTCTTACATAATTTGGATATGAGTCCTTTATCAGATATATGTTTTGCAAATATTTTCTCTCATTCTGTAGGTTGCCTTTTTGCTCTGTTGGTTGTTTTGTTTGCTTTGCAGAAGCTTTTTAGTTTGATGTAGTCCCATTTGTCTAATATTGCTTTTGCTACTTGCGCTTTTGGTGTCATATTAATTGGTAGCTATTTAATGATGATGCTGATTAGAAGACAAATAAGAAAGCAATATAAATAGTCAATCTCTAACATGAAAAAAAATCAATATCATATGTAGTCCAGAAATCAGAATAGAAAACATAATATTTATCTTTGGTTTTGTTTTTTATTTTTAAGTGTCAGCAATTGGGCTTTTAAATTTGCTTGCTTACAAAAGTATACCACAAGCTGATAAAATATATCTGGTAGCTGTGGTGTCAGGAGTCCCTTTAGAGTTGTGAGATATACACAGTTTGAAACATTTGGTGTCAAAGTAGCATTTAAATCCTCAGACCAATTAAGTCTAATTATTGAGTGAATAGTAATACTTTTCTTCAACAATGTGAAAGTTAAATTAAAACTTATTTTCAAATTAGAAGGTAACACCTACTACCTGTCAGTCAGTCAAATGTTTGTTTGAGGATCTGGTTAGGAAAAAGATAGAGATTAAAAATACTAACGTAAAGTCAAGTCTTTCTTATATTATGAGCATTATACTTAGATTATACAAAACTCTTGCTTTTTAAACCAGTACTGTGGCAAACCTAAAATAAATTTTTCTGAAACTCATGAACAAGGTCTAGTTAAAGGTGTCAAGCATGTGTGAATTGTAGGTAACTCATGGGCTTGGAATGGCAGAAACATCCCATCGGTTGTTGCCAACTGACAACAATCTCATTGTTCTCTCCAGCTATATTAAAATTACATAATATTTCTCCTGTTTTATGTGAGTTCTGATGGAGAGCTATAAAAAGTAAACAGATAGGTAAGAACTTGGCTACAGAGATTAGCACAGGAGGAAAACCTTACCATGGCAGTCAGCAAAGAAAAGCATCTTGTTGGGTATAAAAATCATGAGTAAATACACACAGGGTATACACACATATATGAAGAATATTCCAGGCTTCACCCACTGTGCTACAGAAGCTAAAATTTTGCTCACTGGGTTATGGATAACATATGAAGGGTGCTGTGCAGTGTAGAAACAAAGATATCAGAAATGGCCAATGTGAACCACATTTTCTGATGATCAATAAATATGGAGTAGGCTCAGTTTTATATTCAACTATATTTTTTTCTTTTTTTTAACATCTTTATTGGAGTATAATTGCTTTACAATGGTGTGTTAGTTTCTGCTTTATAACAAAGTGAATCAGCTATATATATACATATATCCCCATATCTCCTCCCTCTTGCGTCTCCCTCCCACCCTCCCTATCCCACCCCTCTAGGTGGTCACAAAGCACCGAGCTGATCTCCCTGTGCTATGCAGTTGCTTCCCACTAGCTATCTATTTTACATTTGGTTGTATATGTAAGTCCATGCCACTCTCTCACTTTGTCCCAGCTTACCCTTCCCCCTCCCCGTGTCCTCAAGTCCATTCTCTATGTCTGTGTCTTTATTCCTGTCCTGCCCCTAGGTTCTTCATAACCTTTTTTTTTTTTTTTTTGATTCCATATATATGTGTTAGCATACGGTATTTGTTTTTCTCTTTCTGACTTACTTCACTCTGTATGCCAGACTCTAGGTCCATCCACCTCACTACAAATAACTCAATTTCATTTTTTTTATGGCTGAGTAATATTCCGTTGTATATATGTGCCACATCTTCTTTATCCATTCATCTGTCAATGGACACTTAGGTTGCTTCCAGGTCCTGGCTATTGTAAATAGAGCTGCAATGAACATTGTGGTACATGACTCTTTTTGAATTATGGTTTTCTCAGGGTATATGCCCAGTAGTGGGATTGCTGGGTCATATGGTAGTTCTATTTTTAGTTTTTTTAAGGAACCTCCATACTGTTCTCCATAGTGGCTGTATCAATTTACATTCCCACCAACAGTGTAGGAGTGTTCCCTTTTCTGCACACCCTCTCCAGCATTTGTTTGTAGATTTTTTAATGATGGCCATTCTGACTGGTGTGAGGTGATACCTCATTGTAGTTTTGATTTGCATTTCTCTAATGATTAGTGATTCAACTGTATTTTTAATAAAGGCATGCAACAAATTAAGAACAAGTACTAGACCCTACTATCCCATTTCATTACCCACATGAATAAATCATCTTGGGTTGGCCTCTCCGATCACACCTTCTCCCTGCCCTTACCCTTCTTATGATTCAACATAGTGTTTCCAATATTTGTTAATGTTAATATATGTAGCTTTAATTCACACAACCTATGACTTAAAAAAAATTATGAATATCACTGCACCCCCATCAATATACCAGTCACTGTGCTAAGCCATTTTACTTTTTCTAGTTTATATAAACTTATAATAAACTTGAGAATTGATATTATCTTTCCTATTTTCTTTTCTTGCATATTCGAGAAAAATGAGTCTTAGAGAATATAAACAACTTGCCAGGATCATACTCTGTAATACCAAGCAACAAATCAAGTTCAAATATTCAAGAATATACTCAACTTTGGAGGATAAGTGTGTGCTGTTTTATTCGTTATAAAATATACTGTATGTTTCTATTTTTCTATGAAACAGAAAAATTGATTTAGTATAGTTGAATATTAGAGATTGCCATTGCACACATGGAAGTTTTCAGGTTTAAAGAATCAACAAGACCTTATTCCTGTATGTTGCATATACATACAACTCCATAATAGCTATTTTACTGCAGAAAGTGGGAAATAGAGAGCATTACTATTGACTATTTCATGCTGTGAAATATTCAAATTGGCTGTATGCATGTAATTTTATGAATCCTATATATTCAAGCCCATAATTAAGTGGGATCATTCACCATTTAAAAATCTGTTTTATTTAACACAAATATCATACTAAAGCAACTCCTCCTATCCCCAAGTATAGCCGATCATTAAATTTTGATGGTCACTTCCTATGTTCATAACAATCACCTTGTAACAATTCACATATGTCTAAATTGTGTATGAAAGAGTGTTTTAAAATTATTAAAGCCGATTTAAGAAACTACCACTTGTGACAGCAAAATAAACAAAAATTGTTAATTCCTCAAAGGCATGCATTTGAGAGATTGTATTAAAATTTTGTTTTGGTTCTGTTAATGTTTTCTTCCTACCCTTTCCCAACCCCTTCTCCCCAAAAAGAAACTTTTAGGGTGAAGTTTGGATACATAGGTGTACCAAGCTATATATTGATAAATGATTCACTCCTGGCACAAAATCTGTGTTCATAAGATATAGATATATATATATAGATATATAGATATACACACACACACACACACACACATACATACATACAGTTAGATGGCCACCTGTGTAATTTTCACCGTGTCCTCTATAAATTATTCATCCCCTTTCTAGGTCAAACAAAATATATTTTCAAAGTATATATGAAATAACTTACTTTTCTTCATAAAAAAAGAAATTTAAAGTATTGATTTTTTTTTTTTTTTTTTTTTTTTTTTTGGCTGTGTTGGGTCTTCGTTGCTGCGCATGGGCTCTCTCCAGCTGCGGCGAGCAGGGACTACTCTTCGCTGCAGTACGCCAGCCTCTCATTGCAGTGGCTTCTCTTGTTGCAGAGCACGGGCTCTAGGCATGTGGGCTTCAGTAGTTGTGGCATGCGGGCTTCAGTAGTTGTGGCTCGCGGGCTCTAGAGCGCAGGCTCAGTAGTTGTGGTGCAGGGGCTTAGTTGCACTGAGGCATGTGAGATCTTCCCAGAACAGGGATCTAACTCATGTCCCCTGCATTGGCAGGCGGATTCCTAACCACTGCGCCACCAGGGAGCCCTAAAGTGTTGATTTTTACATTCAGGTCAATACTTGCTCTTTTTCTGAAGGAAATTTTCAGAAAGTCATAGCAATGGAAGAAAGAGGACTTGGGTTGGTTTTCCTGTAATGAAACTTTACATAGCCCACCTTAATCCTCAAACCACATTGCCACTGTCAGGCTCACAACCCAGGGTACTAAATATAAGTCAGATAGTGATACTAAGAGCACTGGAGTTCTCTTAAATCCCTCTGCCCACTCACCTTCCCTCATTTATTCTTTGGTGCCTGCAATTCTGTAATTTAATATTCTTGTTTTCAATTAAAGAGTAGGTTCTAACTGGCAGCCTCTGGACTTCAAAAGGTTGACAAAGGTAGTAATGGGAAACAGAGTCCTTAGCATAGTGACTAAACATATTAAGGCTTCTACACAGTGAGACTAAATTATGTAAGTGTACTTGTTTGACTAGGAGTTTATTATCTCAAAGTTGAGTCATGCTTTTCAACCTTGGCAGTAATGATGTTTGGACCAGACAATTTTTTGTCTCGGGGGGAAGCATACTCTCCTGTGTATTAGAGGATGTCCAGCAGCAACCCTGGTTTCTACCCGCTAGATACCTGTAGAACTACCCCCCCCACCCCCGTCCTACTTCTAGCAAGCTGTGACAACTGGAAATCTCTCCAGACATTGCCTAACGTCCACTGAGAACAGATTGCCCTGGAAAGCAAATCACTCCAGTTTGAGAATCATTGAAGCAGTCTTGATAAGAAACATGGACTGGAAACACTTCCTCTTTGTGCCTTTATTTAGAACGTAAGCATCTTGTGGGCAGGGAGTTTGTCTGTTTTGTGCAGACCATATCCCGGGAACTTAGAACAGTGCCTGCCATATAGCGAGTAATGGGTAAATATTTGTGAAACTAATGAATGATTGAAATGTCCAACACAAATGATGCTCCATTTATAAAACAGAATATTATCCAGCTGTTTAAAAATGAGGAGCTTAAAATGTTCATTAAAATGGTTAGGTGCTCATGAAATATTAAGTAAAAAAAGCCAATTTTTTTTTTATAGATCTTTATTGGAGTATAATTGCTTCACAATACTGTGTTAGTTTCTGTTGTACAACAAAGTGAATCAGCCATATGCATACATACATCCCCATATGCCCTCCCTCTTGAGCCTCCCTCCCACCCTCCCTATCCCACCCCTCTAGGTAATCACAAAGCACGGAGCTGATCTCCCTGTGCTACGCTGCTGCTTCCCAATAGCTAACTATTTTATATTCGGTAGTGTATATATGTCACTGCTACTCTCACTTCGCCCCAGCTTCCCCCTCCCCCCGCCCCCCATGTCCTCAAGTCCATTCTCTATGTCTACGTCTTTATTCCTGCCCTGCCACTAGGTTCATCAGTACTGTTTTTTTTTTTTTTTTAGATTCCATGTATATGCGTTAGCTTACGGTATATGTTTTTCTCTTTCTGACTTACTTCAGTCTGTATGACAGACTCTAGGTGCCAATTATAAAAAGTATGTCTAATTTATTCCTATTCTGTGGTATGAAAAAATATACATCTTGAAGTATATGCAAAAATTGTGGCTGCCCAAGCAGACGTCCGCCTACAGTATCTCCAACTCCTCCACCGTCACCAAGTCCCCCAGCAGATAGGAGAGCATGCCGCGCACAGCCAGCTGCCCCGACAGCCGGCGCTTGCGCACGCCCACGATCATGCCCGACCTGGAGAGCGCACCAAGCTGTGGCACCTGGTCAAGAACCGCGGCCACCTGGACCAGCGCGAGGGGGACAGCGGCAGCGAGGTGGTTTGCGAGATCTACCTGACGCGGCCGCTGGCCACCAAGGGCACGCTGCAGAAGTTCGTGGACGACCTCTTCAAGACCATCTTCAGCACGCAGGGGCTCGGCCCTGCCGCTGGCCATCCAGTACATGTTCGACTTCCTGGACGACCGGGCCGACCAGCACCAGATCCACGACGCGGACGTGCGCCACACCTGGAAGAGTGACTGCCCGCCCCTGAGCTTCTGGGTGAACGTGATCAAGAACCCGCAGTTCGTGTTCGACATCCACGGGAGCAGCACCACTGACGCTTGCCTGTGGGTGGTGGCCCAGACCTTCATGGACTCCTGCTCCACGTCCGGGCACAAGCTGGGCAAGGACTCGCCTTCCCACAAGCTGCTCTACGCTAAGGACATCCCCAACTACAAGAGCTGGGTGGAGAGGTACTACACAGACATCGCCAAGATGCCCGCCATCAGCGACCAGGACATGAGTGTGTACCTGGCTGAGCAGTAGCGGATGCACCTGAGCCAGTTCAACAGCATGAGTGTCCTGCACGAGATTACTCCTGCATCAGCAAGTGCAAGGACGAGATCCTGACGGCCCTGGAGAAGGACGAGCAGGCACGGCGGCAGCGGCTCCGGGGCAAAAGCTGGAGCAGGTGGTGGACACCGTGGCCCTGAGCAGCTGAGCCATCGGCCACGGCTGCCTGGCCAGCAGGAGAGTGAGAGGGCCCTCGGGGGCGGCCCCTGTGTGGCAGCCAGAGCTGGGAGGTCCACGGAGGCAGCCGCGCCCCAACCATGACAGGTGCCCTGCGCTGGGGACCAGGTGTGCAGTCCTGGTCCCCCCCACTGCCCCTGTCCCCTTCCCGCCTGCGGGGGTCCCGGTTCTTAATTGGTGTGGGTGAGACGGTGCCTGCAGCACCCTCCACGCCCAGAGCTGCTCGCCATGGGGCTTGCCAGGTGTGACCAGGGGCCTTCTCAGGACAATAGGTGACTGCTGAGGCCCGGGGGGTGAGGCTGGAGCCCTCCTGTAGGGAGAGGTTGGGCTGCCGAGGCCAGGAGAGCCAGGCCCAGGGGCTGGGAGGGGGCCAGCTGTGCCCGGCTCTCTAGGCAGAGTCTGAGGGCTGGGGCGTGGCTGGCAGCCGGGAGGGGAGGCTAAATGCCCAGGGCCCAGCCACGGTGAGCTGAAGTCAGGCCAGGCGTCACCACCTACCTGCCACGTGCCGGCAACCCCCCACTGACCACTGCACCCCCGCCGCCATCCTCCGATTCACCGCGTGCTCTCCGCGGCCGAGGCCAGAGCACCACGTCGACCTCGCCCAGAGAGAGGCCCCCTTCTCTGTCCTATGGAGGGGCTGCAGGACGGCTCCACACAGGGCCCAAGTGACTTCCAGAAGGACTCAGATCCCGTTCCGTCCTCAGGGCTGTGCCTCTGGGAGCCGCTGGGGCCTGGGGCTCCGGGTCCCGCATGCACGTTCCCCTTATTCATTCCCCCCACCGCGCCCGCCCCCGTCCCGGGCTGAGCTCTCGGCTGTGGAGGTCCCGGGAACAGCCCCGAGCGCCCTGCTCCCCCTTCCCCAGCCCCGGCCCGCCTGCCAGCGGCATCAGTCTGGCCCCTCAGCAGCGTGCCGGCCCCTGGGAGCGGGGGGTCATCTGGGGGCTGTTGCTCGTCTTTTAGGGGAGCAAGGGGGTCCTGCTGTGCTCCCACTGGCCCGGCCGGGAGCAGGACGCAGTGACCAGGGGGCCTGCAGAGCCGGTCTGCCCACCTTGCTCTCAGCGAGCAAGAGAACACGTTTTTAATTAAACAGTCTGTACATATATATATATGTATATATATATATATATATATGGCTCTAGCCTGTCTCCAGCCCCAGTGGGGCCCTGTATAGTTAACTGGAGGAGGAGAAATTTTACACTTTAGAGTAAGAGAATTAAGGGAGCAGGAAAGCAATACCAAATGGTCGTGGAGAAAGTGGCCAGAGCTTCCCCGCTGGAGCACCCCCGAGGCCTCCGCCCTCGACCTGCCGGTCGTCTTGTTTTGGTTTTGACGTGAGAAGGAGAGGATTTCTCGGGCCTAGAGCTTGCTTCCCGGATGCGGGCCGTGGATTCCTGCATGACTGTGCTAGCGTTTAGTCTGACTTGATCTTTTTAAAACTGCAAGTGCTGAATACTAGAGGTTGTTAGGCTTTTTTTCCATGTTTTTAAATTAATCAGTCACTTGTGAAGGCAGTGGCCTGTTCCCTTTTCAATTCACTTTTTCGACGGTACTACGGATCCCCGCGGACTTTCAGGGGCAGCTAGTTGTGGCCGGCCCCGCGCCCCCGGCCGCCCGTCTTGGGCCCCCCCACTAAGCAGCGTGAGCCAGACAGCGCCATCAGCTGAGGAGCCGCTCCCTTGGGGAGGAGGGGTGAAACCCGCCACCTCCTGACTCAGGGAGCTCCTGGAACCGGGGTGCAGGGGTCCCTGGGCCCCGTGGGCACTGAGCGGGGCTTGGGCCCCCCGCGCCGTGGGTGTCCAGCGGGAGCTCAGGCCGGGCGGGCGCTGGCCGGGGCCGGGTTCCGTCCGGGTTCCGTCCGGGTGCGGGTCTCGCTCCCCCCGAGTCTTCCCTGGAGCTGCTTCTGATCGAAGCCGCCGTTCTTCCAGCTCCGCTCGGGCCAGGGGGCTCCTCGGCCGCTGCGCCGCCGTCTTCAGCATCCAGTCCCAGCCCCCCTTCCTCGGGCCTCCTCGGCCCCGTGCTTGCCCCTCGGGCGGCAGGCTGGGCGGTGCTGACGCAGGAGGGGAGCCGGCCCTGCGGGCGCGAGGCCTCGTGGAGCACGTGCGCGGGTCAGGTGCGAGCATCAGCGCCGGCTGTTTACACACGAGCGAATCGCTGACCTACGCCTGCCGTCCACCCCGCAGCATGGCCGCCCCTTCCTCTCCCGGGGCTGGAGTCAGGCCAAGTCCTCCTCCTCGCTCGTCTCCAGGGTCCTGCTGGCTCCACTGCGCCTTCGGCACTGGGCCCAGGCGCCCGCCGTCACCTCCCCGTCCTCCTGCCGGGCACTCGGACCCCAAGCTCCGGCTCTGGCCGGAGTGTGGCGTGGGAGCGCTGCTCTGTGCAGGTGGGCGGCCCCCAAGGCCCCTCTGCAGCCCCAGGGCCGGGGGTCTGGGCCGCAGTGTGGGGCGGTGTGCCAGGATGCCTGCCCACCCGGGCCCCCTCCCGCCCTCGCCCGCGCGTCTCAGGAGCGCCAGGACGGCTCGGCCTCGGTCGGGAGCCTGGCCTCTCCGCGTACCTCGAGCTTGCACGCGCGGCCTGACCCGGGCCCCAGACCCACGGGGCGCCCCGTCCCGCCCTCCCCGCCTTGCCGTTGCTGGGGAGCCCCACCTGGCTCTCCCGCCAGTGCTGGAGCTGAGGGCTCACGCCGTTGGTGCTACTCAAGCTAGAATAGATAGAGAGACACGAAGCCCACTATTAGGTGTCCTTTAACGCTGCAGAGCCGCCACCCAAAAGAAGAGCGGTCGCTCGGCAGCCTCAGCGGCCTCTCTGCAGCCGCCTCTCCCGTGGCCGGTGTGGCCGATGGCGCTCGGCTCGCAGGCTGTGTGATACACGGCTATTTTCTGTTTTACTGTCTCAGATTTAGTACTTGTAAATACACATTAAGGAGAGAGTAAACATTTTTGCTAAAAAAAAAAAAAAAAAAATTGTGGTTGTACTAGGTGGCAGGATTGCAGACTATTTCTATTTTCTTATATTTAATTATACTTTATTATGTGCAATATTTTTATTATGCAAAGTTTGGTTGTTAGTTTACAGAACACAAAACAAAGAGCAGAGTAAGCCAAGCACACCAGAGAAAGTCCTTTCATAATTCTAAAATCTGCAAAACAAGGAGCTCTAACACACTAGATTTCTGACCTGAGAGGAATGAACAGTTCTCTGAGAAAGCTGCTCTAGATAACGCCTGTGTTTCTAAAAATCATTATCTGTGTGCCCAGTATTGTCCTGGGTACCATGGAGATCTAGGAAAAAGTTCAGAATTCCAATGCTTGCAAGTTTAAAATCTAAATGGGAAAATAAGACCTACACACAGGACATTGCCAAAACAAAATGAAACAATATATAATGAGATGTTAAATAGTATGCTATGAACCATGCTTTAGAATTTCATGGAGGAGAGGTATCAAGAAATTAGCCCACTGAAGAAGATGGGACTTGAGTTATCAAGGGTAAATAAGACTCAGATAAAAGGAGAATGGGAAGGGGCATTCCAAGGGGGAGACAAGGCAAATATTGTGAATAAAGGCACAAAGGGAAAAGGTAAGTACAGGTGGAAGGCATCAAAGATGCTGATCTCATTAGAACAGAGAAGTGTAAGGATCACCTACCAACAGAGATGCAGCTGGTGTCTTGGGAGGGACAATTCTTTGTTAAGTAGAAATGTTCCAGGCATCAGCAGAGCTTTTCGTATCTTTGGCCCCTAACCTCAGATGGCAGAAGCACCCATTCTCAGCAAAAGCAATTTTAGGCCACAGACCCCTTTCAAGACATTGGGTTCCAGTAATTGTTACCCGTTTATTCTGTTTCTCCATGACCCTGAATAACACTCAGCCATTACAATAAGGAGCTACCGACATCTTCCCAAGTGCTCCCTAGAGGGTGATAGCAACCCGGTTGAGAACTGCCGCGACTCTACAATCTATTTTCTGATGTTTGGAAGCTGGCTATGTGTTCCTTCAACTTCCTACCCAATTTCATGTGATTTCCAAAAAAGTTGTGAATCTCATTGTGGGAGAGCAAACTCCAGTCAAATAGACTGGATTCGAATTTAGGCTGTTCTATTTTCTGGGTGTATAATTTTTGGCAATTTTCTCTAATTATCAGTTTTCTCATCTGTAAATAGGGCTACTGGTGAATGAGAGGTGTGGGTTGAACTGTGTTCCCCCCAAAGATATGTTGAAGTCCTAACTCTCTGAAGAGGTGACTCTTGAGCTGAGACCTGGTGACAAAGAACCAGCCACGCTGTTATCTTTTCTTTCATATTTTCTTCTGTAGTGTCAAATCTGACGAACATATTATCATCATTCTTCCAAAGACCTGTTTGGTTTTCAGCTAATTTTTAAATGATTTAATAACTACTTAATGTACTCTATTTTGGGGTTTGATTTTATGCATTAATATAAACCATTGTCTTGCCTCCTTTTTCCTGTTCACAAAGTTATCTAGTTATCCCCATACCATTTAAAAATAATCTTCCTTTTCAAACTAATTAATTAATTAGAATGAGGCTTTACTAAGATAAGCCATTATCTTAAAGTCTGGAACCTAATAAACACATTAAATGTTAGTGATTTTTATAACAGCACCACCACTGTCATCATCATCCTGATAGAATCTATCACAGCAGAGAGTTTTGCACCTAGTACTTGCAAGATCTGAGTTATTTGGGGGGTAGTAGGGACCATATTTAACTTTTCATAACTGTTTTTCTCAATGCTGGGCCAAGTTTTTTGCACATAGTAGGGAATCAGTAAATATTTGTTAAATTAATGAAAGGAAGAATGTGGGTCCTCAGTGAGTATTTGATGAATTACTTAGCTGAACCACTTACCTGCTGATTTCCAGTGATCTGTGGCTCATGGATGATATGTCCTTTACTGTGTATTCTCAATTAGATGACAGTCTTTTCAAGGCCCCTTTGAATTAAATCATGATTTTTTTGCATTCTATGAATGAGAAGTCTTAGGGCAAAAGGGAGGCTGTAGATTGTCATGTATAGATTTTGTATCTATCTGAGTGAGACAATGTATTTTTGATAGAATGCATCTACTTATACAGGGCCATGGCTGAGTTGTGTAAAATACCCATACATATTTCATGTTATCCAAGCCAAGGCTTAGAAATGAAGTTTGTGCTGTCAAACTCAGAATTGCGGCAGGCATTTTGATACAAAATCTGTCAACAAAGAGAATTAGTGTGCCCAGAGTGAAGGAGACACAGCAACAGTTAAAAGATATCTTCGGAAAGAAAGTCCATAACTCAACTGTGTCTTACACATAGTAGGTAGCCATTGAAATTTGCTGAATAATTCTGACTACAGACCTCAGCAGTAGAGAGATGCAAAGAAATTTGGTGACCAAGATAGTAAACAATAGTATTATATAGTGTTAAAACAAGTATGCTTTGGGAATAAGATAACTCAAATTCAGACCATTCTATTTCCAAGTTATGTTTCCTTGAGCAAGATACTTATTCTCTCTGAGTGAAGTCTCAGGGTTCACAGCTCCACAGAAACTTAACAAGGTAAGACTTTTTGGGGCTCTTATCAGTATTGCATTAGAGAATAAGCACATAGTAAGGATTCCATATACATGACTTGTTGGTTCTGCTATTTTTACTATTTTTATTATTAAATGTTCACCAATTCAATCATAAACACTATATTTTGCACGGAAGAGTTAATAAAGCATTTCCAATTCCACCATAACAGAATAATGGGTAACATGCACCAGATTTACCACCATGACCCACTGCAATGAATAAAACCATAAAACTGGGTAAAATATGTGAAGCTATCAATTCAATTCAACTCATTGACGGAAAAGGGGAAAATTATATAATCGTCACAATAGACAACGAAAAGTGTTGAACAAAATCAGAGACTTCCTCAATCTGTAAGACTTCATGATGAAAATCTATGAAAAACATACAGGCATCATAATATCTAGTCATAAAAGACTGAGAAAGATCCTCTTTAGATTGGGAACTATGCAGAAATATCTGTTCTCAACCCTTTTATTCAACATTGTACTGGAGGCACTAGCCAGTGCAGGGCCATAGTAAATAAATACGTATATAAATACTTGGAAAAATAAAGAAAATTTTAAAATAAAAGCTATAAAAATTAGAAATAAATAAAAGCATCTTCATTTGCAGATGGCATAATTGTTTATATAGATTATTTCTAAGACTGCTAAATCTAATAAGAAAATTTAATAAGATTGTAAGATCCAGTGTCAGTGTATGAAAAGAAATTATATTTCTCTATACTTTCCAAAGGTTGGAAGATATTTTTAATTACCAATTCCAATAGAATCAAAATATATAAAATAATTAGTGATACATTTTATGAAAGATGTGCAAGAAACACATACTAAAAACTACAAAGTTTTTCTGAGAAAAAATTAAGAGGAACTAAATAAGAAATATAACTATTTATGTTTTGTAAGACTCCATATTGTTAATTGCTAAATGCACTTATAGAATCAATGCAAACCTATTTGTAATCCCAGCGAGTGTTATTTGTTTCTGATAATTTGGTGGACAGATTCTAAAATTTATATAGTAATGCAAAAGATCTAGACCTTGACCTATTTTGAAACAACATTTTAAAATATTGAAAACAATATTTTTTTAAATAGCAAAAAACTTTCCCCTGTCTGATTTTAAGACTTGCCATAATTCTACACTTATCAAAGTAGCATGGCATTGGCACGAAAATAGGTAAATGAATCAATAAATCTGAATAGAGAATTCAGAAATAGACACATATGTGTATATGGTTATTTATTTATTTATTTATTGGCCAGGATACCATAACATTTCAATGGGGAAAAAAAGTCTGTTCAGCAAATGATGCTGGAACAATTGGATATACATGTGGGACAAAAGATGAACCTCCATGTCTACCTCACTCACAATGTAAAATTTAAATCAAGATAAACAGAGACTTAAACATAGGAGTTAAAACTAAAATGTTTTAAAAAATAAAGCATTAGAAAATATCTTTATGACCTTAGCTTAGGCAAAGACTTCTTAGGACACAGAAACACTATACAAGCAAAAATTTGATACATTTGACTTCTGTTTATTAGACATTATTAAGAAAATTAACGTGCGTGCCATGACAAGGGGAATATATCCAGAATAAATGAAGAAACCCTAAAATAATAATAAAAGGGGAATGAACCAATAAAAAATGCAACCAGGTATTTCAGAAAGGAAAGTATGAAAAATGGCCAATATGCACGTGAAAAAATGCTCAACGTCATTAGCCATCAGGAAATGCAAATTAAAGCCACAATGAGATACCACTGCATGTACACTAGAATGGCTAAAATAAACAAACCATCTGACCACCACTAGATGTTGGCAAGGGTACACAGCAACTGAAACTCTCATAGGTTACTGGAGGGATTGTAAAATTATGCAACTACTTTAAAAACAGTTGGTACTTCCTTATAAAGTAAGCCAGAAGAATGGATAAAGAAGGTGTGGTACATATATACAATGGAATATTACTCAGCCATTAAAAAGAATGAAATAATGCCATTTGCAGCAACATGGTTGGACCTAGAGATTGTCATACTGAGTGAAGTAAATCAGACAGAGAAAGAGAAATATCGGAAGACATAGCTTATATGCAGAATCTAAAAAAAAAAAAAAAAAGATACAAATGAACTTATTTACAAAACAGAAACAGACTCACAGACTTAGAGAAGGAATTTATGGTTACTGGGGGGAATGGTGAGGGGAAGGATAGATTGGGAGTTTGGGATTGACATGTACACACTGCTATATTTAAAATGGATAACGAACAAGGACCTACCGTATAGCACAGGGAACTCTGCTGAATACTCTGTAACAACCTAACTGGCAAAAGAATTTGAAAAAGAATAGATACATGTATATGTATAACTGAATCACTTTGTTGTATACCTGAAACTAACAAAACATTGTTAATCAGCTATACTCCAATATAAAATAAAAAGTTAAAAAAATAAATTAAATTAAATTAAATAAACCATACACCAATTCTGGGACCCTACAACTCCACTCGTAGGTATTTACCCAAGAGTAAAATGTTCACATAATGAGTATTCAAGAATGTTCATAACAACTTTACTCATATCCCCAAATTGGGAATAATCCATGTAGCTATCATCAGAAGAATGGTATTTTTTTTTAACATCTTTATTGGAGTATAATTGCTTTCCGCTGTTGTGTTAGTTTCTGCTTTATAACAAAGGGAATCAGCTATACGTATACATATATCCCCATATCTCCTCCCTCTTGCGTCTCCCTCCCACCCTCCCTATCCCACCTCTCTAGGTGGTCACAGAGCACCGAGCTGATCTCCCTGTGCTACTATTGCTGCTATTGCTAAGTAGTATTCCACTGAATGAATATACCACATTTAAAAAAATTTCATTAAAAAATACCATTCTTCCATAGAATGGAACAAAGTAATGTATACTGCAACATTGGTATATCTCAAAAATATTCCCATACCAACACCAATAACCTTGGTGTTTCATTGACCAATAATCCTATGAATTTGCAATATTACTTCCCCCTCCTCTCATATCGCAAATGTGGAAGCACAAGCCCTTAACCACTAGGCTGTATAGAGACTGAATTCATGCCTTAGAGCTGGTTCTCAATACCTGCTTACATATCTAAGTGGTTAGTAACTCCAAGCTAAATGAGCTAATCAAATTTAGGAGTATTTTGAGTATACATAGATTGTTGTTTTCCAAGTTCTGTGGGCATGGAAGGAGAGCTGTGTTCTTGACTCTTTGAAAAATAGAGAGTTAGGTTTATCAATTCAGAAGAGCCTGTGTTTCTACTCTCTAAATAAGAGACTGTTAACAAATGTCATATCATTGTGGCAAAAACTTTCTTACAATATGCCAAATTCCTTTGCTTCACTCTCTTGTACCTTAAATAGACTAGTACACTTAAGCACTCAAAATCAAATCATTGGAAGATGTTTTATATAAAAAGTCTCTTAGTGCTTTTCCCCCTCCCTTCTTATTAAAATGTCAACACCTAAGTCTAACCATGGAGAAGGTATTGTTTGCTGGATGAATAATCTTAGCCAGTGAGTGGTCCTTTCCCTCATGCCTCCCTCCTTCAAAAGGAGGATTAAGCCATTGTTCCCTCTGAATTCAACAATTAAAGTAATAAAAATGATGTTTTTCTTTATAAAGTCAAGAAATTACAAGTTTACTGGTTTTCTGGGTTCAAATTATAACCCTCAACAACCCTGTATGGCATTCCTGAGAGGGTAAACCCATTTTCTTTTTCCCAAATGATGACAGGAAAATTCTTCTTTCAATGTACCAGAAAAGGCAGAATTAATACAATATTGGTAACACTGAAAAAGAGAAAAATAAAGAAAGAAAAGAAAAACAAAGAAAAGCAACAAACAATCATTAATCATTGAGCATTTTACAACTACTACCTCATTTATCCCTTCATTGGTAGTGGAAGTATTACCGTTATCACAGATAATTGTGGCTCTATGAGGTGATATTATCTACACAAAATCACTCAGATGCTAAGAGGTGAAATTGGGATTTAAACGTAAGTCATTTTTGACCCCATATCCCTTATGTGTGTACATTCAGCCATATGAAGTATTTCATCAAAACTCACTTCTTTGCTCTTTTCTCATAAGTTTAAGAATTACTGGATATTAACCTGGTAACCTTTTATTCTTCCTCACAGAATGTTATTCTTAAATAGGGAAAGGAAAATAAAATGTGCCCTCAGGAGGCAAAGTTGTTAGGTCTAGTTTACCCTACTATGTTTCCCCCCCAACTTTGTCTACTCAACTTCCATTCCATGAGTTGAAAAGTCCTGCTGATAAAATAGAAGTTGTTAACAATGGAATTCAACATCATACTCTAGTTTTTCACACTGGATTGTTGAACATCAGGATTCCAATCTAGTCCCAATGTTTTTTCTATCTGCTTTCCTTGGGTGACCTCATTCATGTCCATGGGCTAAATTATTATATCCGTGCTGCTTGTTTTTGGATCTCACTCCCCAGCCCATATGTCTTCATTGTGCTCCAAATCCTTGAGTCCAAGTACTTCTTCTTCATTTAGAGATTTCACTGGCGTCTAGAATTCAACAAGTCCAAAACCAACTCAGTCACCTCTCTGCGAAATAAACATTATAGATGTGATAAAGAAAGAATGAAAAGGAAATAAGGAAGGAGGGAAGGAAATAAGGAAGGAGGGAAGAACCAGTTCCACATTCTGTGTTCCACTTTTCATTGAAGGGTACCACCAGCCATCCAGTGGCCAACCAAACACCAGAGCACCACATTTGACTACTCTTCATTTCTTGTAGCTGATTGATCTCCAGGGCCCACTGGCTTTACAGTCTATATATTTCTCAAATAGTCATCCTTTTTGCCCCTAATGTTGTTCAGTCTCTGGCATCTATTTTCAGGAATCAATCCACTAGCTTTCTAAAGGGGTTTCTATTCAGTCTTTTTCCTTGTGCACTCCTACAATCTGAACTGCATGCTGTAATACGAGGTAAACATTTAAAAATGAGTATCTGAACATGCCAATCCCTGTTCCTGCTGTAGTACTATAGGGTTTAAGGCACGGAGCCAGACTGCCTGGGTTTGATCCTGGCTCTGTCATTTATGACCTTGGGAAAGTTACTTAACCTCTCTATGCATCAATTTTTTTTTTTGTAAAATAAGGATAATAATAATGATAACCTTATGGGATTATTATGAAATTAACCACATGAAATGCATACTATGTAAGTGCTATATAAATGTTAGTTGTTTTAGTTTTTTCTTATTATTGCTGAAACACTTCAGTAAAGCCCAAACTCCATTACAGGACTTCCCAGGTTTTTTGTGTTCTGACTACCATGTACCTCACTGGTCTAATTCCTCAACACTTTTCACTCTCACTGCAGAAGCTCTGGCTATAAATTTCTTTCACTTCTTCCAGTGTATGCTGCTTTCTTTTATCTCTGGCTAGTCCTTATGTCTGGAACACATTTTCCTAACCACCCACCTCCTCTTCTTCCTTAAGGTCTCAGTATAGGTATTTCTTCCTCCTGGAAGCTTTCCTTGAATCCCTAACCTGAGTTAGGTGCCCTTCCTCAGTGATGCTACGACATCCCACAGCTGCTCCGTCTACACTTACCATATCTCTCCAGAACACTGTGACTGACCATCTACGTATCTGTCTTCACCACTAAATGTGCAGACACCGTGAGTGTGGACACACTGTCTTCCTTGTATTCTTTGACATAGCATCCAGTGCAAAGTACATTCTTTATAAATGTTTATTGAACTTGTTAACTAAATAGACTTTTTGCACTTTGTTGATGTACAAATGTTCACAATCAAATATGCTCCCTACCATACCCAGTTTCTAGTGGAAAATATAAAGAAAATAAATAAATTCGTTAATTCTAAACTTGGTAGATTGGGATGCGGAGGAGAAACATCTCCCTGCCTCCCAACGACTTTGCTATTTTTTGCTACAGTTCCTGAACTCATCAGTGAAATATTAGCTATAGTCGTAATTTTGATTCGATTCTTTTTCTCCCATTGTCACTTGTTAGGCACTCTATTGATTTCCTCAAACTTAATAAAAATTACTGTATTTCATAACCATTATGGTGTAGATTATCAGAGTCTCAAGACCCAAAGATTACTGAAGAATTTTAATTTGAAGAGCGATGATTTATTAGTTATAGCAGTTTTATTTAAATAAACAAGAGAATATAAGATTCCTCTTAAATTCATTTACAGTTCCAAAGAAATTTCCACAAATATGTGTGAGGAACAGTCATAATCACTTATTTATGCTTCTACTGTATTCAAACCACTTTTAATGTTTGCTTGAATCAGTTTTTCTTCTTGAATTGCCAGTGGTGATAGAAAGTACCACATTATATTTGAAAGTGCAGGGAGAATTTCTTCAATAATCCCAAAGGTAGTGAAATAAACTACTAAACAAGTATAATAAGTAACAGCAAAAGTACCATAAGTAATAAGTTATAGCAACATTTTCTAAGCTAATTTTCAACATATTAAGTTGTTACAAATATTTTTTTGCTGAAACAAAAGAAAATAAAAAGAATAGAATTGGATAGGAATTTTACAAAATATGATTTGATCGAAAATAGGACAATTTTAAATGCACAAAAGATTGCCCCGCAGTCTCCACACTGTCTGGAAAAATAAGTGACAAGGGAAGACTATAAAGTAACTTTTCTAATCGCATCCCCCAGTTTTCTGTTCGTTGACTGGACAAATTTTAAAATAAAAGCCCTGAAATAAAAACCAGCTTTTCCTTTCTTCTTTACTATCCCTGAGGCCACTTTAATTCTTTACATGCTAAGAATAGCCCCCAAAATAGGTAAGAATTTTCCAATGGGAAATATTATTTGAATTTTCTTCATTCAATATCTACCTCCCCTATGTCATCTAAATTCTAATTCTACAAAATTCCTTTATGTCTTTGCTTATGACAGTACACTGGTGATTTAATAACTCTCTTTCCCCCCTCCCTTCCTTCCCCCTTTCCTTCCTCCCTCCCTCCCTCCCTCCTTCCCTCTGTCCCTTCCCCCCTCCCTCCCTCCGTCCCTTCCTTCTCCCCTTCCTTCCTCCCTCCCTCCCTCTCTTCCTTCCTTCGAATCTTTAGCACAACCTGGTACTGTGCTACCAATTTGTTTATGACCCTTAATTTCCCCCTTAATGAACCATGGTTCACACCAGGAGAGCCTAGGTGCGGTGATGTTTCTCTCCATCTGTTGTTTGTCATGTTAAATTTAGATATCTCTGGCAGTGCCCAGATTCGATAATGATAGGTGAGGGCGTGTTATATATGTGCTAACAGAAAGCTATTTTATGATTCCTGCATGCAATTAGTAATTTTCATCCCAGTTCAATCTTTCTTGCTTGCAGTAAACCTTAACTACAAAATGCTCAGCTGGAATTACTAACAAAATAACCTTTTCAAGTGATGCCTTTTTTTCTTTACCTGGTATCATTTGAAGCGTGATGCCCAGTGAGGTAGAACTTTAATTTCTAAGTATGTATGTATGTATTTAAATAAGAGAGCTTGCACATAAAAATTGCTTGCTTCTTTTCCATTTCTAGAGATAGTGTTGTCCATTTATCTTGGGGTAAATTTTCTCTTTTTCCCACCTTATAGTTTGGTGAAAAAGTGGACACATTTGTGTATGGAGCCCAGAGGCTTGCTGGGAGTGGAAGGATAATGATCTAGATTCCTTCCCATTGAGTTTCCATGTTTTTAAACCATGTCTGAAGGATCTGGAGCTATGACTGAGACCTACGAATCCCTAAAGGGAGATAACTGTAATGAAAAGAGGAATTAGGGTTAGTGTCCCAGACACAACACCAACCTATAAGTTTTTATGTCAGGTTATGTAACAGGTGAGTTGTTCCCTTTCTGACCCAGTTACTCAGGTACCATAAGTGTGGTTGAAAGAAGGAGATCCTCTGTACAATCTGTTTTACATCTTAAGACTGCTGGCCCTCCCAATTGGGAAGAATGACACACAGAGGTAGTAGCAGCAGCAATGGAGAATGAAGTCTCACCTTCCTTTCTATTATGACCGTCAGCACGCCAAAGCTACTAGATCCTGGGAGTGAGAAATGAAGTGTGGACTTCCCCAAATCAGTGGGATGAGGGGTCGAAGGCATTTAATCTGAGTATATAAGTAAACTCTTCCCCTATTGTGTAACTTCACCTAGAGAACTGACACTATCTGGTAATATAATTTACATGGACTTTATTATTCCAGTTGAGTGATCCGAGCGTAAATCAGATATTTTTGAGGTTGGAGGAAACAAAATAGACTCATGGTGAAGGAAATGTATGCCTTATCTCAAGTTGATTTAAATGTTTGAACTTCTTGAAAAATTTCCAGTCCAAAAATTAGGCAGTAGTTGCCCCTGTTGGCTTTGTATGTGCTGATGTGGCCTGGTGGAACCGCGTCTCCTGGAATCCCCTTCTGTGCAGGTGTGTGGTCAGGGAGGGCCAGAGAGAGATCCTCGTGGGAGATCAGGAGGGTGAAGTGGAGCTGTAGCCCTTTTGTGGCTGGTGACACACATTGTCACCACTCAACTGCTGGCTCACCTCCTTGGCCTGAGCCACCAGCTGGGTCAGCTATCGATCCAGTTTCCCTGGTTTTTCCTTCAGCTTCTTTGACCCCTGGGCCAGGTATGTGTTCAGCTCCATGATGAAAGGTCCAGCTTCCATAGGACACCCTACTCATTATGGTCAGAGGCAACAAGAACTGAGGAGGGTTTCTGTGCGTCCTTGTAGGTTCCAGCTTGTTCTCACTCCCACCCACTTTGCATCAGCTTTCCTCCCCCAAACCCAACTTCTGTCCAGCAGATATCAGCTCCAGCATCAGAAATGGGGATAACAGCCTTAGAGAAGCTAAGTACTCAGCTTCCACAATTACTTATGGCCAAATATGTACTAAATCCATATATATCTGATCTACAGTTCTGTTTCTCTGATTGAATCCTTACTGATACACTGTCATCTGGCACCATAGACTTAAGACTATGGCAGTCACATGGACACCCCTGGCAATATTACCTTTCAGTGAGTCTTTTAGAGGCGTATATACTTAGGCAACTATTTCCCTCACTCTTCAAATTTGAAGAGATCATTTTAACAAAGGTAAAACTCATTCTTCTGACAAACATGTTCCCGATTCTACTTCCTCACCCTCTTTTTAAGGCACTGTCTCTTTCCATCTTTTCCCACCTTTGTTAGATAAAGATCAGGACAAAATATTTGAATCTGAAGTTCTAGAAAGCTAAAGCTTATCTGTTTCTCAAAAGATTGGTAGTGGAGCATTTATCACACTATTTTTAGATGGGTACTTCTTTAATAAATCCGTAATGCAAGTGCAAGGACAACTTGATTTGGGGATTTTTTTTTGCTGACCAAGGTTTTAAATCTCAAAGACATCAGTGCATGGAAATCTTTATCAAGGTGCATGTTACTTCAGCACCACCTTCATCAGAAAGTTGGCAAGAAAAGAAAGAAAACATCTAAGAAAGTAAGAATGAAAATGGAGCTTGATTGATCGCTTAAAAAATCATCAGTACACGTATTAAGCCTGAGCTTTTTCTGGGTTAGAACCACCTCTCCTTCCACCCTGTAAAACTACCCTTAATCATTAGATTCCACTAAATGAACAAAAACCATAACCATATTTCAAACACATGTAGAAAATTAACTCATAAGAAAAAAGTGAAAATGCTTCATTAAGGAATTTAATTTCTAGTAAAGTTCTTATTAATGACATACTGAGTCAGGAGTAGTGACAATTTATTATAAGATAAACAAAGCAACGTGCTACCTGATGTTGGGAAGCTGAGCACAAAGAAAGGTTCCTGGGATAGCCTTTGATAGGATCATTTCAACAAAAAAAATCTGAAATTAAATGCCAAAAATATCGTATATGATATGATATCAAATATAAATATATACATGATATTTGGGGCACTTAATTTAGTATAAATATGCAAATATATATAATATATAATTTAATATATATGCAAAACTACTTAATTCTTTATAAATTTTAGAAATATATTTTTGAGAATAGTAATGTAGCAACTATAATGAAAATTAGGAGTATACATAAAGTTGGACACTTAAGTGCATTTGTGATCTAAGGTGAGTTAAGACCTTCCCAAAACCACAAACAGGCCTCAGGAAACAACAGAGTCTGAATTATTCATTTTACAGATGAGGAAACTGACAACCAAGGACATAGAGACCTGTGGTGGTCACTGCAGGTCAGAGGTCCAGGGTCTCCTGACTCCTAATCCAAAATGCTAACAAACTAGTGGTTATCAGTAGGGTGAGGGTGAGGGGCAAGACAAGGTAGGGGGTTAAGTGGCACAAACTACTAGGTATAAATTAAGATACAAGGATGTAAAGTACAGATTACAGCATAGGGAACATAGCCAATAGTTCATCATAAGTGTATATGGAGTATAATCTATAAAGCTATCAAATCACTATGTGGTACACCTGAAACTAATATAATACTGTAAGTCAACTATACTTCAATTAAAAAAATATAAAAATAGATAAATGCTGACCCCGCACACTGGCCCCTCTGTAGGGAGCAGCTGGTTCTTGGGTAAAACAAAAGGGTTGTGTTCTAACGCTGTGATCACTGCAGTTTAGTTGCAAATAAAGTGCACTTTCCCCACTTCACATAAAAGACAAAATCCACACACTAAGAATATCCCTGTTGTCGGTGTGAAGGGAGTGATTGCACATTTCACAAAATGACGCAAACTCAGGCACACGTTCCTGA
Organism: Eubalaena glacialis; assembly: GCF_028564815.1. Classification (NCBI taxonomy): domain Eukaryota; kingdom Metazoa; phylum Chordata; class Mammalia; order Artiodactyla; family Balaenidae; genus Eubalaena; species Eubalaena glacialis. The sequence continues at coordinate 7,631,769 of NC_083728.1, read as the reverse complement.
TGCCTGCTCCCTGCAGGCTCGGACACCTCTCCAAGTCCAAATCCAGCTGCCGTGTCTCATTTTGAAGCTCATATAACCACCTTCTACTAACAAAAGTCATGCTTATTCTTTCGATTTTTTAAAGTTATGTGTGAAAAGTAAGAGATTAAAGCAGATGAAGACAGAGCCATGCACATAGCAGGGGCAACTTGTTACTACAGTGAGGCACAGGCTGGGAGTTAAATGATTTACTATTTCACTTTTAGAGTTGCTAGAAAATACAGCAAGAGGAAAATACTGAGAATCTGGGCACAGGTCTCTGGATTTGATGTTTAAAAATTTGCTTAAATGATTCATACTGGCCTTTTAACAGTCACTGCATACCTGCTAACCCAGTTCCACCACTTAGCAGCTTGGACCTGTTGACCTCTCTGTGCCTCAGTTTCCTAATCTCTACAATTGGAGTGTAATAGTATCCACACTCCCCCGTAGACTGGCCTATGTTAGAGTCCTGGAAATACCCCCTTACAAAGCGGGCAAACCACAGTAAAACCTTGACCTTTCTGCCATCTTTTCTGTTCTACCTTCTGTTCAAAATACTGTGAAGATTGAAAGAGAATAAGATCTAAAGGGCTATAGAGACATGGGGGATGGTTACAATGCTCTGTCTATACTGTTCCTACCCTCAGTGATGTGATCTCCAAATGCCAGCACAGGTGACCAAGTTTACCTCTATGATATTGAGCTTAAGACCCTTTCACTCTGTAGTTGTGAACCTTAGCTTCTAGGGAAAAACTCGCTGGAAAAATATTAGGACATTTTATTTGTCACAGGATGACACTCCCACCCCAAGCCATGGAAATCAGGTAATAACCCAGGCTGTCTTATGATGGTTTCAAAGTATCAGTGCTGGGAACCCATTTCAAATAAACTACACACACACACACACACACACACACACACACACACACACACAAGCTCACAGAAGTTGGATCCAGAAACTCGGGGCATGTTGTCATGTCTCTTCCATACCCTCTCCCATAGCCAAAGCACCTACATGATGTCTACAACATATTAACTTCTCAAATTATTGAGTGACGTCTTAATCTACTATACATGTCTGCTGGCATATTTTCTTTTTTTTTTAAAAACATCTTTATTAGAGTATAATTGCTTTACAACGGTGTGTCAGTTTCTGCTATATAACAAAGTGAATCAGTTATACATATACATATGTCCCCATATCTCTTCCCTCTTGCATCTCCCTCCCTCCCACCCTCCCTATCCCACCCCTCTAGGTGGTCACAAACCACCGAGGTAATCTCTCTGTGCTATGCGGCTGCTTCCCACTAGCTAGATATTTTACATTTGGTAGTGTATATATGTCCATGCCACTCTCTCACTTTGTCCCAGCTTACCCTTCCTCCTCCCTGTATCCTCAAGTCCATTCTCTAGTAGGTCTGAATCTTTATTCCCGTCTTGCCCCTAGGTTCTTCTGACCATTTTCTTTTTTTTTTTTTTTTTTTTAGATTCCATATATATGTGTTAGCATACGGTATTTGTTTTTCTCTTTCTGACTTACTTCACTCTGTATGACAGACTCTAGGTCCAGCCACCTCACTACAAATAACTCAGTTTCATTCCTTTTTATGGCTGAGTAATATTCCATTGTATATATGTGCCACATCTTCTTTATCCATTCATCTGTTGATGGACACTTAGGTTGCTTCCATGCCCTGGTTATTGTAAATAGAGCTGCAATGAACATTTTGGTACATGACTCTTTTTGAATTATGGTTTTCTCAGGGTATATGCCCAGTAGTGGGATTGCTGGGTCATATGGTAGTTCTATTTTTAGTTTTTTAAGGAACCTCCGTACTGTTCTCCATAGTGGCTGTATCAATTTACATTCCCACCAACAGTGCAAGAGGGTTCCCTTTTCTCCACACCCTCTCCAGCATTTATTGTTTCTAGATTTTTTGATGATGGCCTGTCTGACCGGTGTGAGGTGATACCTTATTGTAGTTTTGATTTGCATTTCTCTAATGATTAGTGATGTTGAGCATCCTTTCATCTGTTTGTTGGCCACCTGTATGTCTTCTTTGGGGAAATGTCTGTTTAGATCTTCTGCCCATTTTTGGATTGGGTTGTTTGTTTTTTTGATATTGAGCTGCATGAGTTGCTTGTATATTTTGGAGATTAATCCTTTATCAGTTGCTTCATTTGCAAATATTTTCTCCCATTCTGAGGGTTGTCTTTTCGTCTTAATTATGGTTTCCTTTTCTGTGCAAAAGCTTTGAAGTTTCATTAGGTCCCATTTGTTTATTTGTGTTTTTATTTCCATTTCTCTAGGACCTGGGTCAAAAAGGATCTTGCTGTGATTTATGTCATAGAGTGTTCTGCCTATGTTTTCCTCTAAGAGTTTGATAGTGTCTGGCCTTACACTTAGGTCTTTAATCCATTTTGAGTTTATTTTTGTGTATGGTGTCAGGGAGTGTTCTAATTTCATACTTTTACATGTACCTGTCCAATTTTCCCAGCACCACTTATTGAAGAGGCTGTCTTTTCTCCACTGTATATGCTTGCCTCCTTTATCAAAGATAAGGTGACCATATGTGTGTGGGCTTATCTCTGGGCTTTGTATCCTGTTCCATTGATCTATATTTCTGTTTTTGTGCCAGTACCAAACTGTCTTGATTACTGTAGCTTTGTAATATAGTCTGAAGTCAGGGAGCCTGATTCCTCCAGCTCCATTTTTCGTTCTCAAGATTGCTTTGGCTATTCGGGGTCTTTTGTGTTTCCATACAAATTGTGAAATTTTTTGTTCTAGTTCTGTGAAAAATGCCAGTGGTAGTTTGATAGGGATTGCATTGAATCTGTAGATTGCTTTGGGTAGTAGAGTCATTTTCACAATGTTGATTTTTCCAATCCAAGAACATGGTATATCTCTCCATCTATTTGTATCATCTTTAGTTTCTTTCATCAGTGTCTTATAATTTTCTGCATACAGGTCTTTTTTCTCCTTAGGTAGGTTTATTCCTAGATATTTTATTCTTTTTGTTGCAATGGTAAATGGGAGTGTTTTCTTAATTTCACTTTCAGATTTTTCATCATTAGTATATAAGAATGCAAGAGATTTCTGTGCATTAATTTTGTATCCTGCTACTTTACCAAATTCATTGATTAGCTCTAGTCGTTTTCTGGTAGCATCTTTAGGATTCTCTATGTATAGTATCATGTCATCTGCAAACAGTGACAGCTTTACTTCTTCTTTTCCAATTTGGATTCCTTTTATTTCTTTTTCTTCTCTGATTGCTGTGGCCAAAACTTCCAAAACCATGTTGAATAATAGTGGTGAGAGTGGACAACCTTGTCTTGTTCCTGATCTTAATGGAAATGGTTTCAGTTTTTCACCATTCAGGACAATATTGGCTGTGGGTTTGTCATATATGGCCATTATTATGTTGAGGAAAGTTCCCTCTATGCCTGCTTTCTGCAGGGTTTTTATCATAAATGGGTGTTGAATTTTGTCGAAAGCTTTTTCTGCATCTATTGAGATGATCATATGGTTTTTATTCAGTTTGTTAATATGGTGAATCACATTGATTGATTTGTGTATATTGAAGAATCCTTGTATTCCTGGGATAAACCCCACTTGATCATGGTGTATGATCCTTTTAATGTGCTGTTGGATTCTGTTTGCTAGTATTTTGTTGAGGATTTTTGCATCTATGTTCATCAGTGATATTGGCCTGTAGTTTTCTTTCTTTGTGACATCTTTGTCTGGTTTTGGTATCAGGGTGATGGTGGCCTCGTAGAATGAGTTTGAGAGTGTTCCTCCCTCTGCTATATTTTGGAAGAGTTTGAGAAGGATAGGTGTTAGCTCTTCTCTAAATGTTTGATAGAATTCACCTGTAAAGCCATCTGGTCCTGGGCTTTTGTTTGTTGGAAGATTCTTAATCACAGTTTCAATTTCAGTGCTTGTGATTGGTCTGTTCATATTTTCTATTTCTTCCTGGTTCAGTCTCGGAAGGTTGTGCATTTCTAAGAATTTGTCCATTTCTTCCAGGTTGTCTATTTTATTGGCATATAGTTGCTTATAGTAATCTTTCATGATCCTTTGTATTTCTGCAGTGTCAGTTGTTACTTCTCCTTTTTCATTTCTAATTCTATTGATTTGAGTCTTCTCCCTTTTTTTCTTGATGAGTCTGGCTAATGGTTTATCAACTTCGTTTATCTTCTCAAAGAACCAGCTTTTAGTTTTATTGATCTTTGCTATCGTTTCCTTCATTTCTTTTTCATTTATTTCTGATCTGATCTTTGTGATTTCTTTGCTTCTGCTAACTTTGGGGTTTTTTTGTTCTTCTTTCTCTAATTGTTTTAGGTGTAAGGTTAGGTTGTTTATTTGAGATTTTTCTTGTTTCTTAAGGTAGGCTTGTATAGCTATAAATTTCCCTCTTAGAACTGCTTTTGCTGCATCCCATAGGTTTTGGGTCGTTGTGTTTTCATTGTTATTCGTTTCTAGGTATTTTTTGATTTCCCCTTTGATTTCTTCAGTGATCTCTTGGTTATTAAGTAGTGTGTTGTTTAGCCTCCATGTGTTTGTATTTCTTACAGATTTTTTCCTGTAATTGATATCTAGTCTCATAGTGCTGTGGTCGGAAAAGATATTTTATACGATTTCAGTTTTCTTAAATTTACCAAGGCTTGATTTGTGGCCCAAGATATGATCTATCCTGGAGAATGTTCCATGAGCACCTGAGAAGAATGTGTATTCTGCTGTTTTTGGATGGAATGTCCTATAAATATCAATTAAGTCCATCTTGTTTAATTTATCATTTAAAGCTTGTGTTTCCTTATTTATTTTCATTTTGGATGATCTGCCCATTGGTGAAAGTGGGGTGTTAAAGTCCCCTACTATGATTGTGTTACTGTCGATTTCCCCTTTTATGGCTGTTAGTTTTGCCTTATGTATTGAAGTGCTCCTATGTTGGATGCAGTAATATTTACAATTGTTATATCTTCTTCTTGGACTGATCCCTTGATCATTATGTAGTGTCCTTCTTTGTCTCTTGTAATAGTCTTTGTTTAAAGTCTATTTTGTCTGATATGAGAATTGCTACTCCAGCTTTCTTTTGATTTCCATTTGCATGGAATATCTTTTTCCATCCCCTCACTTACAGTCTGTATGTGTCCCTAGGTCTGAAGTGGGTCTCTTGTAGACAGCATATATACGGGTCTTGTTTTGGTATCCATTCAACCAGTCTGTGTCTTTTGGTTGGAGCATTTAATCCATTTACATTTAAGGTGATTATCGATATGTATGTTCCTATTACCATTTTCTTAGTTGTTTTGGGTTTATCATTGTAGGTCTTTTCCTTCTCTTGTTTTTCCTGCCTAGAGAAGTTGCTTTAGCATTTGTTGTAAAGCTGGTTTGGTGTTGCTGAATTCTCTTAGCTTTTGCTTGTCTGTAAAGGTTTTAATTTCTCCACCAAATCTGAGTGAGATCCTTGCTGGGTAGAGTAATCTTGGTTGTAGGTTTTTCTCTTTCATCACTTTAAATGTGTCCTGCCCCTCCCTTCTGGCTTGCAGAGTTTCTGCTGAAAGATCAGCTGTTAACCTTATTGGGATTCCCTTATGTGTTACTTGTTGTTTTCCCCTTGCTGCTTTTAATATTTTTTCTTTGTATTTAATTTTTGATAGTTTGATTAATATGTGTCTTGGCATGTTTCTCCTTGGATTTATCCTGTATTGGACTCTCTGTGCTTCCAGGACTTGATTAACTATTTCCTTTCCCATATTAGGGAAGTTTTCAACTATAATCTCTTCAAATATTTTCTCAGTCCCTTTCTTTCTCTCTTCTTCTTCTGGGACCCTTATAATTCGAATGTTAGTGCGTTTAATGTTGTCCCAGAGGTCTCTGAGACTGTCCTCAGTTCTTTTCATTCTTTTTTCTTTATTCTGCTCTGCAGTAGTTATTTCCACTATTTTATCCTCCAGGTCACTTATCCGTTCTTCTGCCTCAGTTATTCTGCTATTGATCCCATCTAGAGTATTTTTAATTTCATTTATTGTTTTGTTCATCTCTGTTTGTTTGCTCTTTAGTTCTTCTAGGTCCTTGTTAAACGTTTCTTGTATTTTCTCCATTCTATTTCCAAGATTTTGGATCATCTTTACTATCATTATTCTGAATTCATTTTCAGGTAGACTGCCTATTTCCTCTTTATTTGTTAGGTCTGGTGGGTTTTTGCCTTGCTACTTCGTCTGCTGTGAGTTTCTCTGTCTTCTCATTTTGCTTAACTTACCGTGTTTAGGGTCTTCTTTTCGCAGGCTGCAGGTTCGTAGTTTCCGTTGTTTTTGGTGTCTGTCCCCAGTGGCTAAGGTTGGTTCAGTGGGTTGTGTAGGCTTCCTGGTGGAGGGGACTAGTGCCTGTGTTCTTGTGGATGAGGCTGGATCTTGTCTTTCTGGTGGGCAGGTCCACGTCTGGTGGTGTGATTTGGGGTGTGCTCACATATTTTCTAAAGAGCATGAATATTTCAAATTCTGGATAAGATGTTGATCTAGATTTTTTTTTATACTTTACAAAATCACTTTTGCTTCTTTTGCTAAAATATGTTCTGTCAAGCCCTGGGAACTTATTCTTCATTGTAGAAATACTGAACAAAATAAAAAATACATTCTCAGCCTTTTCTTCAGATGCTTTAGACATCCTGGCCTCATTTTAAAAGTGAGAATATTGAAGTTTTCAGAACTTTAAAGTTATGATATTTTTGTCTGTCTGAACTTTTAGGTAACTGAAAGAAGAGGAACATTTTCCTGACATTCTTTTTCCTTCAACAGAGTGTTGTATATCACTCATATGGGACAATTTGAGGAAAAAAAGGGGCAGCGTTTTCCCTAAAATTTGTCACAAAATACCCTGAGTTTTGAGTTCTTAATTGACTAAAGTTATAACTGCACAATAATTTCTTCAAGTTAAACACTGCCTCTTCTTTTCAGGCCCACCTTCCTTCATTTATCTGTTTATTCATTCATTCATTCATTCAACAGTCATGCACTGAGCATGAAATTAGGTACTGGAGACAACGAGTTGAATGAAACAAATGCACAGAGAGAACATCAGATCCCAAGCAAGAGGATGCAGATTTGATTAATTCAGCAAATGTTTATTGAGCCTCTCCTGATTATCAAGCACTGTGCTAGGCTCTGGAGATAGAGCTGTAAACAAAATACAGAAGTGCTGTCCTTACAGAACTTAAAGGATAGTGAGTCAGAAAACAAACACCTGAATAAACAATAGAGTGATCATTTCTATGAGAGTCATACATGGGGTGATATGATAGAAATCCATTGGTGGTTAATTTCAACAGATAGGGTAGTTAGAAAAGACCTCTGAAAAGGTTATCTGTGGTCTGAGAACTGAAGGAACTGAAAGATGAGGACAAGCCATGTGAAAAGACGGGGAAAAGAATGTTCCTGGCTAAGGAACAGTATCTGCAAAGGTCCTGTTATATAAAGAATGATCTGGAAAGGAGACATGGGTGGGTAAAGCGAAATAAAACAAGATGAGAAGTGGGGAAGGGTGCTAGATAAGGTATGCCTTAAGACATGGTAACAGATTTGATACATTCCCTTTGATTAGAACTATGGTATTAATGGCCGACTATCATATATCCAATAACTATGTGTTGTATAAGGGATCAGAACATCGGGAGAAACTAGATATCCTATATGAAAGATACAGAAGCAATTTCAAATTTACAGAAGAGTTGAAAGAGTAGTGTATAGAACTCCCATATATCCTTTGCCTAGAGGCTTCTTTCAAGTTTCTAATTTTCCCATTTATGTCCTTTGAAGTAAAAGGATGCACATCCAGGATTGCAGGGCACCAGTTGTCAGCTCTCTGATCTCCTCTAAACTGGGACAGGGCCCTAATCTTGCCTTGACATTAATTTTAAGTGCTTTCAAGCCAGTAATTTTGTGGAATGGGGTTTCTCTAGTATTTCTTTATGATTTGACTAAGGTATGCATTTCTTCTTTTTTGACCAGATTATCACATATGTGATATTTTATTCTTCTGTCTGCATCCTACCGCATGGCTTGTGACACAGATTTGTTTCATTACTGGTGGTGCTAACTCTGGTTACTTCATTAAGATGGTACCTGCCTGGCACTATTGCCTCTACAGAGTAACTTTCCTCCCCCTTATAATTAACAATGTTTTGTAGAGAGGTAACTTGAGACTAATTAAAATCCTGTTCTTCTCACTTTTACCATTGGTTTTAGCACCACTGATATGCCTTGCCTGAATTAATTATTAGTATGATTATTACCAGGAAATGGAGATTTTCTAATTACATAATTTCTTTTATAGTTGTTAGTTTGCATTTTTTTGTATGGAAAAAATTCCCCCCTCTTTTATTCATACAACTATTTGTTTATATTAGTATGGACTTGTAGATTCCAGTTTAATTTAGTGAGTTATAATCTCTTAATATCTTTATTAATTTTGAGGCTCAAATTTTCCCTGATTTTAGCCAGTGGGAGCCCCTTCAAGCTGTCTTTGCATCCTTTTGACATGTCCTCATCATTCTTCGAGCATTTTCTTACTTTCTGGTACAACAAAATGCTCCAGGCTATCTTGTTATTTTCCTGACCTAGTCCTGGGAATCTGCCATTTCGCTGATGAGACCTGGTTCCTTTCAATAGAGAAATGGTATTTAGAAACCAAGATCGGGACACTAGCTGTACTCATGGCCACTAGGATGTCAGTGATCTTAGGATCTCAGGGTGGAGAATTCACATCAATATCTCCAATTCTGATCCAACAATAAAAAGTTCATTCTAGCTTTTCCCCTTTCCATTTTTCCCCTCCCTTCTCAGACAGTGAGAAACCTCACTGAACTGTCTTCTTATTCCATTTCAATACCCTCCTCATATGGACCACAGCTGTCACCAGACTGACTGAGAAAAAAGAAAAGAAAGGAAGAAATGAAGGAAGGTAGACATTCATTTTTTTTTTAATGAATGAATTTAGTGATCCCACAGTGAAATCATTTCTACTGAATGTATTTTTTTTCAGGATCATTCCATTTACAACCATATCCAGCCTCTTTCAATCTAAATTGTTAGTCACCCAACAACTTTCCCTCCTAGGGTCTTTTGGAGTCCAGCATCACTGTTGTGTCATTTTAACCTAGGCAGTGGCTACGTGGATCTGCTTTTAGAAAGTTCTTGTTTAGGCACAGGTGGGGGGGCTGTAAAAAATATTTAAGTTTCAGTTCTTCAACCAAAAATGCGGGACTCTGCTCTAGCAGAATGGCTAATCAGTCAATGACTCTATCTCAGAAAAGATTATGATAAATGTCATAAGAAGAATAAACTACATCAAAGGTGTAAAGGAGGGAAAACTGATAACTAGAAACAGAAACTGTTCTCACTAGGGCTTAGTTTGTATTCTACCTCAGTCTTACTTGGAGAACAAGTAAATATCTAAAAAAAGACAAAGCTGTTAGATTTAATAGAATATGCAGAAGACCTTAAACTAAACACATCTAACAACAGCAACAAAAAAAATGCGATGATGGAAGTGTCAATTTCCGTTACAGCTTCCTCTATTTTACTTTCTGATGCCAGGTACAAATTCACTCTAAATTCTGTCACAGGGATTTAGATGCACATGTTTGAGACATTGACAGTTGCTCAATAGTGGATTTTAAAATACCATTGGTTTGCAGGAATGCCTGATAGAGGATATGCATGATTCATGGGGAAGTGGGCCTTCCTGACTCGTTTTCTAGGCTGCTTCTATCACCAAAGGCAAACATTTGACCCTGATATCCCCAACATTAATGTATCTTACCCAGTTCTAAGTCTTGCTGCGTTATTTTTATCTTCTCACAAAGAAGTCATTCATCCATTAATTCCTTCAGTCAATCAACAAACACCAATAATTCTCTTCTGTCCTATCAGCATGGGATAAAAAGATGTTTCTGAGATTCATATATTTATTCACAGTTCTTTACTAAGTAGTTACTATGTGATAGGAATTATTTTTGGTGCTAAGGATGAACAAGGCAAAAGTTTCCGTTCTCATGAAGTTTGTGGGAGATTGACATATAAAGTAGTGAGTACTTTTCAGAAAATAATAAATGCGGTGAAGACAATGAAACGGGCAACATGATGGAGTGTTGAGGAGTGCTACTTTCAATTTGATGGTCAAGGAAAGGCATCCCTGAAGAAGTGTTGCTGGGTCTGAATGATGAAAAGGAGCACAAGTCTAAAAAGACTTTGAGAAGAGTATTTGAGATAGTGATATCCATTACATTTTAAAGAAACAGTACAATACAAACTGGGTATTCACTGTAACGATAAGTTCCTCAGTGGAAATATATATAGTGAGTTTAGGCAGACAGAAAAGTAGTGCATTAGGAAGGCTGGGAGCATGAGACAAATATTGGAGATTAGGGAAAGCGTTGCAGAAGGGTAATATTTCAGAAGAGTTGATGATATTTCTGAGCTTCTTAGGCAGATAAGAAAGAGAAAGACATGAAGTCAAATTATCATGGACAAAGGCTGAAACCACATGGTATGTTCAGGCAATAAACTTCGGTGGGTACACTTAGAGCTTATAATGAAAATGAGACTGAATGGAAATGAGTGGAAATGTAGGAACAGGGAAATACATTTTTTAAGTTCTGCACTGAGGACTTAACACTCAGTTGAGCTACAATTTGATTGCTGTGATTTTTTAAAAAATAGGTTAATGATCCTCACAAACCACCTAGATCTATGATATTCCAAGCGTTTCTCCCAGTGTCTCAAAACTCTTAAGAGGGCCCCAAAGCTTATGCTAAGGCATGAGGGAGGGCTGAATGGGAAGACCTTGAGTATTCATGCCCCTGTTAAACTGGAGCTCTTGATATTTATTTTTTTTAATGTTTCTAGCTTGTTAGGATTCTGTTTCACAGGTTTTTTTGAATAATGAGTTTTAATATTAAAAATTTAAAAACAAACATAATTACACAGATCTGAGAGCTTTACTTCTGGCTATGGCAGAATGGCTTCTGGCAGACTAATCTCCGCTCCCCCCCCAGCCCACCTCCTCCCCACAGAGCACAACTATAAAGATGGAAAGAAAAAAAAAACCCTCTGAAAACCCTGGAGAGTGACCAAGATAACTGGAACTTTCTCATAGATGATTAGTGATTGGTGCTACTAAATATTCAGCAAGAGAAGCAATTTTCCCCTTTTCCTATGTTCCTATTTTTGCCCTAAGTAGGAACTTCCCACCTTTTAGAAGTAGTGGAAATTTCAGTACCTGGTCTGTTATCCATCCAATTCCACACGCATTGGATTGGTGCCGTTTGGATCTGAACATGTATATGTTCTATCTTCCCTGGACATGCCTGTGTATTTGGTTGTGCTTCTGCTTCTGTATTGTAAGTACCCTTGTGTAAAGGATCAGTCCTGTGTGTGCCCACTGTCAGCATCTGAGCGTGTAAAGAAGTGACTGGGTGTCTGGATAAGTGTCCACTCTTGAGACCCTAACTCTTCTTGGGATGGACCACGGATTCAGCTCAGGAAGCACTACAGAGCTTGACTGTGGCTGCAGATTGAAATGAAACTCTCCAAAATAAAGCCGACTAGTGTAAAAACCTAATTAAAAGGCTGAAATTTTGATTTCATCTGTCTGACTCTTCTCTTTATTTTTCAGTTTATTCAGAACTTACAGGGGAAGAGAAGTGTCATGATTCATTATCTCTCAAATCTCAACACACAATACAAATCAATAAATTGTTGGTACCGTAGCTCTAAGAGAAGAAGTTCCCAGGCCTAAAGCCTTCCTCATTCCCTGCCTTGCATTCCACAGTTCTGCTCCAGTCCACTGAGAAAGTGGGTTATCTCACAGGATTCATCTCAGCAATTGTTATTGAGTCACTTCCATTGGCCAAGTCTTGTGCTGGGTACTTTTGGGATATAAAAATCTTATAGTTCAGTAGGGGAACTCCAGTCTGTGTGAGTGAACCATAATCCATTTAAGTTTGCAGCAAGGCCATTCTTGACTCCCCTTTGATAAAGCAATCTCAACCCTGACCCCATTCTCCACCCACCCATTTACTATCATGTTATTCTATCTATTTGCTTTGCTACACTTGTCACAATGAACTGAGTTACCTTGTTTATTTCCATTGTTAAATTATGTATTTCTGGCCTAAAATGTTAGCTCCATGAGGCCTACAATACTGTTTTGGTCACCACTGCCTACTTCTAAGCTAGAATATGATACTTGCTCAATAAATGTGTTTACTGTCAAGAGAATTAATTAATTATAAATTAATAGTAGAATATCACTTCATAAAAAAGTCAATGATAAGGTATGGTGCCATTTTGTACTTCTTCCTTGGAAAATTAGGAAAGGCTAGGAAGAGGAGGTGTCATTGCCACTGGACTTGGATGCTAGATTTGGGATGTGTAGAGAGGAGAAGCATTCTGGGTTATGAGAAAAGCCTAAATACAAACATGGCGCCGAAATCGCAAGATTATTTTCATTCAATGAGTATTAGAATAATGACTCACATTTATTCCTCATCAACTTGCACATATTTCCAGTGGGATGAATCTTACTAGTTCTTTCCAGTCATACAAAGAAATTTTAAAATACAGATTCTCTCCTTGGGTTCATACAGAGAAGACTCACCATGCCGAAGGTTTTTTTTGTTTTGTTTTTTTTCCCTCTTTTTGTATAAGAAGCTCTCTGTCTGACATTAAAGGGAATCTATCCCAACTGCAAGATTGTGGGTCAAGTTTGAGCAACAGTTCACTGAACAATAATTTTCTTCAATCGAATCTTGCTCTTGCTGGGGAAATTCTCTCTGCACTTGACAGTACCGAGAGCTCCAGAATAAGAGTTATCTATCTTGTGCTTTCCAAGTCAAGCCTGTTGTCACCATCAAAAATCATTCATGAAGGGCCAAATCATCTAGATTTAGCCCCAGCTTTATCTTTGAACAAAACAAAATAAATGGACACACTTTTTCTTTACATCACCTATGAACAAATTTTATCATAGTGTCTTTAACACTTTATCATCAGTTATTCATTTTTATGCTTGACCTCCCGTGGATAATGTACCTTTGGTGGGTGCAAGCTTGTCTTATTCTCCTTGATATTCTTGTTGCCTGGCACCCAGAAGGGCCTCAAATATTAGCTGAACGAATGAGTTTTGTAAATGATAACATGAATAAACATCAGACTATGCAAATCACCATAAATATTGAACATATAAAGTATACTGTGTACATATTTGCATGGTTTCTCAAGACTAAATAGGAAATTTTTAATGTCCATCATAAAGATATCTATTAAAACTCCTGTTCAGGTTTACCTTTTAAAAACAATAAACTATGTGTTAGAGGTATAAGCATCTAAGATTAGAGCCAGAAAATTTACTGGTTGAGGAATAGGAAAGAAATGTGACCTCAGATTTCCTTGTAGAGATACTATGTTTCCGTCTTCATTGGATTTTCATTGCATGGTACCAAATATAAATTCAGCAACACTAAAATGAATATTTTAATGTACTTTTGTATATTGGTTTAGTTTCTGAGAATTCTTACACAATTGATATTTCCTTTGATAATGTACACTATGGCAAGTGTCTTGACTCAGCGATCATATAATACAAAAAAAATTAAACTATTAAGCACCTACTAAATGACATACTATTCTGACAGCTGCTGATACCACAGGAATAAGATAGATATGTGCTTATCATTAAGCAGCCTTATAAAGTGAAGTCTAAAGACACTGAATTAGTAATAATTAGTATGGTACATGTAAAAAGGAATATGCAATGAACACATGTTGGAAAAAAGATATCAGGCCTAAATTTCTCTTCTGTATTGGGTCACTGTAAACGTAAATTCTACTTATGATTTTCAAAAAATGTATGGACTTGTATAATTGTCACTCTGTTTATCCAGCCCAAACAGAGACTTGAGGAAATATCCTTGCCAGGCCCTTTCTGATGGAATCTATCTGAGGCCCAGACAGTCTCTGTGATATTTCTCCAGGGATAAAGCCCAGAACCTTTCTGGCAGGTTGTTCAAAGGGCTAGAAGAGGATTTCCACAACTTCACCCCCTTTCGCTCCTCACGTGAATAAGCCAAGCCACACTGTTCTGTGAGGTCAGAGGGCAGCATTCGTTTTCTTTAGCATCGCAAAGGGAATGATCAACATCTCTAAGATAATAAAGACTGTGTATATTGCAGATTTCTGATTTCAAGCAACAAAACCCCTTTCAGCTAGCTGAAGCTGAAAATGAGGCTTTTCTATGTGACAACAGGAATATTGCAAGGAACTAAGGGCAGGAAGACACCAGGGATCAAGTAGATGATAGAATCAGGAAGTAGCCCAAAGACAAGCTTTTCTTTCTTCATCTCTGATCCTTTTCTCATATAGACTTAATTTATGTTTGTTTCCCTTCCCTACTTCACAGGTTGGGTACAAGATTGACACCCTTTCTTTGAGGCAGTCCCTCTCTCTCTCTCTCTTTCTGCTAGATGCTCCTAAAATAATCTGTTCACCCCCTTTTCCCCTAGTAATAGAACCCCCAAATATCTTCAAGATTCATGCCCAACTGAAGTGTCTACACACCTCAACCTCTGCTGCAGCTACCTGTGGCATATGACTGTCAAATGAGATATAAGAAGACACAAGTACAATTTGCAAGAAGTCTTCTTAAAGGGAATCACATGGAAGAGAGCTTTTACCCCTTTTAGTCCATCTTGCTGCAGGATTGATAACTGTAACTAAAGCACCCATAGAAAGGACCATGGGAAAGATGGTAAAATGCGAAAAGAACCATGGAGTAAGAGAGTAAATGAACAAGAAGAGTTTAGGAGTCTGGAACCCTGACACCATACGGCACTATAACAACCCTGCAATGCCAATTCCTGGAAATTGATGTGAGAGTTAAGTCCCATCTTTTGTAAACTACTCTTGTTTTGTTTTGTTTTGTTTTCTGTATCAACTTCTTAACTTAATCCTAACTGACTGATATACTTTCTCTCCCCCTATCTTTCTAATATTCTTTTCCTCTTACATTTTTTCCTACCCTCTTACTGTTTTCCAAAGACCTTTATCCCTGATCCTATGACTGGTCATGAGGCTCTTTCACATTAAAATAAAGTGGCTGCCCCTCCAACTCCCACTTGGTGAGAGAACCAATTAGGAGGTCTTTGTGAACAAGATGGACTTTTCTAAAGATTCCAGTAGAGTATGAGTTGGGGAGGCTGAACATTCAAAGGGGGGTCTTGGAATTGTTCGCTGAATCTCAGGGAATATCCCTTGAAGCCTGAAAAGGATATTCTGCTAAGATGGATAAACCCAAACAGCTTGTTACACTAAAATATTACACTTATAGAACTCATCCCTCCAAGAAAGTAAAGTTACTCCCAAATGTCAACAGGTTCAGAAACCATTTAGTGACTATCTCAGAGCTTGATCAATAAGACATTTTTAAGGGCTCTCTGGGGTGCAACCTTATTCTTGAAGTTGAGGCCAAGGAACGGCCACGAGGTCTTCCACGGTGTCTCTTTTATAGTTGCCACAAAGGAAAGATTCCCAGCATCAAAAGGCCAAGGCTTTAGCCAACAAAGATTCTTAAATTCTTATCACAATTTCTAAGGAGAAAGAAAGGGTAAAAAGTGCTTGTTTTATGGTGCTTATCCTCAAAGATTCAGAAGCGTGACTCTGTGAACTAAGTACATCCCAAAGGCAGGTCAGGTTGGTCTGAGAGCCCACCTGTTTGTAGATGCCCTGCTCTATTTCATGTGGCCAGACGGGGACAAAACCTTTGGGTTTTGTCCCATAATTCAGCCACTGCTCCCACCCTTTCCCTTCATCAGCCACCTTTCATTATATCTTTTTTTATTGAGATGGTTTCTTTGCTTCACTGATAATTGGAATACTGGCCCTCTTTGCTGGTCTATAAATTTGGCAGTTACTGCATTTATGGCTGTGTCAATCTGACACAGTTTTTCAGCCCTGAGAACTGCAGCATGAGTTGATTTGTTGAGGGAAGGCAAACATTCGGAATATCATGCATGATTTGGATAGAGGCAAATCTATAATTTAGCATTGCTCATGTCTGCACTATTGCACCAACATATCAGTTGATGGGGGCAACTTGATATGGATGAGAGAAATTAGTATCTCAGGGCCATTCTTATATGAAGTGTGATTTGGAAAAGGAAGTAGGTGGACCTCAAAAAATAGTGAACGTGGGTTTAATCCTATCTTTGTTACTTCATATGCTCTTCACTAGGTACTTACTAGATTACTTAAATGTAAAGAATGTTTAATATTCTCTATGTGTCTGATGTAATTTGGGGCTCTTTTATTTTCTCTTATAGTTTTAGTTGCTAATTTACTGGTCAGTATTCAGAAAGTCAGGTTCACATAGTGGCTAAGGCCAATGGGCTTGGGAATCAGACTGGCTTCATTTAAACCCAACTCCACCTCTTCTAGCTGAAGACCATAGGAAAGATCTTGAAATTCTCAGAACTACAATGTCTTCTCTACAATATAGTGATACTGACTATAATACCTGCCTCATAGTTCTTCTATTGGGAGAATTAACTGAGATCATGTCAGTAAATGCTCTTTGTTGTTGTTGGTTTTTTTTAAATTTAATTTTATTTTTTAATTGTATTTATTTTTGGCTGTTTTGGGTCTTCGTTGCTGCATGTGGGCTTTCTCTAGTTGCAGTGAGCAGGGGCTACTCTTCGTTGCGGTGCGCGGGCTTCTCACTGGTGGCTTCTCTTGTTGCGGAGCACGTGCTTTAGGCACACAAGCTTCAGTAGTTGTGGCATGCGGGCTCAGTAGTTGTGGCTCACGGACTCTAGAGCGCAGGCTCAGTAGTTGTGGTGCACGGGCTTAGTTGCGCCGAGGCATGTGGGATCTTCCCGGACCAGGGCTCGAACCTGTGTCCCCTGCATTGGCAGGCAGATTCTAAACCATTGTACCACCAGGGAAGTTCCAGCAAGTGCTCTGAATGCAAACTATCCCTGCTATAGACTATAACTGTGGCATTTGGGGCCTTACCCAGAAATGGGTAAGGCACGTGGTCTTCGTTCTCCTGTATCTCACTATTTAGTATGGTTTACAGATGAGCTCATCAACCTAATGTAATGTGATATGTAACAGTAACAGGTAAAGGATTCTCCAGGAAGAGGGTCTCCCCCCTCTGCTTGGGGGAATAGGAAAGAACAACACAGGATGTGAAGACTCGGTCATATTGCAAAAGATGGAATAGAGACCAAGGACAATCCAGTGATGAATCTCAGGAGAGAGTGCTGACTCTGAGCTTCATTTCCTCCTCTGCCTCTCCTTAACTGCAACTTAAACCCAAACTTGTCTTCCCTTAGCATCTTATTTTTCTCATCTGTACAATGGAGACACAGTATATAGAGTAGTACCTCAACTTAGAATCCCCCATGTGGAGCTGTTAAAAAAAAAGTAGCTGCCCGAGCCCTATCTCAGACGTGTTATTTATCCATTCATAAATTCAGCCTACTTTTTGCGCACATGTTTATTAAGCACCTGGTTGTACCAGATACTGTGCTAGGAACTGGGGAGCAAAAATTAAATGTCCTTGAGAGGATATTAGGGGAGACAAGCATAGCAAGTAATCACTATAAGAAAAAGAAAAGAAAAAAGAAAAAGAAGATAAATATTTCAAAAGAGAGCTTATAATAGCAGCAACCAACTTATTAGAAGGACAGGTTCCTGGAAGAAGTGAAAGGTGAACTGAGGTGTCAAGGATGAGGCAGAAGAGGAGCAAATTAATTAGGCGAAAGATGGGGAGACCATGCCTGGAAAAGGAATCGCATGTGCAAAAGTCCTATGAAATCAAACTCTTGGTAGGTGAGGCCAACAGCATTTTAAACTTTGCAGGTGATTTGGATGTTCATTCAGGGTTGAGAAGCTCTTGCTAACCCACGATTCTCAGTTTTACAGGGCTGCTGTAGGGAGCAAATAAAAAGAGGCTTGTAGAAAGCCTTTGAAATGTAAAAAATGCTTTACACAGAGTGTTGTGTGTACAATAGCCCTCAATGATCATCAAATAGGAATTGTACTCAGGGTATTAAAACCGATGAGCCCTTGATATGACCATAAATTTAGGGGATTACTCATATTTCACACCAAGATCGACATTTCATGTCCCTTTAGCCATAGTGATATGACTCTTACACTATCGACAGCTTCTCCATTTTCCATTTAAGAGGTCTTGTACCTCAATGTGAACACTAATGGTGTGTAAGGATTGATGTTTATGAGAGTGAGGGAGAATGCCATGTGAGTAGGATGAGCCCGGGAATGAAAGGGAAAGTTCTGGCTACTTGCCAAAAGAAATAGGAACTTACTCTGTAACGACCTATATGGGAAAAGAATCTAAAAAAGAGAGGATATATGTGTATGTATAACTGATTCACTTTGCTGTACAGCAGAAACTAACACAGCATTGTAAATCAACTATAGTCCAATAAAAAATTAATTTAAAAAAAAGAAATAGGAACTTGCAGTCACGGATTGGATATCTGGTGGAAACAAATACATCACTGGTCTGGGGGGCAGGGTTACAGAGCTGTGGTCTTCACTGTCATAGTTAGACTTCTTGACTTTAAATGTGCGTTAACCAAACCAACCCATCATCCTACCCTTAGTTCGTTATAACACCAAACCGTATAGCTAGATCTTTACAGGGTTGAGCTAATATCATAAAGGGATATGCAAAGTCCTGAGGAGCTCAAATGAAATAAACGATGGAAATGCCAACCTTAGATTAAGGAGATACACAGTAACCGCAGTCCCTGCCGTTTCCATGGGCAGGACATTTCCTCATCTGATAGAAATCAGACGAGTGAATGGAGGTAATGAACCAAACCAGATGCTCCATGGGATAATTCACTTGGGCACAGAGTTGTGATGGAATGGGAAGTGGAGTCCCAGACGACAATATAAATCCTGCCTGCATTGTGACTGTATATGAGCAACTCAGCCCATCAGTGCCTACATTCTCCCATATACTAAATGGGGTAGTAGTTATGATGACGATTAAATGAGACATTGAAGTTACAATGTTTGACACATGCACAGAAGAATTCCAAACCATGTACTGTAGATACTCTCTCCCTCTAACTCCTATGAAGGAGGTAGAGCATAACTCACTACCCCTTAACTGTGGACTGTCTATTGTTACTTTTCTGCAAAGGATACAGTACAGGAAGCAGGGGATTACAGGGAGCTTTACACTGACAAATGGGACCTCAGCCAACAGTGATAAATCATGTAGATCATATGTGCCCTTAATAGGATAGGGTAAGAATGACACTTTACCTCTTTGGTCTTCCCTCCCCAAAAATCTATAACCCCAGTCTAATTATGAGAAGATCAGCAAACAAACCCAGATTGAGGGTATTCTACAAAATATCTCAGGAGTGTTTCTCAAAACTGTCACAAGCATCAAAAATAAGGAAAGTCGGAGTAATTGTCACATGATATCTGGATGGGATCATGACACAAAAAAGAAAGGAAAAAAGGAGGAAGAAAAAGAAGGACCTAAGTTAAGTACTTAGGTCCAAATCCAAATAAATAGAATGTACTTAATAATAAATGTAACAATATTGTTTCATTAGTTGTGACTAATGCACCATAATAATGTAAGATATTAAAAACAGAGGAAAATAGATGTGGGATAGATGGAACTCTCTGTACTATTTTTGCAAATTTTCTATAAATCTAAAACTATTTTAAATTTTAAAAGCTTATTTTAAAAATGTTGGCACCACACGAGGGACATAGTAAGAACTCAGTACGTGTTCTCTCTCTACTTCCTCTTCCTTCTTCTCTTCCCTCCTCCAGTTTATACAACTTGAAAACTTGACTTAATCAGCGTTCAGAGGCATGCCTCGATGTATATGGGTCTAATCCCACATACACACACGTATATGTTCCTCAAACTTAATGCATATATAAATATATAAGGTATGATGATTCTGCTTGCAAATAAGATGGCTTATAAAATAAAACCATGTTATTTTCTCACAATATAAGAAGTCTAGAAAAAATAGGTACACAGGAATGTCCTGGAAGTCAGCATTATCATTAAATATCCGGGTCTTCCCATCACTTGACTTTTCCATCTTCAGAACACAGATGATGTCATCCCTCTGATTCCCAGTGATGTCGGCTCTAACCGTGCTAATTCAACATAGTGCTGGCAGTTCTACCTGGTCAAAAAGACAAGAAAAGGAAATTAAAAGCATACATCTAAGAAAGAAAGAATTAGCAGTCAGAATTTGTGAATGACATGAGTATTTATGTGAAAAATCACAAGGTATCTACAAAAAAAAGAAAGAAAAGCCTTCTAGAACATAAAAGTAAGTTCAGTGAGGGCATAGGATGCAAGATAAATATACCAAAAAAAAAAAAAAATCACTGTGTTATACTAGCAACAAGCATGTGTACACTGAAATTTATAATATCAATATAATACCATTATAAGTGTCCAAAAGTCAACCACTTAGGTATAAATCTAACACAACAGGTGTAGGACTTGTATACTGAAAAATACAATATGCTAATGAAAGAAATCAAAGATTAAAATGGAGAGTCACACTGCAGGCATGTACTGGAAGGTTCAACTTAGTAAAGAAGTTAGTGCTCTCTAGATTCTTATACAGGCCTAATCAAATTCCTATCAAATGGACCTACAGACTGTCATGCAGAGGGAAGTAAGTCAGAAAGAGAAAAACAAATACTGTATGCTAACACATACATATGGAATCTAAAAACGAAAAAAATAAGGTTCTGAAGAGCCTAGGGGCAGGACAAGAATAAAGGCGTAGACGTAGAGAATGGACTTGAGGATATGGGGAGGGGGAAGGGTAAGCTGGGACGAAGTGAGAGAGTGGCATGGACATATATACACTAGCAAATGTAAAATAGATAGCTAGTGGGAAGCAGCTGCATAGCACAGGGAGATCAGCTCGGTGCTTTGTGACCACCTAGAAGGGTGGTATAGGGAGGGTGGGAGGGAGACGAAAGAGGGAGGAGATTGGGGATATGTGTATACGTATAGCTGATTCGCTTTGTTATACAGCAGAAACTAACACACCATTATAAAGCAATTATTCTCCAATAAAGAGGTTAAATAAATAAATAAATTAATTAATTAATTAATTAATTTAAAAAAAATTCCTATCAAAATCCCAGCAAAATTTTCTGTAGATAGAGACAAAATTATTCTGAAATTCGTATGGAAAGGCAAAGGAATTAGAATAGCTAAAACAATCTTAGAAAAGGAAGGTGAGATGAATCAGTCTACCTGATTTTAAGAGTTATTATATAGCTACAGTAATCAAGACTATATGGGCTTGGCAAAGAGATAGACACATAGATCAATGGAACAGAATAGATTCTAGCACGTACATATTCCCAAATGATTTTGAACAAAAGTGCAAAAGCAATTCAATGAAGGAAAAATAGTCTTTTCAATACATGGTGCTAGAGAGTAATTGAATATCCACAGGCAAAGAAATAAAAATAAACTTCGACCTAAGTCGCATACCTTATACAAAAATTAACTTAAAATAGATCACAGTTGTAAATGTAAAACTTGAAACCATAAAGCTCTCAGGAAGAAAAAGAGAAGTCTTCAGGATCTAGAGCTAGGCAAAAACATGTTAGATTTCACACGGAAAACACAGTCCATAAAAGGGAAAATCAATACATTGGACCTCACCTAAATTAAAAACTTTTGTCTTGAAAGGTCTCTGTTAAGAGGATGAAAAGCCAAGCACCAGACTGGAAGAAAATTTTGCAAGCTCCATATCTGATGAAGGTTGAAGAATATAATGAATGTTCAAAATTCAACATTTAGAAAATGGACAAAAGACATAGTCGTTTTACCAAAGAGGATATACAAATAGCAAAGAAACATGTAAAAAGGTGTTTGACATTACTAACCATTAAAAAAAAAAAGTTAAAACCACAATGTGCTATCACTATACACATATTAGAATGGCTAAAATTTTTTTTAAAGAAGTGACAAAAGCAAATGTTGGCAAGGATGCCGAGAAACCAGATCACTTATATATCTCTGGCGGCATGTTTTTTAAATAACTAAACATGTGACTGCCATACAACCCAACAATTGCACCTCTGAGCATTTATCCCAGAGAAAAGAAAATCAGTGTTCACACAGGAACCCGCACGTGAACGTTTATAGCAGCTTTATTCATAATAGCCCAAAACAGAAGCCCAGATGTCCTTTAATGGATGAACAGTTAAATAAACTGTGGGACATCTATGATAAACTACTCAGCAGTAAAAAGGAATGAGCTACTGGTATACACAGCACCTAGATGAATTTCCACAGAAAAGTGATGAGTGAAAACTGCCAATCCTAACGGGATGTATCGTGTGGTTTCAATTTATATAATATTCTTTTTTTTTTAATTTTTATTTTCGAGTAAAGTTGATTTACAACGTTGTGTTAGTTTCAGGTGTACAGCAAAGTGATTCAGTTATACATATACCTGTTCTTATAATATTCTTGAAATGAATGACAAAGTTATAGAAATAGATAACAGGTTACTGGCTTCCAGGAGTTACAGAGGGCTATGGTTTGGGAGAGAAGTGGATTGGCTGTAAAAGGGCAACAGGAGTGATCTTGTGGGGATGGAACTGTTCTGTATCTTAACTGTATCCATGTCAACATCCTGGTCGAGATGCTGTGCAGATCTTCTTCAGCTTATGATGGAGTTATGTCCCGACAAACCCATCATAAGTTGAAAGTATCCATAAGTGGAAAACCCATTTAATACACCTGACCTACCTATCATCATAGCTTAGCCTCACCTACCTTAAACGTGCTCAGCACACTTACATTAACCTAGAGTTGGGCAAAATCATCTAACACAAGGCCTACTTTATAATATAGTGTTGAATATCTCATGTAATTCATTGAATACTGTACTGAAAGTGAAAAACAGAATGGTTGTCTGGGTACCTAATGGTTGCAAGTGTCTGGGTGGTTGACCCCTGTGATCGCATGGCTGCCTGGAAGCTGCAGGCCACTACTGCTGCCCAGCATCACAAGAAAGTATTGTTCCCCGTATCCTGAGTCCAGGAAAAGATCGAAATGCAAAATTTGAAGTACGGTTTCTAATGGATATGCATCGCTTTTGCACCATCATAAAGCTGAAAAATCAGAAGTTGGGGATGGTCTGTACTATAGTTCTGCAAGATGTTGCTGTGGAGAAACTGGGGAAAGAGCACAGGAGATATCTTTGTATTATTCTTACAACTGTGTGCAAATCTACAATGATCTCAAATAAAAAGTTAAATTTAGAAACAATTATGCTAGCGTGGTCTTAATACCTCATTTTCACAATGAAATTAAATCCACTGGCATTTATTGACACTGTTTTTTAGGTACAGTTAGGTACTGCAGGGGGTCCAATATGTGTACGTGTGTAATTTGTCTGTACAAAATTATAAGAGAGCAGAGCATGGAAGACGCATTGCATTGACTCGGTGGTAAAGGCTGGGAGACTCTTGTCTTTTCCTCAGTCCCAGTTGCAGTATCAACCTCTTTGGTAGAGGGACTTCCACAGGCATGTACTTTAGACTTATGGGTACTTGCAGATAACTCATGATCACATCCTTGAACTAGAAATGACCTTTTACTTCTTTCCCAAGATAGATGTAGATATAGATATAGATGATATAGACAGAGGTATAGATTATGATTTCCAGTTATTTTATTAATGATATGTAAACTTTAACTCCTTTTTGTTGAGAAAAAGCCTGAAGGATTAAATGATTAATAATAGAGACTTGTCTGGGCCCAGAGTGACTGCTTGAGCTGAGCTAGTCACTAGCTGTGTGACATTGAGAAGGGCGCTTACCCTCTCTGTCCCTTTTTTTACATAGAATAAAAATAAATATTACTTCAGAGAGTTGAAATGAGCGCTGAATGAATTAGTATTTGTAAAGCACATGGAACATGCCCTCAACAGCGTTTGTAAAATAAATTCACTCTGAATTTCTTCTGTAGTTTCTCCTGAAACTACAGTTTATGAAATGAAAATAAATTCACTGTCAATTTTTTGTAACTTCTAAGCTGATACACTTACAGATTTATATGCCTAGTTGTAAATGATCACAAAGAATTTGAATACTTTTGTAAGAAAAAAATGAAGTTAAAATAATACATCTTTTAAAAGATATGATTTGTATGCTTCAATTTGTCAAAATGTTGTTCAGTTAAACATTTAGCAATTTTGTTTTTCTAGTTTCAATCCACATATTTCAAGAAGAAAACCCTGCAGGCTGTGTTTTTTGTTTTTTGTTTTTATTAACATCTTATTAGAGTATAATTGCTTTACAGTGGTGTGTTAGTTTCTGCTTTATAACACAGAGAATCAGTTATACATATACATATATCCCTATATCTCTTCCCTCTTGCGTCTCCGTCCCTCCCACCCTCCCTATCCCACCCTTCTAGGTGGTCACAAAGCACCGAGCTGATCTTCCTGTGCTATACGGCTGCTTCCCCGCTAGCTATCTATTTTACATTTGGTAGTGTAGATATGTCCATATAGGCTGTGTTTTATTATAATTATTTTGTCAGTGTCAAGAATGCAGATGCATGGATTTGATTTGTTTGTTGAGCATTAACCCACTATGTGCCAGGACCCTCATCCTTGCACCACTTTTTGTACCAATAAACTCCCTGGGGCATGTCAATCAAAATATCAACTGTGTTGCATTTAACCAGGGAAATGGGATAAAGATATTTAAAAAAATACATACATGCCTTTACTCATGGTTCTCGGTATGACATGAATGCTGGCGATTTGCTAAACAGCACAGTTGATAACCAGAAAATTTGGACCCCTTTACTCTCAACTTAGAACAATGTCATTTCTCAGAGTGACAGCAGAATGGATGCTTAAAGATAATAAATTCATTAATCTTACCCTCATAACATTTCAAAGGAATAATGAGAGATGAGTAAGTGACTCAAAAAGATAAAAAGAACTTATCACCAGAGGTCTCCACTTTGTAAGGCAATTAACAAAACAAAACAGATCAAAAAGGAGCTTCAAAAGGAGGGTTGATTTAGGGCAGTGGGTCTTGTCTGGGGGAGATTTTGCATCTCCAGGTGACAGCTGGCAATGCTGGAGACATTTTTTGATTGTCACAACTAGAAGATGGGGTATTACTGGTATCTAGCAGGTAGAAGCCAGGGATGCTGCTAAACATCCTACAATGCACAGAACAGCCCTCCTTAACAAAGAATCATCTATCCCAAAACATCAGTGGCACCGAGGTTGAGAAACTCTTTTCAGGACGTTTGATTTGCTTGGTTGGCATTATAATTTACCAAGCCTCCCCAGTCTTTTTTTCCTTTTTCCATGCAGAATAGTAAAAGGTGATAAGAAAAATGGATATGAGGCTCAACACAGTTTTCTAACAGCCTTTAGCAGAAATCTCTATTGCAGGCTCTCTGTAATATTCTTTTTTTTTTTTTTAGATTACTTTGCATTGCTTTCTATCTTTTTTTTTTTAAATTTTTGTCGGAGTTATAACTGAATTACAATGTTCTGTTAGTTTCAGATGTACAGCAAAGTGAAGCAGTTATACATATATATATCTCCATTCTTTTTCAGATTCTTTTCCCATATAGGTTATTTCAGAATATTGAGGAGTTCCCTGTGCTAAGTAGGTCCTTATTAGTTACCTGTTTTATATATAGCAGTGTATATATGTTAATCCCAATCTCCTCATGTCACCCCAGTGTTCATTGCAGCACTATTTACAATAGCCAAGACATGGAAGCAACCTAAATGTCCATTGACAGAGGAATGGATAAAGAAGATGTGGTACATATATACAATGGAACATTACTCAGCCATAAAAAGAATGAAATAGTCTTTACAATATAGTTTCCTTTTGACTTGACTGTCCTCCTTGGGAGGTGATGTCTCACCGAGAGCCTGGCCAAGATCATTTCCATCTTTATGTGCCTAGTGGTTAGAGGGTGTGATGTGAAGTTCTACACACTCAGTAAAAGTTTGTCAAATGAATGTTTTCATGAGTCATGATAGTAGGATACTTCTCTAAAAGGAGCACCAAAGAAACTCTACATTTAAAGAACGTGTGCTTCAGAATCAATCAATCCTGGATTTAAGGGAAGATTGTGGCATTAGCAAGCAGGCAAGGTATAGTGGAACAGGTAGTATAGATTGTTAGGAGGAAAATTGAGATGTGAACAAAGTTTTGAAGGAAATGTCAAGCAAGAATGCACAATTAAGGAGTTATCCAAGTATAAAGACAATGGCCAACCTTCTCAATCTGAAATGCCTATGAATTCCTCCTTGGGAAGAAAAACCTTGTCAATACTATCCAGACATTTAAGATTTTAATGTAAATAACAAACTTCAAACAGAGGACTGGCAAAAGGACTGATTGGTGACAAGTACTCAATATGTATAGATGTTTGCATATATATTCAACATACACATTTACATATATGTGTGTGTGTGTCTGATTATACATATATATTTATAAAAATATATAAGTGTGTACTCAAATATAAATACCACATTACTGATCAACAACTATAGAAATTATGTTCAGGGTATGTAGATAGTAAACCTGAAGAAAGTAAAAATACTATAATGAATGAGTAACAAATTAGAAAGTGGCTTTAGAGTCCTTATTCACACAACAGAGTAAATCAAAACTAAAACTATAGGTTACAAAAAATGACTCCTGATTTTTAATGTTATTTATTCTTTCTAAATTTTAGGGATATTGGGAAGATCCTTTTTTGGAGCAGAATAATTTATTTGCCTTTTAATAATTTTATATAATTTTTACAGTTTATTTCTTATGTTAAATTTAACAAAATATTTAATATTTTTTATTTTAAAATTCCCTATAATATAACATTTCCCTAGAGTATTTCTCTTTTTCTCTCCTCTCTCTCTCCCTATCTATCCAATCATCCAGTTATCCATTCAGGTTTGTAGGAAGATACCTGGAATGGTGCTAAGAAATGTTACTTATGCTATTTCCATGTGGTTGGAGTTGGAGTAAATTTAAAATTTCATATTTTTCTTCAATTAATTTTTATAATAAACATTATTATTTTAGCAAAAACAGTGGACCAACACTTCTTTTATTTAAAACTTTTTCCTCATTTTATTGACACATAATTGTCATACATTATATCATTATGCTGTACACTTTAAATTTTTATAGTGCTGTATGTCAAAACTTTGCTTTTTAAATACAGTAAAATTGTTTTTCTTCAGCACACAATTCTATGAATGTTAACATGTATGTAGATCTGTGTAAGCACCATTACAGTCAGGGTACACAGCAAGTCCACAGCTCCAAGAACCGGCCTCATGTTATCCCTTTATAGTAACACCTCCCCCCAGTCCCTAAGCCCTTTCAGCTACTGATCTGTTCTTTGTCACTATAGTTTTGTCTTTTTGTCTTGTAAGTAGAATCACATAGTGTTTAATCAGGGCTCTCTGGAGAACAGGACCAGTAGGATGTATGTATATTGTAAGGAATTGGTTCACGTGATTATGGAGTCTGAGAATCTAAGAAATCCAAGAGCTGCAATTGGCAAGCTGGAGGTCTAGGGCAGTCGACGGTACAGTTCCAATCAGAAGGCAGGAAAGCAAATGAACTTAACTTATGAAACAGAAACAGACTCACAAACATAGCAAACAAACTTACTGTTACCAAAGGGGAAAGGGGGTGGGGGAGGGATAAATTAGGAGTTTGGGATTAGCAGATACAAACTACGATATATAAAATAGATAAACAACAAGGTTCTACTGTATAGCACAGGGAACTATAGTCAATATCCTGTAATAAACCATAATGGAAAAGAATATATATATATGTATATATATATATACACATATATAACTGAATCACTTTGCTTTACACTGGAAAGTAACACAACATTGTAAATCAACTATACTTCAATTTAGAAAAATCTTTTTTAAAAAGGGAGGAAAAGACCAATGTCCCAGCTCAAGGCAGTCAGGATGCAGAGTTCCCTCTTCCCTGCAGAAGGCTCACCGTCCTTGTTCTCTTCAGGCCTTCAACCGATTGATGAAGGCCACCCACATTAGGAAGGGCAATCTGAGTGTTGAGCCCTATCACTTCTTTAAAAGATTTTGAGCACAGATAGGACAAAATATTGACAGTGGTTAATTCTGAGGAGTAGTGGTATGAATGACCTATTTCTTCCTGATGCTCTTTGTATATTTTGCTTTGAAAAGTTAAATTTTCCAAGAGGAGAAAAATTTTTCAGTAGATCATTCTACAATTTGTATGTAGAGACTGGAAAGACTTCTGTGATTCATCCAGAAGACAAACTTAAGAAGAGAAAACACCGAGGAAACACAGAACACAGACCTTCAGCATTCCTGCTCATCTCCTCTTTGACTCGGTCCAAGACAGTTTACTCTTGGTTGTCAGCTTGGGCAACCGGCTGTTCTCTGTAACTTTGGGCTTAAGTGGTCATTTCGTGGCACCTAAGAGAAAATACAGAGTTGGAGGAAAGTGACTTAGAACCAGAGTCAAAGGAAACTGTGAAAGTAAATACACTTTATTAAACTTCATCTGTCACAAAGGAGTAAAACAAAGCGCAGACTCTGGAGTGATTGAGCGGCACCAGACTTTACGCTGAGCTCACTCATTTCTGTCAGCTATTAAATATTGTCATGTATCGCTGTGCTCTGTCTCTTGCCTCTAAATAAACTTCCTTCGCTCCCTTTAGATTCATTTATTATGCAATGAGTTGCTATTTAAAAAAAATTCTTTGGAAGAAGTGACTAATATACTTGCACAGACCACCTTTTGTGCTAACTGGGTTTATTTGTCTGCATCAATGCAAACTCACAAAGTTTTTCTCGTGAAAAAGGCAAAATCTACAGGTAGGATACCTACTCACAAAATTCCTGCCTATTACGAAATCCGTATACTGTCTAAGACAAAGTTTTTAGCAACTAAGTTTGGGACCAAACTACTGAAAACCTTCTTTCTTAAGGACGTCAATTTATACGGAGTATAAAATAACAACAAAAAAAAAAGAAATGAAAAAAAAAAACCCCAGAAATCCAAGCAATCCAGTAGATATGAAAGGGAGCCAGGAGGTTCTAGATTGTTAGGTCTAAGCCATGATAAAGGTAGAATATACTAATGTTTCTATTAATGCATATTCACTTAGGGTTTAAAGAGAAAAAATTCTGCTTAACAAAAAGAAATGAATAGATCAAAATTGCTCTATTTTGTACAGCAATTTCTAATATTTATACTTTTTTGAAGTTTTTTGAAAATTAATAAACTTTATTTTTTAGAACAGTTTTGGGTTCACGGCAAAATTAAAAAAAAAAATAGAATTGGGTCACCTCTTTTGGGTTAATAACTGTATAGTATCTGAGTTAACTGGATACTTGTGGAATCCTCTTCATTGAAAGAAATGGGACTCTGACTCCCAAGCTTAAAATCCTTTGCTGGATGCTGATGGCCCCTAGTTTTAAGCACCTATAGCCCAGTGAGAGTTCCTTCCTAATGGGGCCATTGATGATCCAGAGTGAGGTGAGGAAACTAAGAACAGTGGATGGAGGTTCTCATAAACTAGATTTTTTTCAGTTTAACATATCTGTGGTCTGCAGAATAATGCCCCCCTTCAGGTGTCCACTTTCTTTTTTTTTTTTTTTAGTATTTTCTTGGTCATGCTGTGCAACATGTGAGATCTTAGTTCCCAGCCAGGGATCGAACCTGCGCCCCTTGCATTGGAAGCGCAGAGTCTTAACCACTGGACTGCCAGGGAAGTCCCTTCAGGTGCCCACTTTCTAATCCCCAGAACCCTGTGATTATGTTACTTTACATGGCAAAGAGGACTTTGCAGATGTGATGGAATTAAAGACACTGAGACCAGGAGTTTAGCCTGGATTATCCAGGTAGGCCCAATGTAATCAGTCGAACCCTTAAAAATGAAAAATCCCTCTCAGTTTTGGCCAGAGAAAGAGATGTGATTACCGAAGGAGAGACAGAGATACGTGATGTGAAAAAGACTCACTTCATCATTGCTGGCTTGAAGATGAAAAACAGGACCATGAGCCAATGGATTTGAGCAGCCTCTAGAAGCTGGAAGAGGCGAGGAAACAGACTTTCCTGTAGAGCTTGCAGAAAGCAGAGCAGCACTGCTGACACCTCATCTTTAGCCCAGTGAGACCCATGTCTGATCGCTGAACTACAGAATCGTATGATAGTAAAGCTGTGTTACATGAGCCATTAAGTTCGTGGAAATTCGTTATGGCAACAACCAAAAACTAATACAATATTTTTATTATTTTTGTGAGATCATGACTTTTGGCATCTTTTTTTTCTATGAGACAATAGAAAATGGTACTCTGTGTGTGTGAGGGGGTTTATTTTCTTACTTACCGAAAGAGAGCATAATCATCTTTTTATGAGTCCTCTAATCTCCCTCCGCTGTCCCCTCTGCTCTCCGTCTCTTCGCCCCCCACCCCCTTTCCTTCCTTCCTTTTTTAAACTGTCACGAAACCTAATTGTTCACGTTACAAAGTCCACGTGTATTGTTCATCCGTACATTTCTTGGATGGCCTTTCTGACCCTGTCCCCCTCTCCAGATGCACGTCTCCCCACCCTCCAACTCTTCATGCTCTACGATAGTGGATCCCAATTCCCAATTCCTGTGATAGTGGAATCACAATTCCTCTGGGTGCTTACGAAGATCCACACCCCCACTTCCCACCATGCACCTACTGAACCAGCATCCCCCAGGGAGGGGTCTGAAAATCTGCATATTTAGCAGGGAATACAGGCCTTAGTGAAGTATGAGAAACATCATTCCAACAGCACCAAGCTGGTGATATGCCTTGTGCTTGCTGAGTCCCCTCACCCCACCATCTGTGCTTCTAATCAGGCGCCCCTCTGCCTAGAATCCCCTCTCCCCACTCTGGTTCCCTCCCTGACTTCTCCTGGCAAGCACCTCCTCATGCTTCAGTTGATATCGTTGGATTCTGCTTCTTGCCTCCTGGGAAAGAGTTCCCAGGCCAACCTTCAATCCTCGAATCCTGTGGAGTGTTCGGCATAAACTACAGTGAAGGCACTTGCCGTACTGTTTTGTAATCATCTGTTTGTCTTCATCAGCAAGATTCTATCCTTGAATAGAGAGATCGTGCCTTATTCATTTTTCTCCCCCAGTGTCCAGCACGGTGCTGGAGAGATATTAGGTGCTCAATAAATGCTTATAAAGTGACCAACTAGGAGAGGGAATACAAGAACACATTAAATAGTAGAGGCATGATGTCATGAGGCAATCCTCTGCTTTCTCCTTTAAGCATCAAGCTCATTTTCTGATAATTGCCTAGGGACCCAGTTTAGAGAGTCTGTCACAAATGTCTGCATGAGAGGAGAAATCTGGTGTATGGGTTTTCTATGATAGAAAGTCTCGCCATGACAATGTTACCTTCAAAATGTATTTCCACTTATTTCTAAACACTTCTCACCATTTCTATGAACAGCACTGTGGTCCAAGCTTCTATCCTCTCTGTGGTCTCCCCGTACTTCCTCCAATATGACGAGCACATGGGCTTTTGTTCTCACTACGTCCTCTGCTTGAGAAAATCTTTATATATCATGGTATATGGATCATGGCTCAGTCCCTCCCAGAGAGGCTGTGCCTAGACAACCTGTCTAAAATGTGCTCCTATCACAAGCTATTAATTTACCCTGCTTTATTCTTTTTTTTAAAGTACTCATATAAAATGTCTACTATGTATTTAAATGTTTGCTTTTAACCTGTCTTGACAATTAGAATATAAGTTCCATGAAGGCAGAAATTTTGTTTGCTTTGTTCACTGCTCTTTCCTAGTGCCTAGAGTAGTTCAACATATACTGTAGAGGTTTAATACATGTAGTAGGCAACATATATAGTAGGCATTCAGTACGTTGAATGCAGTAGGTATCCATCACCAATATATGTTGAAGGCTGCATATGGGTGTGGCAGAATATTCCATGATAATCACGCAGCCCAGCACAAGGCACGATGCATACGTGTACTCATCTAGGACACATCAGATACCTTAAAGTGCATTTTAAAGGCACATCAGCTATGCCTGTGATTGCCAGTATACAAGAATTTGATGCACATTCTGTTTCTCAGTTGTATATGGTTATTTCCTAGGAAAGCATGTGAGGATTTTCCTGTTGTTTTTTCCCTTATGAAAGTGGTCCCTGACTTGTCCACTGCAGCCTGGGGGAGCACGGCTGGGTTTGTTGTGGGCTATGGTGTTCCTGGATGTAGGTCCAGTTTAACTTTTCCTGTTCTGCTGCTGAGATCCATTAAAAATCAAATAAGCAAAGAGAGGTGAGCTCAGAGACAGTGCCAGCCCTGGAAACCTTGTTTGCTTGTGCAAGACAGCCACACGCTCTGTTTCCACCTCCCTCCAGAACACCCTCTTTGTTTTGAATTCCTGGAGTGGAGTGAGCTGTCCATCTGCAGGATTTGATCCTGGGATTTTTTTTTTTTTAACTGCATATTAACTGTTATATCAAGCACAGTACTTTTCTTTGTTAGCTTCGGGCCATTGCTGTCTGTATTATCTTCCTCCCTAGGAGTCTCTTGCTTCATTTTGCTGATGCCCTGGAGGGATTTCTGAACTCTGATCCGTTTCCTTTCCATACCTTGAAACTTTTTTTTTTTTTCCTTCTGGACTATAGCTGCAGCAGCTATAGCCTTAGCTCTTAGACACTGACTTCCTTTCTTTGCTTTTCTCAGTTTTTCTTTCTGTCTTTGGTGGATCAAATGTTTCCTAATTGCAAGAATAAAAAGTATACTCCAGGGACCAGTGTCCAAAGCTGCATAATTTTCTATTTTGAGTTACATTTGTGTTGCCTCCCTGCCCGACTCTTTACATCTCCATGCCCGGGATGGCACAGTCGGCATACGACGGTGCCGTGGATGTCTCGTTCATTTGCTGGGCATGAACAGCTCTGGGACAGTGCATGCCATGCCTTTTCAGAGAAGCAACCCTGCTTTTGAAATTATATTTTAAAAGCTCTTAGATGTCTGGGTTTACATCTTTTTGCCTGAAAGAAATAAAAGGAAAGAAAGAATATGCTGGATATATCAAAGGAGAATACTTCTTTCTTCCCTTGCCATCCTTCCCGTCTCCAAGTGCAGTGTCCACATGGACACAGTATGGGCATGTGCTTTGAACTTGATGATTGGAAAGAGATGGGTGAGAGGGTATAAGCCTATATGAGACATTGGTTAGCACGGGGTGCTAGTTGGATGAGTCTGGGCTATCAGAATCCTCCAAAGTTTAGTCAGATCTGCTAATCTAGATGACCAACTTGTCCCAGTTTTCCTGGGGCTTTCTCAATTTTAACACTGAAACTCATATATCCCAAGCAAACCAGGATGGTTGGTCACCCGACAAAATCATCCAAACACAGTTTTGAGTGCCTACTATGTGCCAGCGTGCCCCTTAAGGAAGCTCATGGTTTGGTCAGCCAGTCCTTTATCCTGTCCTCATCTGCATTTTTCTTCCTTCTGTTTACATAAACCTTTAAAAGTTGCCCTTTCGTTAACGATTTCACATTCACGCCTGGCCTTGGTTGTCCCGAACGTTTGACCCTCTGTTAATTTGATTTTATTCTCTGACATGACCTTGGTCTCCCATAGATCCAAAGTGAAAATGTGTTTGGAGTGACAACAAGAATTGAACGTGGGTAAATCTTAGGGAAGACGATAACTCACAGAAGAAAAGAGGTACAGAATGCAGGGGTAGCACGATAGGGCTCTGTCCCACCACCGCATGCAGAGAGTATGCCCTCGGATTTGCACAAACGCTGGTAAAATGTCAAAAGCAGGTGTTTCTTTTTTCTTTAGTCTGAGCTTCAAGCTAACATGGGCATTCAGCTAAATCCCTCCCAGGTGCTGAAACAGTATGCGGTTTAGGATTTGAGAGGTAATTATTGCTGAATGCATTGTATGGCCAGTGCACCTGCCAGGTAGATGTTATGAAAGAGAGTGCGGGTTGGGGGGCGGGGGGGGGGGGAGAAGGGAACCAAAAGAATTTGGGGGACAATTTTTCCATCACAAGACCTCTTAGAAAACCTATTAAGACCATCAAAAGCCAGTCATGGAGCTAAGTATATTCACAATATGGTTAACAACACAATGAGGCAGGAGGAACTAAGAATCCTAGCAAGATAAGCCAAGGGTTCCTGGTCAGAGAAAACAACAACAAAAGGCCAGTGTCCCTGCCCTGAAGGAACTCAAGATCCAATGGGAGAGTCAGAAATAAATCAAATAACTGCCTAAGTTGATGTAAAATCACCGATGTGATGATGCCATGAAGGAGAGGTACCAGGATTTCTGAAAGCAGATAGTGGAAGGATTTGAACCAGTTGGGTGGCTTCCCGAGAAATAGGAAATTGGGCTCAAATGAATAATATCTACGCTTGTTTAGCGCTTAACCTGTGCTGGCACTGCCAACAGCTTTTCTTGCACTTTCTTGATTAATTCTCACATATCAAATTTGAAGGTAGGCGTTGTCCTTTCAAACGGCCTTTGCTGTAAGAAGAGTGTTCCAGCATTATCTTTAATCTCTGGGGGGATGTTTCGTCATTATCAATATCCTAAGGAAGAGTATTCCATTAAGATTCCCTAGAATGGAGGTGAAGGGGAGCAGAATTTGCCACCCCAAATGTACCTCTTTGGCATAAGGCTTCTTTTAAAAGGCTGATTATTTTTGGAAACAGCAGACACAGGGAAAACTCAGTAGGAGTTACCCTTTTACCCTTTTGTAAGAGACATTTACATTTGTTGAGGAAATCTCCATTTGTAAGGGTGTCTCCCTCTCTGTACCCGGATGACTAAATCTCTAGAAACTTATCCATAGAGAAGGCAAGGACTTAAATCTGCACAACAGCCATACCCTTGTTTACTGTGCTTTTCCTGATAACCTCCCATAACCGACTCTCCCCACGGGCAAGCTGAAGATGGTATTTAAGGTAATGGCTTGGGCCTTTTCGGGGAGTTGCTCAGTTTTCCTGGGTTTCTCCCTTGCATACAGGAGGCATATGTTATTAAACTTCTGTTTGTTTTTTTCCTGTTAATCTTTTATAACCAAGGGGTCTTAGCTAAGAACTTAGAAGGGTAGACGCAGAGGTTTCCCTGTTTTCCTTCCTCACCGAGGTTCCCTGAGCCTGTCTTTTGTACCTCTGTAACTAGTGCCTAGAGATTCTGCAAAAGTACAAGTCCTGCAAAGACTAAAACTCAGATGTTAGTTGAACGAATTTATTTATTCTCCATATACAGATTAGAAAATTTGGCCTAGAGAGGTCAGGCAGTGACCTTACAGCTAGTAGGCAGTCACCTTACAGTGACCTTACAGCTAATAAGAGGCAGAGCCATGGTTAAAACCATGCTCTATATCTGTAGGGTATCTTCCAAGGGAGGAAGCAGGGAAGCATTCTGATCTGAGGGTGCAGCAAGTGCACAGTGCATGGTCCTGCACAGTTCACGGGTTTGCAGCCTCTCCTATATGTCCTTGAAGGGCAGCACCCACAGTGCTGCCTTGGTGTCATGTGTGTTTCCTCTAAAAGCAGGATCTAGGCTGTGTCCCGCCCTCATAGTCAGGAGAATCATGTTTCACAAATGGTAGAGAGGAGCTGCGGGATTTTGAAACCAGGCCCCTCAAGATCGCCTGTCCTGCTGATAAAACTACAAATAGGCATGTCCGGGCTCCTGTTTCAAGGACTGACATCCCTGGCTCTGGATTGCTTGTGTGTCAACAATTCCTCTTGGAAAATCTTATAAGCACCTTTTGAAAGCCACGCAGCACCGAGGAGCTTGCATACAGCACAGGCACAAAAGCTTGAAACCTTGAGGCTCTGCCCACATGGATTAAATAAAATGCTTTAAGTGACTTTGCAGCTACTTAGAAAAAACAATTTACATAAGTTGATGTGCTGTTGGAGGAGGGTAGAAAGTGTGGTTTTAATTTTTTTTCAACCTTCTCTTCCCCTTAGTTTAATAGCTGCAGACACCTCAAAGAGGCAACTCCTTTTAATAAAACCTGCTTGTAAATTTACTGAGACAGAGTCCAGATGCCCCGATTTCAGGCAGCTCCCCAGGACCTCCCACGTCCACTGCGCCAGCGTGGAAGGGCCCCAGGCTGGGTGATGCCCAAGGAGGCCATGCGCTATGACTCATGCTTTCTGGGCCCTGAGATGCTTCAGTCATTCCAGGATATTTAATTGCTAAAAGTATTCAAGGTTTTACTGAAGAACTAGGCAATGCTGATAGGTTTTACCGTGCTTTACCTTGATGAAAATGGACTCTGGAGAACTGAGATGCCAGCACACAGCAATCACACACACACACACACACACACACATGCACATATGCACACATACACACACACATGCACAATACACATATACATACATGCACAATCCATACATACACATACATACACACACACACTATACACATAT
Organism: Eubalaena glacialis; assembly: GCF_028564815.1. Classification (NCBI taxonomy): domain Eukaryota; kingdom Metazoa; phylum Chordata; class Mammalia; order Artiodactyla; family Balaenidae; genus Eubalaena; species Eubalaena glacialis. The sequence continues at coordinate 7,595,138 of NC_083728.1, read as the reverse complement.
ACACACATGCACACACATACACATATACATACACACACATCCATACATACACATACACATATACATGCATACACACATACACACATGCACACACATACAAATATATACATACACACATGTATGCACACATATACACACATGCACTATACACATATACATACATGCACACATCCATACATACACATACACACATACATAAACACATACACATATACACGTACACACCCATATACGCAATACACATAAACACACATATGCACACGTAGACAAATACACATACATACACACACACACACACACACACACACACACACACAAAGGCAAATATTAGGCTCATTGATGTGGCCTAGATAGGAGGTATGGTGAAAAATATAAAATTGTTGCTTACATAATGATTGCATATATTCATTTATTTTATCTAGCTTGGTTTTATTGTTACTTTTTAAACAGGTGATATATATATATATATATATATATATATATATATATATATGGTAAATATTCCAAACAGATTAAATTATTTTTCAAATTAGGAATAATTCCACCTCATTTTCTCCCATCACACTCAGTTGTCTGTTTACTCTCCAAAGAGATAACAACATGATGAATTTCTTCTAAATTCTTTCAGAAATGTGTTGTACATAAGACATATTTCCCATCCTCTAATGTACATTTTTATGCACAAACAGTAGCATGTGGATATAATTATGCATCTGGATTTTTTACTTCATAATATATCTTTGAAATATTCCACTTCAGTGATGTTGATGATGATGGTGGTGATAGCGGTGATGACGCAACACACCCACACATATATAGTATATGTTCTAAACCTGACATAACTCTAAGTCTTTAATCCTTACAGCATCCTTACAACAGCTCTGTACTCCATTCCCCAAACCATTCTGCAGCATCAGCTCTCAGCATGAAATCACTGCCTCTCACTTAGGGATGCCTTATTCTTAAGGGCTGCGTAATATTCCTTTAAACAGATGTATCCCATTAATATATCCTGTGCCAGTTAATGATGTCTTAGGTTTCTTTTTCCTATTTTTTGCTATTTCAAGCAATGTTTCAATCTTTCAATATTTGACTACATACCTTTGAACTTGTGCTTTGTGTACATATTTGTAATATCAATTAATCAAGTTATAATAGCAGTTTTTTAAAACACCAAATGCTGATTTTCTTCTTACCTAGAGGAGAAATGGAGAGGGCTTACTGAAGCAGGCATTTCCTGTGTCTCTACTCTTGCAGCCAATATGAAATGGCCCCGTGAAGTCCAAGGGCTCACTAATTATTTGTTAAATGAAAGAATTAAATAAACAAAAGTTGTCATGTTTTAATTATACATAATGTATAAAATATTTTGAGTTACCAGATGTCATTAAATTTATAGAAACGTTATCCCCATTCTACAGATCAGGAAGGGAGACACAAAGTCTCAAAGATAAGAAGGAGCAGTACCATCTTTAAACTTCAGCTCTTTGGAATCCAAATCTATACACTATGTGTATCTATGTGTATGTGTGTATACGTGTATGTGTATGGATGTGTATGTATGAATGTGTGCATGTATGTATATGTGTATTGTGCATATGTTTCCTCCAGGTCCAACCTCAGCAGGATTTGACTCAGGGAGTGCTCCACTTTGTTTCCACTTGTACAGGATGAATGCCAATTTGCAAGAGAAAATATTGGATACAATGATGGATGAAACTAAAATGATACCTAACATGCCTTAAATGCTTATTGCGTGGGACACATTGAGACAAATACTTGGCCTCACATTATCTCACATACTGAGGACAGTCACGTGTGTGACTGAAGATGATACGTATGGGTTGTGCTGAATCCCGAATGCAGCTATATTTCCTGCAGTTTCCTGTCCTTTATTTTCAAGTCTTCACTATACCTCTTGAGGACTCCGTCTCAGCTTCTATTATAATGAGATCTCTTCTGTAGTGAATATTCATTTATTTAATAAATAACTATGTATTTTTTACATGACAAACTCACCAGAACTGGCCATTACTTAATAATCACAAACACCAAGCTTATGAATATTTCATGCTCACTCATTTCTGCTGAGACTGTAAGCATCCCACATTTCTATAGCTACAGATTATGCAGGGAACAATGGAAAACATATGTTTTGTGTGTTTTCTTTAACAATTTGATGATGGAAGAACACCTTGCAGTGTTGGAGATAATGTAAGAAACAATCGCCTTTTGTTATTTGAGTGCTTGAAATAAAAATCTCAAATGGCAAGTTGTAATCCAAACCATAGTGATTATAGAAGACTGTATAAAAAGGTATACATTTTAGGGCTTCCCTGGTGGCGCAGTGGTTGAGAATCTGCCTGCCAGTGCAGGGGACACGGGTTCGAGCCCTGGTCTGGGAAGATCCCACATGCCGCGGAGCAACTAAGCCCGTGCGCCACAATTACTGAGCCTGCGCGTCTGGAGCCTGTGCTCTGCAACAAGAGAGGCCGCGACAGTGAGAGGCCCGCGCACCGCGATGAAGAGTGGCCCCCACTTGCCGCAACTGGAGAAAGCCCTCGCACAGAAACGAAGACCCAACACAGCCAAAAATAAATAAATAAATAAATAAAAATTAAAAAAAAAAAAGGTATACATTTTAAATTCATAAATCTAAATGACTCTATCTGCAAGTAAGTGAACTTTATTCAATTTTCCACAGTAACTACCCATCGATACCATCACCCAAAATACTGCAGACACTGTACTGCTCAGATGTTAAAAAGTTTCAGTTTGGGATTCAATTGTTTCTTTGTTCTCTCCTGTTTTCTTTCAAGCAGTGAATATTAGAGTTGTTATAAGTGATCTGAGGGAGTAGCACACCATTGAATGAGAGTGCAGAAATAGGGAGCCTGATGAAGGATGGCGACACAGGAAAGGCTTCCTCGAAGAAGAATGTTTAAACCTGATGAGGGGATCCAGAGGAGGTCACCTGGCAGAAAGGTGGGATGTAGAGGTGGTAACAGGCATTGGAAGAGCCCATAGAAAAAGCAGGGCACTTTCTAAAAGCTGGAGCGAGCCAGGGTGGTGATAGCATAGTGACTGAGAGGAACAGCAGTATGAGATGGGCAGAAGCCAGATCCTGCAGAGACTAGTAAACCATGAATAACAAAGAATTTGAACATTTGCCCAGGAATGGTCACAAGCCATTGAAGGGTGTGAAGCTGGGGAGAGACACGATCTGAGTCCTTTATAAAATCATGATCATTCCGGCTGCTGAGTGCTGAGTGAGAAATGGAGAAAGACAGAGAGGCAGAGAGAGAGAGAGAGAGGGAGGGAGAGAAAGAGGATTTAGGACATACGTGCAATAGTCCAGATAAAGATTATGCTGGCCTGGAGGCTTGGATCAGAAGAGTGGAAGTGACCTGGAGAGCAGTGCGTGGACTTGAGAGCCACTGTGGAAGTGGAACACACAGTCGAGAGTGATTGATTAGATGCTGGCAGTAAAAAGAGGAGAGTGCCAAGAGTGACTTAGAGATGAATGACTTGGCAAACTGGGGAGACCGTGAGTTCTGTTTTGAACTTTATAACATTATTTCAAAATTCCCTATTTTATTGCCTAGGAATTTGTAGCAAGAAGAGAAAAGCATATATATATGCATTTATATATATACACACACACACACACACTCACACACACACACACACACACAAGGACCACTTCCAAATTGTGCTTCACAATGCCAAGATTTTCAGCTACATCTTTGTGGGAAGGGCCGCTCTTTCTGTTAAGTTCACCACTCTATTCCCAGTGGCTATGACACCTGGGCATACAGTAGGTGCCCAATAATGAGTCCATTAGAGCAGCTGAGCTGTGTTCTGATCTGGGATATAAGAGTCTTGGGGAGATGGCTGTCCTTTCCTTGTCCTTCCTTCCCCTGTCTTTATTTCTTTCTAAACTTGTACCTAAGTTTCTCATTTATGGGCTATTTTATGGAGTTAGACAAACTGATACTAAAGTTCATGTGGAAAAAGAAATATATAAGAAGAGCCAGGAAAAAAATAAACTTTGAAAAGAAAAACTCTGATGGGGTCTAGTCCTAGCAAACATTAAAACATACTATAAAGCCTCTATAATTAAATCAGCATGGAACAGGTCCATATATAGACTAATAGACCAGTGAAATAGAAGAGAAAGCTTAGTCAGAAGGAGAAAAACAAATATCGTATATTAACGCATCTATGCGGAATCTAGAAAAATGGTGCAGATGAACAGGTTTGCAAGGCAGAAATAGAGACACAGATGTAGAGAACAAACGTATGGACACCAATGGGGGAAAGCGGGGGCAGGTGGGTGGTGGTGGTGTGATGAATTGGGAGATTGGGATTGACATATGTGCACTAATATGTATAAAATGGATAACTAATAAGAACCTGCTGTATAAAAAATAAAATAAAATTCAAAAATAAATAAATTAACTATTAAAAGAAAAAAAAGATGAGAAAGCCTAGCACAGTCCGAGGTACTTACGTAAATTTAGTATATAATGAAGGTAGCATCTCAAAGCACTGAGATAAAGAAGAAGGGCTTTTTTTTTTTTTTTTTACATTTATTTATTTATTTTTGGCTGTGTTGGGTCTTCGTTTCTGTGCGAGGGCTCTCTCTAGTTGCAGCAAGCGGGGGCCACTCTTCATCGCGGTGCGCGGGCCTCTCACTGTCGCGGCCTCTCCCGTTGTGGAGCACAGGCTCCAGACGCGCAGGCTCAGTAGTTGTGGCTCACGGGCTTAGTTGCTCCGCGGCATGTGGGATCTTCCCAGACCAGGGCTCGAACCCGTGTCCCCTGCATTGGCAGGCAGATTCTTAACCACTGCGCCACCAGGGAAGCCCCAAGAAGGGCTTTTTAATAAATGACATTGGGACAACTGAGTAGCCATCTGGAAAATGATAAAATTGGATCCATATTTCACACCGTGTATAAGAATACACTCCAAATAGATTAGGGATCTAAAGTAAAAATATGAAACTATACAAGTACTAGAAAAAAACATAGGTAAACTCTACTTCAACCACAGTGGAGAGAAAGCCTTCCAACTGTGACTCCAAATCCAAAAGTAATACAAGAAAAGATTGACAAAGTTACTGCAATAAAAGGAAGAAGTTACATGGGGGGGAATAACCTAACAACATATATGAAATCAAAATACAACTGAAAACTGGGAGAAAATATGTATAAAATATGCCACAATAATGTCTCCAATGGATTAAAATCTCTAAAAATTGAGAGACAAACTGGCAAAAAGCTGATACTTTAAAATGTCAAAAAACAGGGAGTTCACTGGAGGTCTAGTGGTTAGGACTCGGCACTTTCACTGACGGGGCCCAGGTTCAGTCCCTGGTCGGGGAACTGAGATCCCACAAGCCGTGCGGCATAGCCAAAATAAATTGCTCTGAAATAGATGAAGAACCAACCACTCATAATTAGAGAAATGAAAGTTAAAACACTGACACAGAATTCGTCACCTATAACACTGGCACAAATTAAACAGTGTGACAGTGCATTCTGTTGGTGAGGCTGAGAGAGGCAGGAACTCTCAGACACTGCTGGTGGGAATGCTGACAGGGAACTGGGCAAAACCTAACAAAACTCCACACGCATGCACCTTTGATCCTGCAGTTCCTCTTCTAGAAGTCTACCCTGAAGGTGCACTCCCAACAGTATGAAAATACATATGCACGAGGTTGTCCCTTGCAGCGTCATTTGTCATTGCAAAATTTTGGAGAAAACCTAAGTGCCCATCCCTAGGAGTGGAGTTGAATAAATGATGGTGCGTCCACAAAATGGAGTACTGTGAGGCTGTAAGAAGAATGAGGACAAGTTCTACAATGTGATTTGGAGGGATTTCCAGAACATGCTGTTAAGTGAAAATAGCCAAATACAGAAAAATATCTATAGTACATTCTCCTTCATGTAAGAAAAAGAAGCTATTAAAAATATGCATGTATCTGCTCATTTGTGCAAAAGAAATGCAGGATGGATAAACAAAAAACTAAATAGATCCATTACCTCCGTGGGGTGGGTGAGAAAAGGGTAGAAAGAAGTTGAAAGTGGGAACAGGGTAGCGGGAAAGGAAGGAGAGACACTTCTCTGAGTGTACTTTATCGTAGTGCTCTGACTTTTAGAACCAGAGTAATGAAAAGTACACCAAAAAAATAAACATATAAGCAAAAAAATATTCATAAGCAAAATCAATCAAGATGTGAGGGAAAGCCAAATGTGGAATATAAGTAGTAATAAATTAACGTAAGTATATCACAAATGAAGGGGTAGAAGAAAAGAAGCAACCTAAGTGACTTTGGAAAACAGAATTTTAAGTGGATATTATAAGGCCAAAGGTAAATAAGACCTGTTTTAAAATGCTGGGCTTGACTTTATAAATCTGTTTCTCATAGAAGAATGAGTGAGCAATTCTAAGATAATTTTATGTGTATATAAGGATAAAAAATAAGTAAATATATTACAGGTAATATAGTCAGGTTTCTCACTGTCAAAGAAAAAATGCACAAATTAGTAAGATAAAGAAGTCCTGGGGATGTCATGCACAACAGAATGATCATAGTTAACAACGCTGTATTGTATATTTGAAAGTTGCTGAGAGAGGAGATCTTAAAAGTTCTCATCACAAGAAAAAAAATTGTAACTATATGAAGTGATGGATGTTAACCAGATTTATTGTGGTGGCCATTTCACAATATATACAAATATCAAATTATTTAGTAATACACCTTAAACTAATACAATGTTATATGTCAGTTATATCTAAGGGATGTGTCTATATGTGGTTTTGGAAACTGGATTGACAGGACTGAAAGAAAACTGAGACAGAAGTAGAAATATCAACTTCAAAATTTCAGCATCATCTGTAATCTGAGAGGCTATTTTTTTCACTATGTATTATTTCCTAATAATATCATACATAGGCATTCAATGAACATATTTGTTATAAGAGAAAAAGGGACCAGATATCATTAAAAAAAAAACAAAACTTAGGATGATTAAAAAAGTGTATTCCCACAGTAGTTAGCATGATATAACCTAGGAGTTAACAAACTTTCTGTAAAGACAGTAAGTATATATGGCTTTGTGCACCAAGAGGCAAAATCAAGGATACTACTAGATACTTTCATCAGAAAAAAGAAAACAAATTTTGACAAAAGTCTTTGGTGAATTTCAAAATATTAAAAAAATTATTCTTATTAAATAACAAAAGGTTATTATTAAAATATATAAGTATAATTTTTGTAATCATCAACTAATAATTACAAGAGTGAAATTCTTGTTTGTGAGAGGGATAGCACTAACTGTTATTCAAATTCAGTGTCCCCTATCATCATAGTGATTGCAAGTGTGCATTTGTAAAAAACATTATCGGTTCACCAAAAACAGGTAACTAGGGGGAGTTTGCCCATGCGCCATAGCTTGCCAACCCCTAACCTGGCCCATGCCTACCCCTCCAACTTCACCTCTGCCATTTGCTCCCCTGTTACTCTGCCCAAGACCCAGTGGCTTTCTTTCCATTCCTCAAGCACCCCAAGTTTCCCCCTGCAGCTGGGGGGTCTTGACCCTTGCTGTTGCCTCTACCGAATACAATGTCCCCAGCTCTGCACCTGGCCAGTCGCATCATTTAAATCTCGGTTCAAATGTCAGTTTCTTAGAGAGGCTCACGCTGATCGCCCCGTCGAAGTGCCAGCCCCTGACTCAGCCACTTCCTATTACCCAAGTGAATGTCCTTTATAGCTCTTTTCACTCTCTGCAATGTCATACTTACGTATTTGTTTAAAGGATTTCCTGTCTGCGCCTCTAGTTGAAGGTCCGTGACACAGAGAGTTAATGTTTGGTTCCAGCTAATGAATTAACCATTGCTTGGCATGTAGTGACTTCTTAATAAACACTTGAATCAATAATGATTGAAGAGAGAAAAAAGGGATTACTGTAACCCACATATTGCATATGCAATACAATGAAGGCTGGGCAGGAAAGACAGCAGTCACAGTGGGAGTTTCGGACACTGAAAGATTTCGCTGCTGTTCTGTTGGGATCCTGAGAGAAAGCGGCTAGCTGTAACCTTATAAATGCTTGGTAAGAACATCCATTTCAGGCCTGTCATTAACTTGTTCTAGGTCTGGAATCACTGCTAATGGTTCACCTAGCTTATACTTTGACCTTCGGAAGCAAATGAACATCAGATGAAATACAGACATTCACACAAACTTGACTGCATTCCATGCAAACTATAAAAATAGCGGAATGAAACATCACATTAAAAATGGCATGACCCTACAATTCCCCCAAATAATCAAGGCGTCCAGAGTCATATGTGAGTCACTAAGTAGAAAGATTCATAAGAACACATACTGGTAGCCAGTGTCTCTGAGAATAAAAGATTTCCTATTCTAAATGTAACGGTATTCTAAGTGGAGATGGTAAAATACAAACGACTTAGTACCAAAATTTAGTATAAAAGCTGCTGGGTATACAGAGAAATGAAAAGGAAAAGGGAAGCTGGAATTAGAAAAGATTCTAAAATTATAATTGTCACAAGCTTAGGGGAGAAAATTAGCCATCTTACCAGACACTGCAGTGAGGAGAAAACTTATAAATTAGATTTACAGGGAAGTAACCTCAACATAGACAAAAAATAAACAGAAAAGAACAAAGTCAAGCACCACTTGTAACTAACCTTGGAGAGATCAACACTTTGATGGATTCAGTAGCCTACCTAGAGTACGTGTCTGTCTAGCGATGATTAACTACTGAATTGAAAACAGATTTACATGTAGTTTAGGACACCCGTTTGCAAGAGCAACATATATTAAAACTTTTATCGAACAATACTTTATATGAAAGTCAAATAAGGAAAACTTTTTCTTCCCCTCAATGAAGTCAGCGGGGATTGTTCAAAATCGTTAGAGTGCTTGCTTTGTTTTAAAATCATATAAACAGTTTAAAAATTATTTCATAAATACCAAGAATAAGAAAATATCATATACAATCCAATTTCCCGACTATTCAACTGACTTTATTGTCTGGGCAATGTTCGTCTCTTTGTTTTATGCATGTAAAATATTACGTAGTTATAATAATAGCTATCATAAATAATTTTGTATTCTGTGTATTCTTACGTATCAGAAACATTCTTAGGTGGCTATATTGTCTTTATTGTTCTCATTTTTTATGACAGCTGAGTAGTCCATATCAACATTGCATGACTGTTTGCTTTTGTATTTTTTCCTAATTTTTCTTTATTAAAATACGGTTGAAGCTTTTACATTGTTTTTGAAGGGAAGGCATTTTAAATTTATTGTTTCACTACAGACTAGTTTGAAAATAATATCTGCACAAGAAGAGAATTACCCACAAAAGTCATTCTGAAAACATCCATGTTTTATTTATGTGCATCTTCAATTTCATGTCACAAAAAGTATAGAGAGAACGTTGTATTCTCTACTTTCCATTAACATTATGCCCAACATATTCTGTTTCTATTCAGTGATTTTTTTGTACCCTCTCTACAGTTACTGTGGCTCACATTACTCTACATTTTTTTCTTTAGGTAATTTACTGTTCTCTGAAAATGGTCCTCTAATGAACTTGTGTCCTGGTGCATTACCTGCTTCCTCCCACTGAAATGTAAGTATCATGAGGGCAAGAACCTGGCCTGTCTGTCCAGTGCTGTCTCTACAAGGTCTGGAAAGGTGCTACACCCAGACTGGGTACTCAATGAATGATATTGGACAAAAGAGTAAATGAAAATCAGAATGGTTGCAGAGCAAGTGTAGAGCTACGTTTTGAATCCCAGAGCTCTGACTCCACAATGGTTCTCTAATACAAAATGGAAGGATAACCCATGTACCATCTTCCTTTCTGCCATTCCCTCAATGAGGTGGTGATAGTGAGTGTTTCTAAAAGGATTATAACTTCCTATGGTTACAAGGGATTTTGCAGTAAATCTTCCCAGCCCCTCGAGAAAAAGGGAAACTTAGATTCCCAAGATCTAGCAGTAAACTAAGAGCAGTCTAGAGATGCTTAGCTGTTCTCAACTGTAAATATTATGACATACTATTTTATGATACTATTTTATATATTTTAGTGCTGTCAAAGGATGTGAGCTTTGAAGTCACTTGGCAGATGACATAATATTAGTTCTACTAATTCCCAGCTGCATAACCTTGTCCAAGTCACTTCCTCATTTCTACCTCAGGTTCCTCTTCTGCAAAATGGGGGACAATAATGCCCTTTCAGATGATTGTGGTGAGGACTAAGGATTAAGTAAATTGATATAAAAACAACTATATGTCTATATTTACATGTATTTGGAATGCTGCTTTGTATATAGAAAACATTCCATAAATATTAACTATAATCATCATCAGCATGTAATGGTCAGTAGTTTTGCAAATCCAATTAACTTTTCACTTGTAGAATTAAAAAACCAGAGTTCACAAAGTATTCCTTTAAATAAATAGGACACGTTCAAGGCTATTCCTCGAATATCCCTCTTACTTATTTGCATTACACTATGTCTCTTGACTGAAAGAGTGAAGGAAGGATGACCAACGTTTTGCTGGTAATGGTACATAACCGTGGCTTTGAACATGCAAATGCGTCATTCATGTGAATGTCACTGATAACGTGTGCTCAGGAGAGGTGAGGGGGGGATGTTAAGTGATGCTGCTTTTGACTATAAAAATCCCAGGGGCCAAATTATGTAAATTCTTTTGGAGCTCAAGAGAGTGTCCTGCCAACTAGTGGATGTAATAAATGTTGTTGATGTTGTAATGAAGATACTTAAGTTTCTGATAAAATGGCTTCTTCTTTGGTCCTCGCTTTAGGACCAAAGGCTTTCCTTGAACATGAAGGGGATTTATGTTTTTACCTAGACTCATAAATTAAGTGGAAAAAAATCCTATCTGAGGCAAAGAAAGACTCTTCTCTCAGACATAAGTGTGTTCATAGGCTCTAGCATATTCTTTCTCACAGGCAGCACCTGCTGGAAATCTTTTAGTAAGAAATGCAGCTTGTTGTACTGACTCTCTTCCCATCTTTTCAAAATTTTTTTTCTTTTCTTCCAAATACTTGTTAAGCAATGATGAGTTGGTAAAATCTTCACACAAATGAGAACATGTAATTATGGTCAGGAAGACAATCCATTTTGTATGGATAGAATTCCATGCCATAGATAAAAAATGTCATCCACAGTAGCTTCATTATAGACAGAGAGGCCAGGATCAGCTGTGCTGCAGTAACCATACTTCAAAACCTCAGAGTTTGAAAACCATAAGAGTTTATTTCCTACTCATGCCAATTCCACTCTAGTCTTCCTCTCTTCACGGTCACTTTCTTGAAATGCTGACTCAGAGATTCAGACCTTTCTCGTCTTTTGACTCCAACATCTCATTATTCATCCTCTGTGATCACCACTAGAGGGAAAGACAGAGCCTGTAGAGCTCACACCCATTCTGCGATGCTTTGATTTGCTGACGACCATAGGCCACAACTAGTCATAATGCCCCACCTAACTGCAAGGCAAATGGAAAAGGTTCAGGGAGAGGGAGGTGTCACATAAATATTAATGATCAGTAGAATGTAAAGATACAATTACCAAAATATATTCTGAGAAATATGAGGGCTATAAGGTATTCTGAAGAAAAATGCAAGAGGCCAGAGGCATCCAGTTAACTAAACAACTATTGCTAATCTGACCCTTTAAATTCCCTACTTAGAAATTCTCAATGCACGTTAGCCGACTGTCAACTCTGAGAAACCATTCTACCAATAGGCATGATTATCTTTGTTTAATGCAGTTTTTTGTTTTTTTTTTTGCCAACTCGATTGACCATAGAATAATTCCTTTTCACAACACCCATGAACCTAATGTCCCATTGAACTCACATTAGACAAATATTCCATTAGGCATCTTGAAATACTGAAGTGAAAAACCTAATGGGCACTTAATACATATTTATTGCCAGAACATTAAATGAATGAATGAGGAGTCACTTTTCAGAGTCAGGGACACCCATTAAATCAGATTTTCGGGAATAAAGTTCTACACGACACCTGCCTTAAGGTTGAAAAATAAAAACCCTAGGTCAAGCAACTAGCTTTTGCTTATAAGATGCTACACACCAATTCTGATGGGTTTTGTTGTTGTTTTTGCCTCTGTGCTGACTTGAGTGGTTTTTTTGTGTCGTCAGCCATAGCTCATCTGCCCAAGATTTCCCAGTGGAATCATCAGGGTGATTGTACCTGTACAACTCAGCATGTACAACCCATCCCACATTTCTGTCCACATGGAGATTTAGGAATGGAAAACAAACCCCGCATTGTGATGGAGAGAATTGAAATTATACGTTGCGTAAGCCCTGCTCTAGATGGGAGTTCCACGCTAGAAACCTCACAGACTCACAGTAGGGCGACGCAGCACCAGACGCAGTGCTAGTGTACATTCCACGTAATCCAGTGCAGTGCGGTTTGGAGCAATGCGCAGGCATTGGAACGATACCTAATGGTTTGCCTTGGGTCCAGAGAGTGGCTGGCTGTTGGCGGCAAACCCTGGAATCTGGGAGGAGAAAACAATATGGAAGCAATATTATTTGCCATCTAATTTTCTATAATCCAGAAGGACGTTGTGCTGAATGATAACACACAGAGGAAAGATTAAATGTAATAACATAATATTCACACTCTGCATCAGAAGTTGCTACTTTTGGCGCCACGGAGGCAGATGGCTGGCACTGGCCGTTGCCAGGAGGTGTTAAGTGGGTAAGTGGTACTGAGGAATAGAGTCATCTGTGGGGAAAATGACAGTCATGAACTGCTTGTAATGCTGTGAAAGCTCAATGAATTTGATTAAACGCAGATTGCAAAACCGTTTCCTGGACGACCACTGGACACAATCGTTTATGCCGAAACGTGCTCTCTCCCAGTGACAAGTCTGACAGGAAAACTGCCGTTTCTGCTGCCAATTTGTTGAGCATCTTGACAAAGAACGTGACCAAGGAGATGAAAATAGCCCTGTCCTCCTAGCAGTCATCAGGTCCCCATGCACACAGTTGTCTAACTCTGCGGGAAGGTTTTCTAGGAGGGGCAAGGTGAGCATGATTACAAGCCATCCTAGCCCTGGGAGACAAATTTGTGTAAAGTTTTTGTGAGATCTTATCCTATATTCTCAGTGACCACACTACCTGTGTTAGATTAAGGTGCCTACCATACAGTTTATTTAGTGTGGGTAAGACAGAGACACTACCGTGGTAACAGAGCAGTTACGTGTATAAGGTTTGCAGGCTCATGTCAAGGGCACATATAGAAAGAGATGGGAATGGGGAGGCATATAGATTAGGGTGGCCCTGCACCAAGTATGGTTCTAGGGCCCATGGGGATATGCCAACACTTCCTTACTGTTCACGATAAGACAAATAAAAAATTGAGAGTAGAAATGTTTAACCATTTGACAATTTTGTTGAATCTCATACTAAACAAATGGACTTTGTATTATTTGTGCCTTTTTGAATTTTTACTTTTCTGGTAATTCCTTTTTATTATACTTTACAAAAGTTCTGTGATGGATTGGGAATTTCACCACAGGCAGTTTGAGAATCAACAAATTGGAGTTGCAGAGGCAGATTTAGTCTGCATTTCTTACAAGGTTTATCGTTTTTAGCAAAGTACTAACCTATCTACATTTTGGTTTTCTCAACATTTGATAAGTAGATTATATCATTATTAAATAACTGGGTACACCAGGAACCCCTCACATAAACTACTGAAAAATAATTAAAATGTTTAGATAATCCATGCCTACTAATCTGAACATTGCACAAGGTGAGTGATTGATTAAGTTCAATATTGTGGAAGAGTGAATGGATCAGGTAACACACACACTTGCTTTTTTCCTGTATTCAGTTCATGCAGCAAATATTTGTTAAGCATTAGCCTTGTTCCAGACACAGTTCCAACTGCTGAGGTTGTGCGAGTGAATAAAAATTGTGAAGACTCCTGCCTATGGGGAGTTTATATATGATCAAGGGCTACAGTTGAGACAGAATAGTTATAATTAATAAGTAAATGATTGATTTGAGATTGAAAGTTGCTATAGAAAAATAAGAGAAGTATAGCAAGGCATGGAAAGAGGGAAGATTTTAAATGTGGGTTCAGATTGAGCTCCAAGTTAAAAAAATGACATTTCAACAAAGACATGAAGAGGTCAAGTTAGCCATGTGGATATCTGGAGAGGGAATAGGCCAAGTAGAGGTAACAGCCCGTGCAAAGGTCCTGTGTTAACAAGTATATAGCATATTTGAGAAGCAGCATGGAGGCCAGTGTGGCTGAAAGAGAGAGGACAAGAGAAAAGTGAATAGTTGAAGACAGAGAGGCAATTTGAGTCCTTGTAGGCCATTGTGAGGATTTAGTTTTTCACTCTGAGTGAGATAGGAGCCCTTGACAGTTTGAAAAGAGGACTGACCTGGCTTTACTTATATTTTAAAGGATTATAAGGCTATCACAGCAATCCGGGTAAAAGATGATGGCGGATCCAATCAGAATGGTAGCGATGGAAAAGGTGGAAAGCAGTCAGGTTCTAGGTATATCTGTAAGGCAGAATCAACAGGATTTCCTGACATACTGGGTGTAAGGTATACCTTATACTCAGTATACCTGCAAGATATGGGTAGAGCAGATTATATAGCCATGGGGGTATATCTGAGCTTTGTTTGGAACGTGTGAGATCATTCTTGTCTATTAGGCATCTAAGTATCTCAAGATGTCAAGTATGCAGTTGCAGTCCAGAGTTTGCAGGAGACATAAATTTGGAAATAGTTGCAAATAAATACATTTAAAGCAGTAAAACTGGATGAGATTACCAAAGGAACGAGTGTAGATAGAGAAAAGGACTATAGACTGAGATCTGAGACACTTGGGCTTCAAGAAGTTATGGAAAAGAGGAGAAATTGGCAAAGGAGACTGAGAAGGAGGGACCAATAGGACAAGAGGACAGTCAATAGGGGGTGGGATTTTGGAACCAAGTGAAGAAAGTATATCAGGGAGGAAGAACTCATCAACTGTGTCAAATGCTGCTGATGGTCACATATGGTGAGGACTGAGACCTTTGGATTTAGAAATGTGGAGCTCATGGATGACCCTGTAATGATATAATGGTGTATGGAATGGCGAAGACAAAGTCCTATGGAAGTAGTTTAAAAGAGCCTGGCCAGAGATGAATTGGAGACAGGGAACAAAAACAAGTCTCTTAAGGAGTTATGATCACAAGGGAACAAATATGTGGAGCAATCACTGATGGCAGAAGTGGGGTCAAGAGAGATGCTTTATGTAAATTCCAAGGGAGTTTCTTCTGGGGAAAACATCAAATCAGTAATAGGACCGGCCATTGAGAGGGAAGACACACTCCGAGGTGGTCCTCAAATGAGCCAATTTGGGAGACTAAGTAATGGAGCTGCCAGAGGTGAACACAGTCACAGCAGAGAACCCTCTAACGCAAGAACAGGAACCGCTGTATGAATTGCTTGTCTGATTTCAGGGGCTACACTCTAAATTCTGAAGTGGTGCTTACCAGGCAAATTGCAGACGTTTGTTTGCAAATGCAAACTCCTTTGTAACCATCATTGAGCCATTTGTACAATCACATACTTCTTCACGCTAGTAATTAATACTGATACTTAAATACTAAATTGATAGGCTTTCTTGCTCTCTTGCTTACAAGCTCTTCACAGTCTAGCTGTAATTAAGAATCAGCAGAGACAGTTCTTCAAGGGAATGGGTGGAAGTCTCTACTGTCCTCAGCTTTGGATTGATGTGTATTAACTAAAGTAGAAGTAAAAGCAACAAGGCTCCTTTCTTTTCAGTGTTTTGCCTTTCAGAACATTTTATCCTAATGAAGGAAGATAAAAATATATCATATATTTATTATATATAAATATAATATATAATTACTTTTGCAAAATATATAATTATATAAATTATGTAAATGTAATTATATTTACAAAATACAAATACAAAAATATTAAAAAATACAAAGCATTATATATATATATCTGCCATAGGTGTGTGTGTATGCATGTATGTGTGTATATACAGCATATAGGTAATATAAAATATATATATTTATATATTATAAAATATATTTACATATATATACACACCTTTGACAAATATATATAAATACATAATATTTTATATTGTAATATTTTTTGTATTTGTAGTTTATATTTTGTAAGTTTATATGTTGCAATATTTTGAATATAATATATAGTGTATTTCAGTATCATGGTACTCACTTATATTAAATATTACTATCTCAGAGGTATAATACAAAAGGAAAATTTTTGTCAGCAATGCCATTGTCCATTGCAGATGTACCTGGTCAATGGATGGTTTACTTTTGTCATTCAGGATCCCGGGCTTCTTCCCTATTGTGACTTTGCCTTCCTTTAGGGTCTTGGATAAAGCCTATCTTCTTCTTAACTACTTTGACCTAGAAGTGACATATATCTCTTCTACTCACATTGCATCAGTGAGAACTAGTTGTATGGCACCCCTTAGATGCAAGGAGCCCTGGGGACTGCAGCCATGTTTACTCTAGTCAGCCCCTTCTAACACAACTCTATACTATGTAAGGAAATCATGTCACTCTGGGGGCCAGCCAGCCATCTGCTACAGGGAAAGAGTATTTCAAGGTCAGAGGCAATCATTTCGGTATCTGATGCTCTTTGCCTACATAATATTCCAAAGAATTTAGAGTTCTGCTATACGGAGAAAAGCAAAGGGAAGACGTAAGAATGTTCTAATATGACTTAATCTTTGATAAATTAGAGCCCTCTGAATTAAGTGAGAAAATTTGGGAGTTTTTTGTCTTATAGAATTTATCAACCTGGAAATCTGGAAAATGAACCATGAATCTTGTCATACTCTATACTTCACAACTAGCACTAATTATATATTTGCACCATGAGGCATTTGTTGCTTTCTTATTTACAAGATCACATTAATGACTAGTGGCAATGATGAAGAACAGTCGACATCAGTGCCACTCAAAAGAGTAATAACAGGAAGAATAATGTCCTGGGACAGCCACTAAAATCAAACTTAGATTGAAGAGTAGGGAAATGATCATTCCTCATCATAATTGTAAGATATAAAATATTAAACATTTTTCTTCATTTTGACATTTTAATCACATCCCATACTCCTCATATAGAGGTATTTCTTTGAATTTTTTGAGACTTCCTTAGTTTATATAAATACATATACTTATATTATATATAATATGTATATATTTAACATAACATTTGGTTTGTGTTTTTCATTTTTTGGTGTTGGTGAATTCTTTATTTAAAAGCTTAATGTCTGAACTGAGAGCAATGCACACAAGAATCACAGTATTAGAATCTCAATAAATCTACTCAGCATAATGAACGGAATTCCTTGTACTTTAGGTGTCACGTTGCTCTTTCTTTGACTTAGTGTGTATTGAGGTCTGTGAAAATAGACAGCCACAGTGAAAGTTCAAGGTAGATAGCAAGTTAAAATGGAAAAGAAAACTTGCTTTTTAAATAATCTTTGGCAAGAGACATGTGAAATTTAGGACCCAGGTAGATCATTTTTTACTGAACTTCTTCCCTGCTCTCCTCCACCAGAAAATTGTCATTTTTAAAATCTACATTTAAAAAAACAATCCCTATGTCAGCATCAGTTTATTGAAAAGTCATCTCATCTCATAAGAAATATCATAAGAGTAAACATTTGGGGGAAGAAAAAAAGGCTTTTCCTTTATCACTGAGATGAGCAGAGTGTAAAAGTATGCTTAGAAGTAAATAGTAAAGGAAATCAACTAGACCTTACAACCTTTAAAATATCTCAACCTCAAAATGTCATGAAGTACTATTTGCAACTTGAAGGGGTATTCCATAAGTATTTATTAAATGTTTAATTAAATTAATTTACTAAATGTAAAATCTTAGTGATTGTGTCAGAACCCCTCTCTACCTTTCTCCACCCAATTTGCTGCCACAGGAAATGTAGAGTCATCAAGCAACTTTGCCTTTTGGCCCTGAATTATGTTTGGCCAATCGGAGCACCAATAGGAGGTTGTAGAAGAGAAGGATGAAGGTGTGGCATTACTGCACCTGGACCCTCCCTACAAGATTGTCTCAGGCTGGGTGGAACCTCTGCTAAAGATCACATCACCGCTCAATGCTGCCATAACTTCAAAGGTCAGTGCTTCCAAAAATCACTCGCTTCCCTAAAGTGTGGAGATGGTAACAGCTCTGCTGTTATGAGCCCGGAATACGCCAGTGTCCCTGTGGTTTCTCTACACCTTGCTCTCACTTTCCAAGACCTCTTAATTTGAGAGTGCCATCTGTGACCCCAACCCAGGATTCTGACTGATTCAATGATAATGATTTACAAAATATGATGCCTGTCACTATAGGGTTCTATACGGTCATGTATGAAAATAAGACACATAGAGAAATAAATACAATATATGTTAAAAGCAGTAAGGGCCATATGAGAACAACTAAAATGTCATGGAAGTTTCAAAGACAGAGTAATTGCTTCTTGGGCAATCAGGGAGGATTTCATGGAGGACATTTAAATGGGACCTTGAAAGATGGGCACTATTTCCATAAGGAAAAATACACTTTCAGGTGAAAGAAATAGTGTTAAAAAGTGAGCATTTTTTTGGCTTGGTTTATTTGGGGAACTGTAATTATTTTATTGGAGTATATAATAGACAAAGAGAATAAAAAGGAGAATAAAAATAGGTAGACCAGGGATGAGTTGAACTCAAATATTGGAGTGATTAGAAATTTGGTAGATATTTTAAAATCAGTGATGCCAACAGGTGCATGAAAAAGTACTCAATATCACTAATCATTAGGGAAATACAAATTAAAACCACAAAAAGATATTACCTCACACTTTTTAGAATGGCTGCCATCCAAAAGACAAGAGATAACAAATGCTGGTGAGGATGTAGAGAAAATAGAACCTTTTTGTACTTTTGGTGGGAATGTAAATTGGCGCAGCCACTATGGAAAACTATGTAGAGTTTGCTCAAAAAATTAAAAATAGAACTGCCGTACGATCCACCAATTCCATTTTTGGGTATGTATCTGAAGGAAATCACCTGAAGAGATATCTGCACACCCACATTTATTTCAGCATTATTTACAATAGCCACAGTATGGAAACAGCTGGAATATCCATCGATGAATGAACAAAGAATGCATGGTGTATATATAATAGAAATCTATTCAGCCACAAAAAAGAAGAAAATCCTGCCAGTTGTGACAACCTGGAGGAATCTTGAGGGCATTATGCTAAGTGAAATAAGTCAGACAGAGAAAGAGAAATACTGTGTGATTTCGCTTATATGTGGAATCTAAAAAGCCCAAACTCATAGAAACAGATCAGATTTGAGGTTACCAGAAATGGGGGTTGGGGATGGAGGAATTAGGTTAAGGTGGTTAAGAGATATACATTTCTAGTTATAAGGTAAGTGCGCTCTAGGGATG
Source organism: Eubalaena glacialis (assembly GCF_028564815.1). Taxonomy (NCBI): domain Eukaryota; kingdom Metazoa; phylum Chordata; class Mammalia; order Artiodactyla; family Balaenidae; genus Eubalaena; species Eubalaena glacialis. The sequence goes on along the minus strand of NC_083728.1, from coordinate 7,575,565 downwards.
TAATGTATAGTATGAAGACTATAGTTAGCAATACTGTTTTATATATTTGAAAGTTGCTGAGAGAGTAGTTCTTAAAAGTTCTCGCCACAAGAAAAAAAATTGTAACTGTGTGAGGCAATGGATGTGAGCGAAAGTTGTGCTAATCATTTTGCAATATATACATATTTCAAATCATTATGCCATTCCCCTGAAACTGATAGTCAATTATATCTCAATAAAACTGGGGGAAGAAAGAAGAAATTTACACATATCAGAAAAATTAGTAAAAATAAAAACCAATGGTGAGTTCATAACTATCTTATTGCAGATAAAATTGTCATCAATATATAAGCATTTGAGAAAAAACCCTGAACATTAGGAAAATTAATTTGGCAATAAGATTAAAGGTTAAAAAGGGAAACTTCGGGTGGAATTGTTAGAGTCCGCACGAGGGTGTAACGTGGAGTGAAGACGAAGAGTTGATGGAAAGCGACAGAAAGAGCTATGAGTCTGGGGGACGGGAGAGCCAGTCTGTAGAGGCAGGACTTGGAGGAACGTGGCAAAGGCGGTTCCAGATGGCAGACGGGAAGGATGGAGGTGGCACTAATGGTCATTTGGAAGTCATTAGCAGAAACAGTTTGGGGAAGAAAACACCTTGAATTTTGATAAAAAACAAACGTCACTTCTGCCAGCCCGGCATTAAGATGAACTTGAGGACCAGATGGTCACAAATGTGAAGTTGGATCCCAGCAAAGAGGGTAGAGCCAGGATATAAACTTGGGAAAGGTCTGAAAGAGGGGATCATTGAATTACATGCATGAAATGAAACTTGCATGAGTGCTCACATATATGAAGAGGAGGAATGAGAAGGTTAAGAGGCATGAAGGTAGAGTTAAACATGTTAATGTGTAGAAAGGATTTAGTGCAGTGCCTGGGTCATAGTAAATGTGTTTAATAAAAAGTTGGCTATTACTGAAGTCACTGTTAGTGTTGAGTTAAGGTGAGTCAGGACAGTGAAGTATTACGGAAGTTAAGAGGCTTTAAAGAACGACTGATTTTGCTACAGTTTCAAATGCTCTAATGCTGGGATATATAGAGATGTGTATTTGGAATATATATCTAGAAAGATATAGAGAGATGGAGAAAGAAATAAATAAACAGATAGTCTGCTCTCTGGTTGTCCTCAAATATTCTGACTTTCCGGGATCAGTGTTTATCTTTTGTATCCCTTCCAATGAACTGTGGAAGGCTTAGTGATTCGTCTTCAATATCATCAAAATTTGTATTGGTTTGTGTTGGTTAAGAGCACAGGCCATCCAGTCAGACTGCCTGGGTTGAATCCTGGCTTCATTTCTTACTAGATCCGTGAGGTTGGGCAAATTGCTTAACCTTTCTGTTCCTCAATTTTTTCATCTGTAAAATGGAGTCATGATATTACCTACTTTTGTTATGGAAATGAGTTAAGTACTTTAAAAGCGACTTTCCTAATGTAACTGATAAAGATTAGTTGCTATAGTATTTATTGTTTTCTCCTCCCACATAATTATATGTCCCTGTTCTCATCTCACTTTCTACATGTGTTATTCTCTTTGCACCCATGTTGCACCACACTGGATATTGTTATAATTGTTGTAACTGAAGTACTGGAGAAAATTGAGAAAGACAACACAGTGTAAAACAGAATGGGCATGAGTTTACCTTCGACAAAGAGGTTTCCTGGCCATCTTGGCTGTGAGGAATTTGTAAGAGCTCTCCATCTCACTCAGGATGTGTCCCACTACTGAAATAATCTTCTCAAATTTGTGTTACTCTCTATGTCTGGGCTAAGAAACAGAGAGCAATGAGGTATAAGGAGGTTAAATAAACTGTCTGTGATTAAAAACTAAATCAATGCGACAGAAATTGCCAATTAGCATAAGAACCAAAAGCAGTTCTGGAATATAAAAACACAGGCTCCTTATACATACAAAAGTATACTGTAATAATAGTAGTTACATCCACCAGTCCTGAAATAGTTTGTCACAATTTGAAAGCTCCATAAACAACTTAAAATCTTTTCTTCGTTCTTCCAAGTAAGTGAAACTAAAATTGTTCTTTTTAAAGTGAAAGCTTTGCGTATAATATAAAACAGAGGTAGTGCATGATTGCCCCGATCTCCTGACTACAACTGTGTTTTTTTTTTTTTTTCATATTCTTTTTTTTTTTTTTAAACATCTTTATTGAAGTATAATTGCTTTACAATGGTGTGTTAGCTTCTGCTTTATAACAAAGTGAATCAGTTATACATATACATATGTTCCCATATCTCTTCCCTCTTGCATCTCCCTCCCTCCCACCCTCCCTATCCCACCCCTCTAGGTGGTCACAAAGCACCGAGCTGATCTCCCTGTGCTATGCGGCTGCTTCCCACTAGCTATCTATTTTACATTTGGTAGTGTATATATGTCCATGACACTCTCTCACCCTGTCACATCTCACCCCTCCCCCTCCCCATATCCTCAAGTCCATTCTCTAGTAGGTCTGTGTCTTTATTCCCATCTTGCCACTAGGTTCTTCATGACCTTTTTTTTTTTTTCCCTTAGATTCCATATATATGTGTTAGCATACTGTATTTCTTTTTCTCTTTCTGACTTACTTCACTCTGTATGACAGACTCTAACTCCATCCACCTCATTACAAACACCTCCATTTCATTTCTTTTTATGGCTGAGTAATATTCCATTGTATATATGTGCCACATCTTCTTTATCCATTCATCCGATGATGGACACCTAGGTTGCTTCCATGTCCTGGCTATTGTAAACAGAGCTGCAATGAATATTTTGGTACATGACTCTTTCTGAATTATGGTTTTCTCAGGGTATATGCCCAGTAGTGGGATTGCTGGGTCATATGGTAGTTCTATTTTTAGTTTTTTAAGGAACCTCCATACTGTTCTCCATAGTGGCTGTATCAATTTACATTCCCACCAACAGTGCAAGAGTGTTCCCTTTTCTCCACACCCTCTCCAGCATTTGTTGTTTCTAGATTTTTTGATGATGGCCATTCTGACCGGTGTGAGATGATACCTCATTGTAGTTTTGATTTGCATTTCGCTAATGATTAATGATGTTGAGCATTCTTTCATGTGTCTGTTGGCAATCTGTATATCTTCTTTGGAGAAATGTCTATTTAGGTCTTCTGCCCATTTTTGGATTGGGTTGTTTGTTTTTTTGTTATTGAGCTGCATGAGCTGCTTGTAAATCTTGGAGATTAATCCTTTGTCCGTTGCTTCATTTGCAAATATTTTCTCCCATTCTGAGGGTTGTCTTTTGGTCTTGTTTATGGTTTCCTTTGCTGTGCAAAAGCTTTTAAGTTTCATTAGGTCCCATTTGTTGATTTTTGTTTTTATTTCCATTTCTCTAGGAGGTGGGTCAAAAAGGATCTTGCTGTGATTTATGTCATAGAGTGTTCTGCCTATGTTTTCCTCTAAGAGTTTGATAGTGTCTGGCCTTACACTTAGGTCTTTAATCCATTTTGAGTTTATTTTTGTGTATGGTGTCAGGGAGTGTTCTAATTTCATACTTTTACATGTACCTGTCCAATTTTCCCAGCACCACTTATTGAAGAGGCTGTCTTTTCTCCACTGTATATGCTTGCCTCCTTTATCAAAGATAAGGTGACTATATGTGCATGGGTTTATCTCTGGGCTTTGTATCCTGTTCCATTGATCTATATTTCTGTTTTTGTGCCAGTACCAAACTGTCTTGATTACTGTAGCTTTGTAATATAGTCTGAAGTCAGGGAGCCTGATTCCTCCAGCTCCATTTTTCGTTCTCAAGATTGCTTTGGCTATTCGGGGTCTTTTGTGTTTCCATACAAATTGTGAAATTTTTTGTTCTAGTTCTGGGAAAATTCCAGTGGTAGTTTGATAGGGATTGCATTGAATCTGTAGATTGCTTTGGGTAGCAGAGTCATTTTCACAATGTTGATTCTTCCAATCCAAGAACATGGTATATCTCTCCATCTATTTGTATCATCTTTAATTTCTTTCATCAGTGTCCTATAATTTTCTGCATACAGGTCTTTTGTCTCCCTAGGTAGGTTTATTCCTAGATATTTTATTCTTTTTGTTGCAATGGTAAATGGGAGTGTTTTCTTAATTTCACTTTCAGATTTTTCATCATTAGTATACAGGAATGCAAGAGATTTCTGTGCATTAATTTTGTATCCTGCTACTTTACCAAATTCATTGATTAGCTCTAGTAGTTTTCTGGTAGCATCTTTTGGATTCTCTATGTGTAGTATCATGTCATCTGCAAACAGTGACAGCTTTACTTCTTCTTTTCCGATTTGGATTCCTTTTATTTCTTTTTCTTCTCTGATTGCTGTGGCTAACACTTCCAAAACTATGTTGAATAATAGTGGTGAGAGTGGGCAACCTTGTCTTGTTCCTGATCTTAGTGGAAATGGTTTCAGTTTTTCACCATTGAGGACAATGTTGGCTGTGGGTTTGTCATATACGGCCTTTATAATGTTGAGGAAAGTTCCCTCTATGCCTACTTTCTGCAGGACTTTTATCATAAATGGGTGTTGAATTTTGTCGAAAGCTTTCTCTGCATCTATTGAGATGATCATATGGTTTTTCTCCTTCAATTTGTTAATATGATGTATCACGTTGATTGATTTGCGTATATTGAAGAATCCTTGCATTCCTGGAATAAACCCCACTTGATCATGGTGTATAATCCTTTTAATGTGCTGTTGGATTCTGTTTGCTAGTATTTTGTTGAGGATTTTTGCATCTATGTTCATCAGTGATATTGGCCTGTAGTTTTCTTTCTTTGTGACATCTTTGTCTGGTTTTGGTATCAGGGTGATGGTGGCCTCGTAGAATGAGTTGGGGAGTGTTCCTCCCTCTGCAATATTTTGGAAGAGTTTGAGAAGGATAGGTGATAGCTCTTCTCTAAATGTTTGATAGAATTCGCCTGTGAAGCCATCTGGTCCTGGGCTTTTGTGTGTTGGAAGATTTTTAATCACAGTTTCAATTTCAGTGCTTGTGATTGGTCTGTTCATATTTTCTATTTCTTCCTGGTTCAGTCTTGGCAGGTTGTGCATTTCTAAGAATCTGTCCATTTCTTCCAGGTTGTCCATTTTATTGGCATAGAGTTGCTTGTAGTAATCTCTCATGATCGTTTGTATTTCTGCAGTGTCAGTGGTTACTTCTCCTTTTTCATTTCTGATTCTATTAATTTGAGTCTTCTCCCTTTTTCTCTTGATGAGTCTGGCTAATGGTTTATCAATTTTGTTTATCTTCTCAAAGAACCAGCTTTTAGTTTCATTGATTTTTGCTATTGTTTCCTTCATTTCTTTTTCATTTATTTCTGATCTGATCTTTATGATTTCTTTCCTTCTGCTGGCTTTGGGGTTTTTTTGTTCTTCTTTCTCTAATTGCTTAAGGTGCAAGGTTAGGTTGTTTATTCGAGATGTTTCCTGTTTCTTGATGTAGGCTTGTATTGCTATAAACTTCCCTCTTAGAACTGCTTTTGCTGCATCCCATAGGTTTTGGGTCGTCGTGTCTCCATTGTCATTTGTTTCTAGGTATTTTTTGATTTCCCCTTTGATTTCTTCAGTGATCACTTCGTTATTAAGTAGTGTATTGTGCAGCCTCCACGTGTTTGTATTTTTTACAGATCTTTTCCTGTAATTGATATCTAGTCTCATAGCGTTGTGGTCGGAAAAGATACTTGATACGATTTCAATTTTTTTAAATTTACCAAGGCTTGATTTGTGACCCAAGATATGATCTATCCTGGAGAATGTTCCATGAGCACTTGAGAAAAATGTGTATTCTGATGTTTTTGGGTGGAATGTCCTATAAATATCAATTAAGTCCATCTTGTTTAATGTATCATTTAAAGCTTGTGTTTCCTTATTTATTTTCATTTTGGATGATCTGTCCATTGGTGAAAGTGGGGTGTTAAAGTCCCCTACTATGATTGTGTTACTGTCGATTTCCCCTTTTATGGCTGTTAGTATTTGCCTTATGTATTGAGGTGCTCCTATGTTGGGTGCATAAATATTTACAATTGTTATACCTTCCTCTTGGATCGATCCCTTGATCATTATATAGTGTCCGTCTTTGTCTCTTGTAATTGTCTTTATTTTAAAGTCTATTTTGTCTGATACGAGAATTGCTACTCCAGCTTTCTTTTGATTTGCATTTGCATGGAATATCTTTTTCCATCCCCTCACTTTCAGTCTGTATGTGTCTCTAGGTCTGAAGTGGGTCTCTTGTAGACAGCATATATATGGGTCTTGTTTTTCTATCCATTCAGCCAGTCTGTGTCTTTTGGTGGGAGCATTTAATCCATTTACATTTAAGGTAATTATCGATATGTATGTTCCTATTCCCATTTTCTTAAATGTTTTGGGTTTGTTATTGTAGGTGTTTTCCTTCTCTTGTGTTTCTTGCCTAGAGAAGTTCCTTTAGCATTTGTTGTAAAGCTGGTTTGGTGGTGCTGAACTCTCTCAGCTTTTGCTTGTCTGTAAAGGTTTTAATTTCTCCATCAAATCTGAATGAGATCCTTGCTGGGTAGAGTAATCTTGGTTGTAGGTTTTTCTCCTTCATCACTTTAGGTATATCCTGCCACTCCCTTCTGGCTTGCAGAGTTTCTGCTGAAAGATCAGCTGTTAACCTTATGGGGATGCCCTTGTGTGTTATTTGTTGTTTTTCCCTTGCTGCTTTTAATATGTTTTCTTTATATTTAATTTTTGATAGTTTGATTAATATGTGTCTTGGTGTGTTTCTCCTTGGATTTATCCTGTATGGGACTCTCTGTGCTTCCAGGACTTGATTAACTATTTCCTTTCCCATATTAGGGAAGTTTTCAACTATAATCTCTTCAAATATTTTCTCAGTCCCTTTCTTTTTCTCTTCTTCTTCTGGGACCCCTATAATTCGAATGTTGGTGCGTTTAATGTTGTCCCAGAGGTCTCTGAGACTGTCCTCAGTTCTTTTCATTCTTTTTTCTTTATTCTGCTCTGCAGTAGTTATTTCCACCATTTTATCTTCCAGGTCACTTATCCGTTCTTCTGCCTCAGTTATTCTGCTATTGATCCCATCTAGAGTATTTTTAATTTCATTTATTGTGCTTTTCATCGTTGCTTGGTTCCTCTTTAGTTCTTCTACGTCCTTGTTAAATGTTTCTTGCATTTTGTCTATTCTATTTCCAAGATTTTGGATCATCCTTACTATCATTATTCTGAATTCTTTTTCAGGTAGACTACCTATTTCCTCTTCATTTGTTAGGTCTGGTGTGTTTTGACCCTGCTCCTTCATCTGCTGTGTGTTTTTCTGTCGTCTCATTTTGCTTATCTTACTGTGTTTGGGGTCTCCTTTTCACAGGCTACAGGTTCGTAGTTCCCGTTGTTTTTGGTATCTGTCCCCAGTGGCTAAGGTTGGTTCAGTGGGTTGTGTAGGTTTCCTGGTGGAGGGAACTAGTGCCTGTGTTCTGGTGGATGAGGCTGGATCTTGTCTTTCTGGTGGGCTCGTCCACGTCTGGTGGTGTGTTTTGGGGTGTCTGTGGCCTTATTATGATTTTAGGCAGCCTCTCTGCTAATGGATGGGGCTGTGTTCCTGTTTTGCTAGTTGTTTGGCATAGGGTGTCCAGCACTGTAGCTTGCTGGTCGTTGAGTGAAGCTGGGTCTTGATGTTGAGATGGAGATCTCTGAGAGATTTTCGCCGTTTGGTATTACGTGGAGCTGGGAGGTCTCTTGTGGACCAGTGTCCTGAAGTTGGCTCTCCCACCTCAGAGGCACAGCCCTGATGCCTGGCTGGAGCACCAAGAGCCTTTCATCCACACGGCTCAGAATAAAAGGGAGAAAAAATGGAAAGAAAGAGGATAAAATAAAATAAAATAAAGCAATTATAATAAAAAATAAGAAAAAAATGATTAAGAATAAATTTATTAAGAAAAAAATTTTTTTAATTTTTTAAAATAAAAAATATGAAAAAACTTATTAAAAATTTTTTTTAAATTTTTTAAAAATAGAAAATAAGGAAAAAATTATTAAGAAAACATGTATTAGGGGAAAAAATTTTTTTAAGTAAAAAAACAAAACAAAACAAAAAAAAACGGATGGACCTAACCCTAGGACTAACGGTGAGAGCAAAGCTATACAGACAAAATGTCACCCAGAAGCATACACATATACACTCACAAAAAAAGGAAAAGGGGAAAAGTTAATATATCCTGCTCCCAAAGTCCACCTCCTAAATTTGGGATGATTCGTTGTCTATTCAGGTATTCAACAGATGCAGGCACATCAAGTTGTTTGTGGAGCTTTAATCCGCTGCTTCTGAGGCTGCTGGGAGAGATTTCCCTTTCTCTTCTTTGTTCGTACAGCTCCCGGGGTTCAGCTTTGGATTTGGACCCGCCTCTGCATGTAGGTCCCCTGAGGGCGTCTGTTCCCCGCCCAGACACAACGGGTTAAAGGAGCAGCTGATTCCGGGGCTCTGGCTCAGTCAGGCTGGGGGGAGGGAGCGGTACGGAGGAGGCGGGGCGAGCCTGCGGCGGCAGAAGCCAGCGTGACGTTGCAGCAGCCTGAGGCGCGCCGTGCGCTCTCCCGGGGAAGTTGTCCCCAGATTACGGGAGCCTGGCCGTGGCGGGCTGCACAGGCTCCCGGGAGGGGCGGTTGTGGAGAGTGACCTGTGCTCGCCCACAGGCTTTTTGGTGGCGGCAGCAGCAGCCTTAGCGTCTCATGCCCGTCTCTGGGGTCCGCGCTGATCGCCGCGGCTCGCGCCCGTCTCTGGAGTTCGTTCAAGTGGCGCTCTGAATCCCCTCCCCTTGCACGCCGCGAAACAAAGAGGCTAGAAAAAGTCGCTTGCCTCTTCGGCAGCTGCAGACCTCTTCTCGTGCACCCTCCCGGCTAGTTGTGGTGCGCTAGCCCCTTCAGGCTGTGTTCACGCAGCCAACCCCAGTCCTCTCCCTGGGATCCGACCGAAGCCCGCGCCTCAGCTCCCAGCCCCCGCCCTCCCCGGCGGGTGAGCAGACAAGCCTCTCGGGCTGGTGAGTGCTGCTCGGCGCTGAGCCTCTGTGCGGGAATCTCTCCGTTTTTCCCTCTGCATCCCTGTTGCTGTGGGATCCGTGCTGATAGCCGCGGCTCGCGCCCGTCTCTGGAGCTCGTTTAGGCGGCGCTCTGAATCCCCTCTCCTTGCGCACAGCGAAACAAAGAGGCAAGAAAAAGTCTCTTGCCTCTTCGGCAGCTGCAGTCTTTTTCCCGGACTCCCTCCCGGCTAGCACCGAAGCCCGAGCCCCAGCTCCCAGGCCCCGCCCGCCCCGGCGGCTGAGCAGACAAGCCTCTCGGGCTGGTGAGTGCTGGTCGGCACCGCTCCTCTGTGCGGGAATCTCTCCGCTTTGCCCTCCGCACCAATGTGGCTGCGCTCTCCTCCGTGGCTCTGAAGCTTCCCCCCTCTGCTACCCGCAGTCTCTGCCCACGAAGGGGCTTCCTAGTGTGTGGAAACCTTTCCTCCTTCACAGCTCCCTCCCACTGGTGCAGGTCCCGTCCCTATTCTTTTGTCTCTGTTATTTCTTTTTTCTTTTGCCCTACCCAAGTACGTGGGGATTTTCTTGCCTTTTGGGAGGTCTGACGTCTTCTGCCAGCGTTCAGTGGGTGTTCTGTAGGAGCAGTTCCACGTGTAGATGTATTTCTCATGTATCTGTGGGGAGGAAGGTGATCTCCGCGTCTTACTCTTCCGCCATCTTGCCCCTCCCTCCTACAACTGTGTTTTGTAGTGTGATTTTGTACATGGAATTCAAATGCTTTGAAGAGGTAAATGTTAACCACAAACCCCACAAGCCCCAATCTTTAAAACCAATCTGATTCACCTGGGTTTTGGTTTTGTTTTTTTTTTTAACATCTTTATTGGAGTATAATTGCTTTACTATGTTGTGTTAGTTTCTGCTGTATAACAAAGTGAATCAGCTATATGTATACATATATCCCCATATCCCCTCCCTCTTGCATCTCCCTCCCACCCCTCTAGATGGTCATGAAGCACCGAGCTGATCTCCCTGTGCTATGCAGCTGCTTCACACTAGCTATGTATTTTACATCTGACAGTGTATATATGTCAATGCTACTCTCTCACTTTGTCCCAGCTTACCCTTCCCCATCCCCGTGACCTCAAGTCCATTCTCTATGTCTGCGTCTTTATTCCCTTTTCTCCACACCCTCTCCAGCATTTATTGTTTGTAGATTTTTTGATGATGGCCATTCTGACCAGTGTGAGGTGATACCTCATTGTAGTTTTGATTTGCATTTCTCTAATGATGAGTGATGTAGAGCATCCTTTCATGTGTTTCTTGGTAATCTGTGTATCTCTTTGGAGAAATGTCTATTTAGGTCTTCTGCCCATTTTTTTTTTAACGTCTTTATTGGAGTATAATTGCTTTACAATGGTGTGTTAGTTTCTGCTTTATAACAAAGTGAATCAGCTATACATATGCATATATCCCCATATCTCCTCCCTCTTGCGTCTCCCTACCACCCTCCCTATCCCACCCCTCTAGGTGGTCACCAAGCACTGAGCTGATCTCCCTGTGCTATGCAGCTGCTTCCCACTAGCTATCTATTTTACATTTGGTAGTGTATATATGTCCATGCCACCCTCTCACTTCATCCCAACTTACCCTTCTCCCTCGCTGTGTCCTCAAGTCCATTTTCTACGTCTGCATCTTTATTCCTGTCCTGCCCCTAGGTTCTTCAGAACCTTTTTTTTTTTAGATTCCGTATATATGTGTTAGCATACAGTACTTCTTTTTCTCTTTCTGACTTACTTCACTCAGTATGACAGACTCTAGGTCCATCCACCTCACTACAAATAACTCAATTTCATTTCTTGTTATGGCTGAGTAATACTCCATTGTATATATGTGCCACATCTTCTTTATCCATTCATCTGTCAATGGACACTTAGATTGCTTCCATGTCCTGGCTATTGTAAATAGAGCTGCAATGAACATTGTGGTACATGACTCTTTTTGAATTATGGTTTTCTCAGGGTATATGCCCAGTAGTGGGATTGCTGGATCATATGGTAGTTCTATTTTTAGTTTTTAAGAAACCTATATATTCTTCTCCATAGTGGCTGTATCAATTTACATTCCCACCAACAGTGCAAGAGGGTTCCCTTTTCTCCACACCCTCTCCGGCATTTACTGTTTGTAGATTTTTTGATGATGGCCATTTTGACTGGTGTGAGGTGATACCTCATTGTAGTTTTGATTTGCATTTCTCTAATGATTAGTGATGTTGAGCACCCTTTCCTGTGTTTGTTGGGAATCTGTATTGGAGAAATGTCTATCTAGGTCTTCTGCCCATTTTTGGATTGGGTTGTTTGCTTTTTGATATTGAGCTGTATGAGCTGCTTGTATATTTTGGAGATTAATCCTTTGTCAGTTGCTTCGTTTACAAATATTTTCTCCCATTCTGAGGGTTGTCTTTTCATCTTGTTTATGGTTTCCTTTGCTGTGCAAAAGCCTTTAAGTTTAATTAGTTCCCATTTGTTGATTTTTGTTTTTATTTCCATTTCTCTAGGAGGTGAGTTAAAAAGGATCTTGCTGTGACTTATGATATAGAGTGTTCTGCCTATGTTTTCCTCTAAGAGTTTTATAGTGTCTAGCCTTACATTTAAGTCTTTGATCCATTTTGAGTTTCTTTTTGTATACAGTGTTAGGGAGTGTTCTAATTTCATTTTTTACATATAGCTGTCCAGTTTTCCCAGCACCACTTATTGAAGAGGCTGTCTTTTCTTCATTGTATACTCTTGCATCCTTTATCAAAGATAAGGTGATCTTATGTGTGTGGGTTTATCTCTGGGCTTTCTATCCTGTTCCATTGATCTGTAAGTCTGTTTTTGTGCCAGTACCATACTGTCTTGATTACTGTAGCTTTGTAGTATAGTCTGAAGCCAGGGAGCCTGATTCCCCCAGCTCCGTTTTTCTTGCTCAAGATTGCTTTAGCTTTCAGGGTCTTTTGTCTTTCCATACAAATTGTGAAATTTTTTGTTCTCGTTCTGTGAAAAATGCCACTGGTAGTTTCATAGGGATTGCATTGAACCTGTAGATTGCTTTGGGTAGTATAGTCATTTTCACAATGTTGGTTCTTCCAATCCAAGAACATGGTATATCTCTCCATCTGTTTGTATCATCTTTAATTTCTTTCATCAGTGTCTTATAGTTTTCTGCATACAGGTCTTTTGTCTCCTTAGGTAGGTTTATTCCTAGGTATTTTATTCTTTTTGTTGCAATGGTAAATGGGATTGTTTCCTTAATTTCTCTTTCAGATTTTTCATCTTTAGTGTATAAGAATGCAAGAGATTTCTGTGCATTAATTTTGTATCCTGCTACTTTACCAAATTCATTGATTAGCTCTAGTAGTTTTCTGGTAGCATCTTTTGGATTCTCTATGTATAGCATCATGTCAGCTGCAAACAGTAACAGTTTTACTTCTTCTTTTCTGATTTGGATTCCTTTTATTTCTTTTTCTTCTCTGATTGCTGTGGCTAACACTTCCAAAACTATGTTGAATAATAGTGGTGAGAGCGGGCAACCTTGTCTTGTTCCTGATCTTAGTGGAAATGGTTTCAGTTTTTCACCATTGAGAACGATGTTGGCTGTGGGCTTGTCATATATGGCCTTTATTATGTTGAGGTAAGTTCCCTCTATGCCTACTTTCTGGAGGGTTTTTATCATAAATGGGTGTTGAATTTTGTTGAAAGATTTTTCTGTATCTATTGAGATGATCATATGGTTTTTAACCCTCAGTTTGTTAATATGGTGTATCACATTGATTGGTTTGCGTATATTGAAGAATCCTTGTATTCCTGGGATAAACCCCACTTGATCATGGTGTATAATCCTTTTAATGTGCTATTGGATTCTGTTTGCTAGTATTTTGTTGAGGATTTTTGCATCTATGTTCATCAGTGATATTGGCCTGTAGTTTTCTTTTTTTGTGACATCTTTGTCTGGTTTTGGTATCAGGGTGATGGTGGCCTCATAGAATGAGTTTGGGAGTGTTCCTCCCTCTGCTATATTTTGGAAGAGTTTGAGAAGGGTAGATGTTACCTCTTCTCTACATGTTTGATAGAATTTGCCTGTGAAGCCATCTGGTCTTGGACTTTTGTTTGCTGGAAAATTTTTAATCACAGTTTCAATTTCAGTGCTTGTGACTGGTCTGTTTATATTTTCTATTTCCTCCTGGCTTAGTCTCGGAAGGTTGTGCTTTTCTAAGTATTTGTCCATTTTATTGGCATAGAGTTGCTTGTAATAATCTCTTATGATCCTTTGTATTTCTGCAGTGTCAGTGGTTACTTCTCCTTTTTCATTTCTAATTCTGTTGATTTGAGTCTTCTCCCTTTTTGTCTTGATGAGTCTGGCTAAAGGTTTATCAATTTTGTTTATCTTCTCAAGGAACCAGATTTTAGTTTTATTGATCTATGCTATTGTTTCCTTCATTTCTTTTTCATTTATTTCTAATCTGATCGTTATGATTTCTTTCCTTCTGCTAACTTTGGGGTTTTTTTCTTCTTCTTTCTCTAGTTGCTTTAGGTGTAAGGTTAGATTGTTTATTTGAGATTTTTCTTGTTTCTTGAGGTAAGATTGTATTGCTATAAACTTCCCTCTTAGAACTGCCTTTACTGCATCCCATAGGTTTTGGATCATCGTGATTTCATTGTCATTTGTTTCTAGGTATTTTTTGATTTCCTCTTTGATTTCTTCAGTAATTTCTTGGTTATTTAGTAGCATATTGTTTAGCCTCCATGTGTTTGTATTTTTAACAGATTTTTTCCTGTAATTGATATCTAGTCTCATAGTGTTGGGGTCGGAAAAGATACTTGATACGATTTCAGTTTTTTTAAATTTACCAAGACTTGATCTGTGACCCAAGATATGATCTATCCTGGCGAATTTTCCATGAGCACTTGAAAAGAAAGTATATTCTGTTGTTTTTGGATGGAATGTCCTATAAATATCAATTAAGTCCATCTTGTTCAATGTATTATTTAAAGCTTGTGTTTCCTTATTTATTTTCATTTTGGATGATCTGTCTATTGGTGTTAAAGTCCCCTACTATTATTGTGTTACTGCCAGTTTCCTCTTTTATGGCTGTTAGCATTTGCCTTATGTATTGAGGTGCTCCTATGTTGGGTGCATTAATATTTACAATTGTTATATCTTCTTTTTGGATTGATCCCTTGATCATTATGTAGTGTCCTTCTTTGTCTCTTCTAATAGTCTTTATTTTAAAGTCTATTTTGTCTGATATGAGAATTGCTACTCAAGCTTTCTTTTGATTTCCATTTGCATGGAATATCTTTTTCCATCCCCTCACTTTCAGTCTGTATGTGTCCCTAGGTCTGAAGTGGGTCTCTTGTAGACAGCCTATATACGGGTCCTGTTTTTGTATCTATTCAGCCAGTCTATGTCTTTTGGTTGGAGCATTTAATCCATTTACATTTAAGGTAATTATCGATATGTATGTTCCTATTCCCATTTTCTTAATTGTTTTGGGTTTGTTTTTGTAGGTCTTTTCCTTCTCTTTGTTTCCTTTAGTATTTGTTGTAAAGCTGGTTTGGTGGTGGTGAATTCTCTTAACTTTTGCTTGTCTGTAAAGGTTTTAATCTCTGTTGAATCTGAATGAGATCCTTGCTGGGTAGAGTAATCTTGGTTGTAGGTTTTTCCCTTTCATCACTTTAAATATGTCCTGCCACTCCCTTCTGGCTTGCAGAGTTTCTGCTGAAAGATCAGCTGTTAACCTTATGGGGATTCCCATGTATGTTATTTGTTGATTTTCCCTTGCTGCTTTTAATATTTTTTCTTTGTATTTAATTTTTGATAGTTTGATTAATATGTGTCCTGGTGTGTTTCTCCTTGGATTTATCCTGTATGGGACTCTCTGCGCTTCCTTGACTTGATTGACTATTTCCTTTCCCATGTTAGGGAAGCTTTCCTCTATAATCTCTTCAAATATTTTCTCAGACCCTTTCTTTTTCTCTTCTTCTTCTGGGACCCCTATAATTCGAATGCTGGTGCGTTTAATGTTGTCCCAGAGGTCTCTGAGACTGTCCTCAATTCTTTTCATTCTTTTTTCTTTATTCTGTTCTGTGGTAGTTATTTCTACTATTTTGTCTTCCAGGTCACTTATCTGTTCTTCTGCCTCAGTTATTCTGCTATTGATTGTTTCTAGAGAACTTTTAATTTCATTTATTGTGTTGTTCATCATTGTTTGCTTGCTCTTTAGTTCTTCTAGGTCCTTGTTAAACATTTCTTGTATTTTCTCCATTCTATTTCCAAGATTTTGGATAATCTTTACTATCATTACTCTGAATTCTTTTTCAGGTCGACTGCCTATTTCCTCTTCATTTGTTTGGTCTCGTGAGTTTTTACCTTGCTCCTTCATCTGCTGCATATTTCTCTGTCTTCTAATTTTGTTTAACTTACTGTGTTTGGGGACTCCTTTTCACAGGCTGCAGGTTCATAGCTCCTGTTGTTTTTGGTGTCTGCCCCCAGTGGGTGAGGTTGGTTCAGTGGCTTGTGTAAGCTTCCTGGTGGAGGGAACTGGTGCCTGTGTTCTGGTAGGTGGGGCTGGATCTTGTCTTTCTGGTGGGCAGGGCTGTGTCCAGTGGTGTGTTTTGTGGTGTCTGTGAACTTAGTATGATTTTAGGCAGACTCTCTGCTAATGGGTGGGGTTGTGTTCCTGTCTTGCTAGTTGATTGGCATGGGACGTCCAGCACTGAAGCTTGCTGGCCATTGGGAGGAGCTGGGTCTTAGGGTTGAGATGGAGATCTCTCAGAGAGCTCTCACCAATTGATATTACGTGGGGCTGGGAGGTCTCTGATTGCCCAATGTCCTGAACTCGGCTCTCCCACCTCAGAGGCTCAGGCCTGACACCAGGCTGGAGCACCAAGACCCTGTCAGACACATGGCTGAGAAGGAAAGGGAGAAAAAAAGAAAGAAAAAAAAGTTTACTAAGAAAAGAATTTTTAAAAAAATAATAATAACAATAAAAAAAAAGAAGACAGCAACCAAACCAATAAACAAATCCACCAGTGATAACAACGCTAAAAACTATACTAAAGTAAACATAAAAATCAGAAACAAATCAGTCGTACACAGCAGACCCCAAGTCTACAGTTGCTCCCAAAGTCCACCACCTCAATTTTGGGATGATTCATTGTCTATTCAGGTATTCCCCAGATGCAGGGTACCTCAAGTTGATTGTGGGGATTTAATCAGCTGCTCCTGAGGCTGCTGGGAGAAATTTCCCTTTCTCTTCTTTGTTCGCAGAGCTCCTGGGGTTCATCTTTGGTTTTGGCCCTGCCTCTGTGTGTAGGTCGCCCTCAGGCATCTGTTCCTTTTGGGAAGTCTGAGGTCTTCTGCCAGCGTTCAGTAGGTGTTCTGTAGGAGTTGTTCCACTTGTAGATGTAGTTTTGATGTATTTGTGGGGAGGAAGGTGATCTCCACGTCTTACTCCTCTGCCATCTTGAAGGTCTCCCCTCTGTGTATATTTTAAAGTAGAAGGATAATCCAAATAATTTAGTTTTTAGGTTATCTCCTCCCCGAGCTCCTTTCGCAAGTGCAGTCCGGAGGCGGCACTGGTGCCGCCGCCCCGAGGAGCGGGGTAGGTGACTCTCTTTCCCTGCACCTGGCCCCAGGAAGACGACGGCAAGGAGAAGGAGGTGCACGCGTGGCTCCCAGGAACCGGTCCTCAGCTAGCAAGGGACTCCGGGATGGCTGGGGAGCGGTACCCGCCCACTGCTTCACCAGGGTCAAGAGGTCCTGGGACGTAGGAAAAAAAGGAACGAAGAGAGACAGGGTTATTTTTAATACCTGGCAGGATATGTGGCCATTTGAGTTTGTAAATTAGTAGTCACCAAAGAAAAGACACATTTTGACTATCTTTATTAGATTTTATATATCCACATTATTCAGGGGAACTGACTGTCCCAAATTCAAGTCTAGACAACTAATTTATTTAAAATACATTAAACATTTATATTGAAACTTTTATTAACAATATTATGTCATTGATGTTTTATTTCCTATATCTCCCATGTCAGAAATACTGTCACTTTTCATTTACAAATGTAGAACCCACCTGACATGCCCCAGGGAAAGGAACATGAAAGCCTTTTGTTTTGCAGCCCAAAACCTAGATAGATACAATTTTGTACTTGTCAATCATACCTCAATAAAGCTGGAGGGAAAAAAGAATCTGGGCTTTCAGAAAATCCAATTGGTCATTTACCCCTATTCTTGTCAAAGGCATATTTTCATAAACATTCACACACTATAAATCTTGGAGGAGAAGAATATTAGCTAGTCTTATTTTTTTCTAATTATTGGCTTATTAAACATGAAAAAGTAAATGACGTTCGAGCTTATTTCATTTATTTTTTATATTGATTTTTTACTGAAACTGTAAAAGAAAAAGGCCTTAGGTATCATAATGTGCAAGCGGGAATGATTAGATGGATGCAAATACTCAGTTAATCACGAAAGAACACCATTTTGGGGTCTGCATGGCTTTCTTGATAGTGGCAATAAAGACTGGGGGATATTTTGGCATTCGTTTTTCACATAAAATGTTAATGAGATGCACAACGGATGACTATTCTTTCCTTTCTGGATTTTAAAAGATGATTTGTGCCATTGTTCTGTTTATCCTAAGAAGTATTTTTTAAGTAGTAGAATCCTAGAGACTTCTTAACAGGTGTTTCCATGTTTCTGATAGATTTTTGTTTAATATGTGGCTAAGAAAACAACATAAAACAATGCAATAGCTGAAATATAACAATTTATAAGTGCAGAGTGCTTTGCAGTTATCTTAGGTTGGGCTCCCCGGCAGACAGATTCTGCGAAGGAGATAAAGTTACCACAGTGTACCCTTGGGAAGGAAGAAGAAGATAACTGGAGAGAGAAGAGGGAGAGATGGGTTGTGATGCAGCCATGGTGAAGGTCTAGGCCAACCCCATGGGGCTTCTGAAGCTGGGAGGCCCTTTTGGGGTGCCCTGAGTTGGGGCTTTTATATTTCTCTCTTGACAAATCATTGCATGTGGGCTGCGCCGGGACGGGGGCATGACCTCGGGAGAGGCAAATTATTTCCATTGAGGCATTTCCAACAGACCTTAAATATTTGGGTATTTTCCTTCCCCTCCCCTGCCAGTGTCTGTTTACCAAAGCAACTGGCCATAGGTCCCTTGGAAGGATGAGTGGAGGAATCATTACCGCGTGTGGTGGTCAGTACAGGGTTCTTCCTCCCAGGCACCTGGCCTCTTCAGTCAAATGATGCCTGATCTGAACACTGGCTTTCTTGCAGAGCCTGGGAAAAGGAGTGTAACATTTTATTGAGGCAACTTCCCTCTTGCATCTTCCCTGGTCCTCCATGCATCTTCTGATGGTGCACACACAGCAGTATACTTACCAACTGTCCATCAGTTTGGCTGCAGGGACAAGTTCTATTAATTATCTCCCTAACTCTCTGGCTCTGGCCCTCTGGCTGCCATGCTGACCTTGCCACTCATTTCAATGCTCACGTTCGCCTGGCTTCTGATGGTTAAGCTCCATCACCTGGCTTCTATAGTTTTGGAGTTCCACTCTTCCTATCGTTACTAACCCAGCTGAGTGATGGCACCTCCCACCATTAGCCTTGGTCTACTGAGAACGGACGCTATTGAACTTTGTCATGCAGGTGCCTCTGCCAGCAGCACATCCCCTATAGCTTCGGAAAAGGGCTTGTCTTTCCCGGCATCCCATGGAACATGGTCATCGGGTGGGTTTTCCAGACTGACAGAGTGTACCCATCACAGCTGCCCACTGAGCTGAGCTTTTTATTCCCCTCTTCCACCACCTGCCCTGGCATGGGGCATTTCTGCCTCACTTGCTGTGCGCCTCTTTGCCACTTCTAGGAGCTTTCCTAGCATTTGTGCTAGGTATGTTTGTACCATCTCTACATAGTTGTACATATCTCTACATATGCATAGTTTTCTATGCATAACAAAGTTAGCTGTTTATAACAGCCCCCGTTTGTTATCAGTTCTGTCCATCAGAAGTCCATGTGGGCTCCACTGGGCTCTCTAGTGACGGGACCCACCAGGCTGACATCCAGATGTTGGCTTAGGGGGAGCTCTCATCTGGAGGCTGTGTGGGAGAACCCACTTACAGGGTCATTCAGAAACTGGAGATTTTAGAAAATATGTTGGAAAAATTCTGGATTCAAATGTTTTTCCCCTGAAGGTTGTGCCTATGGTCCTTCCTTCCTTCCTTCCATAACTTAATTATGTGAATCTGTTGATTCTCTCTGTCTGTGATGTGTGTCTGCTGATGTCTTTGCTCACTTTTAAAAACTCTTAATTTCACTTTTAATCCTGACTTCGTAGGGGTCACCCCTGTGTCTGCATAGATTTGTGTCAGCCAGTGATCGCACAGAGGTTATGCTCATGTCAGCTTGAGTCAGTAAGTCTTCCATCTCTACCGATGGATTTGTTTGTAGGAGAAGCACATTCGAGGTTCAGAAGGTTTTCAATTCTGCCCTAGATTTCACCTTCTACTGGGCCCTTTCACATCTCCTATGCAAATGTTGCAGCTTCAGGGCTAACCAGGAGTGTGTGGCTAGCATGTGCCCCCTCCAGAGTCCATTGTCTGTGTTTGCAGCCTCAGCCTGGAATATGCTGCCCTGATCTTGAAACCTCAGGCCAGTGTATCCATTGGCCTACCCCACCTGACCAACTGCTACATAATCACTTTTAACATTAAGGCTGCTGGGTGCGGCCATCACCCACTGCTCCGAACGACAAAAGCTCCTTCAACCAGGGCAGAGAAGTTGCCAGTCCCCATGACCTGTCTCATCTGGCAAAACCTGCATGCCTACCAAGCTGGGGTAGGCTGGGAGAAGGCCTATCCCAGAATGCCACAGGTTCGCAGTGTTCTTATCCAGAGTTGAGCAGATTTTTCAAGATTAACCACTTCTCAGATTGTTGTATGATATTGGTTCATATCCAGAACACTTAAATGGCTGTGCTTATTTGTCTGTCTCTATAGTTGCTCTCTGGGGAGAGGATTTGCCCATCTCCTTGCTTGCTCGTGGTTCAGCTTTTGGAGACTTCTTTTGGAATCTGTGATTTATCTCATTTTCTCCCCAGAATTAAGCTAGAGCCAGTTTGGGTTGCTTAAAAGCAGAGAACCTTAATGAATAAAACTAGATTTGGGAGCTTATTGTATGAGTCAGCATTTCAGAAATGCACTTTGCTTTGCTTGTTTCATAGTGTTACAAAGTGCTTCAGATGAAGGACTTTTGCCTTCTTTTCAAATACATTTTCTTTTTCCTGTGAAGGTGAGTTCTTGACTAAAGAAATCAGGAAAATCCTCAAGGAAACTCCATGGTGAGATTAAGTATCTGCTTCCTTTAGTTCACATGCACTGTTGACTGAGAGCTCTGTTAGAACTCTTTGCGATGTGAATATGTTGAGCTTGGTTAGAGACTCCAAGCGTGGGAATGCCCTGGCAGTCCAGTGATTAAGACTCGGTGCTTTCATTGCCAAGGGCTCGAGTTCAATCCCTGGTCGGGGAACTAAGATCCCGCAAGCCGCCCAGTGTGGCCAAAGAAAAAAAATAAAAAGACTCCCAAGTGTGAGAATGCAAACCAGACACCAATTCCAGGCCAAATGTAATATCTGAAGATCTATTTGAAAGGCCAACTTATGAGAATGCTTAATGCTGGAAGCAAAAATATATTTGGAAATGTCTCCGTAACTACTTTATTTGAGAAGGAAGTAGAAGTCATTCTGAAACGCGATCTGGAAAAATGGCATATCCATTTCCTCAGAACATCAGAAGCAGGGTTTTGAGGTTGATCTGAGACTTTACGAAGGCTCCAGCTGCGATGTGGGCTGCTGCCTGATAGCAGAAGCATGCGGGCCACCTGCACATCCCATCAGAGCTCCAACAAAAATCAGCTGTGTTGCTAACAGCTGTGAGGCAGCATGGACTTGGAGTGGATTTAAAGAGCAATTTCAGTAGAATTACATCTCCATTTACCCGGACATTCAAAAGGCCAATGGGAAGGTCTAAAATAATTTGACTTGAGTCTCTTCTTTTCGTTTAGCAAATTAAGCACAATTATGCGTATAGACATGATGAAAAACATTCCTTCTTTCTTGGATTGTACCTGAGCTCCAATGCCCTTGAAAATCAACCAGAAGTTCCTTTTCTTTGCCAGGAAGGTCAATATGTGTAGAAGAATCATGTTTTTAATGGTTATGATGAAAAACATGAGTGGTTCTGCTCTGAAGCTAAATAAGATTCTTTCTCTGAATAACAATCACCCAGAGGTCAGAATATTTCCTGGCTGGCCTTTAATGATCCTTATGAGAGGACTCTTCAAAGAAAGCTCTCTCTACAACTGGAGGTTCAGTTGGCTTCCTGGTCTTGAGCAAAGTGAATAGATGTGGTCCTCATGCCCCAAAATGCTTCCAGTTCTAGAAAGAAAACTAACTTTTGTGGGCACATTCATACTCTAGAATTTAATAAATGCTTGGGCTTGAGGATGGGGCAAGGTGTAATGGTAATACACAAGCATCTTTTTATTCTTATCTTTCTTATAGTTTCTCCCAGATATCAACTCCTTCCTGTATACTCATAGTATCCGCAGATTTTTAGCCCCCAGTCTCTCCAGCCATGCTTACAAATGTGAATTTGTTGAAAAGAATGAAAGTAGCTTCATCTTGAAAACTGGTGCTGAAAGGCACAGTTTATTTTAATGCTTATAGGTATGTGTGTCTGTATGTGTCTGTGTGTGTGTCTGTGTGTGTGTATAAGGAAATGGTTAAGTTCTAATCAGTAGATAAGACAAACATCTTGTACAATCAAAACTACCCTTGAAATTTTATCTTAGAATATATCCACCACAGCCAGTTTTTCCTCCAGTGTCAGAACAGTAGCTCTTTCTTTGGTTGAACACCAGATGAAGTAGGTAAATTGTTTTTAGGGACCAAAACAAATGAACAAACAAACAACTTATCTTTAAACATTAGAATCACAGGCACACAAATGCAAGGGATATAAGACTTAGACCAGAGTAGGGAAAACAAGCTTCATGCCTCCCATGTCCTTCTCACTTTTAGGCTGCCAGGAGCAAAATAGCCAGCATTATTTGAACTATCCCTTTATCTCATTTTAATTATTACTTTAAAATTAGCTGCTAAGCACACATAGATGAATTGTATTGGTTTAAATATGTCCGTTGTGCCTACATGATATATTCATAATAAACCACACACACACTTTGGAACAGTGGAGATACATGCATGTTATTTTCCACGTTCTCCTAAAATTATTTTTCCCCATGCACCATGGCAAAACACCAGCTGACTGAGACATCTCCAAATATCTTCCCCTATCAAACATGCAACTCTAAACTTCTCCTCTGTTAAAACAAGTTCAACAAGGGGATGTTGTCAAGAGTTCTTTAATCAGTTAGGTACACTATCCTGTCCCTTGAGTTATCCTAATTATTTGAATGTTTTGATTTCCACAAGATTCAAAATTGCATATTAAAAAGGAAGGTGGGGAGAAACGCTGGGAGAAAGTCAGGGATACTTTCAGATGCCAGATGAAAAGCAGTGATAGGTTCCCTCAATTAATCAACACTCAGCTTTGTTTGGAACACAGTTGATCTTGTCAGGGCTAAAAACCCATCTGCCTCTGCTGTTGATATCCCCAACAAGGAAGAATAATTAGAAAATTCCTTAATTAGTGTTCCATTTAATCTTCCATTGTCAAGGTAAACACTTTGATTAAAGTAAGTAGTACTCAGGAGTAACTACAGACTATTTGAATTTCCATAAACTTATTTAATTTTCCCGTCTTTCACCATCTCAACCAATATTGCCCTTCCTGAGACTTGCAGTAACAGGGAAGGATTTTAAGCAAAGCAAGTGAAGTGTTGCTTTTCACCAAGATCTGATCCCCAAGGAACAGATTGTCAGCCTTTCTTTTCTGCTGAAGATACAGATGAGTTCATAAGCCATCTTCAAGGTGCTCCTGTTAGCAGGGTCAGCCTGCAGCGACCGTGATGCTTCCTGTAGTGATCCACACAAGGGTCACTGGGGACTGTAATCAAATGCACTTTCCTGATGCAACTAGAGATTCTCATACTAAGTGAAGTAAGTCAGAAAGAGAAAGACAAACATCATATGATATCACTTATATGTGGAATCTAAAATATGGCGCAAATGAACCTATCTACCAAACAGAAACTGACTCAGACATAGAGAACAGACGTGTGGTTGCCAAGGGGGAGGGGGAAGGAGAGGGGGAGGGAGAGGGATGGACTGGGAGTTTGGGGATGGTAGATACAAACCATTCTAAATGTAATCAAACTATTACATTTAGAATGGATAAACAACAAGGTCCTAATGTATAACACAGGGAACTGTACCCAGTATTCTGTGATGAACCATAATGGAAAATAATATTAAAAAAGAATGTATATATGGGTATAACCAAGTCACTTTGCTGTACAACAGAGACTAGCACAACATTGTAAATCGACTGTACTTAAATTAAAAAAATTTTTTTAATGCCCATTCCTGGGCCCACTCTTAGATTTTAATTCCACAGTTCGATGGTGGTAGGGTTCAGGTATTTGAATTTTTATCTCCCCAGGGATTCTAAAGCAGAAATACTACTTTTTCACTCCACCTATGACTCCTGTTTACCTTATTATAACTAATACTTGTTGTTGGTAGAATTTAGGCAAGCCAACTATGGGACTCAGCTCTTTCTGTTGGAAAGCCTCCTAACTCAGAGATATAAGTCCTGCTAATGTTATCTTTTATCTGTTTTCCCGGTTTTAGCCTCTTATTCATTCATTCATTTGTTAAACAAGTATTTCTTGATCACTTACTATGTGCAAAGCAGTTTTAGGTGCTGGAGATTTAGGAATGAAAAACAAAAAAATTGATAACATCGGGGACTTATATTCTACTGAAAGGAGACAAAGAAGAAAGAATTACCCAATAATTTAGAATACCAGGAGTGATGAACACAATGGAGAAAAAACTAAAGCAAGGGCAAAGGATAACGTGTGGGAGATAGGTTCTGATTTTAAACTGGATTGACATGACAGCTGACAAGTTGGGGCTTTGAATGACCCCCCCCCCCCTTGTGGTTGGGAATCGTCCATTCACTTAAGCGTCACACCCTGCCAGAAAGTAAAGCCAAGACAGGAGAAAGCAGAGGGAGAGAAATTGGTTCAGGCAACCTTGTCACAGATCCTGAATTCAACCATGCCTCTATTTTTTGGTAAGACATTAGAAAGACATTTAGTAAGGAAGCGATTAAACCCACTCCTCCATTTTTCAGTAAGACAAAACATTAAATTCCCTTTCTGATTAAATAAAGAATACATTAGGGACTTCCCTGGTGGCGCAGCGGTTGAGAATCTGCCTGCCAATGCAGGGGACACGGGTTCGAGCCCTGGTCTGGGAAGATCCCACATGCCGCGGAGCAGCTGGGCCCGTGAGCCACAATTACTGAGCCTGCACGTCTGGAGCCTGTGCTCCGCAACAAGAGAGGCCGCGATAGTGAGAGGCCTGCGCACCGCGATGAAGAGTGGCCCCCGCTTGCCGCAACTGGAGAAAGCCCTCGCACAGAAACGAAGACCCAACACAGCCATAAACAAATAAATAAATAAATAAAATTTTAAAAAAAATTAAAGAATACATTGTACTTGTCCTTTGCAACCAAAAATTCTAACAAATACTCTAATGACATTTATTTTTAAAAAATAAAATCGATTTCACTTTCTCACTACATAAGAATATTATAGAAAATTTAGAAAATACAGAAAGGCAAAGGGGACAAAATATAAATCTTAGGACATCATTGTAATGATTTTGCTGAGTATTCTATAATATGGCTTAATTGAACCAAACTCTACTGCTGTGTGTTTAAAAAATTTATCATTGCTGTTGGTAATGACGCCCAACAAAATTGTAAGAAACATCTTCGAGGCAAATTCTTTCCCATCCATAGTTATTTCCTTAAGATATATTACTGGAAGTGGAATTGCAGGCTCAAACAGTATACACATATTTGTGGCTTTTGAAATGAAAGTGTCAGTTTGCCCTCAATTACAGTTGTTACCAGTTTTGAGCACCATTACAAGTAGATTAAAGTGCTTATTACTTTATACATTCACCAACAGCAGAAAATAGGGAAAAAAAAGTTTTAATATCTTTCTCTTATCAAATCAGGGATATCATTATTTTATATATATTTATTTTTTCATTCCATGTAAGATTTCTTTTTTCACCCTATTAAGAATTTAATATATTTCTTCTTTTGTGAATTGACAGTTCCTTGATTCTAATGCCTTTCAAATATTTGGGGACCTTTCATGTTCTTACTGATTTTTAAGAATGCTTTGTATATTAAATGTGTTCCTTTGTTGATGACAAAAATTCAAATTATAGGCATTGTTATTTATTGTGCCCAGAACAATGATAAGTTCTTCATACACCATTTAATTTTCCTACTTTAATAATATGATCTATTATCATGCTTTTCTCTTAGCTGTATACCATGCAAGATACTCACTTAACCAAGGATGAAATTGCAATTTAGAGAAATGAACCTGTTCGAAATCACACAGCAGTAAACAATAGAGCTGGAATTTTAAGTCCAGTCTGCTTGAACCCAAACCAGTGTTTAACATGATGCTAAGTTGCTACTGATTCTTATTTCCTCTCTACCTCGTAGTTCAGGGGTCAGCAAACTACATTTCTCAGGCCAAATCTGGCCTGCCACCTGATTTCATAAGTAAAGTTTTACTGTAACACAGCCATACAATCATTTATTGTTACTTTCATGCTACAAGAGCAGACTCGGTTGTGACAGAGACCACATGGTCTGCAGCACGCTAAACTATTTACTCTCTGGCCCTTTACAGAAAAAGTTTGCTGACCCTTGCGGTAGCTTCTTGTCCCCTAGAAACAATGTAAATAGATATTGGATGTCCTGAATCTATCCTTTATCTCTCTATATGTTAGTGTTCTCTCAGCATTTCTATCTAGAATTAAATAACCAGTTATCCTGCTGTTAGCTATACACTGTGCGAGACTGTGATTGATTGTCCCTACGGATACTTTCATTCAAAAACTAACTAGCATTTTTTTATTTCCAAAATATCTTCTTCTCAGCCCCTCTTATTTCTTAGCATCCTGCCTTGTTTTAATGACACAGCATCTTCCTGAATTTCATTAAGAATAATATTTACCTTTTTAAAGATGTTATTTTTAATGAAAGTTGTTTCATTTGTGGGTTGTTTCTGACTTTTAATCAGGTGTTCATATGAGTTTCTGGATTTGTCATTGCTGGAAGCCATTGTGGAACTCTCTTAACAGAGAGACAGAAAAACCTAGGCAGACTTTCCTTCCAATGGCCTCCCAGTTCACTCCTGCACACAGGCAAAATCAGTCTACTGCCTGTGTGCCCTGCCAGCTCTGCCCCTGGATGTTGCTGTAGGGAAATGGATTCTGTGTGTGTGTGTGTCTGTGTGTGTGCGTGTGTGTGTGTGTCTCTGTGTGTGTGTGTGTGTGTGTGTGCAGGCACATGTGGTTGAGGTGGATTGTGATGTCTCTGTACTCAAAATGCTCCTAACTAACCCTCACCGTCTCTGGTATGGGTCAAATTCCTCTGGGTCTTCACTGCCATGACAATTCCGTGTGCTTCTGTGATATTGTGATTTATAAGAAATCTATGTTTGGTCATTCAGACGACCAAAATATATTTCTCATGTATATTTGGTCTTCCTCCACAATTCCTGGCTCACCGTACCCCCAACCCTTGGAATTTCCTAAGTGATGAGAGCTATCAAGCTGTCTTTTGTTATGTAAATGAGGTAACTTTGGGAGGGCACCTAAGAATGGAGGCTGGTTGCCAGAGAACCAGTCCCCGTGATTGAGGGCTTAAACTTTCAGTCCCACACCTTGATTTCCAGGGAGGGGAGAAGGGCTTCAGGTTGAATCAGTAGCCACTGGCAATGATTTATGTAATGAAGCCTCCATAAAAACCCAAAAAAGGGTAGCTTTTTGACCCTTTTCAGAGCTTCATGTTGGGGAACCAGAACACTTCCCTGTGGCTGGCCCCATGCTCCAGGAGGACAGAAGCTCCTTTGTTCAGGACCTTGCCCTCTGTATCTCTTCATCTGGCTCTTGATTAATATTCTTTAATATCCTTTTATAATAAATTGGTGATCTAGCTGTTCTAGCAAATTAATCAAGCCTGAAGAGGGGTTGTGGGAACCTCTGATTTATAGCCGGTCAGTTAGAAACACAGGTGACAACTTGGACTTGCTATTGGCATCCTGAGTTGGAGGGGATTGTGGGAACCTCCAATCTGTAGACAGTTGGTCAGAAACGCAGGTAACAACCCCTAGGCTTGTGACTGAGCCTTTTACCTGTGGAAACTGATTCTGTCTTCAGTAGATAGTGTAGAATTGAGTTGAATTCTCAGATACCCCGCTGGTGTCCAAGAATTGCTTTGTTGGGTGGAGAAGCCTCCACACACATGTGTTGGAATTGGGTCCAGGAACCCTTATCAGCGTCTAAGAAGAACAACTTATCAGCTGGATAGATATGTTTCCTTTCATGGTGATCATAATGGAATTTATTCTGGCAAATAGTCTTTTGTGTTTGTAGTAGGAGGTTGGGCCCTTCCTAGGCGTCAAGGCAGGTAAAGCTCTGTTCTCTGTTCCTTCTTTGTGTTTAATAGGGATAAATCTATGGGACCATTTAGGCTAGAAGAATACATTACACAAGAGCTGATTGTTCTTAATCTGTAGTATTTTAGATGAAGCTCAACAGAAGACTCATTTGCTAAATAAGCTAAGGCAACAAACAGGCTACAGAACTGGAACACAGTGTACAAATCAGCAATAATAAAGGGCTCATCAAAAAGTACAGGAGACAGATCATACTGGGAAAATCCCTTCCCAGCCTGGCACCACATTTTGAAAGTGATGTTGATAAGTTCCTCTATATCAAAAAGTGGGCAACCATGGTAGAGAATTGTCTGGAAAGAGAGTCATATTTTTGAAGATTGTTTTCAAATTTTGTAGTGGCTTCCAGATGGAAAAGAGAACAAAATTATGAGTGACTTTAATCAGTGGAAAAAATATTAATGTTGAGATGTTATAGGGAGGAATTTTTTGGTTTATATTTAGTAATATAATTTTTATTTATTTTTAGTTTAGAAAGAGATATCCTTCTAACAATTAGATATATCCCAAAACAGAATAGGTCACCTTCTGAAAAATATTAGATCATTTTAGTTAAGAGCTTAATTTGAGGTTAAAATAAGCTTTGTTTTGAATCACTAAGTGTGACCTTGGGGCAAATTACTAACTTTCTCTGAGCCACTAGTCCTAAATTTGCAACATTTTCATAAATGTTGTTATAAAGATAAAATTATAATGAGATGTTCCTAGAACAGCACTGACACTCAACAAATACATTTATGTTGTTACTGATGAGTGGTGAGTTTCCCATTTCCCACGTGTATTCAGGTAGAATCTTGATATTCTACCTCGAATAGTGTATAGGGGATTCCAGTGTTGAAATGGAGGTTGGGTAAGATTGTTTGGTCAAGTAAGTTTTGACCACATAGGTACTGACTTTAATTTGCACATCCTTTGGTTTATTCATTTGTCCCAACAAATATTTACTGACTGCCCATTATGTACCAGGACCAGGCTAGGTGCTAGAATTCCAGCTGATAAAGGAGATAAGATAAATCCTTGGTCTCTTAGAACTTGTACTTCAAGGGGGGGAGAAGAGATAAGAAATAAACCTTAAAAAGCAAGAAAACATTAGATAGTGGTAAATGCTCTACTTAAAGTTAAAGGAGGATAAAATAACAGAGTGTGACTGGGAAGGCCTCTCTGTGTGAAGCCATTGAGATGGTGGAGTTGTTCATTAAAGCAGCACAATCTTAGTCTGACTAATTCAGGGAATGACTAGTAGTAGAGGATATGGTTAGAGATGCAGGCCAGGGCCAGATAATATTGGGTTTTGTAGGCCAGAATAAAGTGAGGACTTGTGAACAAAATTAATGAACAGCCACTGTTATCTACTGACTGATTACAACACTGCCATAACTCTTCAACTCTCAAACCCAAATCTCTAAAAATTTGCATGATCTGCTGAGGTCCTACCTCCTCACCCTGCATCAACTACATGATGTCATGAGAAAGTCAACTAAATATATTTTATGGATTTAAGGGCAAAAGGGTAAAAGAAAGAAAGCAACAGATTTTACAAGTCCGGTAAGGATGTCTTCCGATATACGCTTCACCACCTCTTTACTATAATCATTTTTTTCTATTTTTTCTTGGTTTTGTTTTTGTTTTCTGACTTTTGCAAAGTATTTTGCCAAAAAGTATTTATCAAATAAAGGATTAATTTATAAATATTTGTTGTAATTTTCTTTTTCTATCTTTGTATGTCCTTTTAAAGAAGGAAAGATTGCCAAGTTCCAAACTTCATTAAATGTACACCTAAGTGCTAAATATGAGTCATAATTAACAGGAAATAAGCCAAATAACCATATTCTTTTTTGTCAACAATCAAATACAGTTTTATGCCATGCATAGAAGTCATGACCACATGTTTAATTATAGTTTTCAAATGTCTTTGTTATGAGGATATTATTGCCTAACATTTACAGAGGATTTACCACTGATATATGCCAGGCAGAGCCCTAAGCACTGTATATATACTATCTCATTTAATCTTTACAATGATTCTATAAAGTAGATTTTATCATTATGCCATTTTATATATAAGGAAACTGAAGCTCAAGAAAAGTTTAACAAGTTGACTAAGTTTACACAACTAATAAGTGGTTGAACTGAAACTGAATTAAGGCAATTTGACCAAGGATCCTACATTCTTAATTATTCTAAAAGCTGTCATAATATAAGAAAGATAATGAGGAAAACATTTACTTGAAGTCAGGAAGGCAATCTACTTACAGAGTGACCACTCTGATTTGGCGCAGATATGTGATATTTTCTCTGTCCTGAGATGGAAAGTTAGCTGTGGGAAATGGAGAAAGGTGTGCTATGTAGAACAGATTATTTAATCTCTTTGAATCTCAACTTTCTTGTCTGTAAAATGGGGATTCGAATACCTACCATATAGATCCTGATGAAGATTAAATGAGATGATGGGCCAAGAGTAGGCATTCTATAAATACCAATTATCTGATTAAGTTCTTTATTTCCTTCCCATCTCTCACTGAAATCTTGGAGATGAGTGGTACCTATCTGTAAATCATCTTACAATCCAGGGATGAAAGCTGATGCAAACATACAGTGTTATAATTCCTTCTGGAATCAAAAAAGATTTTTAAAATATCCTTTGATTTACTGTGCAGAAAAATGTCATGCACACTAAAGGTAAATTAAGTAAGACAATTGTTACGATCTATATGGTGATGGCAGTTACTTGCAGTTAAGTATCTTATCCAAGTTCATGGTGCTAGTAAGTAAAAGAGGCAGGACTTAGAAGCAACACCATTATCTTCTTTGCAAGTAGCTTTCCTACTACATCCCCCTGAAAAGGTACTAATTTATTATTTGGTTTCTCTCAACTACAAATCACCTTATTTTTCCTTTTCCCTCTAAATCGTTTTAGTGGACAGCAAGCTACAGAGAAAGTCTGTGTATCACTGTCAAATCTCCTTCTGGACAATATCACCCTGCCATGTTTCTGTCGAAATGAATCTGCAACACTGACAGGAGAAAAAATATCTAAAGTAAAAGTCCTCATTGTTCATTCGGGGATGGAGTTGGCTGGACGAAGCCTTGGGAGGTGGCATCACCAGGGCAGACTGGATGCAATTAGCAGATGCTAGATGCTGCTCTGTGTCCCCTGGCACTTCTGCACTCACTTAAAAGGGCAATTTCCCTTTGTTTCTGTCCTGGCTTTCATTCCACTTCTGCGGTTCACAGCCATGGCCAACCCTGAACGCACTTTTATATTGTATGTGTGGACAGGGTCTGTGACATATTGACCTTGCTTAAGATACGGGAACTGGAGGCTCTTTCTTCTACGCATGGGGAAAACAGCCATGCTGGTGAGTACTGCGTGGAATGAAAGGACACCAGAAGCTGTTTTCAGAATTTCCTGAAAATCAGGGGAATGAAGCTAGAGTTGAGATGCTTGAAACTATTTTTATACATGATTTGAATTTGCTCTGTGAAATATTGATCCAAAAAAAGTCCGTATCATAATACCTACTCACACAGCCCTTTGGTGAGTAGGGAGGGAACATTTCCTCTCTTCCTTAACTCGGATTTCCAGGGTTTACCAGGAATACAAGGATGCTAATTGTTAAGATTGTCACCCATCCATCTGTCAAATGATGCTGAAATTGTATCTGGCAGGAAGGGTAGCACTTACTTTCAGGACTATATGTCCATGAGTTTTTATTTCAGATATACGAAGTCTCAGAAAGTTCAGATGTTCATGTGCCTCTACCTGACAAAATTCCATCAGGATCCCCATGATAAGATAAAGGAGAGGGTCCAAAAGTACATTTTCTGAAAATATTTTGAGAGTCACCTTTTGGTATCCAGGCATAGGCAATATCCTCTAGGGGCAAGTCTTGACTCGAGGGATAAACACAGAATTTATCACAAATATAGAGGGCAGAAAAGTGAAGGTTTATACGTTACAGGAAAAAAAAAAAAAGAAGAATCCATAGCCAGAGTGGATTTGGACTGATTTGCAAAATAGTTGGCCTAGAACTTTTTTAAGACTATCAGCCTAAATACTGGCTATTCCCCCCAAAACTTACCTCAATCTCCACTGGCCCCGTTTAGGTGAGGTCTTAAAAGATATTTAACAAAGTTCTTGGAACTGGGAGGCAAGGAACTGAAGTCATGTGTCATCCTAAGGGTGTACTTTTTAGCCTCTGTGACAACCCTGTTGTTGGTGGTGGGTTATTTTTTTTTTATGTATATAAAGTAAAATTCATTCTGTGGGGTACAGTTCTATGGGTTTTGACAAGTGCATGGAATCATATATCCAGCCCCATCGCCATGACACAGAACATTTCCATTATCCCCAAAATTCCTTTCTCTTTCTCCTTTGCAGTCAAGCCTTCCCTCCACCATCAACCCATGGCAACCAATAATCCACCCTATAGTTTACCCCCCATTGTATTAGGTGTGGAATAGTATCATGTTGAAGATTTAAAATTTTTTTAATATAAATTTATTTATTTATTTATTTTTGGCTGTGTTGAGTCTTCCTTGCTGCGCACAGGCTTTCTCTAGTTGCGGCGAGCAGGGGCTACTCTTCGTTGCGGTGCTCGGGCTTCTCATTGCGGTGACTTCTCTTGTTGCGGAGCACGGACTCTAGGCACGCGGGCTTCAGTAGTTGTGACACGCGGGCTCAGTAGTTGTGGCTCACGGGCTTAGTTACTTAGTTGCTCTGTGGCATGTGGGATCTTCCAGGACCAGGGCTCGAACCCGTGTGCCTTGCATTGGCAGGCGGATTCTCAACCACTGCACCACCAGGGAAGCCCGAAGATTTAATTTGCATTTCTCTAATCACTAATGATGCTGAGCAGTTTTCATGTGTGTATTTACCATCCTTATATCTTCTTCAGTGAAATGTCTGTTAAATATTTTGCCTATCTTCTAATTGAATTGTTTTCTTACTGTTGGGTTTTGAAAGTTCATTATATATTCTGCATAAAATTTCTTTATCAGGTATAAGTTTTGCAAATATTTTCTCATAGTCAGTGACTTGCCTTTTCATTCTCTTAACTTTGCCTTCTGAAGAGCAAAAGTTCTCAATTTTGGTGAAGTCCAGTTAATGAATTTTTAAAAAAATTTTATGGATCATGATTTTCGCATCATATTTAAGAAATTTTTGCCTAACTCAGGGTCACATAGATTTCTTCTGTGTGTGTGTGTGTGTGTGTGTGTGTCCGTGTTTCTAGGTTTTTGTGATTTTAGGTTTTTACACTTATGCTCCATTTTGAGTTAATTCTTGTACAGGGAGCAAGATATGGATCAGGGCTCATATATCTTGTTTTTTATATTCCAGCATAATTCGTCAAAAAGACTATCCTGTCTCTATTTAACTACCTTTGCACCTTTTCAAAAATCAATCAACCATAATGTGTGGGTCTATTTCTGGACTTTCTAATCTGTTCTATTGATCTATCTGTCCATCCTTTCTCCAACACCACACCTATTACCCTTATTTGGTTGGATTGTCAGAAAGATGATGAAATAGGTGAAACATAGGTTTTTGTTTTGTTTTGGTTTGGTTTTAGGGATGTGAAACTATTCTGTATGATGCTTTAATGGTAGATACATGACATTATGTGTTTGTCAAGAAGCCACAGAACTTTGCAGCACAAAGAGTGAACCTTAATGTATCCAAATTGAAAATAAAGCATTTGAGAGATAGAGAGATCCCAGGATGGAATACAGACCATAACAAAAGAATCTAACTGTATTACAAACACTGTACCCGAAAGAAACTCACAGAAGGGATGGGAGAGAAAGGTGCTGATCTAAGTAACTCTGGAAATGAGTACGGTCTGTAAGACTAAAGGCAAAATAAATGTCACATAAGCACTGTAATTGATAAAGGTGTTTCCCACAGGAATGGCAGTTAATAATCCTGAAACCATTATACATGTATACTTGAATTGAACAGTTAAGTAAATGGATGGCAGATGGGGGAAACCACGTTTTTCCTTGTTGGAGTGTTAAGTTACAGACAATCAAGGGAGAAGGCTCCAGTGATCCATGAGGTAATGGATTAGAGTTGGAGTCATTAGCATGAACTCTTGTTTAGCTTAATATAGATACAGATAAATATGTATAGAAATTTTGTATAGATATGTGTATATACAAAAATTAGTATATATATGTACATATACATTAGAATCAACAATGCACTTGCAGCAGTGAGCGCACCAAGGGCCCAGATTCTGGTTTCTAATTGTATTCTCCAATAAAAGGAACCACGGCTTCTTGGAAAAATGGCTGATTTAAGGACTGGGTCAGGATATACAAAATGAGCCTGAAGAGTCTTGTAGTGCCAAAAACTACAGAAAGCCTCAAAAAAAAAAAAATCATTGGTGGGAGTATGTCAAAGGGACATAGAAGCCAACTGAAAGCACATCCAATGACCAAAGCTGGGAGATTTAAGCAACAAAACACAGTAGCATTCTGAAAGTTTAAAATCATAACCGAAAGTTTAAAATCAATATTCATACTATATACTGGTGTAAATAAATGATTGAATAAGTAAATAAATTGCGGAAAATGGGTAAATCTTCTGTGCAGAAGAATTTCACTAATTTATTTGCCCTTAAAGAGGTGAAGCTTAATTTCCCACGCCTTAAATTTGGGCTGTACATTGTGATTTCTTTCCAAAGAAGACACTATGGAAAGAAGGAAGAAAGTAACTCTGCAGTGGAGAAACCTGAGAAACACCACATCAGCCAGGTGATCAAGATCAACCGCAATGTAAGTCATGTAGATAGGGTGTGCCCTCGATACAATGTGAAAAGAATGCCATTTTACCTTTGTGTCTTCCTTCCGAGAAACCATAACCCCAGTCTAATTGTGAGAAAAACATTAGATAAATCCCAATTGAGTGATATTCTGAAAAAAAAAAAATCCTGACCAGTATGCTTCAAACTGCCAAGATTATCAAAAACAAAGAAAGTAAGAAATTATCACAGCCAAAGGAGACATGATGACTAAAGATAATGTGGGATCCTGGAACAGTAACAACGAAAAGACAACAGGTGAAATCAGGTTAAAAAAAAGGAAGTCTGAATAATCGTGGACTTCAGTTAATAATACTTTTAAAATATGGATTCATTGTGACAAATGTACTATACTAATACAAAACATAAGAATTGGGTGTGGGGTATGTGGGACCTCTCTGTACTATCTTTGCAACTTTTCTGTAAATCTTAATTTATAGAAGCAAAAAGTTTTTTTTTTTTTAAGTGGAAAAATCACAAGCTTTTCTGCCTCAGTCTTAAACATGAGATTCTAAAGCAGCTTCATCTCATTTTCCTTCACCAATCTAAAATTCCCAAAGTTATTTGCTTAGAAGAATTACAAGGCTAGGTCTCATCTTAAGGACAAGAGTGCCATATCTTTCATGGGCTCAGGTGAAGGGGTGATGACATGCCACTGTAAGTGTGCAGAGCCTCAGGGGAGAGCTTGAAGATGGCCACACACCCTTTGCTATTCCTCCCGTGAAGAGGTGGAGTCTCCCTTCCTCTTGAATCTGTACTATCCTTAGTGATTTGGCTGATCAACAGAATGTGGCAGAAATGGCATCCTGGGACTTTTGAGGACAGGACCTAAGAAGCTTCAAACCTGCTAGAATCCCTTGGAACAGACAATCTTGGGACAGCTCCTTGGGGAACTAAATGCCTTGTAGTGAGAAGCCCAAGCCCCATGAAAGACCAGGTGTAAGTGCTCTGTTGGTACCTCAGTTGAGCTCCTTGCCAACAGCCAGCAACTCCAGACAAGCATGTGAGCCATATGGGACATCCGTCCCAGGTGAGAGGTGACTCCTATCCTGATCACCACCTAACGGCAACTGCAGGATAGAATCTCAGTGGGAACTGCCAACTGAGCCCAGTCAATCTGCAGACCATGAGGGATAACAATAAAGGGTGTTTTAAAGCACAGAGATTTGGGATGGCTTATTTTGTAGCAATATAGGTAAGTAAAATAGAGCACTCTGTTGAATGTTGCAGTTTCAAATTCAATTTTCTAGGAGCATTTCATGTAGGAACAAACAACTACACAAAAGCAAACATTTACTGTGTGCCTCAGATTTGCAAGGCATGGTCCAGCAACTGCAACTCCAAGCCTTAGTGATACCGCTGGGCAGAAAGAAAGCATTTTTCAAGTAGCCATTGTGACATATCTCAAAGGAACCACCAAGTCAAAAGATTTATGTCTTCCAAAAGATTACTTACTACTTAAA
This sequence comes from Eubalaena glacialis, assembly GCF_028564815.1. Taxonomy (NCBI): domain Eukaryota; kingdom Metazoa; phylum Chordata; class Mammalia; order Artiodactyla; family Balaenidae; genus Eubalaena; species Eubalaena glacialis. The sequence continues at coordinate 7,539,489 of NC_083728.1, read as the reverse complement.
AGACTACCTACTGCTTCTTCGCAATTATTTCAGAAGTATGGCTGGTTAGAGTATATGACGACCCTCAGAGGAAATAAACATATAAAATCAACACACCTGAACTGGTATAAATTGAAAGACCTTCAACATTATCCTTGCCAAATATGAATACTTTAGATTAATGTATGTTTAATAGGTTATTAATATTAGATTTTTGAAGCAAGATGGCATTTCTAAAATTTCTTTTATAGAGAAGTTTTGTAGTAAATATGCCGACTCGATAAGTTTTAAAATCTTGAGTAAAAGTTAATGCCTCAACAAGTTATCCTATCTACATCCATGAGTGTGTTATTATTAGGTTATTATGAAATGCAGTGGAAATTGAAATGTGTTGCTTAGTTAGAATGAATCTATCAATATCCTTTCTTTCTGTTTCTTTTGAATAGGGGAGAAATATAATCACGTGCAGTTTGTGCCAGTAACCCAAGGGAAGAGGTGAAAGGGTGTATGAACGTAGCTTGGGAAGGAGCCATGAGCCAATGAGGTGACTAATGTCTTAACCCTCTCCCAGGTAAACTCAGAGCTAAGCACGGAGGGAAGCAGGACAGTACAGCAGTTAAAAATTCTTCTCATTGAAACAGAAGCCCAGTTCCTCCGCTCACCAGATTTGTGACCTAAGGATTTTAAGCTATTAGAGAAGCATTTTTAAAATATATGTATAATACTTGCCTTAGAGACTGGAGGGGTTAAAATATGATTAAGCTTTGAAAGTGCCTGGCAGAGTCTGGCACGTACTAAGCAGTGGTAAACATTGGCTTCTAATTTTAATAAGTTGGGAAAAACATGATCTGGAGTCTATCCATCAGATTCTATGCCCTGGCTTCTCCTGCCACTCCCTTCTCTGCAGGGAAGATACCAGTGCTCACGGAAACAGTCTCAGCTCATTGAGAAGGAGAATATTTCCTCTGACCCCTCTGCTTTTGGATGCCATAATTCTGGTCAGAGCAGTGAAGTGGAGAAACATCTGTAGGGCTTTGTGATCTTGGGCAAATTATTTAACCCATCTCTCTGCCTCAGTCTTTTCATCTGTAAAATAGGGATAATATGGTACCTCCCATATAAGGCAAATATGAGGATCAAATAATATTATGCATGTAAAGTGTCTAAAACAATGACTGGCACATAGAAAACATTCACTTTGTCATTATTATGTTTAAACAGTTATTATCAGTGTAAAAAAAAATACCATGAGGCATATAATCAATACCCTGGTATTCTGGTAGCCTTTCCATTGGTCTTTTCCCTAACCATTCGTTTTTTCAGAAAATATACCTGAGTGTAATAAGATGAAAACAATACTAATATGGTAACAGGGGTCATTTGATGTACCTTAGAGAAGTTGTTGCTTTAGCTGTAAAGGTTTTTTTTTTTTTTTTTTTTTTTTAAGGCACGTGGGTTGTTGGGTGAAATATTGAGACCTTGGCTAACAGAGCTCAAGCAATAAGCCTTGTTTAAAAGATTATGGAGAACATCCCCAAAAGGGGAGAGGAAAGAGAAGGGCCAAGAGGGGAGGGAAGAAGGAAGAACTGGCTGTCAAATGGTGCGTGGAACTGCAGGGTGGGAACCAGCGTGGGGTGGATAAACATGTTCTGAGAATAAGCATGTTCACACGTCATGTGTTTGCTTTGCTGAAAGCTCCTCTTCTCTCCAACAACCCCACCCCTATCATGTGAAAGTATATTCACTTATGAACCTGTTGGACCCATAGGGGCTCTAGCTCTAATGTGTATACACATTAAGAAAGTAGATATCCTGCCTCGGTGATGGGTTGTAGGCAATAAATGACACATGCATAGAAAAAGGAATTCAGAGGCAGGGAGTCACTCTGCCTCATTTACCCAATGCAGAATTGTAGAGAAAATATTGACGGTTTCAAATGTCCACAAGTAATGGGATGGAAGACTCATGACCATCTTAATAAGATCTTACCATCCTGTCCCTGTGCCCAGTCCGGGACCTTGCATATGAAAAATTAATGAGATCACAGCTGGCATCTGGGTTACATATGTCTCAGGCATTGTGTATATAAGTAGTATTTACTGCAAAGTATTCAGGCCTCGTTCATAATTCTCTAGCTGGTCTCCGTAGCTGAGAGAGAATGTGTGTGTTGAACGAGACTACTTGACATACATTCATTTTACCCAAACATTATTTATTCAGTGTATTTTTTTTCTTTAATACTTACATTTACCATGTAGTGTTCCAAGTAGACAATGATGCCCTCATGGATCTTTCATGTTAGGCAGAGAAAACAGAATATATACATGTTCTAACAAGCATAATAATTTCACATAGGGCTCTGAAGAGTATTAAAGAGGGTGTTTGGTTCGGGGGGTCTTGACAGGGAATTCAATAGGGAAGCCACTTAACAGAGGATTTGGGGGCTGAAGCATGAATGATGAGAATTAGCCATAGGAAAATTTGGCGGTAAAGACAAATGAGACATCTAGACAGAGGAGCATTGTGATAAAGATGAGGTTAGTGAGATGTAAAGAAGGTGAGTGTGCTGGATTGAATGGGGTACAGGGAACAGGTGAGTTCAGAGATGAGGAGAGGTATCAGTAAAGAGTTGAATTTTATTCTGAGGGCAATGGGGAGACTTTGGAAGATTTTAAACAGGGGAATGACATGATCTCATTATAAGAATGTCTTTTCCAATAAACAATGTCCATCTCATCTATATCTCATGTGTCTATCACCACAAACCTGGACTCTAAGCTTTTAGCACTGCATCTTTTAAGAACACAACTGATACTCAAAGTGGATATTTGCTTTTTCCAAGGTCGTTTGAGCAAAAGGAAAAATTGAGGACTTTACATCATGGCTAGTGAGAATTGGCTGCCTCTCAACTAGAGCGCTCTGTGTTTAATAACTGATGGAAGGGAAAAGGGACCTTTCTAAAATCGCTGCTAAAAGACACAATGTGGTAGTGTGATTTTTTTCAATACTCTTTGCAAAGTAAGCCAAAACTCATCTTTGAAAGAAGCATGAGTAAAATGCTTTTCCTTACTTTTCTTCTAAGTCTATCTTTTACCCATGTCTTTGCTGAGTCTGCATATGCACCATCCATGCCAATTGCTAAGGCATTAGCTGATGACCTGCAATCTGGGGAAAAGGGTCAAGAGAGAGATTAGAGCTGAGGGGGGAACGTAGGGCTTAGAGGGAAGGGGTGATCCACGCAGCGGGTTTCAGCCAGCCTAACTCAGTATCACCAGAGGTGTATAAAAAGGATTTTGTGATGTTTAGATTTTTGTGAAATGAAGTTATGTACCTTGATACAACATTTCCTAGTTTCTAGAACAGTCCAAATCAGCAAATTTGAAGTTACCTTCAATATGACTAATATTTTTGGTTTATGTAAAATTTCATTTCTGTGATAACATTATAGTGTATGTGTTTAACATATTGCATTAAATTTTGTGCTGTTTTATGGAATTCTTAGTATAATGCTCTGAATCATATATGAACTCTGAAAACAGACCTTTACTTTTCATTTATTTTATAAAGCATTGTTAGTCTTCCTTATAATTCAAGGTTTGGTAATTTATGCCAAAACTTTTATTGAAAGCAAGCATAGGGACTTCCCTGGTGGCACAGTGGTTAAGCATCTGCCTGCCAATGCAGGGGACACGGGTTCAAGCCCTGGTCCAGGAAGATCCCACATGCCGCGGAGCAACTAAGCCCATGAGCCACAACTACTGAAGCCTGTGCGCCTAGAGCCCTCGAGCCACAACTACTGAGCCCTCATGCCACGACTACTGAGCTCACGAGCCACAACTACTGAAGCCCGCACACCTAGAGCCCATGCTCCACAACAAGAGAAGCCACCACAATGAGAAGCCCGCGCACCACAACCCCCAGCTCGCCGCAACTAGAGAAAGCCCGCGCACAGCAACGAAGACCCAATGCAGCCAAAAATAAATAAATAAATAAATAAATAAATAAATAAATTTATTTTTAAAAAAAGCAAGCATGAAAAAAACACTCTTTAAAACGTGGTGGCATTAAAACACTAAAGATATTCTGATTTTAAAAAATAAGTTAACTAAATAGAGTAGATCTAGATTAAATTAGGGAAAGATTGTGCTTCCTCCTGTTCTTACTTCTTCTCACCCTGTAATCCCCATTCAACTTTCAGTGACCAAAGATGTTTTACGTTTCTTCTAGATACCAAACAATATGGTAGGTGGCGTGTAGGCATTGGTGAGAAAAGCAGACATCGACCCTATAGAAACAAAGGGCAATGTATATACAATAAACAAAGAGACATAAATGAATGAATATACAGTTACAAATTGTATTGAGCTCTAGAATGCAGGAATGAGGGGATGGCATACACTTTGTTGCCTCCCTCGTATCCAAGTTCCCCCTTTCTTCCTTAGCAACAAAACTATAGTTTTTGCTGTTGGTGGTGGTGGTTTGGGGATTTTTGTTTGCTTGTTGGTTTTTTGGAGTGGATGTGGTGACAGTATGCCCTGCCTAAAAGAACTACTTTCCCCAGAATCCTTTTCAACTAGAGTGAGCCTGTCACTGAGACCTGGCCAATCAGATGAGAGGAGGCATGCACTCTTCTCTCGGTCAGGAACACGGACGAAATTCTGGAGTGGAGAGTGGTCACGTGGGGACTGTAGGGCGAGAAGCATGAGTGCAAAGACAAATGGAATCTGGGTTCCCATTCCCGGGCTTAGTGTTACATGGCAAAATATGTACAAACATTTACTTTAAAATGTGTATTAGTCAGGTTTTCAGGCTAATCCAGGCTGGGATGTGAGTGCTGAGAACTTGCTTAGGAAAGAGGTAGGAATAGAATTAAATATAGGAGCACCAACAATTCTCTGAAGTTGGTTGGTTATGTCTATACAAATGCTTAAGAAGAACAAACTGAAATTTTAAAAGACAAAAACCATCCCTACACTTTAAAATTTTTAAGAAAAAAGATAGGATATTTGGTACACACCCATATTCACACAATATATTTATCTGTCTACTTCTCTTTATGTGTGCAGGCCTATATATTTAATGAGTAAAATGGAAATATCTATTCCTTAGGTTAAGTTTTCATTTCTACTTTTGACTAAAATAATAGTTTTCAACTTTTGCTTGTAATATTAGAGGATACAGTGAGCCTCACCCCAGACCAAATGAAGCTTAGAGACTCTGATTTAGTAGGTTTGGGTGCCGTGAGCAGGGCCACGACATTGGGAGGTTTAAAAATCCCCCCATGATTCTCATATACAGCCAGTGTTGAGACTCACTGACCTGGAGGAATGAACTGTACTTGGGCCGTTTGCATACCTGACTTACCTGTGCAGAAAGGGCAGTCAGGGAGAAGAACCTAGGGGCTAACAACTTCCTGCATCCCATCAGAAAGAAAGTCTCCATTCAAGTTCTCTCTTCATTAGGAAGTAATTGGGTGATCTTGAGAAAACTATCGAATCTTTCCAACCCTCCATTTCCTCATTGTAGATGAAATGAAATAATAGATGCCATGCACTTACCAACCAGATAGGATGAACATGCAATGTATTTAAGATCTACAGCAGTACAATCAAGTTTCTGCATCCAACATAATCACACGAAAATGACCGATATTTTGCGATTTGGAGGATACTTTGGGGATGGTCTCACTTAAAGTACAGACAATGGGAGATGCAGAAATGTGCTTTATGAGCCCCACAGAGACACTCCAAGAGTCAATAACCAGCGCACTTGAAACTAGATGCAGTAAGAAACCTTTGTGAATGCATTTGGAGGACGCACGTCATATTAAGATGCTATTGAAAAGTAAAAAAACAAGATTTAAAGACAGCGATTTCAAATATGAACCTCCACTAAAAGAATCCCCAGAGCAGGCCTACTCAGTTGCAGGCTCTGATATGCAAGCTAGCTGCTCCTTGCAGGACAAGCCTGTGTAGCTGCTCCATGGTGGGTCTCAGCGGGAATGTTATTTACTTAACCATGGATAATGGTTTTTCAGAGCAACCCCAGGGAAGCCAGAAAGCAAAAGTTTCTTCATTATGATAATAGCATCATAATCTTAGAGTTAAAATAAACACTTAAGACCATCTACCCTGACCTGTTTATTTTAAAGATTTAAAATCCATAGCCCGTGGGTTCAGTGCCTTGGTTAACTCACTCTAGACAGTTGATGGAGGGCAATTACAAGCCCCCAGGCTTGTTGATGTCAATTCTAGTACCCTTTATACTTCTCTTAGAACTGTGCTTTCCGATCCAGCAGCCCCGGGCCACGTGTGGTTTTTAAGTCTTGAAATGTGGCTGGTTTGAGTTGAGATGTGCTGTCTTAGTCCATTTGGGCTGCTATAAAAAGTGCCATAGACTAGGTGGCTTATAAACAACAGTGATTTATTTCTCACAGTTCTGGAGGCTGAGATCAGGGTGCCAGCATGTCAGGGACTACTGAAAGCCCTCTTCTGGGTTGCAAACTGCTGCCTTATTATATTCCTCACGTGGCAGAAAGAATGAAAGAGCTCTTTGGTGTCCCTTTTATAAGGACACTAATCCCATTTGTGAGGTCTCTACCCTCATGACCTAATCACCTTTCAAAGGCCCCATCTCATATCATCACATTGGGGGTTCAGATTTCAACATATGAAATTTAGGGGGACAAAAACATTCAGTCCACTGTACATGCTGTAAGTAACATACACCTCAAGTTTAAAGATTCAGTATGAAAAAATAGAACACAATATTGTTATGCTGATTACAGGTTGAAGTGATAACATTGGGGATACGTTTGGGTTAGATAAAACACACAATTAAATTAATTTCTTCTTTTTACTTTTTAAAATGTAGCTACCAGAAAATATAAAATTACATACGTGACTCATTTTATTTCTGTTGGACGGCTCTGTCTCAGATTCCTTGCACCAAGGCAAGTTAAAAGAACCAGGAAACACAATTTAAAAGATTCACAGTCATTTAAAAGTTGCAAGGACATGGTAAGAAATAAAGGGAGAAAACTTCATAGAATAAAGATCTGTGTAGTCAGGTTTAAAATTCTAGATGTGTTTTTCAAATGGCTCATCTTCTAGAAACATGGAGAAGTCATTCAAAGAAAGAAAATGGAAGTGTTTCATTCAGTGATTTAGGGGCAAAACATATCAACATTTAGAGGAGCTGTTCTCCTTTCAATGTGTCTTGCTTGCGCTGCAGGGGGGAAAATGTATTACATACAGATTACAGTAAGTCTCCTACATACGAAGGAGTTCCGTTCCGAGAGCGCATCCATCCAATTTGTTCTTAAGTCCAACAAAGTTAGCTTAGGTACCCAACTAACAATCAGCCATATAGTACTGTACTGTAATAGGTTTATAATAAGTTCGCGTCTTTGAAAGTTCGCAACTTGAAGGTTCATATGTAGGGGAGTTACTATATAACCCTTCACTGTATGCTTCTTACGGTCATTGACAGACATCAGCATGACTCCTAGAGAAAGTTGTAGTAAGGATAAGTTATTTTTATCTGAGAAATGCCTAGCAAACCTGTATTTTTCTTTTTTCTTTTCTTAAATTATCCTACAATAAATTGACTCTTTATATATGTTTGTAATACACATGTTTGTAGCAAACAGTAGATTCAGTCAATGTGCTACTACAAATTAGACCGCTGTTCAAGAGAGGGGTTAGGGTGGGGTATCTGTCTAACTGGTTTTCTTTCTTTCTTTTTTTTTTTTTTTTTTTGATGGCGATTTATTTCTTTCAGGTTTAAGATGGAAAGGGAAACCTGCACCATTATTCATTCTGCATCACAGTAAGTAAGCTTCATCACCAACAGAAGTTTTAATTTCTTTGTGGAAATACATTCCTTGCTGATTAATTCCATCTTCCCTTCATTTTCAAACTGCAGAAGATTTGCTTCAAAACCCAAAGATCAGGTATATTTCATTCTTTATTGAGCCAGTAACAAAAGAAAATACATTTATATTATTCAGGAAGCAATCATGGAGATACTTTATAGCTCATTTGTATCAATATCAAACTAATTCAATAAGTCAAACATGCTGCCCTTTAATCATGGAAAACTGTAAGGTATTTCAGCTGAATAAATTAAGGGCAATTAACTAAAAAATGAGCTACACACATGAAGCTGATTATTTTTAGATTGAGGGATCCTTTTAGTTTATTAGAATTGGGTTTTTTTTGATATGCCAGATGCCTGTTTTGCCCAACAAAAATCAAAACACCTCAAAGCATAAAAACATGCACCCCATGTGTTATATAAACTTGACTTGATAACTAACATCAGCCATGTCATTTGCAGCTATTATCTTGGTGAAAAATACATATTCCTCGTCTAAAGGAAAGGTGCAAGTTTAGAACGCCAGAAATACCCAAAATATTAAAATCCAACACAAATTGGATTCAATTGTATAATTCATGCTGGAAAATCAGTTAAGATCAGGAAGAAACAAGTTGGACATTGGCCAGAAATTCCTGTAAAAGGAATAGACAAACCACATGCTGGTTGGCTTTTCTAAATATGGACAAAACAAAGAGGATGTGTTTTGTACAAACGCCTGTTCTGGGCACAGATGTTTGTGACTACATGTCATTTTCCTGAAACTTTTAGTAAAGCATGTAGATATTTACTGACACTGCCTTAGTCTCCTAATGGTTCTGCCAGCAATACTAAATGTTGGCTATTTATGCACCCATGTTAAAGGAAATTTAGTCAATCATGATTGATTTTTGCCAGTGGATGCCAGTGAATGGGATGAATAGACTAAATAATCCAAAACAGTGGATGAAATGAAAAATAAGTTGGGTTCTACAAGGCCCCATGTTCTGCCATGTTTGTTGGTTTAGCTATGTGTGAATGTATGGTCATTAGACTTTTTGTTCACATCAGAAGATTTGCATTTCCCAAGAATCTGGCAACTATTATAAGAAAAATAATCTCAGGAAAAACATGTTGGGTGATTGATATGAATTTGCCATGGATTAAGATGTTCAAAAAGTATTTTCAGAAAAATATTCACTGAGCATCTTTTAGCATTCTAGATGTTCAGGATACAGAGGTGATTAAAATAAAGACCCTGTGTGTATTCTATCCAGAAGGATGGCAGATAAGTTATAAATAAACATACTAACGATGTTACGTTAAGGTTCTGTGAAGTTAATAATGGCATAGGTGGCCTGGGCCAGGGGCAACTTCAGTCACAGTGGGACAGCCTCTCCAGGAGGTAATTTTGGTTTTTTTAACTGTGCATTTTGAAAACACATCAAATATACAAAATGTTGCAAAAATAGTACAATTAACTGTGTATTTCCTTCACTTTGCTTAGCCAATTGCTAACACTTTGCCATGTTTGCCGCATACTTATCTCTATATTGTTCTGACCCAATTAAGAGCTTTGGGCATCTTGAGCCTTCACCCGTGTTATTCATTCCTAAATACTTCAGTGTGTGTCTCCTAAGAACAGTGCCATTCTAGCAATCACCATGGAACAGTATCATATTTAGGACATTTAACACTGATGCAAAACTAGAATGTAAAATACAGTGCATATTTTAAATTTGCCAGTTGGCTCAGAACTGTCTTTTCTAACATAAGGAAGTGACTCTGACTAATAGCTAATTGATGAGCTAGACACAGCCACATAAAAGGGGTTTCCAGGAATAAAGACAGAAGGAACAGAAAATCCAAAGAAAGTTACATAACATCTGTGTAAAAAATTTATTTAAAAATGATAGTTCTAGCCAATATTCTAGGAATTATAATATTAATAACCAAAATCTGGCTCTACATATGCTAGTTAATTTGTTAAATTTTATGTAAAATTCTGTGTAATAAGAAATCTTGTCCAAATGGACAGTCACTTTGTTTCTACTTGGTTTCCCTCTATTGTATCCATATGCACTTTTTACCTGGTCCTCCCCCCATCATGAATTGCAGTAATCTGCCAAGGAGCGCCACCAGGAAGATTTAGGGTAATTGTTGCCTGCAGAATTTGAAACATGGATATGAGGTATTTGGAAGCAATTTCTGATAAGAGAGGACTATAAATTGCTACCCCAAGGTACAGCTTGCACATTACCCAACAAAATGTTTTTCTTTAAACAAGATTCAGAGGGAGGAGGGATGTATTAGCCATGAAACTTAATGGACTAAGGTGCCATTACTTATTAAATAGGATTATTTATATGAAAAATGAACATTGAATGTACACATGGAGATAGTGTAATCCATTTATCTTATCTACATACACAGAAGATTCTGACTGTAATGGACCTGGTGGTCCCTTTTTGCTCATTCCATTTGCTTGAGTACCGTGTCTGGATTAATAAAAAGAACATATTTTCCCAAATGAACATAGACAGAAAGGCAAACTGGCCCTCTCCCAAGGACAGAGAGATCCCTCTAGGACTTTCAGAGGGACCCAAGGTCAGGTGGCCCTCACTTGGGACCATGGAAAGATTGTAACATCTTTCATGTCCAGCAGAGAAGCAGGCAGGGATGTCTGATTCTTTCTAACCTTTGAAAATCATAAAATAAATCCAAAGCATCATAGACCAGCTGTTACTTACAACGCAATATCTACGGATAAGTCTGAGCAAAGGGCAGACTATTGCCCCCACTGGGAGAGGGTTGCAGTTAAATTTCATTCTACTTCACTTGCCTGACCACTGCCAAAGATATCATAAAAACCCCCTCCTATACAACCCCCTTTCTTCACCCTTGAGTTAATCGCTCTTCTTAATGTCTACATTTTATATTTTTTAAAAGTACCAAAATATAAGCAAGAGTGATGGGAACTCTGAACAAGAAAATGTCACATACACATTTTTATGTCTTATTATTGACATTTACGGCAGCCTTAAAAAAAAACAAAACTAAAAATGCCTGAAAGACCAGCAAGAATAGATGATTAAACGAATTCACCTCATAAATATTAGCCATATTAATCGCATTAAAAAGGAATGTGGATCATGTATGCCTCTGCTAAAGGAGAGCCATCAGGGAAGGGAAAGGACATGACAAGACAACACAAACCCAGAAAGCCAATTGCAGAATTATACTTAGAGGAGTCCCTTTTTTTTGTAAAAGCAAGAAGGCAAGCACTGTGTATGCTTGCGTGCCACTGGATGTTTGTGTGTGTGTGTGTGTAGATTAAAGAGGACCGTAGATTAAAGAACTAAGCTGTTCACAGTAGTTCCCTTTGAGACGTGCTATTGAGACCTGACAGTGATGGGGAGAGGAGTGCCTTTCTAGATTTATACTCATTTTTATGTCTGTGTTAAGCCCATATATTGTCATTTAAAAAATAGCAAGGACATAATCATAAGGTAATAGAGAGAAGTGGCAGCTTAGCAAATGTCCAGCCTAGTTCCATATTCTTTGGACATATCCCATTTTAAACAGGCAGTGAAAATTGAATTAGCCCAAGCTCCCCAAATCTTAAAGAAGGTAATTTGGGCAATTATTTATTTAATTTAAATAAAACAAAACAAAAGAATGCCACCCCCAACCTACTTTCCTTTTAAACATTTGGATATTTTAGCACAAAAATTATAGATGATTTAAATGATTAGCTTGCATGTTGTAGACAATTTAAACTGAGGTTATAATCAGTGAGATACTAAGTTTAAGTTATTCAGAGTCATGTTTCCACACATTTTCATTTATTAATGGTAATTCAAGAAAATTTTCAAAACTTCTCATAAAGTAGATTTTCATGGAATTAATTTTAAGTTGAAAACTGGAGTATGATCTCATCATTGGAGCATAGAGAAAAGAAAGAGAGAAAAGATATCGGCTAGTTACGATTATAGCATTCATTTTGTGTCCTTTTTTCTGTGTAAACTTGTAATATTAAATATGACTTCTTCCGTTGCCTTCGGTTACCTTCCTGTTGTTTTCCAGAGCTCAGAAATGCACAAGAGGAGGCAGACTCTCTCCTATCTTCAGTCAGGGTTCCACCAGCTCTGCAGGTTTTGCCAAGAGGTTACGACCCTGGAGGTCCTGCTAGCAGTAGGCTGTCACCCACCTGCCAGCTACACAAAAGGGACTAAAGGGCCAGTACTTGGTGCTATTTGGGGCAGAGCGGTAGCTGTGCTGTGTATTCCATAATTGCACCTCACAGTGGAGAAATAAATAAGCTGTTTCTTTCTTACCTCTAGCCAAGTGAGAGATTTTTAAAAGAACCCTATTGAGAACTAGACATAGGTTCTCCTTGACTTTGGGGACATAGGAATCAGTGTCTGATGCTGAATGAAGGAAAGTTCAGAGGAGGGAGAGCTTAGCAGAGCAAAGAGAGAGGGGCTGCACTGCAAGCTGACTGTACCTTTACTGTGTGCAGAATAAGAATGTGTGCTTCTTGTGGACCAGCACTGGCGTGTCCGCAGGGAGCTGTCCTAGGGCTGTCGTAAAAGAGACCCACCCGAGAAGCCCCACATCTTGTGACACCCACAGAGAGATGGGCACCTGGAAGTCCAGCTGCTGAGAGAGAAGGCATTGCTCCTTGGAAGGGCACACAGTTGGGGACTCCCAGTGAGAGCTCTCTTAGGAACCCAAGAATGCACCCCATGTGAGAGAAAGAACCGGAAATTGCTCCTCTACTCCGCTGAGACGGTCCAAAGCCAGATAACAACCGGTCCCCCCAGCTAAGACCTTTTCTCTTCTTACTGCGCCTCTCCCCCCCGTGTATCGAGCTCTACAGCAGTTGTGTATGGGTGCTGGTGAGGAAGAAGGGACAGCAGAAAGGAAGAGGGGAGAAGCCAGTCTGCAGGTCAGGGGAGACACACCAGCCTCACAGTGGCTGAAAGAACGGGGGTTCCGTATAGCTGGGCTGAATCTTCTTAATTACCAAAATGACTGTTCTTCTGAATGAAAGACCATGAAAAAGCACGTGTCTTGCTAAAGGCTTCATCCAGCATAGAAAAGGGAGCTGCACAGAGAAGGGGTTTAACGGGGCAGAGGGAGAAAGAATAAAAAGCTCTGTGCACTCTGCCAAGCCAGCTTGTTCAATCCGTGGTTATACATGGCTGCTTTCAGTAAGTTCCTAAACGCTGATTTAGAACTTTTTATTCTACTTCATACATTTATGAAAACCACTCTGAGGAAAATCTCCATTCCTTTCACGTATTGTGGAATCTTTCAGAAAGATGTCTCCCCAGTCCTTTGGTGAACAATGGCTCCGTGTCATTGAAAGAGTCCCTTCTATGAGCAAAGTCATGTTAGGGAAGGGACTTTGTCAGCAGAGATTCGGGGTGCTATCAAACCCATAATTCCTGCCACTGTGAATAGGAATTATGTGTGAACATCAAAAGGAAAATGAGTTCTGCTTCGCCTGCCATCTTTTGCTATTAAGAGATTTTGGACTTTAATCAGAACTTTTGCACAGCGCCCCTCAAACCATTCAGAAAGAGTTGGTTTGTGCCATTCAAAAAAGAGTTGGAAATGGTACTTGCTTTGTTTGAAAGTAGCCAACAAAAAGCCCCCATTTAGCAAGCATTTCCTTTTGTAGTTTAGTGTATGTGTTCGGGGTCGGGCGTATTTCCCTGAAAGTAAGTCATAAACGTAGGTTGGAGTTTGCAAACCCACAGCCCAGGCGTCCGTGTGTGTTGCCAGCCTGGTGTTTACTTTTTAAAACCCATGTTATTGTTTTGTTGTTTTCTAAGAGCTTTACTGAGGTATAATTGATATTTGATTCCAGCCATATTTAAAAAGTATAATTTGATAGAATTTTGTGTACACATACACCCGCCAAATGATCACCACAGTAAAGATAGTGAATGTATCCATTATCCCTAAATATATACTCATATCCCTCTGTATTCCATCTCTTCTGGCCTCTCTGCCCTACCCCCATCCCCATGCAACCCCCAATCTTCTTTCTGTCACTATGGACTGTGCAGTAGACTGTTTATGTTCCCCCAAAATTCATCGGTTGCAACCTAACCCCCAATGTGATGGTATTTATTAGGAGGTGGGGCCTTTGGGAGGCCATTAGGTCAGGAGGGTAGAGCCCTCGTGAACAGGATTAGTGCCCACATAAAAGAGGCCCCAGGGAGCTCCCTCACCCCTTCCACCAGGTGAGGACACAGCATCTATGAACCAGGAAGCAGGTTCTCACCAGACACCAAATCTTGATCTTTGTCTTCCCAACCTCCAGAATGGTGAGAAATAAATTTCTATTGTTTCTAAGCTACCCAGTCTATGGTATTTCTGTTACAGAAGCCCAGATGGACTAAAATAGATAGGTTTACATTTTCTAGAGATTTATAGAAGATTCATACAGAATATAACTTTTTGTTTGTTTTCCTTCACTGAGCATAATTATTTTGAGATCCATCATGTAGCAGGTATTAATAATCCATTCCTTTTTTATTGTGGACTAGTATTCCATTGTATGGATGTACCACAATGTTTATCCATATGCCTATTGATGTATATTTGGATTATTTTCATTTTGGGGCTACTGCAAATAAAGTTTCTATGAATATTTGGGTATAAATTTTTGTATGGACAATGCGTTTTTCTCTCTTGGGTAAATACCTAGGAGTGGAATGGGTAGCTCATAAGGTAGGTGCATATTTAGGTTTTTAAGAAATTACCAAACTATGTTTTTAAAGTGGTTGTAATTTTTAAATTTCCAACCATCATTTTATCAGCATTCTAATTCCTGCACATACCTACCATCATTTGGTATGGCCAGTCTTTTTAATTTAAGCCATTTTAATGGGTTGCAATGGTATTTCACTGGGGTTTTAATTTGCATTTCCCTAATGACTAATAATGTTGAGCTTCTTTTGATGTGTTAATTTGCCATCTGTATATCTTCTTTGGTGAAGTCCGTTCAAATCTTTTCTGTATTTTTACTGAGTGTTTTCTTATTATTGAGTTTTTTTTTTAAACTGAAGTATAGTTGATTTACAATGTTGGGTTAGTTTCAGGTGTACAGCAAAGTGATATATATATATATCACTTTTTCAGATTCTTTTTCCTCATAGATTATTACAAAATATTGAGTATAGTTCCCTGTGTTATACAGTAGGTCATGGTTGATTATCTATTTTATACATAGTAGTGTGCATATGTTAATCCCGAACTCCTAATTTATCCCTACCATAAATTTGTTTTCTATGTCTGTGGGTCTATTTCTGTTTTGTAAATAAGTTCATTTGTATCATTTTTTTAGATTCCACATATAAGTGATATCACATAGTATTTGTTATTATTGAGTTTTAAGAGGTTTTTACATATTCTGAACACAAGTACTTTACCAGATATGTGCTCTGCAAATAGTTTCTTCCAGTCTTTTCATTCTCTTAACATTGTCCCCTGAAGAGCAGAAGTTTTAAATTGTGAAGAAGTCAAATTTATCAATTTCTTCTTTTATGGATTTTCTCCTATGTTTCCCGTCTCTCGGCATCATTGTCCTTAATTACTGTGTCGATTGCTTTGAAAAATATTATCTTAAGTATTGTGTCTGGTTTTTTGATTGTTTCAAGGGGGATAGTAAATCCAATCCCTATTATTCTATTTTGGCAAGAAGCAGAGGCCTAGTGCCTTACCTTAAATTTATTTTATGGCCAATATTTAACAATCTGGAAACTCCACATAATGATCTACAGATTTGGATTCCCTTGAAAATTGTCTGGTCACACAGTGGTCATATTCCTGCATAAACTAACAGGCTGGAGCAGAGTAGCCTTCCGCTTGCTTACTAACCACTAACCACTTACCCAATTCAACTTTCTGATTCAGTTGATAGAAAACAATATCTTTTTTTAAAATAAATCTATTTATTTTATTTATTTATTTTTGGCTGCATTGGGTCTTCGTTTCTGTGCATGGGCTTTCTCTAGTTGCGGCGAGCAGGGACTACTCTTCGTTGCGGTGCGTGGGCTTCTCATTTCGGTGGCTTCTCTTGTTGCGGAGCATGGGCTCCAGGTGTGCGGGCTTCATTAGTTGTGGCACACGGGCTCAGTAGTTGTGGCTCGTGGGCCCCAGAGCGCAGGCTCAGCAGTCGTGGCGCACGGGCTTAGTTGCTCCGTGGCATGTGGGATCTTCCTGGACCAGGGCTCGAACCCGTGTCCCCTGCACTGGCAGGCAGATTCCTAACCACTGCGCCACCAGGGAAGCCCAGAAAACAATATTAATTACAAGGTTACTCAGCTTCGTTTGCACTCAAATATAACCATATCTCTAGGTCATACAGTGGATGGGCAAAGAGTTTTAGTCATTCAGTGAACAATTATCCTTTATTATTAAATGAAAACAATGCACATCTGATTGAAATGGCACAGTACTATTATCTTTATTTGCAAAGAAAGGGAGAAATTGACATTTTTAGTGCCTATATACCAGGCATTTTAACATATAAGGCTTAGTTAAATCAATGAATTCAAGTCCTAAAACAATGCTATGATTAATTCATTCAAATACATATTCATTAGCCTTCAATGCAGATGGGGCACTGGCTGATGATGCGATGGGGCAGAGAGTGTTATGATATCATCCCCATCTCATAGGTGCAGCCTGCTGGCCATCCTGTAAGACTTGCAGCCTTCTTGTAAGCTCTATTCCTCCAGGACCCTGGGCTGGCTAATTTACCAAAAAACATAATTACTCTTATCAGTGAGAATTACCTGAGGGTGGCTCAGATTAGACACATCAGACTTCATTCGAATTTGGTATTATTGCAAGTATTATCTAATGGCTTCAGAGACCAGTTGAGCTATCTCCTCTGGATATGTGGATAGAAATGCTTTCTCCAATTTACTTCCTACGAGGTGGTTTTGTAACTTCCCCCAGAATCATTGTTCAGTCTAGTTACCGTGAAAGAACTGATGAGAGGTATAAAAT
Source organism: Eubalaena glacialis (assembly GCF_028564815.1). Taxonomy (NCBI): domain Eukaryota; kingdom Metazoa; phylum Chordata; class Mammalia; order Artiodactyla; family Balaenidae; genus Eubalaena; species Eubalaena glacialis. The sequence continues at coordinate 7,522,620 of NC_083728.1, read as the reverse complement.
GAAGACCAAGTGACCCATAAAGATCAAGCCCATTTGGACTTCCAGGCTGGCATGGAGGGAGAACAAGGATTCCTGTGCCATGAAATAAACTTGAGAGGGTCTCAACTTCCCGGATGCGGGCTCCTTGTACTTAATGGGCAGTATTCTCTTCCCCATCCTAGCAGATGGTTTTAGGGTCAATTTGGATAAGGAATGCAAAAGTACTGTGTAAAATTAAAAGCAATATAAAATGTAGGAAAACAGTCTGTTGTGCTGTGAAATGATAATATTAACAATAATAAGGATAAATAACCCTTTTTGAATATTGGCATGCAAAACATTGATCTAAGCACTTCACAATTAGGAGTTAATTTAACCCTCATAGTAACTTCATGACAATAGCTACTATGATTATCTCATTTTACAGATGGCAAAACTGAGGCACAAAATGTCTCAGTAACTTGTCCAAAGTCACAGCTAGAGGGCGGCAGGAATGGAATTGAGGCCAGATAGGAGTCTCTGAGTCCATGTTCTTAATTACAACACGATGCTCCTCTCAATGTGAGAGCTGAATTGTCCACAAAGAGTATTAGAAAACAATTGTTTTCAGGGAAAAAAAATCAAGTTGGGGGTTAAAGGGTATTAGAATTCCATCTTAACAGAGTTTTTTGTTGTTTTTTTAAATTGTTTTTTCCTTACAGGGATTTTAATAGGTTTTCTTTATAGAAAAAAAATCCAAAACAAAAATAATCATATTAGATTTTAATTATCTGCTTAAATTTTTCTCCCAATATACCATGATCCCAATATACCAATATATCATGATACCTTTTGAGCAAAATTTTTGTTTTTCCTTTTTATTCCTTTTTCTACTCAAAACACAAAAGAATGAACAAAAACATATAATAGTTCCTCAACAGATACTTGATGAATAAATTTAAGGTTACAGTTTTAATTTGGCTTGCTTCAAAAGAAACATTTTGATATGGTATCGGCACTGAAGGTAGATATAGAATAATTAACATCTATATATTACCTAGAGAGTTTCTTCAACCTTCCCTATATTAAATAAGATTATAATTCAAGAATTAAAGGATAGTTATATTTTTAATATAAAATTATCTTTTAAAAACTATTTCTAACTAAAAAGGGTATTTAAGTAATCACACATTCAACAGATTAATTTTAAGGACACTGTAGGCATGATAAAAACTCAAAATCCTAGGTCCTGAACCTGAGTCTCATGTTTCATGTCAACTACTCTAACACCAATGACGTGAAACAGACTCATGAAACATTACTACCCAACGTTGTAACTGGATGTTAGGAAAAAAAGAATTGAAATAGATCTCATGGGAGACATTTTTTGTCTAGTTCCAGACATATGCTGCTCTCTAGTTTAGCTTAATAGGTCACTTTCAGTATTAGTAAGTAGCCAAAATATTCCCAACTTTATTTTTCTTTTCATCTAGACAAAATTTGTCAGTTTTTATTCCAAAAGCATGGCGTTCTGCTTTGATTTGTGTAGCATGAAACCCCACCGCTCATTAACCAAGCAAATGCCTTAGAAGCTAACCTTGGTAAAATTAAGGAAAAACAGGATTTCTAGGGATTCTTGGCAGGAAAGGAAATCCTAATTTCTGAACTCTTTATATGCGGAGTTGACACTGCTTAGAGTGAAATCTGGCCAAAGGTGTAGAACAACATCTGGCAGCTGTTCAAGAGCCATGTTGCTAAACCAGAGATAAAAATGAGAGAATATAAGCATAGGACGCAAACATGAAAAAATACAGTAAGTCACATTACACTAGATTCAAGCTTTGGAAGCTTTTAGAGCTGAAAGGGTTCTTTATACAGGCACAGAGCTATGTAGGTCAAGGACTCAATTTAACATAGACTTTGCTTTCAGTCTTGGCCTCATGTAATAGCCAGTAGTCTCCTCCTTACCCTGCCAGTCTGCCTTCAACACAAGGGCGAGCTTATCTGGGGCTTTGTACATGGTTAGGGATTGAGTTTTATCCTAAAGCAATGGGAAGCCATGGATGGTGGTGCCTAGATGTGACTTAGTCTTGTGTCTTTAAAACATCCCTCTGACTGCGAGACTGTGAAAAGGTTAACCATATAGAAAGGGCAGTTATGGGCACTAAATAAGATAATTCATGTAAAAAGCCTAGCATTTTTCCTATTTATAACCTTGACCCAGAACTTGTCACGGTTTTAAATATGTAAGCATCTGTGTCTTTGCTTCTTTAATTATTCACTCCTCCACGTGGTGACTGCAGTCCCATGAGAACAGGGAGCCCATCTAACGTAGCCGACACCGAAATCTAAGTGCCTGGCACGGAGGAAGAAATGCATATAAAGCGCCAAAATGAACAAATGAATGGATAAATGGATATGTGAGAACTCCTAGAAAATGCTCATGCTGGGAAACTTTCTTCCATTGCACTCATCTCAGATTGTGATTTGATGTGCATGTGAACATTTGATTAATGGCTGAATCCTGCACTTGACCGTAGCTCCATAAAGGCAGCCACTGTGTCGCTTTTACTCACTCCCTGCTATTTTCTCACCATCCAGCAGTCTGGCGCACAGCCCTTAAATATAAGCATTTGTAGAATAAGTTAATGTAGTGGGTCCCACGGTTGTAGCAGAGGATGTACGTAGAGTCTTTTAAATGGTTATTCCGTAGTTCTTTTGATATATATATGTCCTCCTCTAGCATGTATGCTCCCTGGGGGTGGGATACATGTACCTCCACTCCCTGCCAACAACTGCCCGGTAGAGTGCCTGTAGCATAGCAAATACTCAATACATATTATTAACTGGATGGCATAGTTCCCAAACTAAACGTAAATAAATGTGCTTGATTAATTTCATCTTCAGGAAGTCTTGAAAAGAATGAAAGAAAGTTCCATTGTCAATTTAATTTTTGTTGTATTTTATTTATGTTGGAGAAAATGTCGGAAGAATCTGGAGGCTTAAAAGATGTTATTCTTTTTAAATTCATGCTTTGGAAAGTCTCAAGAGGCCCTTCCTCCCCCTTGGTATTAAACAAGGCCAACGATATTACCAAGCTGAGGCTAAACTGGCATGAATTATTCAGAGCAGCAGGAAAAAGCAGCTGCTCATCTTCTCTGTCCCTAATTCTGAAGGGTGGAGAAGTGGAGGGCAGTGGTGACAACACCAGGGGGGAAGAAAAGATAGATTGTTGCCCTAAACCTCATAAGCTATAACATCTGCGGCATTGCATTTAATTTGGCGGAGTCCACAGTGCCTGCTGTAGGTAACAAGGGCAAAAAATGGGAGGAAGCATATGAATCCTTGCTTGAGTGGTGGGAGTGCGTGGGGGAGAGAAAAAGGGAAGGAGAGAGAACAGAGGAGGGAGAAGGGGAGGAGGAGGGGAGAGGGAGAGGGAAAGACACTTGTGTCCATCCTAGAAGGCAGGAGAACAAATTCTAGTTAAGGAATAATATGGGGCTGGGAAAACTGTCTTCCTGTCCAGAAAAAAGCTCAAGGGAAATTTAATGTGTAAAGATGGGTGTAAAGAAAAGTATTTGCAAATTAAAACATGTTAAAATATTGTCAAAATAAAATGACCCGGCCACTCAGCTGAAGAGAACCCCTGCCTTCCAGATAATTTCTATCTCTTTGATCCAGAGGCTATTTGGGAATATTCTGAACTTCTTGGAGACCCAATGGGTGACATATAGGAAAGTGCTATGAGAGAGAAGGGGTAGGGATGTTGTGGTCATAAATATAGATACTGGAGTCATAAAGTCCCAAGGGAATTCCCTGGCAGTCCAATAGTTAGGTCTTTGCGCTTTCACTGCTGTAGGCCCAGGTTCCATCCCTGGTCAGGGAACTAAGATCCCACAAACCACAAAAATAAATAAATAAATAAATAAAATAAAAAACAAAGTCCCAGGATTTTAGGCCTGGAAAGCACTTTAGAGTTCCTACCATGTGGTCTTGGGTTGTGGAATTTGAGACATGTCCAGTTTTCTTCTGGATTGAAGTGACTTTTACATGATGGATGTGTTGATGGGTGGGAAACAATCTTGAATCTATAAAGTTTTATTGAAAATCACCCTGAAGACATTCTGACCACATCAGCTGCTTCCTAATGTTGCAAATCAAGAGCAGATGAATTGAGTCAGAAATGGGAAGAGAGTCCAACCTGCAATATGATGCTTTTTGGCGAAGGACAGGCAGATGCTCAGTGACACACTGAGGTTAAGACACTGAGGTTAGAGACAACACTCTCGTTGCAGAGCATGGGCTCTAGGCACGTGGGCTTCAGTAATCGTGGCATGCGGGCTCTAGAGTGCAGGCTCAGTAGTTGCAGCACGCGGGCTCAGTAGTTGTGGCTCACAGGCTCTAGAGTGCAGGCTCAGTAGTTGTGGCACACAGGCTTAGTTGCTCCACGGCATGTGGGATCTTCCCGAACCAGGGCTCAAACCCGTGTCCCCTGCATTGGCAGGCGGGTTCTTAACCACTGCGCCACCAGGGAGGCCCTAGATGGGCCACCACACTGAGGCCCATCGAGGCTTTCATAAAAGAAAATGTGGAATAAAAATAGGGACTGCAAAGCATGTATCCCATTACATTCATTGACATGAACTTAAAAAGCACAACTAAGATCACTCCCTTCTTGACAACCTGTACAAACACCCACTTACGTACACATAAGCATACATATATATCCATAAAGAAGTGTTAGGTTTCTCTTTAGAGCAGCAGTCATCAATCAGAAAGGACTTTTCCCCAGGAATATTTGGCATTGTCTGAAGACAGTTTGGGTTGTCACAACTGAGTGGGGGAAGGTGGCACTGGCATCAAGTGGGTAGAGGGTAGGCGTGCTGCTAAGCACCCTATGATGCCCGGGACGGTCCCCGCCACAATTATCTACCCCTCAGTGTCAATAGGAGAGAAGTTGAGAGACAAGCCACAGGAGGAATAATAGAGAAATTCTCTCCCTAAAAATAGCAAAAGCTGTCATTGTACCCAGCGTTGTAATTGATTATTTGTAACCTTTATGATTAATTCTCAAAACATCCACAAAAGGTCATTATTGGTATTTGCTTAAGGAGAAAGGGAAGCTTGAAGAGGTTAAGTAAATCATCCAATGTCACTTGTCTCTTTAGAAGGAAAGAGGGGACAGAAAATCAGCATGGTTGTACTCATCCAGCTGGCCCCCAAATTCCTCTTAAGGAAGGCACTCTCTTTGCAAAGAAAACTACTTTGATAAAACAGATGAATATTAAAAGATAGACCCCAGGCAAAGTTATGGGAGAGGAGAGCCAATAGGAAAGAAAAAAAAGAACTTGATTTTCATAGCCCCCAAAAATAAGTAACACTTTTTCTATGAAAATACAGATGGTGCTTTTGCCTAGGTTCTCCTGAAGTCATGTGGTTTCAAGAGGTGAATTGTTTCTGACCATTTCATATAACATGTGTTCTTCTTTTTCTTCTTGCCTTAAAAACTAGACAGAAACCAACCATGTCTATTAAAAAAAAAATTCTTATTTATAAATGCTTTCTTTGAAACAAGTAGGTAAGACTTGTGATTAGTTGCAGGAAAGAATATCACTTTTTTTTTTCTTCACAGCTTAGGCTGTTTTCACTAGAATTCCTGGCCAAAAAAAAAAAAATTATACCTTAATCTCAGCATGTGAACTCACACAAAAACTCGCTAAAATTCTCAATGCTCTACCTGTTAAGACCGAGGAAGCAAAAATTCAGTTTCCCCTGGATGGGGGTTTTTCAGATAATCCTTCTTAACAGTTACTATATGAGCTTATCTTAGAGCAGAGTTGTAAAAATTTCTCTTTAAGGGCCAGATAGTTAATATTTCAGGCCTGCCATCCATGCTGCTGTAGCATGAAAACAGACATAAGCAATATATAAACAAATGAACATGGCTGTGTCCCAATAAAACTTTATTTACAAACACAGGCATGGGGCCAGATTTAGCCTGTTGACTGTAGTTGCTGGATCACTACCTTGGATTGAGAGACTCCCATCTGACATACCAGATGACCGTTCATGGTACACAAACCTGAGTAGCCATGTAAGGAGCTTTGAAAAATACCCATGCCCAAGACCCACACCTGGAGATTCTGGTCTCACTTGTCTAAGGTGAGGCCAGAGCATCTGTTTATTACAGGCTGCTCAGGACTGGGAACCTCGAGGCTGGTTGCTGTCTCAGGATCAAAGGAGAGGTTCAAAAACTCACTCAGCACCCACCGAAGTCTTATCTGTGCAGTGTGCTCTATATCATACAAATTGGCTTCCTCTTAATTGCACAAGAGTCTCATTCACATTTGGTCCTGCTTCTCTCCCTGGAACACACTGCATAGAGAAGCAGGTCAATAGCAAATGATCAACTCTAACCAGATAACCAACTTGGGGATGATTTTTTAAACCACCATTAACGTGCCCAGAACATCTTAATGAATTTAGCAAATCTCCCCTGATGAGAATCACACAGGCTCTTAGGGCAGGATTTCTCAAAATTTAATGTGAACACAGATAAGCTAAGGCTCATGCTTACATGCAGGACCTGATACAGTTATTTTGAGCAGCGCTCGCAGTTTTGCATTTCAAACAAGCTTCAAAATGTTGCCGATGCAGCTGGTTTGCAGACCAGCTTGGTGGTCTTGGTGGACCACCCTTTGATTTGTTCTGGAGGAGGACTGCTATGACCTTGACATGCCCTCCCGCTACCATGTCCCACAAAATATATTTGGAGATGCAATAACCCTATACTTAAGTCAGAATACTGCAAATATACCTACCAAATATGGTGAAAATCCACACTGGGCTATTTTAGTTCATTTCTTTGTTTTTCAGTGAGCAAAGACAGGCAAAATAATTTTATTTATGTAGACAAAGTGTTTTACACTGATTTGTAAGCAGTCAACAATGATTAATGAAGTTGTATTGGATAAAATGGTTGTTTTCCATATCTTATCATATTGCTCTAGCTTCCCTGTTTTTGCTGAACATCCACAATCAGCAGACATTTTTGCCAGTGCTACAAAATGAGGTGTTTCTTCCTTGTTTCCTATGTAGAAGGCTTGAGTCCTTAACAAGGCTATCCATGCTTCCATGGCAAAGTCTGCAATGGTATGGTGCAAGGAAAATTGACTTTGTAGATGTATAAGTTTTCTATGCTGTGTAACAAATTACCACAAAATTAGTGGCTTAAAGTAACACTCATTTATCATCTCTCAGTTTCTTTGCCTCTGTAGTTCCTAGTTCTGGTGCAGCTTAGCTGGGTCCTCTGCTCCAGGATCTCACCACACTGCAATCCAGGTGTCAGCCAGGGCTGCAGCCTCATCAGAAGTTTGATTGAGGAATGGTCCACTCCCAAGCTCCCTCAGGTTGTTGGCAGAATTCATTGCATTGTCGCTGTAGGCAAAAGGTCCCCATTTTCCTGCAGACTATCAGACAAGAGCCACCCTCAGATCTGCAGGTCTTAGGGGCCATCCACAATTTCTTGCCACATGGGCTTCCTCAATTGGATTGCTCACTTGACCAAGCCAGCAAAGAGAACCTTTTGCTCCAGTTTTATGAGATGGAGTCTTATATAATGTATTCTAATCAAGGGAATAATTTCCATTACCTTTGCCATATAATGAAATCTAATCAAGAAAGTGATATTTTTATCACTTTTGCCATATGTATTGAAACAAGTCACCAATTTCCCTTATATTCAAGGGGAAGAAACTACACAAAGGCATGGAATTTAGGGGAAAAGGCTTAATGGAGGTCATCTTAGAGTTTATATATTTCAGTTGTTGAAAGATTTGGCTTTCTTATGTCTGGAAAAGCCAGAGACTCAACCACTTTGGGGTCATTTGATATTCATGGATAAAATGGGCATAACACAAAGCCTAACTGATACAGCTATAAGAAACAAAATGAGATAATATTCAGCATCATTGTAAAGTTTTATATAAATGTTAGGTTTTGCTTTTTTTGTTGTTATATCCCCTGAGAAGCTGAGAAGACAATGAAAAATGATGGACTTATAGAATTAATAAAATAAATCCATTCCACCTCCTAATAAGAGATCATAGGGAGATCAACTGCAGTGTTTTTAAAAACATCATTTTCAGTACAGTGGGTTGGATTAATCCTAATAAATATCAACTGCGTTAAGAGTGTGGGCTATAGGGCCTTCTAGTATGCCCAAGAAACTCCTTTCAGTCCAACTGTTCCTCAGACAACAACGATACATTGTGGAAAAAGTAGAAAGACAACCAACCAAAGACACTGGAGAGTTAACCAAAGCAGGCTGAAACTGGAGGGAAGTCAACACGTAGGAGAAAGGAGTAGCACTGGGTGAGTTTCTCACTTTAATGGCTTTTATCCTGAAGACATGCCCAGTCTACACTATGCAGGACAGTTAAAACTATGATGTAAAACCTGCAGCCTTGCTAGCTAGAATAACTAGGGTATAGGATGTGAGGCAATCACAGCTGTCAAAAAGTGAAGTGGGGGAAATACCAGAAAAGAAAAAGTCAGAGAGTGGAAGCACCAAATTCTGTCTACCAACTGTGCCCAAATCACTGGATGACTCCACAAGCATGCATGCATGCATGGGTCAAAGACCAGATGGCTCATCTAAGCCTAGAAGGATTGAACTGAAATATGAACTGTCACCTAAAGCAGGACAGACAAAATTTTGTGATTTGAGTTCAACCAAGTTAACTACCTGCTTTAAAAATAAACAAAAGACACAGTACTCTTCATAGGAGTATAACAGAATCTAAAGTTTCTATAGCATACTGGTCACAATGTTGAGGATATAATCAAAATTACTCATTATTCCAAAAAAAAATATGAATGAAGACCAGAAATGAAGACCAGTCTTGAGCTGACCCAGATATTGGAACTAGCAGACAGAGATTTTAAATAGCTCTTATAACTAGACTGAAAACATGAAGAAAAAATATGCTTGAAATAAATTAAAAGATTGGAACTCAGTGGATAAAGGGAAATTATTTCAAAAATAAACAAATAAAAATTCTAAAATTTAAGAATATGACATTGCAAATAAAAAATTCAATTCATGGGCTTATGGACATAAAGAGGGTAACAAAGAAAAGAGCCAGTGAACTTGAAGATAGAAAATTATCCAATCTGAATAACAGAGAGAGAGAAAAAGGGGAAAAAATTTAGGTCTCAGAGACCTGTAGGACACTATCCAGAGGTCTAATATATATATGTAATTAAAGTCTCAGAAGAAGAAAGACGGAACAACAACAATAACAAAAGAAGGGTCAGATGTTCCCCAAATTTGGTGAGAGACATTAATTCATAAATTCAAGAAGCTCAGCAAACATAAGGCAGGATTAATACAAAGAAAACCACATCCAGACATATCAGAGTTAAACTGATGAAAACCAAAGATAAAAAGAGAATATTGAAAGCAGCCAGATAAAAGATTACATGCAGAGCAACAGTGATTTATCAATCCACACACTTCTTGTCAGAAACAGCGGAGGCCAGAAAACAATAGAACAAGAGCTTTAATATTCTGACAGTGTGAGTTGTAGCATCAGACAACATGATTTAAAATCTTGTCTTAACAGCACTTAACAAACTATTTGATAGTTCCATATCTCAATATATTACCTTTTTAACTAGTAATGTGAACATGTATCTATCTCATTGGGTTGTTAAGATTAAATGAGTTACTAACACATGTGAAATACTTAGCACTTAGTACATAGTACAAGCAAGATCAATCTTTGCCATTATTATTATCAAATTTTAATAATTCTGGTCAATTTAAATACTTCTACTTAAATGTTTAAACACATGTATAAAGACAAAGAAATGCATTTTTTAAAAAAAATCCAAAAAGTAAGAGTGCCTAATTCAAATTACCAATAGCATCAGGAGTTTGCCAAAGAAAGAATGACTTCCAAAGGGACAGGAGTTAAGCAATTTCACAGCAGGGAGACTCAGTTCTCCCTGCAGCTCAGGGTTGACTCCAACCAAATCTCTCACTTTCTCACCTCAGGCTTCTGCCTGAGGCAATTAGTAATCAAATTTTTAATTACTCAATTAGTCCAATCCACAAGACTATCTGAATAAATCAATTAATGCAACTCACAAAAGAGCTCATGTTTACAATGTAACCGTTAGAATATTTTCCTGGCAAATCAGTACCAAACGCTTTAACTCAGAGTTTGGCCACGATGGCCCCTGTCCAATGCGGAATCCACGTTGAGCTTGATAGAAACAGAAGCAGGACTCTAAACCTAAGTTCTTTCCTTATTTTTTTTTTCCTCATTAAGGGAATTCAGGGAAGTGAGAGTCAAAAGGATGAGTGGTTCTGAGTCACCCAAGCTTAAAAACAGTTTTACTGTGCTTCGCTTTATTGCGTTTTTTACAAATTGAAGGCTTGTGGCAACCCTGAGTCCAGCAAGTCTATCGGCACCATTTTTTCAACAGCATTTGCTCACATTGTGTCACATTTTGGTAATCCTTGCAATATTTCAAAAGTTTTCATTATTATTATATTTGTTATGATGATTTGTGATTAGTGATCTTTGATGTTACTATGACTTGCTGAAGGCTCAGATGATGGTTAGCATTTTTTGGCAATAAAGTATTTTTTAATTAAGGTATGTACATTGTTTCTTTAGACATAATGCTATTGAACAATTAATAGACTACAGTATAGTGTAAACATAACTTTTATATGAGCTGGGAAACCAAAAAATTTGTGTGACTCGCTTTATTGAGATATTTGTTTTATTTCAGTGGTCTGGAACCAAACCCTCAATATCTCTGAGGTATGCCTGTACTGATAATTTAATTTTTTTAAGTTAAATTTTTAAAAAATGTATCCCTTATTTCATTTGACAAATGCACCTTGTGCTGGGTGCCAGGTTCTCTGCTAGACCCTTTGGGGAGCGCTCAGAAACCTCTTACTGAGGGTAGATCTTGAGTGTTCCAAGGAAAGGAAAGCGAAGTGAAGGAAAGGAAGGGAGGGGAGGGGAAGGGAGAGGAAGGGAGACGAGGGGAGGGGAGCTATGTGAGGTGAGGCATATGTTAATTAACTTTATTTTAGTGACAATTTAACAATATAAAAATGTGAAATCATCATGTTGTACACGTTAAATGTATACAGTATTTATTTGTCAATTATACCTCAATAAAGCTGGGGGTGGGGAATACACCACTTACTATGTAACTCTTTAAGCCTCAGTTTCTGCAAAGTGCATCAGTGCTTCTTAAACTTTAGTGAGCACATGCACGTCCCAGGGATCTTGTTAAAGTGCAGCTCCTGACTCAGGAGATCTGGCTGGGCCCGGAGATTCCGCACGTCTCACTGACTCCCAGCGGATGCTGATGCTATTCATCTAGGGAGCAGTCTTCAAGTAGCAAGGGTATAGAATGAACATTATTCTATTGCTCACTTCACGGGATTGCTGAGGTTGCTTTGAGATCTTTGGAAAGCAGTTCAGATAACAGACTTAGCAAGCACTGATTAAATTGTAGTTTATTGTTAGGGATATGCCTATAAGAACCAGAGTCTTATAGAAGAGATAAAAGACATAAGAAGGTAGAGATTTACAGGAGACGTACATATTAGACAAATACCAGTAGACTCCAGTTCTAGAACTGGCTTTACCACTAATAAACTCTAAAAGCTTGATGACAACATCATTTAAACCCTTTGGACAACAGTCCTTTATCCACTAAGATAAGTTATTGGTGTCACCTTCAAAATTTTTGTCATACCTAGGTGGTAAATTACCTTTCATTTCCAACTGACTTTAAATCAAATCAGTTTTGAAATTTAGCCTTATCCCAAGCAATAATCTTCTAGAAATCATAGGTGAGTGGTACTAGCTATAGATAAGTGTTTTGCTAACAGATTAAAATAAATATGTAACTACTATAATCAAAACATTTCCTCCATATATTCCAGGACATCATCTCGTATCCCACCAATTGTACGCATTAGTTGAAAAATAATGGATTTGTTAATTCCCACAATTCGCTGAAGAATTAAGGATTAATTGGTTTATGCTCCCAGGTGATCTGAATACTGGGCAAAAGGAGAGGGATTTTGTAGAGGAGGTAACATGCGAGCAGAATCTTGAAGAAGATGGAAGCGTTAAGTCTAGAAATTTGGTGTGTGTGTTGGGAGGGTGGGGAGTTGCTGTGTAAGGAGAGAAAGAAGAACGTTTGGGACACGGGGAGTTTTAAGAATTAGAGCAAAGGTTGGAATTAGTGACACACTGGCTCAGCTTTCCCAGAGAGTTAAGGAGCTGTCACTTTATGATTCGAGAGAGAGCTTGAATGCTAACAGCAAGGTTAGGGAAAAACGCTCACACCATAATGGGCCCATAATGGGTTTTGTCTTTGTTAACCCCTTTTAGGATTCTCTTGAAAACTCTGGACACTCTCTCAAGAAATATACATGACAGAACTCACACACGCACATGCACACACACACACAAACACAAACATACACTTGAAATATTTTGCCAACAGTATTAGAATGTGTATTTATCTCTAAGACCAATACGTGAAAAATCTAGAGCTCTAATAGACCAAATGTTCGATGGTGGCAGCTTTCGGAAAACTGCAACTTAAAAGATTTGAAACTCTGTCCAGTGTCTCAGCATCATATGTTCCCTTGAGTCACAGAACTTCTTCATGATGAGTGACAAAAAATACAACTCAAAATAGCTGAAGCAAAAGAAAACATCAAGTACACAAGAGTAGCTTTAATTTCAGATGAAAGCTCCAAATACTGTCACGAGAATCAGTCTCTCTTGGCTCTGCTATCCCCCCTACGTTGGCCTCAAATTCAGGTTCCACTGGGGAACAAGACAATGCAAAGAAGCTCCAAACCTGAATTCTCTCAGATTCAAGTTATCTCGAGGCAATAGTCTTGAATTTTGTGAAGGTCTAAGCACCTCCACTGGGTTCACATTGTTTCTGTGAAGCTGACTCTATTCCCAGTCTCCAGTGTGTCGCATTCTTCAGTCTCGGCTAATCTGAGACTAAGTCCTCTGGCCACAGTGATTGGTTTAGAGATGAGTATGTGACCTCTCCGAGTCATTAAGATACCATGAGAATTTGGTGAGTCTTCCAAGAGAGAGCAGACACTCTTTCCTCTGGATGGGAACAGGAGAGAATGTAAGGGTTGGAGCTACTGCAGCCACCATGCAACCTTGAGGAAAGAATCTAAGTTTGGAACCAATATGTGAGAGTGTAAGTGAGAAAAAGGAGACAAAGAACATGTGTGTGTGTGTGTGTGTGTGAGACAGAGAGAGTATACTAGTGACATAATTTGAAGCCCTGATCAAGCTGTGCCTGGAGCTTAATAGCTCCATTTTAATTATATTACCTACTTAATCTCCCTTTAGTTATGGCAGTTTGGATAAGACCTGTAAATGAAAGATGAGTAACTGACACACACTGCCTGTCATGGATCTGTCAAAAATATTCTTATGTTTATAAGTGCAACAGAAGAGATGATTTAGAAGGCCCCCTTCATCACAGAACTTTTCTGTAACACATGTGGGAAAATGTCTGTTTAAAGCTTGTGGGTGCCCCAATGATAAGTCCCCTGTTTCATAGTTGATACCGTGGTCCTGAAAATCTACATAATTGAATATATCAGAAAGTGACTGAGACCTTTAGGATCTTCATCTATGATTTGTTCAGATACCCTAATTACTGACTGAGTTTTAATTTCAGGCTAACAATATCTTAAAGCTTTAGTTTTTATAGTCTTTATGGGATGCTCATTTGAGAGCAATTTCTATTGGTTTTTTGGTTTTGGGGGGGTTCATTTTTTTTTTTTTTTTTTTAATTTATTTAGGCTGTGTTGGGTCTTCGTTTCTGTGCGAGGGCCTTCTCCAGTTGCGGCGAGCGGGGGCCACTCTTCATCGCGGTGCGCGGGCCTCTCACTGTTGCGGCCTCTCCCGTTGCGGAGCACAGGCTCCAGACGCGCAGGCTCAGCAGCTGTGGCTCACGGGCCTAGCCACTCCGCGGCATGTGGGATCTTCCCGGACCGGGGCACGAACCCGTGTTCCCTGCATTGGCAGGCGGACTCTTAACCACTGCGCCACCAGGGAAGCCCGGGGGGGGTTCATTTTAAAAAATTTTTTATTGAGCATACACAATTAATTCACAATGCTTTTATATTGATTTGGAGTAAGCTGAAAATCGTCCAAATGCATAGACACTGAGGCCATAAAATGAAATACAAATCAATTAGTGAGTTAGGCAATGTATTATTAGCTCAGGAAGAGTCAGACCAGGTTAGTCATAGGGAGTTAAGAATGAATTTTAGGTCTGGAATCCACAGGAAGTTTCTTAGGCAGTTAGGTTCGCAGTGGGATTTACCCTAATTTCTTTGACAAGTGAGTAATTGACAGATGGATAAACCAAGGTGAAAAGTACTGTGGTGAAAGACCAGTGCCTACCCGCCACCCCATCCTGCACTCACACCAACATTTTTCCAATAAATAATTACTTCTTTTACTCTGACCTATGGCACTTGACAATTTTCCCCATCAGTTTCAAGCACTGATGTAATCTGATTATTTTTCTGTAGGAAAAAACCTTCTTTTTCCTTATTTATTTTTGTGTTCCCCAACTTTAATCATTTAAAGGTGTCTGTGTCTGAGAACATATCCTTGTTTCCTTCAGCTGAGCCCGTTTTCTTATGCATGATATATTTCTGAAATGATAAATCTTCTATGTAGTCTGGCCAGAGATCGCTGTGAAATTGGCACTGTAATGGAAGTGAGGTATATTCAGAGGTGGAAAGCAGGCTATACTCCAATCAGGGAGCCCGGGAATTGGTTCCTGACTTTTCTATGAACTGATGATGTAACTTCTTCTCCTAGGGCCTCAGCTTCCTCTTCCATATTTGAGAAACTATTGGGATCAAGCGTACCTAACCTCACAGAAATGTGGAATCAAAACTCATACACTGTAGTGCAGAGCAGGCTTGTAAAACTCTGGATGAGAGTATAAACTGCCATTATTCCCATGCCTGGAGAAAATGTGGGAGTGGTAGAAGGAGATGGAGATCTCATTCAGCCCCTCATCTACTTTCTTTGGGCCATTTCTAACAACTCAGGGTGGGAAACAAAAACCATCTATCCTAGGAAACTTATACCATTCTTCATGTAATTTTTTAAATGGACTTTGTATCTAATCTCAGAGACCTTCTCTTCCTTGCTAAATTCCATGCATAAGTTCCCCTGTGATTTTATACAAACCCCAGAAGGCGCCCATCAAATCAAAGTTGGAATTATGTGGACGTGGAAGGGTCTGGAGAAGCACGCTCTATGCCAGCTTGCCTTCTGTGCCTCCTCTTAATCACGTTGCCTTCCAGGGAGAGACGTCAGGGAAGATTGCTTCTTCCTGGCGTCTTTTCTTACCAATACCATTCAGTATCACTTTCTCCAGGACGTCCCCTGATTCACTTTCTTCACGGAGGTGAGCATCTCCCTTTAATTCGATCCCGGGGACATAGGCTGTAGATGGAGACGATTTATGAGGAAGAGAGAATGTTGAGGGCTACACAGAGATTTATTGGTGTGAAAAATAAAGTAAGTCCAGATGTGACTCATTTTTGAGGCATGCCATAAATATGCCTGATTTGTTTCATTTATACCAAAGGGGGACGCCTGGGCTTACAGCAGAGTTCTTTTTTCTTAGTGTGTTCCTCAACTTTTCTCTCCTCTTTCAGGGGAGAGCCAAAACTGGAGTTTAGGGAGTGATTGATGGGGGTTTGAATATTGTATCTCCTTCAATGCCCCAGTTGGTTTTCTAAATTACTGCCTCTTCACAAGCTAATCATTTATCACCCTCACCTCCTGCAAAGTTTTACATGTTGGTAACTATTTCCTGTCTTTGCCATTTTTAAGGCCAATAATTAACATGAGGGGTTGATGACTTTTATAAATCCATTTAGCGTTATTACTTAAAATATTGGAAGCAACACATCAGACGAAAGAAAAACATCCTGCTTCTTTTCGTTACTGCTGCTTTGAAAAAGGATGTTATCAACGACCTGGGTTGTCCATGGCCTTATAAAAAGTATTTTTACATGTGTGTTAATACACACATGGGAGATGTATCTTAGCTCTTGCCATTCAAAGTGTGGTCTGTGGGCCAATAGGATTGGCCGCCCCTGGGAACTTGTTATGAATGCAGAGTCTCAGGCCCCACTCCAAAATGCAGAATCTGCATTTTAGCAAGATTCTCACGTGATTTGTGTTCACATTAGACTTTGAGAAGTTTTGTGACAATTATGTTAGTATGAAATTAGAGCCTTAGAGGTGAAGAAGAGCCCACATTTCCCATAATAAAGTGGACCAGTGTGTTCAAATCTGTCTTTGGCTTCCATTGTGATGATATCAGAGCAAGATTTGCTAATTGGGACATAATATAACTTGTCACTCTTTTTCATTATGCTGTCATTCTTTTTAAGCTGTCAGTGGGAACATATCTTAAAAAGCATGACATAGCTGTTGCCAATTAGCTGACGAAAAATGGAGTGCGTGCCAATGGGGCCTGGACCGTACATGACAGACGTGCTCCCTGACCCCAGTGCTTAGCTTTCCTGCATCAGCCAAGCCCAGTCTTGTAAACTAGGTGTGAGGTCTCTCTTCCATTGAGCAGACATGATTTCCCCATCCACCTAACACCATTTGTTTCCCTCTCCTTCTTAGTATAGGGAAACTACTTAATTCCAATGCATTCAATTTCTGAAAATCAGGGCCAAAAACAAACAAACAGAAAGATATAAAATGTGAAAAAATATGTCTGCCCCCAAACAGAATGTTTTGGGTTTTTTTTTTTTTTTTAATCAAGGTACCATTGTTGACTCAGTTAGGTGTGTCATACTGAAGGTAAGCCTCTCAAAGCAAAATAAAAGTTGTATCTCTCTCAAAGTGGAACACACTTTGAAACTCTCATGGTCTACATTTTTTGAAAGAAACAAAAATGGAAGTTACTCTATTTTAGCTGGCATCAAATTTACCTGAGTCAACATCATTCCAGTAAAATATCTATGAAGAGATAGAAAAAGAAGAAAATTGAAACAACCAAAAGTGATAATTAGGACTTAAAGAACCTTGTGCCAGGCTCTGAGGAAAAACTCAACCACACTGTACCATAGAATATGTACAGTATATATAACAGGACTGGGGAGGGAGCGGGTACTAGATAATGCTTTCCTTGCATTTAAGTTCTAGGACTCATCCTTAGTTGCAAAAAAGCAGATGAGGCAGTTCTCTTACTCTGCCCCTTTTCTATATTTGTTTATAGATAGCAGCTCACAGGAAACAATAGAGCAGGAAAGTTGGGGTAGGGGTGTAGGTAGCCGAGGTGCAGGTGCCCTGAGAAGGGAATCATCTCCCAAAAGGACTGTGTTACTAACAGGAAGCTCTGTGGTCACAGCTTGCTGGAGATGGTCGATTTTTTTTTTTTTCTCTTTACTTTCAAGAGTTTCGTTCCTTCTGATAATCAGAGATTTCAGCACTGTGGGTAGAGGAAGATTTTACATTCAAGGATAATCACTTTTTCCCATTCCTCTAGTCCCAAAACATTCTCAGGCTCTTCTTTGTTCCTTCCTCTTCCCTGTAGAGGTGAGGCCAATTGATGGATGGCATTTGGGGGTCTCCGGTTCTTTATTGGCTGGAGCTAATCGAACAAGATCTTGAATCAAGAGATGCAATCACATCCTGCTTTTCTCTCCACCCCGAGAACTAGAGGTGGAAAGGAGAGAAGTTGGTGTGCTCTGTGGATTCAAGCCCATTTTGGGTCCTGCACAGCTATGTCCTCCAACCTAGGTGTTTCCAGTAATAAAAGTCACATTTGGTTCTCCTGCTGGTGACTATTTTGTCTCATCTCAGAATTGGTTTAGAACTCGAACAGGAATGAGGGGTGATGCCTGAAAGAGTACAAGATACAGGAAAGCAATGAACACCAAAAAAGAACAATTAGGTTAAGATGAATATATTAGGTTAAATATATGTGGTTACTATGATTGGTACATTAACTAATCTCAAGCTATAAACCTGAGAAACAGGCTTGACCAAGAAACTCTCAATGAAGGATGTGAGGAAGGACATTTACATAAAATTCACAAAGAAGCCTATATTTAGATATTTTCCTAAATAAGGTTATAGATGCAGTTATTTTTCTGTGTGTACATATTAAAAAGTAGCAATTTGTTAAATCTGAATATTTTAAATATACCACAACATTTTTAATATTGTAGAGGGATTTTTTTTTTCACTTTTAAATATACCAGAAGGCTGAAAAATGGAAGTGGTCTGGGTCTCTCTTGACCCCTAAAAGAGCTTGATGGGACCCTCCTGATGTGGCTGTAGAGCTTGGTCAAGGACCATCCCCACTCACTTTGAAGAGGTCTCAGTTCATTCAAATATGAGTAAAGAGGAAAAAAAAGTGTTGTCTAGAAAAAATAATCTACAAAATCTCTAGAAAGGGAAAATGTCCCCCAAGTATCATAAAGATGGTACCTCTGGAAATTACTTGTGCAACAACAAGGAGAAATTTGCAAGAATGTGTTTATTGTCCACAACAAAATGCAAAAAAAAGATGTTCTCCGAAACCGAAGCAGCAAGTCACGGGTAAAAAAGGCACTGAGCAGTTCATTTATCTTAGAAGAGATGGATGAGATTAGGAATGGTTCAAAGAAATTAAAAACGGAGAAGTGGAATTATAATCCACACCAGAGACGCTGAGGAACAGAGTCGCCTCCGTAGCAAAAACACATCCCTGGCGTAAAGGATACATGTGAAGAGTTTTCTAAAAATATAGAAAAAGGAGTCTGTAACATGAAACGATTTAGAGATACGGAATGAAGACTTAAGCGATCTGTGCTCTGGGTTCCAAAAGAAAAGACCAAAACAGAACTAACAAACAGGATGGAATACTGTTCTATCTGCTCATGATGGCAACAACAGGGATCTCCCTGATTTTAGCAAAACACAGAAAGGAAATCTGAGAAAGTGTGCTGTGTTCTCAGCAAAATCAGAGAGAAGAGAACTGCAACTGGGTACATACGGTCAAAATTTTTTAATTATATGAGGGAAGTAAAATGGCACCAAGAATCCTAGTGAGGAAAAGAAAAAAGTTCCCTAATAAAGCAAGACGGAGCAGGCTGGCTTCAGAATGATTATCTACAACACTTGGAGCTACACAAACAGAGGCGGCTGCAGAGTTTTCAAAGAATATGTGCTCAGCCCAAGAATGAATGCCTTGCCGTGTAGCTGCCCATGGATAAAGGCAGTTAATTTTAGGTCATCAAAGGCTCAGAAAATAGAGCATTGTTGGAGAAAAAATAATGATAGGTGGATATATACTTCACTTATAAGGGAAGAAACAAAATTAAGAGCTTGAGAAGAGGGAAATCTTAGTATAAAAGTATTAGAGGCAAACACTTGAACCTGTCAAAAATAGTACTGAGACTATATAACTTTATAAATTCAGACACAAGATTGGAGGCATATATCAGAAATTCCTCTTGAATGAAAGGTATATAGTAGCAAAAAACAGACAATAATTATTTAAGTTAAAGGAGGTATGCAATAGAAGAAAAAAAAAAAAAGCATGCAATTAACCCCTTAGCTGAAAGAGTAGGTCTAAATTTAGAATATCACAATATTGTTACTGCCAATGACAGAAATAAAGGTTGAAGAATGCGCACACATATATACTCATGATGCTAGTAATAGAATTTAAGTCTATCGTGAATAATCTTCCTCAACAACTCAGACCCATTTGAGTTGGAGAAAAGGTGATAATAAGAAAGTACAAAACTAAATGACAAAAGTCAGACCAAACATGTTATAATAAATAAAATGAGTTATTAAGATAGGCTTTATTAAAAAAGTATTCTACAAGATATTTATGAGATAAATTTAATGATCCCAAAAGGTTCTAAATAAAATAATAGGCAAAGAGATGCCAGTTTATTGTAGCAGTAAAGAAAGCAGAGGTTTCAATATCAATGTGGGGTGGGTGAAGTAGAATTCAAGCAGAAAAAAACCAGTAAATGATAAACAGGATACTTTGTTTATCGACAATGGATAATATCCCCAATAAAAGAAGAACAAACATAAATCTTTAAGAATCAATATTAATCTTCATTGTTTTGGAAAGACAAAGGAAAATGAGACAGGTCTCTCAACCTCAGAAATATATAGTTGAGAGGGCAAGAAAATATTGTAACAAATAATTACAATTCTAAATGCTTAATGCATCCATCCATCCATTCATTCATTCAATAAATGGTGCCTGAGGTACTTTCTATGAGACATAATTTACGTATTGGGGATACAGTGATGAATAAGCAGATATGGTCCCTGACTTCAGCAGGTTGACAGTCTCTTTTGTTCAAAACACAGGGATAATACAAAAGAACGAACAGTAACATGACATGGAGAGGAAGTGAGGAAGGTTTTGTTGATGACAACCTGAAAGTAAATCATTTATTTCACATCAGGTCAGTGAAAACTGCTTTTTACAGTGTGTCCCTGGTTTGTTAGGTACAAGGAGAAGAAAAATATTTAAAAGTGGACACAAAATCAACAACAAATACCACGAAAAAAACTCACAAGAAAATGGTTATTTACATTTTTGTTCTGTTTTGTTTTCCTCAAGAATATGACCCAAGAATTGCTCCCTTCCAGACCAGGGGCCCAGAATTTGTACAAATTTCCCTGATCCACCTTCTCCCCCCAGCTCCCAATCCAGGCTTATGGAAAGACTGAAGCTCTTCGGATAGAGGGTGTTAAAAGCTCAGCCAGATCTGTCTGCATCTTTTGCCTCCGACCACATTCACTAAAGGGACGGCTTGTTCGTTCTCTGTGCTCATCAAACGTGGGCTTATTTGGTCCCTGCCTTTGCTCCTGGCTCCCCATCCCCAGGTACAGAACAGATGTAACAGAATAGAAACTTCTTTTCTTGCCTTTAACTAAAATAAATGATTTCCGAGTAACCAGTAGACAATTGGATTGTGACCACCTGGACATACTAAGCGAATGAGATGTGTAATGACACGTTTCCTGTTGGGGCATTTTACCTAGCAGCACAAGATGACTACAAATACCATCTCTAGCGAAACAAAGACCGTTCTGCGCTTAGCTTGGCGTCTTGCCCTTACTCCTGATTCTCTCTACAGCCTCTTAGAAGTTGAACACGGACTGACATGCACACACGGCTATCTTTAAAGTGGACAACCAACAAGGACCCACTGTACAGCACAGGGAACTCTGCTCAGCATTCTGTAACAACCTAATTGGGAAAAGAACTTGAAAAAGGATACATGTATATGTATAACTGAATCACTTTGTTGTACACCTGCAATTAATGCAACATTGTTAATCAACTATACTCCAATATAAAATAAAACGTTAAAAAAAAAACACATAGCCGTAAAGGAAAAAAAGGAAGTTGCACATGGTGCCTCTGTGGGTTTCCTCTGGGCCTTCCTCGGATAGTTAATCATTTTCAAGAAAACATTTAGCTCGATTACAGCTGCTTGGATTAAGTGAGACTTGGGGAGGAAGGGTTCTCCAGTACAACGTGCACTAAGGAACAATGCCGTGTGTGTCACCTGCTTTGTGACATCACTGATGGTCAAGAGCCTGAGAATTGTCCGTTGCTCTCTTCTTCCACGCTGTGAAATGTTCTCCTTTCTAAGTCTGGGTCTCATTTTACTTTAAGGAAGGAAACTTGGAAACGAGTTCTCTTTGTTCCATTACAGTAGTTTTTTTGGTTCTCTCTTCAGCTCATATTAAGTCATCCTGCACCAGCTCTCAGAGCACAGTGTGACTGAGGCATTAATTAGCGTGCAGAGATCTCCAGGCAGGCCGCTCTCAGCAAAGAGCTGACATTTGGGGACTGTCAGTCACTTGGAGTTACACTGAATACAAAATCCATGTGAAACATTCCATCCAGGAGTTTATGAACACGGGAGGAGGGGGAGTGGGGATTGGCAGGGTGGGAAGGAGTCAGTTTAACTTATTTTATATATAAGACGACACAGGGTAAAAGACGTTTGGAACTAATGAAGCATATAATCATAATTACACCTCATCATCCTACCTCCCAAATTGTGCCTGAAATCATCGAATGGCAGAACACACGCACGAGTCTTAGTTCAGTGCCTGTCTTGCTTGGAGTGAGTGTTCAGTAGCTTAACCATCACGGTCAATAACCAGCTAGTGTTCCAGCAAAAAACAAATCAGGCCCTGGCCAATGGCAACAGCAGGATTAAGAAAAATAGCATGTATCTTCCGCTTCTGACTTCACGGTTGGGGGAAGGTGGGATGACATGCAGGAAAGCTGATGTCACAGGACACTGGCTCCCCCCATCGCTTCCCTGGGCCCAAAGTGGCCTTGGTAAAATGCACATGAAGGAATACAGGACACGAGTGTTTACTAAACAGCCACCATGTCTCAGGGACCGTGCCGGCCTTGTTTGTACCGGTAGATGGAACAGAGTACTTTACACAGAAGAGATGCCAATAAATATTCAATAAATAAATCAACGTATGACTTTGAAATCTATATGTATTTATACATAAGTATTATGTGTATATTCATACATACGTATGCATCTAAAAGTACAGAGTGGACATGAAAGAACATGAAATTTTGCATTCAGCGGACTTGGGCCTATGCCCACGGGCATAGTTAAATACACAGGCTTATGATGAGTTTTGTCACAACTTTTCTTTTCCATTTTACTGTTGTTAATATTCTTCCCACTATCTCGTAACTTCTACTTCACTCTAATAGTCCTCAAGGAAGATCTTATCATTTTCCTGAAAAAGCCATATCTGAGCATGAGCTCCTCAGATTCAGATCCTTATGGACTCACTATGCATTTCGATATTTGGCCTGAACCCCTTATGGTGATAGTGGTTTATCTTCCTGCCTATGGAAGGGAAGCTTGGCCAGTATACTTACAGCGTACCCACAGCCAAGATGCTCGGGATGCCATCCGGGGCCTTGATCCCGTGATAGGAAGCCCAGCCATGCGTGGCTGGCAGTGAACTGCCATGTGGCCCATTCCCATGTTCACCGTGAGGGTGGACAGCTGTCCTCTGCCCAAATCCACGTCCACCCCTGATTTACTGTGGCATTTTGCATGCTGAGTATCTCAGTGTCCCGCAGACTAGCTCTGTAACGCTTCGTACTTGATCTGATATAACAGAGAGAGCGTGAACTCGTCCTCGCCCAGCTCTGTATCCAATCCTAAGAAGCTAGTCCTGATATGTCCTCTTTCCCATAGGTAAAAAATAATAATAATATGTGTGTATCACTACTCAGAGGTCTAGCAGGAACATGGATATTCAGAAAGTTCAAAGAACCAACAGGGGATTGTGAAGCCCTCAGGGATTAATGACAGTGGGTGACTAGACACAAATGGGGAGGGAGGGAGCAGGGGGAGAGGGAGAGAAGAAGGTTCTTGTAACCTGGCCAGTGTTGGCCCGATGGATGAGACACTGATGGATAAGATTTGCAGCCACAGAAGAATTCCACTCCTGCCCAAACTGGCTAGGCAAAGAGGGAGCAGTGGGGAACAAATACCCCAGCCTCTTTCTCCTTTGTTCTCTGAATCTTTGCTGGAGCCACCCTTGCTTGATCATTACCGGGCGAGAGGGCAGAGTAGCTAGGGTGAGGCCACATAGGGCAGCATCCTTGGGCAGTGTGGGCAGAGAGCTCAGAGTGGATCTGGAGAAAGGGGCAAACAAAACACAATCAGCACAATTTCATCTTTTCCTGCACTAGTTTCCCTCCAGTTACTTCCCTCCTCTCATTTTCACAGACTTCCAGAAAGTGAGCTGCCTCTACTTGACCACCTGCCATGGCACATTAACCCACTGACTCTGGCATCTGCTTCCACTATTGCTCTGAGGGCCGGTCCCTTCGGCAATAGGGCCCTTCCTATTGCTAAATCCCATAGCTGTTCTCCGTCCTCCTGTTAAAAACCTTCTTCCACATCACGCACTCTTCTGTTCCCCCTTCTTGGTTTCTGTACTCATTGTAAAGATCATTGTAACAACAAAACAAGCCACAAGAGAAACACAGTCCAAGACCAAAGGACTGTTCATGATCCTTCAGGATCCTTCAGGATCCTATTCAGGATCCTTCATGATCCTTCTACCCCTTACTGCATTTTCACCAGCTTCTTTCCCCAACTCCCGTCATTCCCTTTCCTTTCCTACCTCATCCAACTAAGGCACCAGTGATCACACCCTGCCCTGTGTTCTTCCCGACTTTTCTCCATGACCCATGCAGGCATATGCAAAAATGTACACACATGTAGGGTAATTTCAGTGTGTTGGGTTTTTTTACCAAAAAAATTACAAAAATTATAACATTATGTGTGTTTCTCTGCCACTGGCTTTTCTCCATTCTCAATAGAAGGTGTAAATTCTTCTAGGCTAATACATACAGGTGGAACTTATTTTGCTTTACATAATTGCATGATATCTTACCTCGTGGCTGTCAGATGATCCTCAGGACTAACAGAGCTGATCTGGCTGGCTGGGTAGGTGTCCCTTCTTCATGGATCAAGGTGAACTCTTTTTTAGTCAACAGTGAAGAACCTCTGAAAAGACCACCAGTTTCCTTCTTGAAATGCTCTTTTCTGTGGTTTCTACCATCTCCCCTCTCTGGCTTTTTCCCTCGAGCTCTCTCCTCAGTCACTTATGTGGAATCCTCTTTCTCTGTTTCTCTCTTTCCTTTGCTTTTATGTATCAGTCAGTTTTTTTCTGTGATAACACTACATTGCAAACAACCCTAGAAACTTAGTGGCTTTCAATCACGTTTATCTGAAAAGACTGGTTTTACATCTCTAGAGCATCTCTGATAGGCAGCTTTCCCTGGAGTCATGTCTTATTTGTGGTTTTGTGTGTTACTTTTTTTCATGCAAATTTTACTTTATGTTTTAATTTGCCTGAAGCCTTTCTTAAAGACCTTCTTTGAAAAGAAATTATAAAGCTGTTCCTGGAAAGCCATTTTTCAACTAATCCTAAGGGACTCAGGGCTGGGCGAGCCTCCTCTCTCATGCTCCCAGAGAATCCAGTAGCCTTTTCTATCTTTATGATCAATTTTAATCTTCAGAAAATAAAAACACTGTGTTTTTCTAATTTTGACTTTTCTCATAGGAAAACTGATCTACATTATGCCTCAGTTGGGCCTGCACAAGGACCAAAATTATTAGTGTCTAGAAACAATACATATCATACAGATATCATTTTACAGTGGCCTCCCCTCCATTCAAGACCCCCAAAGGATGCCAGAAACCACAGATAGTACTGAACCCTATATATACTATGTTTTTCCCTATACCTACATACCTATAATAAAGTTTAATTTATAAATTAGCCACAGTAATAACAAAAACTGTTAAAATAAAAATTTTATCAATGATAACAAAAACTGATAAAATAAAAATTATAACAGCATACTGTAATAAAAGTTAGTGAATATGGCTGTCTCTCTCTCTCTCTCTCTCAAAATACTTGATTATACTGTACTCACTCTTCTTATGAGAATGTGAGATGATAAAATGTCTGCGTGATGAGATGAAGTGAGGTGAATGACATAAGGATTGTGACATAGCATTAGGCTACTGTTGACCTTCTGGATGCATCAGAAGGAAGAGCATCTGCTTTGGGAGATCTTGGATCATTGAGCTGTGATGATGTGGAGGGTCGGGTGTCAGGAGCAGACGACTATGTCGATGGTTGGTGATCACGAGCAGGACAGAGCAGGATGGCACAAGATTTTATCACACTACTCAGAATGGCACGCAATTTAAGCCTTATGAACTGTTTATTTCTAGAATTTTCCATTTGATCCTTTCAGAACAGGGTTGCCTACAGGTAATTGAAACCACAGAAGGTGAAACCGTGGATGAGGGAAAACTACTCTACATACTACCAGTGAGGCATATTTAAATTTAGAACTGATTATCATAGATATCCAGGAGGAAGTGGGCAGTTAACTCTGTGCCATGATGATGAGTATGGTGTGGGACCCCCCTTCATGGAAAACTAGGGTTGCCCAAATTTTAGGGGCAAAATGAGAGTTTATTGGGGCTTTAGCTGTAGAGTAGGAAATTCCTACCTTAGATAATACCAAAAGCTAGAGTGGTGAACAAAATACAAGAAAGCATAAGGAAAACCAAGGCCCCAGTACCAAGGAAAGCACATAACATCCCCAAATCAGTTGGGAGCAAGAAAAAGGGATTAAGGTAGAAATTACAAAGCCAAGAATTGAGAACTCTTGGGGAAAGAAAAGTAGAAAGATGAGCAAAGGTCATATCTTCTAGAAATGTCCTTAAATACCAGAGCATCTCAGGGAGTGATAAAGGTCTGGGCTATTTCCATCTTTGGAATATTGCAGCATTTTAAACATCATAATGACTTTCCAATCAGAAGTATAAAAGTTGTGGTATAGTTTGATGTTCATTTTTAACAAATTAATGCTTTTAACAAAAGTTTTGCAATGAAATATGTGTGCTATACAGGAGACAGTTATAAAATTTCTGAATTAAACACACACACACACACACACACACACACACACACAAATTTATGGAGCACTAGCTGGTTTGTCCAGTTTGAGGAACCAGGTTTAAAGTTTAGTGCTGCCTTCTTTCAGTCCTATCAGTGTTCCTCTGTAACTGAGCGCATAATCTCATTTGTACCTGATATTAGAAACCTGAACTTGGGGCCTTTAATGTATGTGAAAGCTGGCCCAAGCCTCCTTGCCTTGTCGCCTCTACCCATTGCAGGATAGATCTTGTAAATCACAGCTGGTAACTCATCTTTATTAGCCTGATGAGTATGGCTGACCTCAAGGGTTAGAAATAACACTATGAATTTATAGAGCCCTAAAAAAACTGATTTAACATTTCTGGTGCATTTCTGATAGGCGAAATGCCTGGGAGACATGTTTTATTAATGTTTTTGTTTGTTGGCATCTTTCATTCTTTTGCATACAAATTCTTCTTTGTGTATTAATTTCGCCTGGACTTGGGGTTTTCATGACCACAGAAAATTTAAAAGGGAAACTTTGGCAGGTACCTCTTTAATTTGATGGTTATAGACAGCTAATGTGAGTAAACTGTGTTAAAATGTGTTAATTATCCAATGTGGCAGTCCAATCAATTTCACCAGGAGGTTGCCAACATTCTCCATTGTTTTCTGGTAGGAAGCGCAGAATGGTTTTTAGAAACTACAAAACGGAGAACATTAGGAACATACCAATGTTAGCAAAATGAATAATAAAGTACTATTTGCAGAACTGCTCCATTTGAACAGTTGCATTTGTATTAATAATCTACTTTTTTGTAAGGACAATGTAACTGGACATTGGAGAAAAGAAATTTGATTGCAGTAGACTAGAAGAAAAATAATCCTCCATCATGGAATCCATCACTTGGAAACACCATAATATATAATGTTTCATTATTTTAAAAGTGTATTCATTTAAAGTGTTGCTTTTAATTTAGTTTCAGCAACATACCTTTAAAACAGCTTTTGAAGTCAACTTTTAAATTCCTAGAATAGCTACATATTAAGAGGTGTTCCTAATCATCACAGCTGATAAGAATCTTCATTACACACCTAACCTACCTGTACCATTTTGGGGTACTTATCCCTTTTATCATGAATTATTTTTGTTTACTTTGCATCTTTTTTTTTTTTTTAAGATTTTTAGAAATTTCATGTAATGTCTGAAACATTTATATTAACATATTTCCATACAAATAGCCCAATGAAAGTTTAGTATTAGTTGTTTTGTTTGTTTGTTTATACTGCAGGTTCTTATTAGTCATCAATTTTATACACATCAGTGTATACATGTCAATCCCAATCGCCCAATTCAGCACACCACTATCCCCACCCCACCGCTGTTTTCCCCCCTTGGTGTCCATATGTCTGTTCTCTACATCTGTGTCTCAACTTCTGCCCTGCAAACCGGCTCATCTGTACCATTTTTCTAGGTTCCACATACATGCGTTAATATATGATATTTGTTTTTCTCTTTCTGACTTACTTCACTCTGTATGACAGTCTCTAGATCCATCCACGTCTCAACAAATGACTCAATTTCGTTCCTTTTTATGGCTGAGTAATATTCCATTGTATATATGTACCACAACTTCTTTATCCATTCATCTGTTGATGGGCATTTAGGTTGCTTCCATGACCTGGCTATTGTAAATAGTGCTGCAATGAACATTCGGGTGCATGTGTCTTTTTGAATTACGGTTTTCTCTGGGTATATGCCCAGTAGTGGGATTGCTGGGTTGTATGGTAGTTCTATTTTTAGTTTTTTAAGGAACCTCCATGCTGTTCTCCATAGTGGCTGTATCAATTTACATTCCCACCAATAGTGCAAGAGTGTTCCCTTTTCTCCACACCCTCTCCAGCATTTGTTGTTTGTAGATTTTCTGATGATGCCCATTCTAACTGGTGTGAGATGATACCTCATTGTAGTTTTGATTTGCATTTCTCTAATAATTAGTGATGTTGAGCATCTTTTCATGTGCTTCGTGGCCGTCTGTATGTCTTCTTTGGAGAAATGTCTATTTAGGTCTTCTGCCCATTTTTGGATTGGGGTGTTTGTTTCTTTAATATTGAGCTGAATGAGCTGTTTATATATTTTGGAGATTAATCCTTTGTCCGTTGATTCATTTGCAAATATTTTCTCCCATTCTGAGGGTTGTCTTTTCGTCTTGTTTATGGTTTCCTTTGCTGTGCAAAAGCTTTGAAGTTTCATTAGGTCGCATTTGTTTATTTTTGTTTTTATTTCCATTACTCTAGGAGGTGGATCAAAAAAGATCTTGCTGTGTTTTATGTCAAAGAGTGTTCTTCCTATGTTTTCCTCTAAGAGTTTTATAGTGTCCAGTCTTACATTTAGGTCTGTAATCCATTTTGAGTTTATTTTTGTGTATGGTGTTAGGGAGTATTCTAATTTCATTCTTTTACATGTAGCTGTCCAGTTTTCCCAGCACCACTTATTGAAGAGACTGTCTTTTCTCCATCGTATATCTTTGCCTCCTTTGTCATAGATTAGTTGACCATAGGTGCGTGGGTTTATCTCTGGGCTTTCTATCTTGTTCCATTGATCTATGTTTCTATTTTTGTGCCAGTACCATATTGTCTTGATTACTGTAGCTTTGTAGTATAGTCTGAAGTCAGGGAGTCTGATTCCTCCAGCTCCGTTTTATTCCCTCAAGACTGCTTTGGCTATTCGGGGTCTTTTGTGTCTCCATACAAATTTTAAGATGATTTTTTCTAGCTCTGTAAAAAATGCCATTGGTAATTTGATAGGGATTGCATTGAATCTGTAGATTGCTTTGGGTAGTATAGTCATTTTCACAATGTTGATTCTTCCAATCCAAGAACATGGTATATCTGTCCATCTGTTGGTATCATCTTTAATTTCTTTCATCAGTGTCTTATAGTTTTCTGCATACAGGTCTTTTGTCTCCCTAGGTAGGTTTATTCCTAGGTATTTTATTCTTTTTGTTGCAATGGTAAATGGGAGTGTTTCCATAATTTCTCTTTCAGATTTTTCATCATTAGTGTATAGGAATGCAAGAGATTTCTGTGCATTAATTTTGTATCCTGCAACTTTACCATATTCATTAATTAGCTCTAGCAGTTTTCTGGTGGCAGTTTTAGGATTCTCTATGTATAGTATCATGTCATCTGCAAACAGTGACAGTTTTACTTCTTCTTTTCCAATTTGTATTCCTTTTATTTCTTTTTCTTCTCTGAGTGCCGTGGCTAGGACTTCCAGAACTATGTTGAATAATAGTGGTGAGAGTGGACATCCTTGTCTCGTTCCTGATCTTAGAGGAAATGCTTTCAGTTTTTCACCGTTGAGAATGATGTTTGCTGTGGGTTTGTCATATATGGCCTTTATTATGTTGAGGTAGGTTCCCTCTATGCCCACTTTCTGGAGAGTTTTTATCATAAATGGGTGTTGAATTTTGTCAAAAGCTTTTTCTGCATCTATTGAGATGATCATATGGTTTTTATTCTTCAATTTGTTAATATGGTGTATCACATTGATTGATTTGCGTATATTGAAGAATCCTTGCATCCCTGGGAGAAATCCCACTTGATCGTGGTGAATGATCCTTTTAATGTGTTGTTGGATTCTGTTTGCTAGTATTTTGTTGAGGATTTTTGCATCTATATTCATCAGTGATATTGGTCTGTAATTTTCTTTTTTTGTAGTGTCTTTGTCTGGTTTTGGTATCAGGGTGATGGTGGCCTCATAGAATGAGTTTGGGAGTGTTCCTTCCTCTGCAATTTTTTGGAAGAGTTTGAGAAGGATAGGTGTTAGCTCTTCTCTAAATGTTTGATAGAATTCACCTGTGAAGCCATCTGGTCCTGGACTTTTGTTTGTTGGAAGATTTTTAATCACAGTTTCAATTTCATTACTTGTGATTGGTCTGTTCATATTTTCTGCTTCTTCCTGGTTCAGTCTTGGAAGGTTATACCTTTCTAAGAATTTGTCCATTTCTTCCAGGTTGTCCATTTTATTGGCATAAAGTTGCTTGTAGTAGTCTCTTAGGATGCTTTGTATTTCTGCGGTGTCTGTTGTAACTTCTCCTGTTTCATTTCTGATTTTATTGATTTGAGTCCTCTCCCTCTTTTTCTTGATGAGTCTGGCTAATGGCTTATCAATTTTGTTTATCTTCTCAAAGAACCAGCTTTTAGTTTTATTGATCTTTGCTATTGTTTTCTTTGTTTCTATTTCATTTATTTCCGCTCTGATCTTTATGATTTCTTTCCTTCTGCTAACTTTGGGTTTTGTTTGTTCTTCTTTCTCTAGTTTCTTTAGGTGTAAGGTTAGATTGTTTACTTGAGATTTTTCTTGTTTCTTTAGGTAGGCTTGTATAGCTATAAACTTCCCTCTTAGAACTGCTTTTGCAGCATCCCATAGGTTTTGGGTTGTCGTGTTTTCATTGTCATTTGTCTCTAGGTATTTTTTGATTTCCTCTTTGATTTCTTCAGTAATCTCTTGGTTATTTAGTAACGTATTGTTTAGCCTCCATGTGTTTGTGTTTTTTACGTTTTTTCCCCTGTAATTCATTTCTAATCTCATAGCGTTGTGGTCAGAAAAGATGCTTGATATGATTTCAATTTTCTTAAATTTACTGAGGCTTGATTTGTGACCCAAGATGTGATCTATCCTGGAGAATGTTCCGTGCGCACTTGAGAAGAACGTGTAATGTGCTGTTTTTGGATGGAATGTCCTATAAATATCAATTAAATCTATCTGGTCTATTGTGTCATTTAAAGCTTCTGTTTCCTTATTTATTTTCATTTTGGATGATCTGTCCATTGGTGTAAGTGAGGTGTTAAAGTCCCCCACTATTATTGTGTTACTATCAATTTCCTCTTTTATAGCTGTTAGCAATTGCCTTATGTAATGAGGTGCTCCTATGTTGGGTGCATATATATTTATAATTGTTATATCTTCTTCTTGGATTGATCCCTTGATCATTATGTAGTGTCCTTCCTTGTCTCTTGTAACATTCTTTATTTTAAAGTCTATTTTATCTGATATGAGTATAGCTACTCCAGCTTTCTTTTGATTTCCATTTGCATGGAATATCTTTTTCCATCCCCTCACTTTAAGTCTGTATGTGTCCCTAGGTCTAAAGTGGGTCTCTTGTAGACAGCATATATATGGGTCTTGTTTTTGTATCCATTCAGCAAGCCTGTGTCTTTTGGCTGGAGCATTTAATCCATTCACGTTTAAGGTAATTATCGATATGTATGTTCCTATGACCATTTTCTTAATTGTTTTGGGTTTGTTTTTGTAGGTCCTTTTCTTCTCTTGTGTTTCCCACTTAGAGAAGTTCCTTTAACATTTGTTGTAGAGCTGGTTTGGTGGTGCTGAATTCTCTTAGCTTTTGCTTGTCTGTAAAGCTTTTGATTTCTCCATCAAATCTAAATGAGATCCTTGCCGGGTAGAGTAATCTTGGTTGTAGGTTCTTCCCTTTCATCACTTGAAGTATATCATGCCACTCCCTTCTGGCTTGTAGAGTTTCTGCTGAGAAATCAGCTGTTAACCTTATGGGAGTTCCCTTGTATGTTATTTGTCGTTTTTCCCTTGCTGCTTTCAATAATTTTTCTTTGTCTTTAATTTTTGCCACTTTGATTACTATGTGTCTCGGCGTGCTTCTCCTTGGGTTTATCCTGTATGGGACTCTCTGCGCTTCCTGGACTTGGGTGGCTATTTCCTTTCCCATGTTAGGGAAGTTTTTGACTATAATCTCTTCAAATATTTTCTCTGGTCCTTTCTCTCTCTCTTCTCCTTCTGGCACCCCTATAATGCGAATGTTGTTCGTTTAATGTTGTCCCAGAGGTCTCTTAGGCTGTCTTCATTTCTTTTCATTCTTTTTTCTTTAGTCTGTTCCGCAGCAGTGAATTCCACCGTTCTGTCTTCCAGGTCACTTATCCGTTCTTCTGCCTCAGTTATTCTACTATTGATTCCTTCTAGTGTAGTTTTCATTTCAGTTATTGTATTGGTCATCTCTGTTTGTTTGTTCTTTAATTCTTCTAGGTCTTTGTTAATCATTTCTTGCATCTTCTCAATCTTTGCCTCCATTCTTATTCCAAGGTCCTGGATCATCTTCACTATCATTATTCTGAATTCTTTTTCTGGAAGGTTGCCTATCTCCACTTCATTTAGTTGTTTTTCTGGGGTTTTTTCTTTTTCCTTCATCTGGTATATAGCCCTCTGCCTTTTCATCTTGTCTATCTTTCTGTAAATGTGGTTTCTGTTCCACAGGCTGCAGGACTGTAGTTTTTCTTGCTTCTGCTGTCTGCCCTCTGGTGGTTGAGGCTATCTAAGAGGCTTGATGGGAGGCTCTGGAGGTGGGTAGAGCTGACTGTTGCTGTGGCGGTCAGAGCTCTGTAAAACTTTAATCCACTTGACTGTTGCTGGGTGGGGCTGGGTTCCCTCCCTGTTGGTTGTTTTGCCTGAGGCAACCCAACACTGGAGCCTACCCGGGCTCTTTGGTGGGGCTAATGGCAGACTCTGGGAGGGCTCACGCCAAGGAGTACTTCCCAGAACCACCGCTGCCAGTGTCCTTGTCCCCACGGTGAAACAGAGCCAGCCCCCGCCTCTGCAGGAGACCCCCCAACACCAGCAGTTATGTCTGGTTCAGTCTCCCCCAGGGTCACTGCTCCTTCCCCTGGGTCCCGATGCACACACTATTTTGTGTACGCCTTCCAAGAGTGGGGTCTCTGTTTCCCCCAGTCCTGTCGAAGTCCTGCAATCAATTCCCACTAGGCTTCAAAGTCTGATTCTCTATGAATTCCTCCTCCCGTTGCCGGACCCCCAGGTTGGGAAGCCTGACGTGGGGCTCAGAACGTTCACTCCAGTGGGTGGACTTCTGTGGTATAAGTGCTCGCCAGTCTGTGAGTCACCCACCCAGCAGTTATGGGATTTGATTTTACCCTGATTGCGCCCCTCCTACCGTCTCACTGTGGCTTCTCCTCTGTCCTTGGACGTGGGGTATCCTCCTTGGTGAAGTCCAGTGTCTTCCTGTCGATGATTGTCCAGCAGCCAGTTGTGATTCTGGTGCTCTCGCAAGAGGGAGTGAGAGCACGTCCTTCTACTCCGCCATCTTGGTTAATCCTCTCCTGCATCATCTACTTTGCATCTTATCTACCAAAATTTAATTTCCATAAGGACATGTATTTGAAGGGACTCAATAGCTACAAGTGATAGAAACCCAATTCCACTGACTTAATCAAATGGGGAATTATTGACTCATATAACTGGAATGCCAGGGGTAAACTTGCTTCAGGTAGGGCAAGATCCAGAAGCTCAGATCCCAACAATATTAACCTGTTTCTCTCCGTCTCAGATCAGCTTTCATCATGGTTGACTGAATTTCCAAGTAGCCTTTCTCTGTGTATGGTAAGAAGGCTACTTATTACCCCAGGCTTGTATTCCACCAGCTTATCAATCAAAGAGATAATGCCTTTCTCTTAATAGTTTCAATGAATGTCTCGAGTTTCAAGTAGGACTCACATTAGCTCAGCTTGGGTGATAGACTCATCCGTGAACCAATAATTGTGGCTGAGGGGTGGTGGTGCTCTGAATGGCTCTGCTGGAAGCACATAGAGTGAGAGTGGAATGAAAGTGGCTCCAAAAAGGAAGAGGTGTGTTTTCCTAGAAGAAAGAGGAATGAACTAGGGACACATGAAGTCAACATGTACCTTACAGAGCAGGACTATGCCTGACTCTCATCCTGCCTCATACTGTACCCCTCACCCCTTCCCTACAGCATCTACTCATTACAATCCACATCTTAAACTAGAGCAAATATCAAATAAATGAATGCATGCATGAAATGCCAGAGAATAGTGGGAAATGAATTGGCTCTGAAGTCAGACGGAACTGGTTGCAAATTTAGGCTCCACCACAGACCAGCTGAGAGAGCTTGGGGAAGATTACTGCATGGGCTCCCATTTTCTCTTTGGCAAATTGGGGATAATAATATAGGGATTTTTAAGAGGACTAGATAAGAAAATATATGTAAATCATAGAGTCCAGATCTTTTTGTTTTAAGAAAAAAAAAAAAAAGGAGCACACTCTCCATTAAAATGTTAGTTAGTCTATTAGTATTATAATTATCATTTAAATTTAATTTTTGAAGTTTAATATTTTACTATTAAAACTTAGTTGATTATTCATACAAATAAAGAACAATTTAGTGTCTATTGATTTGGGTTCAAATATATAATATAATTTTTAATTCAACATCTGTGTTTTTCATGAAATGAAATTGAAAAGTACCGTTGGAGGAACTTTTATACTTGATCTAGTTTCTTTTTAAAAATGTGTCCCCTTAATGCTAGGAATGGATTGATAATTTTGTCACTTGACATAAGTATATAAAGAGGGGAGGAAAACAATTATTTTTATGCTTTGAGACAAATAATACTTTACTCTTCTCATTTCTATTTATACCCAACTCAAGAGGTGATATTATGGTAGAGTTATCATTTGTATATATAATACCAAAGAATAATAAATATTCAATCTGTTGGTTTCCTTCCCTTCTCCTTTATGCCTTCCTGTATTTCCCCAGAAGTGTCCACTCTGATATGTTTTGCTTTTACAATAACCCCAGAAAGGTAAAACGATTGACATGCTAACCTGAGGAAGCCATCTGTTGACACTATTTGCTTGTTATCTAAGGAGATAGAAGAGGTCTAAAAACAAATATAATTCTTCAGCAGTTGACTTGATATTAAATCTCACCATGCATAGCATTTGTTTTTATACACTGACAAAAATGAAATTACAGAGTGCCATTCAGCTATGGGGCTGCTGAAAAAAATGTAACAGTACATGGCTGTGTTTCTCCATCAAAAATAGTTCAGGTAGATGTTAAATAAAGACTGTTGCAAGATATATGTATGGACAACACCAAATCCTATCCCTGTGCAGGTTTTGGGAGAACCAAGGATAAAAGAAAAAAAAAAAAAAAACAGGGTATTTTGGAAAAGGCTAAAATGTACACTTCCTGAAAGAAGCAAAACCTGCCAGGTGAGATATTCAAACAGGAAGCGATTAGCCAATCCAAGGTCATGGCCCTTTGGCTGTCATCACATGTAGAGGTGGCCCAGGACAGTTTCACAAAGAAAAGCCTTCTAAAGGCATAATCAATCCAGTCTTAAGTAATCTTCTTCCCAAACATCGTCTAGTTTTCAATATTTCAGGACTTTTCAAACATTTCCACTAACAAGCCTCTAAAGACGGAGAAGAACAAACTCATATCCCCAAGAATGTGCAGATTAGCCTAAAGTGACGACATGCCCTCTAAGCTTTATGTTTTATCTCAAAAAGTAACTTACATGTACACCTTAAATATATACATTTTTGTCAACTGCACCTCAATAAAGCTAGAAAAAGTAATTTATATATAAAATTATATGATAGAAAAAATGTACATTCCTTAATGTAAAATAAATGGTAAAAATATTTGAGTTTATTCCCACTTAACTGACTTTTCCACCAAATCTTTAAGTACAAATCCACGCTGCGGCCAGATTTGTGTGACCATCGCTTTACTATCTATGTCACAGCACTATTCCATAAACACCAAAGAGAACTGGAATTGTGGCTCATTTCTTCATTGCTGAATCCCCAGAGCCTAGGCGGTACCTGGCACAGAGTAAATACTTGGTAAATGTTTGTCGAGTGAATGAAAGAATTAAGTAATGAATAGGCCATGTTTATCCTCTGGCTTCCCATTTTCTCAGCACACAACCCCCAGAGGATGTGTACTTGCATTTGAAAAGCACTGCTCAATGGGATGCAAATTGAAGCTGAAGTTCAGAATTCACAGAGGCAAATTAATGGAACAGTTTTCTCTTCACTTCTATGATTTTTTTAGCTGAGTTATGGGTGCGGCTGATTTCATGGATCAGATGACCATGTCTTCTAGGTCTGCCGACGCAGTACTCAGGAATTATCCAGTTAATATGACTAATAGAGACAGTAAAAATGAGCATCAGCATGATCACGGGGGTCTCAGGTTTCTGAGAGTCAGAAGCCACATCAAATCTGTGGAAGAAATGTTCTCTTGAAAGAATTAAACTCTGGAGGATGCCTTGTTCCTCTCCAGTGCCTCCATCTGTCCTCTGCCCTCGCGTTCCCCTCCTGCTTCTGGAGGTGATGAATATTTTTGCAGATCTTCATTTCTGGTCATACGGCATGTATGTTGTCGGTCTCAATTACCTCTCATTTCTTGGGCATTAGAAAGACCAGGCTAATCTGCTATTAAAACATGATGACAAGGCACGGACTAAACAGGGAGCACGAGGACCCACGGTCACAGTGGAAGGAAAAGAATTGCTGATTTAAAATATCCTCTTACCCCAGAAATGTTCACTTTTAGAGGAAACATTGCCTTAAAGAAAGTCAACACCATGGGCTCCCCTCGTGGCGCAGTGGTCGAGAATCTGCCTGCCAATGCAGGGGACACGGGTTCAAGCCCTGGTCTGGGAAGATCCCACATGCCGCGGAGCAACTAGGCCCGTGAGCCACAACTACTGAGCCTGCGCGTCTGGAGCCCGTGCTCTGCAACAGGAGAGGCCGCGATAGTGAGAGGCCCGCGCACCGCGATGAAGAGTGGCCCCCGCTCGCCACAACTAGAGAAAGCCCTCGCACAGAAACGAAGACCCAACACAAACAAAAATTAAAAAAAAAAAAAAGTCAACACCAAAAAAATTTTAATTTAATTTTAAAAACAACTAATGAAGTTTTTGGCTTCTTTTTATTGAGCACATCTTGGGTGTTAAGTGCTTGATAAAATTAACCCATTTACCCCTCACGTGGGCCTAGTGGGTGGGGCTAGGGGAGTCATGTGTCCTCCACACTGAGCAGGATGAGAACACTTGGAACAGTTAAGCCACTTGCTTGGCATCACAGGTGAACCTGTGGCAGGTAAACCCTTAGCAGAGCAAGGGTCCAAGTGCAGATCTGCCTGGGTCTAAAGTCTGAATTCTTATCACGGTGCTACATGCATTGTGGCTCTTTGTAGCAGGTCAACAAAGGCAAGATGGGGAAGACTTAGACTTAGGACCATCCCGTGAAGGTGAGAACTTAGATCAGGAACAAAGGGAAGAGGATATTCTGGTAAATGTGGCTGGTGAAAATGGCAATGCATCGTGCTGGAAACCAGAGCCAATAATCTGAATGGAACAAAGTGAAGTACTGCCACCTTATACCTCTTGCTTGAGTTTTAATATCTCCTAACACCACAGCTAGTCTCTCTATTGTACTAAAATAGCTTGTGTTGTTGAAATAATGGTTTGAAGGTTACAGCTAGAAGCCTCCCATTCTAAATACCCCCATCAGCATGATTGGTCTGTCAACTTGGGTGAAATTTCACCAGTGGGTTGAGACTCGTGTTTTTTTTTAAATCTCTCTTTACAATACAAAAATTTCCACCGGTAATTTTTTAATTGCCATGTTCGCCTCTTAAACCAATCCTTTGGGGTAATGTCTATATGCCAAGAGATGTCCTAATTTATTTATACAACTTCAAGTGGGTCTTTAATCATCTCCATTTGCCGAATGGTAAAGAGATTTCCCAGGGCTTCCCTGGTGGCACATTGGGCTTCCCTGGTGGCATGGTAGTTAAGAATCCGCCTGCCAATGCAGGGGACACGGGTTCAAGCCCTGGTCCGGGAAGATCCCACATGCCGCGGAGCAACTAAGCCCGTGCACCACAACTGCTGAAGCCCGTGGGCCACAATTACTGAAGCCCGCGCACCTAGAGCCCAAGCTCCAGGCTACCCTTGAACCATTGTTCTTGCAACTCTCAGCTCTGGGTCAGCATTTAACGCAGCCTGACCAGAGAACCTCTTCCTCAGCTGCACCCAAGGAGGAAGGAGCCGGCTGTAGCAGGAGGAATTTGCAGAGGATTGACTGTCACTGCTCACAGGAAGCCTCCTGCTTCTTTATCTTTTCATGGGATCAGTGTCCACAGTTTTCTTCAACTCTTTCGTTCCTGGGCTCTTATAAGCAAGAGGCAAGGGGAAAAATAGAGGCAACAAGAAAGGATGGGACCGTTGGTCTTTATTTTGTCCTCTTCTTCCTCTTGATGATTTCTCCCCCCTCTTCTCTTCATTCCTGCTCTAAAATTTGCCCTGACATTGAGCTGGATGGTGGTGGAGAGTTAGTGATTTATTATTCTCCGGCAAAAGCACATTTTTCCTTTCAGAGGTGTACCTTTAGAAGTCTTACTTATTTTAATGTCCACAGGCACCCCACAGATGGATTGAGAAAGAGAATATCTGCCAAAGCCAAGTTAGACAATTTTGTGAGTGTGATCAAAGAAGTTCAAAGGCAAATTGGGGTCCGTAAGAAAGGAACAGGGGAAGTGAAATAGATCAAAGCCTGATCTACTCAACTAGGAGGAAGACACAGGCTCTGAGGACAAGGGATGGGAAGGAAGAACAAGAAGTAAAGAGATCAATTCATGCTTGAGCTAGAATAACCAACATCTTGAAGAGAGGTTAATAGGTGGCAGTTTGGGGATTTCTGAGTAAGACTGAGATGGGAAAACAAGTACAGAGATCTCCTCTCCCATCTCTCCCTTGAAATGCATAAAGGTACAAACCCTGCCTACCACCTGTTTTTGTAAAGAAGGTCTATTGGAACACATCTTTCGCTGCTTTTACATTATAACTACTGAATTGAATAATTATGACAGAGACTGTGTGGCCTGCGGAGCAAAAAAATAACTGGATTGTTACACAAAGTATTTACTGGCCTTCCTCTATATTAATGAGTGGGAAACTCTAAATGGATAATATTCTCAGAAAATATAAATTTCTGAAATTTATTCAAGGAAAAAAGTATAGTAAAAAACAAAAAGGAAAGCAACGAGTGGTAAAACAGTTGTTAAATGAATACATCTCTAGAGGGCTTTGTGACTGATTTGCTCAAATCTCCAGTGCTCTACGATCTGCTTTAGAGCAGAGCAAAAGAATAAAATATTTCTAGTTAATTTTGTGAAGCATAACTTTGAAATCAAAACTTAACAAAGCTTTATATGAGAAGCTACAAGATATCAATCTCCTATATTAATATTGACACAAAAATAAAATATTAGCCAAGTCAGTCCGTTACTATGTAAGGGAAATTTGATATCATGAAGTAAGGTTGATTTCAAAAATGTTAAGAAGTCTTAGTGTTATAATATCTCTTAAACTAATTGATTGATTTATTGATTGATATGCCTAAAAAGACACATTAAGATGAGGGGAAACCACTTTTATATCTGGAAACTTCAAAGATGCCATCAACAGGTGAGAAATTGTGAGGAGTTTCTTCCAGAAAAATTATAGAAAAAAAAAAAAAAACAGAATTAAAGAAAAGGTGCCCACTAAGTAGGGCAAGCTGGAGATACTCTTTTCACAATGATAGCACATTCTTAAGAAGAAATTGTGTGGGGTGGGGCAGAGAAGAAGGAGGGATGGAAGGAAAAACATAATTAAATCTGCCTATGAATAAAAAGACATTTGGTAAAATTTATTATTATTTTAAAAATAGGAATAGGGACTTTCTAAACGAGATAAAGTGTTTATATCAGACTCAATATTGAAACATTTGGGCCTTATCACTAAAATTAGAAGCAAACTAAGGGACCACTATTATATAGTGTTGTTCTGGAAATTCTGGCCAAGGCAATATGACAAGGTAAAAAAGTAAGACTTCCTGATACACTGGCTACTGCTATTGCTGTGAGTAATAAACCGGTTTTATCTCTGACACAGGAGTCTCGTTTTCTGATAGCAAATTGTCTTCCAAAGTGGCTGTACCATTTTGCATTTCCCACCAGCACTGAATGAGCGTTCCTGTTGCTCCACATCCTCACCAGCATTTGGTGTTGTCAGTGTTCTGGATTTTGGCCATTCTGATAGGTGTGTGTAGTGTTATTTTAATTTGCATTTCCCTGATGACATATGATGTGGAGTATCTTTTCTTATGCTTATTTGCCATCTGTATTTCTTCTTTGGTGAGGTGTCTGTCGAGGTCTTTGGATCATTTGTTAACCAGGTTGTTTTTTTATTGTTGAGATTTAGTTCTTTTGTCAGATACATCTTTTGCAAATAGTTTCTTCCAGTCTGTGTCTTGACTTTTCATTCTCTTGACAGTGCCTTTCTCAGAGCAAGAGTTCTTAATTTTAATGAAGTCCAGCTTATCAATTCTTTCTTTCTTGGATCATGCCTTTGGTGTCACATCTAAAAAGTCATCTAGGTTTTCTCCTATGTTATCTTCTAGGAGTTTTATAGTTTTGTGTTTTACATTTAGGTCTGATTCATTTTAAGTTAATTTTTGTGATAGGTGTAAGGTCTGTGTCTAGATTTTTTTTTTTTTACATGTGGATGTCCAGCTGTTCCCAATCTTATTATTTTTTAAAGCATGAAATTTAACCAAAAAAAAGAAAGAAAATAAATAACGCATAACCATGTACATATCATCTAGATTTTACATATGTTAACATGTTGCCCTAAGGGCACTCTCTCCCACCCCTTTCTCTTTCTCAATAAGCATTGTATGTACACTAATAGATCCATTTCCTCACAACTTCCTCTTCGTCTCTCTTTCTTCAGAAACAAAACTATCTTTTGTGCTTAATACTTGCATGCATTTTTTTTTACTTTTAGTACATATGTATAGGTCCACAAACAATACTCATTTTTTTGTGTGTGCTTGCAAAATACACATAATAGTATCCTTGTAAAGTGTCTTTTTGTAGTTTGCCTTCTGTAGCACAACTTTATGCTTTTGAGAGTTACCCAGGTTGATACATGTAGATCTGGTCCATTCATTTTATCTACAGAAAAGTATTCTATGAATAGACAACAATCTATTTCTTCACCTTCCCCTCAAGAGACAGTTAGGTTGTTTCCACAAATATTAGAGCCATTTTCCAAATGGAGAAAATTGGACATTACATAGTAGTAAGAAAATTTCTATTTTGCACTTTCCACTCAAAGAATGACACAGTCAATTGGATTGACAGCAGCGGTTAACTATGTCTTTGAGATCTTTCCACAACAAACTAAATTCACCTCCTAGTTATTATCTCCCTTGGAAGTTAATAGAAGGTAGTTATATTATAACACTACTTGACGGAGGTTGGTGGTATTCAAACATATTTTCCCGTTCTTTCTTTTTTTTCTTTTTTTGCATGCTAAATTGAGTTGTTCCCTTTGTGAGATTCAAACTCGCACTGAAACAAGTCTTTTTCCATTCTCCCCCATGGCCTTGTACATATAGGAAAAGAGAGACAACTTCTTCCAGCCCCAAATGTGAAGAAATTGAGTGATGATAGGCGATGTTGGAGTTTTCTGAGTATTTTATTTCCCATGAATAGTATCAGTGAATTTAAAGTAGTAGTTTTCAACTGGGGGTGATCTTGTACCCCCATCCCTGCCCTGAGAACATTTGGCAGGATCTGGAGACAGCTTGGGCTGTCATGACTGACGTGGGGATGACGCTGAGAGCCTCTCATAGGTAGAAGCCAGGATGCTGCTCACCATCCTACACAGGAGGTGACAGTCCCCACTTAATAATCATCCTCTCCCAAACGTCAGTAACGCTGACGCTGAGAAATTCTGATTCAAAGAAGCAGAAACCAAAATTACACACTTCAGCTTCTATCTTTATTCCAGGAGAACCCCTGTACTGAGGCCCAACTTGACACTGAATTTGTTTGAGGAAATACATTGTTACGAGACAGACAGAACATCTCTTCTGTCATCCTCCCACCCATGCCCAGCTACCCCTCACAGATGGTTTCAATTCCTCTTTTATCCTCCTGTTATATAACTTCCCACCTTCCTTTGAAAGCCCCTCCAGCTCCAAGCCTATGTATCCTTTGGAGATGAAGACTAGTTAGCTTTCTTCAGCCCTGGAAGGCAGTGCACCTTACCTTTCTGGGTTTATTGTTTCCCCTAAGGTTGCTCTCCACAGCCACTGAACTAACCTCAGGGCAGTAGGAGAAACTGGCTGATTCCACAGGAGGTGAACAGGAGGACCTTTTGCTGTCTGTGAGAATTCAGGACCCTGCCCAGAGCCAGCCAGCCAGTCTGTTCAAGTTTGCCTTAGTTTGATGGACTCCAACTTTCTGAGAAGGTGACACTGGAGCTGGTGGCATGAATCGTAATCCCAGACACATGTCCAGAAATTCCTGGTGGTGAGAATTAAGGGCAGGGCATCACGACAAGGCAAGATCATTGGCCTGTGCTGGGTTCTCCCACTAACTAGCTGTGTGACCTTGGGCAAGTCCCTTTCAATGTAAGATGAATCACAAAACAGGCAGCATGTTCTTAAGCTGCAGGTCGCCAAAGGCACCCAAAACAGGGGAAGGAAACTTCCACTTCT
This sequence comes from Eubalaena glacialis, assembly GCF_028564815.1. Classification (NCBI taxonomy): domain Eukaryota; kingdom Metazoa; phylum Chordata; class Mammalia; order Artiodactyla; family Balaenidae; genus Eubalaena; species Eubalaena glacialis. The sequence continues at coordinate 7,479,624 of NC_083728.1, read as the reverse complement.
GATAGACTTTACAATCTGACATTCTAGAAACAAGTTTTTTTGATTTCACTATTCATATAGGTTTTATTTTCATTTTAAATTGCACAATCTTTTCAGTGTTTAGGATTTCTAAAAGTTGTGAGGCATGCCAGATCCAGACTCTAGAGTTCTAGCTCCAATTATCTCAGTGTTCATATTGATTCTAAAGACCAAAGGCTTTTGACCCATTCTTTCATAAAACAAATAATTTTCAATACCTATTATGTACTAAACACTGTACTAGATCCTGGAATTTATAGAAATGAATGGTAGTACAAAGTACAGGCCAATCATTCATTTATTTATTAGACGTCTATTGAAGCCCACTCTGTGTGAGACAGTATACATATCAGTCAACCAAGAAGAGTTCCTGCCTTAATGATGTCACAGTCTAGTGTAAGAATAGACAGGTGGGTACCCTGGAGTAAGAGGCCAGAATAGCTCAAAAGTACAGAGAAGGAACTGATACAACCTATTGCGTGGAGGGGCTTTCTGGAGGAGATGGCATCTGATTTCTGGAAAATATAAACTATATCAAAGTCTAATGGATTCCATAGTTGCTTGTTGGCTTTAATCCTTTTGGTGAATATTTATAGAGTATCTACTATGTCATAGGCATTATGAGAAGTTTCAGGAATTCAGAAAATAGGTAAATATAGTCCCTAACTTCCCACAACTTAATGTCTGCAAGGCCTTAATGGACCTTACAATTTAAAGCTCTCACATAAAGCTTGTGAAACCCCACTGTAGATAAATTCCACATAAAGTCTTTTGGGTGGTAATTGCCAGAATGGGAACCCAAGTCTTCTGGTTACCACTGAGCGTTGTTTACTCCATCATACTGAATTCCAGAGTGACTTGGATCCTTCAAAAGACTTATATCTTGAGAACTCCAACTGTTCTCTGAGGATGCTGTGTCCACCTTTAGGGTCTGCCATCCTGCTGCCCTTTTTTTTTTTTAATGACATAGCACTTTATTACAAAGTGCTTTCACATACATAGTTCACTTAAGCCTCATGATGAACTCAGAAATAGGGACACTATATTCCCATTTCACATATGGGGAACATGTGACTTAGTGGAATTGACTCCCTCCAAATTGTTTATATATTATATATATATAATACAATAAAATAAACAATAATATATGTATATATAGCCAGTCTATACATCATATATATATGACTTAGTCAGTGGCCAAAGCCACTGTTTGTCTGATCCACAGTTTGTCTGATCCACAGTCCAGAGCTTTGTCCACGTTTCATGCTGCCTCTTCCAACTCAGACTTCCAACCTTTTAGGTATATAATCCAGGGCAAGTCACTTCACCTTAGTGTCTTAATTTGTAAAATTAAGATGATAATGCTCACTTGACAAGGATGTAGCGACGTCTCTTATGTTTTTCATTCCTCACATCTCTGCCTGTTGGGACCTGTCCCTCCTCCACTGTGTGGTTCGCGACAGTTATCAATCTACAGGAGTCCATCTCCACCACCACAGAGGGAGGCACTTGACCCAAAACAATCGATCGGATTGTTGCATTCCCCTGGACACAGTGTTCCAAGGGAGTGCAAATTACCCAGGCAGGGTTCATCCTTAGGGGAGGACTGCTGCTGTGAGAGAGAAGGTCCCTGTCCTTCAGAGAGCTTGATTTGATCCTGAACTTAGCCCAGCCCTTTGGACTTCCAGTTAAGTGAACATCTGTGTAGCTTCAGTTAGTTGATTTTCTGTTACTTGCAACCAAAAGTTTAAAGATATTGTAAAATTAAAGAGATTATATATGTAAAATGTGTAGCCCAGTGCCTGGCACATAGTTGCCACTGAATAAATATGAGTACCTTTTGATCTCCATCCGCCCCAACCACCTCCCCTAAATATACTAAATTAACAAATATAGATCAAATGCTATGGAATTTTTTTCTCTTGCTATTCACCTAATCTGAAGACCATATTTTGCTTATTTTTTTTTATAACATCTTTATTGGAGTATAATTGCTTTACAATGGTGTGTTAGTTGCTGCTGTATAACAAAGTGAATCAGCTATAAGCATACATATATCCCCATATCTCCTCCCTCTTGCGTCTCCCTCCCACCCTCCCTATCCCATCCCTCTAGGTGGTCACAAAGCACCGAGCTGATCTCCCTGTGCTATGCGGCTGCTTCCCACTAGCTATCTATTTTACATTTCGTAGTGTATATATGTCCATGCCACTCTCTCACTTCGTCCCAGCTTACCCTTCCCCCTCCCTGTGTCCTGCTGTCCTCTTATGGGACCATAAAAGAAGGTCATTCTTTGCATTATACCGGGTATATTCTCCTGTGGGCCACTCTTACAACGCATGTGCTTTCTCAGCTACTGAGGGAATTGGTCAGCTTACAGCGTTCTAATGAATTTTGATCTTTAGTCTATAATCACCCCTGCTTACCCCCAAAACTCCTCACACTCTCCTCACATCCAGTCATCCATCCTTGCTCCACTAATATTTGAGGATTTTCTGCCATCTCTGTGCTTTCCTCTGCCTGGAATAATCTTCCCCAAGAGTGGGCATCACCAATCCTATTTCACCATTCAAAGTTCTGTCTTAAGAGAGGTCCAGTCCTATGTGTCCCTCAGTTACTATCTACTGTATTATACTATTTATCCATTTTATTTAGAAAAATTTTCATTGAAATAACCTAATGTATCCAAGAGCTTCACGAGCATGGGGACATTGGTTTCTTCACTCTGTGCCCCCAGCACCTCTGTAACCTTAGCACCTGACATGGTGCCTGGGACACCACACAGTAGACAATGAATAAGTACTTATGATGGAAGAGTCTTCCTTGATTCTTGCCCCAACACTCGATTGGGAATTAATTATGTCTTCCTAGCATTTTCACAGAAATGTGGATTAAGGGAGAAGTGATTTTAATATTAGTAACTGTCAGTTATTGAGTGCATGGTCCTAGAAAAGGTGATCTGAAGTACCCAACTGAAGAAAAATAAGTGATATGAAACTGAAGGAGGACATTACCAAGGGAAAAAGTAACATTGAGAATAATTGCTGGAATGAATAGTCTGATTATATAAGCCCTATTAGTTCATGGCAGGGGTTTTGGTTTTTCTTTTTTACTTTTTCTTTTTCAGACTAGACAGTCTTTTTTTTTTTTTTAAATAAATATCTTGGCTTCAATGTTACATTGTTTTTTTAAAATTTATTTATTTTATTTATTATTTTTGGCTGCGTTGGGTCTTTGCTGCTGCGCGTGAGCTCTCTCTAGTTGCGGCGAGCAGGGGCCACTCCTCGTTGTGGTACACGGGCTTCTCATTGCGGTGGCTTCTCTTGTTTTGTAGCACGGGTTCTAGGCACGCAGGCCTCAGTAGTTGTGGCTTGCAGGCTCGGTAGTTGTGGCTCACAGGCTGTAGAGTGCAGGCTCTGTAGTTGTGGCACACGGGCCCAATTGCTCCATGGTATGTGGGATCCTCCCGGACCAGGGCTCGAACCCGTGTCCCCTGCATTGGCAGGCAGATTCCTAACCACTGCGCCACCAGGGAAGCCCGACAATCTTTTTTTTTAAACTTTCCAAATCACCTATTTTCTGTCCCTTTAACCATTTTTATTTTTCTCCTCCCGTTGTCATCATTTGGAGGACAAAATAGAAAACCTAAACTTTAAAAAGGCCTGACAATTGTAAAACATATTGAAAGTATCTATTCCCAGCCCTTACCCAACAGAATTTTATTAAAATGGCCTTACGTTATTTTTTCTAGTTTTTTTAGCTTTTTTTCTAGTTTTATTGAGATATAATTGACATACAGCACTGATACGTTTAAGGTGCACAGCATCGTGATTTGACTTACATGTATTGTGATGTGATGACCACAGTAATTTAATTAACATTCCATCATCTCATAGACATATGAGAAAAAGAAAGAACGGAAAAAAATGTTTTTTCTTGTGATGAAACATCTTGGGATCAACTCCCTTAACAACTTTCAAATATACCGTACAGGAGACTATAGTCATTATTATGGTGTGCATTACATCCCTAGTACTTATGTATCTTATAGCTAGGTTTTTACCTTTAGGCCACCTTCATCCAATCCCCCCCCCCCCCCCCCGCACCACCACCTCTAGTAACTACAAATCTGATCACTTTTTCTATGAGTTTGGTTTTTCTTTTTAGGCAGGGAAATGATGTGATCTGACTTTGATTCCTTTTTATCTTTTTATGATTCTGCCATGTGCTGAAGATATAATGCACTGTCAGAAGGCAGGGCTGGAAGCAGACAGGCCAGCAGTTACTCGGGTTACTTCAACAAGTGAGGTAGCAGTAAAAATGCAAAGCAGTGGGTGGATGCAGGCTATACACCGGAAGGAGAGATGAGAAGGTTAACAGTTTGGGGAGGAGGACTGGGCAGCACAGCAGAAGCAGGGATGATCTCAAGGTTTCGTACTTGATCAGTTAAGTCACTATTAACTGAGAAATAAGAATACTAAAAAGAAAACAGGTCTGGTCCAATTTCGAACATGATAAGCTTGGGAAAGATGCCTAAGAAGTGTCTTCATGGATATGCCTTAAAGATGGTTGAAGATAAAAGTCTGGAACTCAGAAAAGCACTCAGGACTCGAGATAGCACTGTGAGCGTGGTCAGAAAAGTTAGGAAACTTTGGAGACACAGAATAGAATTCCTAAAACCAGAAAGAAAATGAGAAAGTGCATTTAAAACGTTTAGTTGCACGAGGCTCTTTCTAACAGCAGCAACCACTAGGCAATGGGGCTGTCTGTCGTCAAAGAGGAGGAAAAATCCTTCTTTCACCTTAAGTCTGTTCCCTCAAGCAAGAGCCAAAACAGGAGTCTATTCTGTGTGGGGAGATTCTGACAGCACAGGATCCCAACAATGCCTGTGCTTTCAGAAAGACTTCATGTGTTTAACATTTATTGTGAATGGAGCCCTAAAATTTTACCACCTTCCATAAACCTTTATTGTTTATCTGGGTTTCCGACTCCAAGCAGAAAGTACTCGTGCTCTATCGCACATTCCTTGAAGTATGTCAATGTCAAAGACACAGAACATATTAAGCACATGGTCCCGAGAGAAAAGAGGCTTCGACAGAAAGAGACATGAGTCTGGTTCCCTACAACTGTTTTTACCACTTGGCTGGTGGAGTGTTCACCATCCTTACTGCATTTCTCTATTCAGCTACCACCAGCTTGGCAGCCCACATAGTTAATACAAATTCTATCAGCATATTTCACATCTCCTTTTATCATACAACTCAAATCTTATTACTAGCTCATTGTACCGCAGTAGGGATTTAGATTGTTTTATAACCATTTTCTCAAATGCTGGGCACTTTATAAATGTATGACTTTTATGGCAAATCAATACATTTTATCCACCTATTATTCAGCAGGGGACATACCTTACTGCATACACTATGCTATTAACATTAACTTTTCAATCCAGGGGAAATTTTAAAATAAAAAAAAAATTCCTAGTTTAAGACAGGAATGAGGAAATAGAGAAAGAAGAGTTGGGATTCAGGAATAAAGTAGAAAGAGTCATAAGTACAACAAGATTTTGCTTTTTTCCGTAATGCAATCAAATTACATGAACCAGCAGAGATCCTTATTTCTCTCAAAAATTATTAGAATGGTTGGTTTAGGACAGTGGTTTTCAACAGAGGATGATTTTTTCCTCCCTCCCAAGGGACGCTTAGCCATGTCCGGAGACACTTTTGGTTGTCACACTGAGGAGGAGGTATTACTGAGTGTGTAGAGGTCAGGGATGCAGCTAAACCCCTTACCATACACAGGACACACCACCTTACAGCAGAGAAGATCCAGCCCCAATGTCAATAGTGCCAAGGTTGAGAGACCAGGTTCAAAACATGGAGCTTCATAATTTTACCCCTGTTCATGCTAAGCCAGACCCTCAAATAGAGGTTTTAAAATTTTTGTGTATTTATATTATTTTCAAATTTCAAATAAATCATTAAAGATGCCTTTTTATATACTTGCAAAATGGCTAATAATATTATCTAACTCTTTGGAGAATATGAACAACCTGGTAATGCTGACTTATCAAAATGCCAGTGACTGGTTAAAGTTGAGTTGCTTAGACATAGCTCATAAACCTATTAGGGAATCAACTTTAACCATTCAAAATGTCTTACGAGTCACACACTGGAGTGAAATTGTTGATGAGCAATGTGCTTAATCTTGGTTTCTTCATAAACAAGTGATTTGCTAATTGACCAGCAAAGGGCTTTGTTAGATTAACAAATAGAATTGAAATTATTAATTTAGTTACTGTTTTAAAATTGCAAATCCCCCCCCCCCAGCTTTATTTAATTTGGCCAAACACCTACATATCATTTTAGGACAATTACCCACTACTTAAGTTTCAAATTTATATATCGTGTGTTTTATTTGTTTTATTAATGCCTAGCTCTTGTGCTAATTTTAGGAAGTGAATAGTTTGCCTAGAGCAGATATTAGAAGATTAAACCCTTCAAACTTTTTAAAATAATAGGGAGAATTTAAGTGACTGGAGGTATAACCGTTCAAATCAGTGTTACCCAATATATTGGCTAAGAAATCCTGAGGTCTTCAGACTAGTTGAAAGCGGTCTTCAGTATATGTACACCATAAACAACTGTTTAATACTCGTAACAAAGTGATGATCGCTAGCACTTATTGACCAACGGTTACATCCTAAGAACTTTAAATGCATCAATATCACTTTGTAACGTCTCCAGTAGGCTGACAGTATACTCTCCCCACCTTGAAGGCAAGAAACATGGGACTTGTTGAGAGAGGTTGTAACTTCCTCCAGGTAACACATTTGCTAAGAGGAACAGCTGCATTTGTCTGTCTCAGTCCTGAGTTCTCCACCAATCTGCTATACATAAACATGTTTGCGATTTTTAAATATACAAATTTGAAAAGCATTACTGAACATACAGTATTCTATGTATTCAGTTCTCAAGGTATTGAAAAATAAGACTCCACACAAAGTTTTAGCTTTATAAAGACTGAGAGCCATGGTAATAAATTTCTCCTCTCCCTTATTTATGCTTATCAATTATTCATGCAGCATGCAGTGTTAGAAATGGTTGATGAGATCTCAGCTCACACAAGCACATTCAGTAACTTAATCATCGATCACGAAACAACACATGACTATTCTACCTTTGTCTCTAGCTTTAAGTTTCTACTTCAATTAATATCGCTTCCAGACATATTACTGTACCTATTAAAAAATAAGCAATTGTTTTTTGCAGGGCTGTGTAATTTAATTGAACCAGGATATGTGTCTCCCTCGCAGACTAATTAGGTCCTCAACCAGTCTTTTGTGTGATGAGAATATTAGGACTCCAAATAGAAAAAAATATTCATCAGCATGGCTAGCTGTGAAGTCTGGGGAAGCAGTGGAATGTACTGCAGTTCTTAGGAGCTGGAGCCCTTGGCAATAGAAGGAAATGTAATGGACTTATTTTCCAGTGTTGGTAGCCCCCATAATGTTTGTGTCCTGTGGTAACTCAGCATATATTTAAAAAGAATCAGTGGAACTCACTTCATTTCCTGCCTGTTTCATCTTCAGACTGCTTTAACTTTCGATTATTTTCACATGGAGCTGAAACCTAGCTCTTGGAACTGTCTGTTCTTTTATAAGCCCAACAGAAGCTACCTGATTAGACCAGGACTAATTTATTAATTTCTGCCCCAGCCTTTGAGCTGGCAACAAGTGACACAGACAAGTGTTCCTTTCCAAGCCCTGCTCAATTGCATAGGCCTGAGCAAAGGAAGTTGTCTTTGATTTAAGCCACTAAGTTTTGGGGTGGTTTGTTATACAGCAATAGCTAGCTAAAACAATTAAACTAACATAAATTTTTAACATTCATTCATTCATCCATTCGGCAATTATTTATTAAGCACCTACTAAGTGTCAGGGCTGTTCTAGTTGCTGGGTATTTAGCTTTAAGGAAAAAAAATCTTCCTCATGGAAGATTATATTGCAGTGGAGAGAGACAAAATTAATGTACAGAGAGAGAAAGATTATAAAACATAAATATGAACATCAAATGATGGAAAGGAAAATAAAAAGAATAGTGGGCAGAGATTGACAGAGGTGAGGTCTCAAGGAGCAAGTCAAGTTGGTATCTGGAACCAGAGTGTTCCAGGCAAAAGGGAAGCAAGTGCAAAGGCAGGCATGCGTCTGGTTTATCTCAGGGAAAACAAGGAGGCTGAGATGACTGCAGTGCAGTGGGCAGAAGGGAGAATCCTAAGAGACTGGGTCAGAATGGTACGCTGGAGGCCAGGAATCTGCATCACCTTGTGTGTGAGATGGGAAGCCATGAGGGGTTTGATGAAGTAGTGACTGGGTATGACTGACATTTAGAAGGATGACTGATGAGGGCCTTTATTTATTGTATGACAGGCATTGTCCCTACTGCTTTACACTTATTAACACATTTAGTCTTCACTACTGTGTCAGATAATACTATTGTTTTACTTCATTGTAAATTTTTATGTGATCACGTAGTACACCTAGCAAATGATACTTCGATTTAGTTTTCAATAAATGTATTTAGGTTTAAAAAATCAGTTAAGGGACTTCCATGGTTGCGCAGTGGTTAAGAATCCGCCTGCCAATGCAGGGCGCACGGGTTCGATCCCTGGTCTGGGAAGATCCCACATGCCGCGGAGCAACTAAGCCCGTGCGCCACAACTACTGAGCCCACAGGCCACAACTACTGAGCCCACGGGCCACAACTACTGAAGCCTGTGTGCCTAGAGCCCGTGCTCTGCAACAAGAGAAACCACCACGATGAGAAGCCAGCGCACCGCAACGAAGAGTAGCCCCTGCTCGCCGCAACTAGAGAAAGCCCGCGCAGCAACAAAGACCCAACGTAGCCAGAAATAAATAAATAAAATAAAATAAATAAATTTATTTTAAAAATCAGTTAAGACATCAATTAAGTGATAGTACATGGTTATATAAGAGGTCATGAAAGTGATAGGCAAAAAGATTGAAGTTTGAGAACCACAGGTCTAGAGTAGCACTTCCCAAAATGTAATATGCATTCAGTTCACCTAAAGAGCTTGTTAAATACAGATTCTGATCCAGTAGGTCTGGGGTGGGCCAAGGTGCTGTATTTTTAACTAACACCCAGATGATGCTGCTGGTCTGTGGACTCAGCTTTGGAACTTAGATCCCATGGATGCAGGATCTAGGAGCCTGTCAGCTACTTACCCAAATCCATTCAACAGCTGAAGAAAATTAGGGGAGAGTCAAGCTGAACCCTGGTTACTTGGACTCTCGTGCAACATTCATTGCATGTAATGCTAACTCATCTGATAATGTTGATGCAAAATATTCATCAATGATATATCTGAAGAAACTTCCAGGACTCCTATATTTTCCCACAGGTGCTAAATGAGGAAAAATTTAAAACCACTTTTAAAAACACAAATCCTCCAAACAATATACTTTACATCAGCTCCTAACAATTATTTCCCTTCTATTGAAGGACAGAGATTTCTTCCCATCAGGACCTGCAACATATAATTTGATCTAATGCAATGACAGCTGACTCACCTCCCTTTTAAGGGACTTGTTAGGATGGCCATTTCTTAATTACTTTTTTTTTTTAATTTTTTTTTTAATATGGACCATTTTTTTAAAGTCTTTATTGAATTTGTTACAATACTGCTTCCGTTTTATGTTTTGGTTTTTTGGCCACAAGGCATGTGGGCTCTTTAGCTCCCCAGACAGGGACTTGAACCCACACCCCCTGTATTGGAAGGCTAAGTCTTTAACCACTGGACCGCCAGGGAAGTCCCTCTTAATTACTTTTTAACCGAATCTTTTAATTCCTCACTCACCTTATTGGATCAAATGCCTTCAGATGGTCATAAAAACTCTTATTTCTCTGTTAGACAATCAGACCCATTCACCTCTGAACACTGAACGTGTCAGCTAAAACAAGCGACAGTCTGACATGACACTGCTCGCTACAGTAAAAGCCAAGCAGCCATTCATGTTCCACAGCTGCCACGTCCCCTCTATAAAATATTCATTCATGCTGTGTCATTCTTTATTCAGCTGCCAAAAATGAAACAGCTGAGGAACCTTCAAGTCATCAGGATGTAACCGTTGCCCATACAGACATGTCAACACATCTACAATTAATTTGAGGGTAGTGGGGACAAAGGCCCTTGCACTGCTGTCAATACTTTTAAAAATGATTAGGAAAACGTTGCCTGGCAATACCTTCAGACCACCTCGACTTTCATTCACCCACAGTTGTGAGAATGAGATTACATACGTTGGGAAGAAACTTTTTTTTTTAATTAAAATTTAATTTAAATTGAAACCCATGCTGGCTGCACAGCAGGCGAAGATCACAGCCCCACCCTGGACACCTCATAGTCCAGTAGCAGGGATTTTACAGGCAAAACAGAAACTGAAGCTTTATCTGGCCAGAAACTTTTGATTAATCACATCTACTCACTTTGGCCTGGCCTTAACTCCCACAGATAGTCAACAATTCCCAGAGAAGTGTTTGGGATTTATTCCAACCCAGCAAAGAATCACGATCAACTCAAATCACCCTAACAGTGAGGGAAGAGAATCATCATAATTTTCAAATAACATCATGTCATTGTTACTACTTTTCCGTGTTTTGTAGGTTAATTTATTGCCTTGATGAAAGAAAATTGTCCTTAATTCCTCCTTTAAGGTTCAAAGAGTGTAAATATATTTCTCCCTTGCCCCCAAGTGGAAACATGAATGAAGGGAATTATGAATTAAAACTGTATCAGTTAGTTATCAGTTGTAGAAGAATGCTACACACACACACACACACACACACACAGACATACACACACACACAAACACAACCGAATTCATTGCCTTAGAACAAAAATAATTATTCTCGTGGGTAAGATTTAAGTCCACTGGGGCATGGTTACTCTAGGCTGGGCTGGGCTGGGCAGCAGGGGGCAGGCTGCCACCCAGAGTGGACCAGGGTATACTCAGGGCTGGGTGACTGACTCTTTTCCACATGTCTCTCATCCTTCTTGGACGAGTGATCTCGCCAGACACGTGCCTCTTGTGGCAGTGTCAGAGGCCCAAGAGGAAAAGCAGAAACGTGCAAAGCTCAGAACTGCCATGTTGACACTTCCCAAGGGCTATTGGCCAAAGCAAGTAGAGCTCAGAGTTAAAATATAAGGATTAAACAACAGCAAGGGGGCAAGTGCTTGGAGAAGAGAAGAACAGGGACCATTCCTTCAATCGACCACCTTAGCTACCACTTCCTGCCCTTGTGCGTCCACTACAGAAAGTGAATGTGGGACTCCACACTCCATGCATTCTAGGCCAAGGAGAGGAAAGTTGCTCCATTTCCTCCTCCTTCTATAGGCAGTCTCCCCTCTGCTGTTTAGGGCACTCTTTTTCCGGTCTATCATCATGAAAACTGAAGTTGCTCTCAAATGAAAATAATGATTGCCTCCCAACAGAATAGAGAAAATATTAAACTATGTGCAGAGGAATAAATGCATTCCTTCTTCTCTCTTTAAGAACTTTTCCTGGGAAGCAGATATTGTGTGTTCACTGAGGTCCAAGCTTCTCTCTCAGTACTTCTGAGCGACACAAATAGCAGTGTCTCATCAGCGCCTGTGGAGGAATCTTCCAAATGGTGAACTAGTCAGCTAAGATGTATGGAAAAGTCCATGTGCAACTCCTTTTCCATCAATACAAATAAATTCTCCCAATTGTCCCCAGTCTTGGTACATGTGCAGAGAATGTGCTGGTTTTGTGGTAGAATTTAAATTAATAGGTGTGACCTTCCAGTGACTTGTCCTGTGTTCTCATAAATTTCTTCTGTTTGCTAACGATGCTCCAGTGAGAGACATTCTGGAAGTTTCTAACATGAAAACCCACAAATTTGGCATGATTTTATATTTCTAGGAGTCTATTAAAAATAAAATAAGACAGAGACTAACTTTCCAAGGTGACTTTGTGCTTTGGTGGTGTTTAGAAATTATTCCTAAAATATATTTTGGAGTTAAATCTTTCCCTTTCTTCCAAAAGTAAATTATTTGGTGGTTATTAAACATCAAATAAGTCCCTGACAAATTGTTGATGAATGCTTCCTGCAGACCCAGCTGTGTGAACATCATTGCTGGTGGGGAAATAAGAATGTTTTCTAATGCCTTGTGGAGCCCAAGCTGCAAAACTAATATTTCTATGTTCATTTCTTTCTGTTTTCTTCTGCTATATATGATATTGGAGGCACAGCAGCAGGAATTTGACAGGAAGGGAATATTTAAAACACACACTAAATGGCTTGCTCATCTCTAGTATGTCAGTTCATTTGTGGGAATCTGTCAGCCATTGGCATCAACCGTCCTCTTTGAGTTCTCAGTTTTGTTCGCACTTCCTAAAATAAAACGAATATACTCATTACACAGCATATTAAATTCTGCAAATTACACCTGGTTGAACTCTAATATCTAGGGGAGCTTCCCTCCCTGGAATACACACTGCCTGCCTTCAGGGACCCTGTCCATTTTCTTTCTTCTTATAGCCAGTATTTTGCACATTGTAGGTACTCAAAACATATCAGTTGACTAAATAAATGAATGGTGGCTACATATCACCACTTCTGTTCTGAAACTATTTCAGCCTGTTGAGAAAGCTTCTTGGCCATGTGAAGAATCACTGACTATGGAGAAAATGTTTTAACTCCTTAGTTGGCATTCAAGGCTTTCCACATTCTAGTTGTACCAATCCTGTAGTCGCCGTATACTAGGTGCTACTCCTTAGCAGGGAATCAGTGCAGGGTAGCAATTAAAGGTGAGTGTCGGTGTCCTTTTAAGTCCTGGTTCAAATCACAGCTCCATTTCCATTGGCTGTTCTGGTTTGAGAAAGTTATTCAGCCTCTCCCATCCTCAGTTTCTTCATCTATTAGAGAAAATAATAACAAAAACTTTATCTGGTCCTTGTGAGGATTAAAGGTATTAGTATATGCGCAGCCAGTATGTTGAACAAATATAAATGTGGTTGTAATCAAAATTCAATTTTATTTGCTCCTGTTGTCCTTTCCAATTTCCTTTTTTTTTTTTTTTTTTTTTTTTTTGGTATAATACGGTTTTATACCAACACTGGCAAAAATTTAGGGGCCAAAGTGGAATCAACCTACTAGGCCAGGCCAGGTTCAAGTTTGGGAAATAATCATTACTGAAAATTTTGTTTAGAAAGCTAACAGAAACTAGTCGTTAAGAACATGGGCCCCAAAAACAGATCAAGTGGGCTCGAATCATAATTCTGCCACGGATTAGGTGGGACATGTTACTTAAGGTCACCATGCCTCAGTTTTCTCATCTGTAAAATGAGGTTTATAATAGTGTGCTTTTTATGAAGATAGAATGAGTTAATGCACAGAGAACTTACAACTGTATGTGGGACACAGTAGACACTATATCATGTTAGTCATTAATTTCCCCCAACAGAAAAGCATTTCTTTCCCATATGTGTTGTGTTCTTTTATTCTCTCATACCCACACATTCTAAACCAGAAATAATAATAATGATAATAACAGTAAATGAGTAATAACAACACAGGTAAACTGCACTTAACATGTCATTCACTATGCTAAGTGCTTTTCATACAGTTTCTCTTTTAATTTTCAGAACAAGCCTATGAGGTAGAAATAATTAGCCCAGGGTCTAATTTTTTACAGCAGAGGAAACTATGATTCATTTACAGAAGAGGTAGGAATCTGTACATGGTACCAAAATGCAAGTAATGGATCTGGGATTTGAAGACTGGTTTCTCTGATTCCAAAGCCTCTCTTTTAATCGCTACGCTCCATTGCCTAAATCTTCAATTACAGATAATTTTTTAGAGTAAATTATAGTATAGGCACACAAGGGGACACTGTACAGTTATAAAAAGTAGTGTTATAGAAGTATGATTAGTTAGATGAAAAGAGGGACAAGGTATAATCTTTGAAAAAGAAACAGATTGCAAAATAGAACGCGTATTCTGATAACGTTTTTCTTAAAAATTGCAAATATGTGTGTACTCAGAAAAAACGGAAGCTGCTTATAAAAAGGAGAATAATGATCTTCTCTCAATGAGGGGTTGGATATTATCTTTTAAACAGCTATTTTAAAAATAAACATTTATTCCACAGGAAACCCATTTTTCTTTAAATCACTTACTTTTGTATATGGCTGTGATGAAAATGCGTGTAGCCAAATAGAAGCATGCCTCAAAGAAATAGTTCAAAAATGCGAAAGTGTTCATGCTACAGTGGATATGCTATGAATATGCTCTTCACTATGATCCCAGTTTAGTTAATTTTTCAAAATCAATATTATTTTATATCTTACTAAGAGCAAAATATTATGTGTTGGAAATCTCTGGATATGGAATTCTGAGTTATTTTTTTCTCACACTTTTTTTATACCTTTCTAATTTTCTGGAAATAATTGTAGAACAAAAAGAAGAGCTAATATTAAGTGTGTGTGCCTGTGTATGTGTGTATACTTATTTTGTGCTAGACAATGTCCTAAATGCTTTCCATGCTTATGTCATTTAAGCCTACCATGGAGTAGATACTACAAATACATTTTTTTTTTTAAACATCTTTATTGGAGTATAATTGCTTTACAATGGTGTGTTAGTTTTTGCTTTACAACAAAGTGAATCAGCTATACATATACATATGTTCCCATATTTCTTCCCTCTTGAATCTCCCTCCCTCCCACCCTCCCTATCCCACCCCTCTAGGTGGTCACAAAGCACCGAGCTGATCTCCCTGTGCTATGCGGTTGCTTCCCACTAGCTATCCATTTTACATTTGGTAGTGTATATATGTCCATGCCACTCTCTCACCCTGTCACATCTTACCCCTCCCCCTCCCCATATCCTCAAGTCCATTCTCTAGTAGGTCTGTGTCCTCATTCCCGTCTTGCCACTAGGTTCTTCATGACCTTTATTTTCCCTTAGATTCCATATATATGTGTTAGCATACTGTATTTTTCTCTTTCTGACTTACTTCACTCTGTATGACAGACTCTAACTCCATCCACCTCACTACAAACACCTCCATTTCATTTCTTTTTATGGCTGAGTAATACTCCATTGTATATATGTGCCACATCTTCTTTATCCATTCATATGTCAGTGGACACTTAGGTTGCTTCCATGTCCTGGCTATTGTAAATAGAGCTGCAATGAA
Source organism: Eubalaena glacialis (assembly GCF_028564815.1). Taxonomy (NCBI): domain Eukaryota; kingdom Metazoa; phylum Chordata; class Mammalia; order Artiodactyla; family Balaenidae; genus Eubalaena; species Eubalaena glacialis. The sequence goes on along the minus strand of NC_083728.1, from coordinate 7,464,363 downwards.
CATTGTGGTACATGACTCTTTTTGAATTATGGTTTTCTCAGGGTATATGCCCAGTAGTGGGATTGCTGGGTTGTATGGTAGTTCTATTTTTAGTTTTTTAAGGAACCTCCATACTGTTCTCCATAGTGGCTGTATCAATTTACATTCCCACCAACAGTCCAAGAGGGTTCCCTTTTCTCCACACCCTCTCTAGCATTTATTGTTTCTAGATTTTTTGATGATGGCCATTCTGACCGGTGTGAGATGATACCTCATTGTAGTTTTGATTTGCATTTCTCTAATGATTAATGATGTTGAGCATTCTTTCATGTGTCTGTTGGCAATCTGTATATCTTCTTTGGAGAAATGTCTATTTAGGTCTTCTGCCCATTTTTGGATTGGGTTGTTTGTTTTTTTGTTATTGAGCTGCATGAGCTGCTTGTAAATCTTGGAGATTAATCCTTTGTCAGTTGCTTCATTTGCAAATATTTTCTCCCATTCTGAGGGTTGTCTTTTGGTCTTGTTTATGGTTTCCTTTGCTGTGCAAAAGCTTTTAAGTTTCATTAGGTCCCATTTGTTTGTGTTTTTATTTCCATTTCTCTAGGAGCTGGGTCAAAAAGGATCTTGCTGTGATTTATGTCATAGAGTGTTCTGCCTATGTTTTCCTCTAAGAGTTTGATAGTGTCTGGCCTTACACTTAGGTCTGTAATCCATTTTGAGTTTATTTTTGTGTATGGTGTCAGGGAGTGTTCTAATTTCATACTTTTACATGTACCTGTCCAATTTTCCCAGCACCACTTATTGAAGAGGCTGTCTTTTCTCCACTGTATATGCTTGCCTCCTTTATCAAAGATAAGGTGACCATATGTGCGTGGGCTTATCTCTGGGCTTTCTCTCCTGTTCCATTGATCTATATTTCTGTTTTGGTGCCAGTACCAAACTGTCTTGATTACTGTAGCTTTGTAATATAGTCTGAAGTCAGGGAGCCTGATTCCTCCAGCTCCATTTTTCGTTCTCAAGATTGCTTTGGTTATTCGGGGTCTTTGGTGTTTGCATAGAAATTGTGAAATTTTTTGTTCTAATTCTGTGAAAAATGCCAGTGGTAGTTTGATAGGGATTGCATTGAATCTGTAGATTGCTTTGGGTAGTAGAGTCATTTTCACAATGTTGATTCTTCCAATCCAAGAACATGGTATATCTCTCCATCTATTTGTATCATCTTTAATTTCTTTCATCAGTGTCTTATAATTTTCTGCATACAGGTCTTTTGTCTCCTTAGGTAGGTTTATTCCTAGATATTTTATTCTTTTTGTTGCAATGGTAAACGGGAGTGTTTTCTTAATGTCACTTTCAGATTTTTCATCATTAGTGTATAGAAATGCAAGAGATTTCTGTGCATTAATTTTGTATCCTGCTACTTTACCAAATTCATTGATTAACTCTAGTAGTTTTCTGGTAGCATCTTTAGGATTCTCTATGTATAGTATCATGTCATCTGCAAACAGTGACAGCTTTACTTCTTCTTTTCCGATTTGGATTCCTTTTATTTCTTTTTCTTCTCTGATTGCTGTGGCTAACACTTCCAAAACTATGTTGAATAATAGTGGTGAGAGTGGGCAACCTTGTCTTGTTCCTGATCTTAGTGGAAATGGTTTCAGTTTTTCACCATTGAGGACAATGTTGGCTGTGGGTTTGTCATATATGACCTTTATTATGTTGAGGAAAGTTCCCTCTATGCCTACTTTCTGCAGGGCTTTTATCATAAATGGGTGTTGAATTTTGTCAAAAGCTTTTTCTGCATCTATTGAGATGATCATATGGTTTTTCTCCTTCAATTTGTTAATATGATGTATCACGTTGATTGATTTGCGTATATTGAAGAATCCTTGCATTCCTGGAATAAACCCCACTTGATCATGGTGTATGATCCTTTTAATGTGCTGTTGGATTCTGTTTGCTAGTATTTTGTTGAGGATTTTTGCATGTATGTTCATCAGTGATATTGGCCTGTAGTTTTCTTCCTTTGTGACATCTTTGTCTGGTTTTGGTATCAGGGTGATGGTGGCCTCGTAGAATGAGTTGGGGAGTGTTCCTCCCTCTGCAATATTTTGGAAGAGTTTGAGAAGGATAGGTGTTAGCTCTTCTCTAAATGTTTGATAGAATTCGCCTGTGAAGCCATCTGGTCCTGGGCTTTTGTGTGTTGGAAGATTTTTAATCACAGTTTCAATTTCAGTGCTTGTGATTGGTCTGTTCATATTTTCTATTTCTTCCTGGTTCAGTCTTGGCAGGTTGTGCATTTCTAAGAATCTGTCCATTTCTTCCAGGTTGTCCATTTTATTGGCATAGAGTTGCTTGTAGTAATCTCTCATGATCGTTTGTATTTCTGCAGTGTCAGTGGTTACTTCTCCTTTTTCATTTCTGATTCTATTAATTTGAGTCTTCTCCCTTTTTCTCTTGATGAGTCTGGCTAATGGTTTATCAATTTTGTTTACCTTCTCAAAGAACCAGCTTTTAGTTTCATTGATTTTTGCTATTGTTTCCTTCATTTCTTTTTCATTTATTTCTGATCTGATCTTTATGATTTCTTTCCTTCTGCTAGCTTTGGGGTTTTTTTGTTCTTCTTTCTCTAATTGCTTCAGGTGCAAGGTTAGGTTGTTTATTCGAGATGTTTCCTGTTTCTTGAGGTAGGCTTGTATTGCTATAAACTTCCCTCTTAGCACTGCTTTTGCTGCATCCCATAGGTTTTGGGTCGTCGTGTCTCCATTGTCATTTGTTTCTAGGTATTTTTTGATTTCCCCTTTGATTTCTTCAGTGATCGCTTCGTTATTAAGTAGTGTATTGTGTAGCCTCCATGTGTTTGTATTTTTTACAGATCTTTTCCTGTAATTGATATCTAGTCTCATAGCGTTGTGGTCGGAAAAGATACTTGATACGATTTCAATTTTCTTAAATTTACCAAGGCTTGATTTGTGACCCAAGATATGATCTATCCTGGAGAATGTTCCATGAGCACTTGAGAAAAATGTGTATTCTGTTGTTTTGGGGTGGAATGTCCTATAAATATCAATTAAGTCCATCTTGTTTAATGTATCATTTAAAGCTTGTGTTTCCTTATTTATTTTCATTTTCGATGATCTGTCCATTGGTGAAAGTGTGGTGTTAAAGTCCCCTACTATGATTGTGTTGCTGTCGATTTCCCCTTTTATGGCTGTTAGTATTTGCCTTATGTACTGAGGTGCTCCTATGTTGGGTGCATAAATATTTACAATTGTTATACCTTCCTCTTGGATCGATCCTTTGATCATTATATAGTGTCCTTCTTTGTCTCGTGTAATAGTCTTTATTTTAAAGTCTATTTTGTCTGATATGAGAATTGCTACTCCAGCTTTCTTTTGATTTCCATTTGCATGGAATATCTTTTTCCATCCCCTCACTTTCAGTCTGTATGTGTCTCTAGGTCTGAAGTGGGTCTCTTGTAGACAGCATATATATGGGTCTTGTTTTTGTATCCATTCAGCCAGTCTGTGTCTTTTGGTGGGAGCATTGAATCCATTTACATTTAAGGTAATTATCGATATGTATGTTCCTACTCCCATTTTCTTAAATGTTTTGGGTTTGTTATTGTAGGTGTTTTCCTTCTCTTGTGTTTCTTGCCTAGAGAAGTTCCTTTAGCATTTGTTGTAAAGCTGGTTTGGTGGTGCTGAACTCTCTCAGCTTTTGCTTGTCTGTAAAGGTTTTAATTTCTCCATCAAATCTGAATGAGATCCTTGCTGGGTAGAGTAATCTTGGTTGTAGGTTTTTCTCCTTCATCACTTTAGGTATATCCTGCCACTCCCTTCTGGCTCGCAGAGTTTCTGCTGAAAGATCAGCTGTTAACCTTATGGGGATTCCCTTGTGTGTTATCTGTTGTTTTTCCCTTGCTGCTTTTAATATGTTTTCTTTATATTTAATTTTTGACAGTTTGATTAATATGTGTCTTGGTGTGTTTGTCCTTGGATTTATCCTGTATGGGACTCTCTGTGCTTCCAGGACTTGATTAACTATTTCCTTTCCCATATTAGGGAAGTTTTCAACTATAATCTCTTCAAATATTTTCTCAGTCCCTTTCTTTTTCTCTTCTTCTTCTGGGACCCCTATAATTCGAATGTTGGTGCATTTAATGTTGTCCCAGAGGTCTCTGAGACTGTCCTCAGTTCTTTTCATTCTTTTTTCTTTATTCTGCTCTGCAGTAGATATTTCCACCATTTTATCTTCCAGGTCACTTATCCATTCTTCTGCCTCAGTTATTCTGCTATTGATCCCATCTAGAGTATTTTTAATTTCATTTATTGTGTTTTTCATCATTGCTTGGTTCCTCTTTAGTTCTTCTACGTCCTTGTTGAATGTTTCTTGCATTTTGTCTATTCTATTTCCAAGATTTTGGATCATCCTTACTATCATTATTCTGAATTCTTTTTCAGGTAGACTACCTATTTCCTCTTCATTTGTTAGGACTGGTGTGTTTTGACCCTGCTCCTTCATCTGCTGTGTGTTTTTCTGTCTTCTCATTTTGCTTATCTTACTGTGTTTGGGATCTCCTTTTCACAGGCTGCAGGTTCGTAGTTCCCGTTGTTTTTGGTATCTGTCCCCAGTGGCTAAGGTTGGTTCAGTGGGTTGTGTAGGCTTCCTGGTGAAGGGAACTAGTGCCTGTGTTCTGGTGGATGAGGCTGGATCTTGTCTTTCTGGTGGGCACGTCCACGTCTGGTGGTGTGTTTTGGGGTGTCTGTGGCCTTATTATGATTTTAGGCAGCCTCTCTGCTAATGGATGGGGCTGTGTTCCTGTCTTGCTAGTTGTTTGGCATAGGGTGTCCAGCACTGGAGCTTGCTGGTCGTTGAGTGAAGCTGGGTCTTGATGTTGAGATGGAGATCTCTGAGAGATTTTCGCCGTTTGGTATTACGTGGAGCTGGGAGGTCTCTTGTGGACCAGTGTCCTGAAGTTGGCTCTCCCACCTCAGAGGCACAGCCCTGATGCCTGGCTGGAGCACCAAGAGCCTTTCATCCACACGCCCAAGTACGTGGGGAGTTTCTTGCCTTTTGGGAGGTCTGACGTCTTCTGCCAGCGTTCAGTGGGTGTTCTGTAGGAGCAGTTCCACGTGTAGATGTATTTCTAATGTATCTTTTCCGTGGAGCAGAGGGGCCGGTGCCCAGAGGCTCACTGCCCTGCCGAGCCGTGGAGGGCTGCTGTCAGCATGGAGCACGCTGAGGATTACGCGTCCCTGTCTCTGTGACCAGACCTTTCGGCGGCTCGGACCAACTCTACAAATACATTTTATACTTGTGATAATTAAGGCTGAGACTAAGTAACTTGTTCAAGATCATGTAGCTAATACGTGACAGAGCCAGAATTTTAACTCAATCTATAAAAACCAAAAGCCTGGCCCACAAAATGTTTGATTATTTCCTTTCCCCCAATGCACTGTTATCCTGGTTTAAAAAAAAAACAAAACAAAAAAAAGTGGGTCCCTTTGGAGAAGACTGGGAGAAAGATTAACGGTATATAATATTTGACTGAGATAAGGGATGCCCAGATGGCTAGTGAAACATTGTTCCAGGTGTGCCTACTAGGGTGTTTCTGGAAGAGATTATTAGCATTTGAATCAACAGACTAAATGAACAGCGTCATCCTCACTGTGGCAGGTGGACATCACCCAATCCACTGAAATCCCAAATAGAATTAAAAAGGTGGAGGAAGGGCAATTTCACTCTTTCTCCTTGAACTGAGACATCCTTCTCCTCTGCCCTCAGACATTGGCACTCGTGGTTGATAGGTTTTCAGGCCCAGACTAGGATTTATAGCATCTGCACTGATTCTCAGGCCTTTGGATTTGGACTGAATTATACCATCGGCTTTCTTGGTTCTCTAGCTTACAGACAGCAGACGGTAGGACTTCTCAGCTTCCATAACTAAATGAACCAATTCCTATAATAAATCTCCTCTTAAATATATCCATATATATCCTATTGGCTTTGTTTCTCTGGTGAACCCTGCCTAATACATGGAGGCCAGGAAGTCTGAGATCAAGGGAGCAGCAGATGAGGTGTCCGGTGACAGCCCATTTCCTGGCTTGAAGATGCCCATCTCTTCATTATATCCTCCCCTGGCACAGAGCAGAGAGCAGACGTAAGCTCGGGAGTCTTTTCTTACAAGGGCAGTGACCCCGTTCTTCAGGGCTCTGCCCTCATTACCTAACTACTTCCCAGTGGCCTCACCACCAAATGCCATCAGACTGGGGGTTAGGATTTCAACATATGAATTCTGAGAGGACACAAACATCCATTTCATAGCAGGGGGTAAGTGGGGGGAGTTAAGCTGATGTGAGAGGTTGTACATCTGTGTCTGTGCAATTAGTACACCCCCAAATGCACTTCAGATGGCAAATCTGCTTTGGGGAATAAGTGGACAGGGGCTGAAATATATAAATCTACTTTGAAACATACTAGTTAACAACTACACATACATATCTACTATGGGTAGCCCCCATTTTACTAGGACTTGCATTCCTTTTTTTTTTTTTTGGCCGTGCCATGCGGCATGCGGGATCTTGGTTCCCTGACCAGGGATCGAACCTGCACCCCCCGCAGTGGAAGCTCAGAGTCTTAACCACTGGACCTCCAGGGAAGTCCCTTGCATTCTTTAATCTATATATACTTTTGAGTGGGTGTTAAAATTTCAGATGAACTCTGACAAGCATCGTCCACAGTGTTTCTCCAGTTAGTAAGCTGAATAGTTGTCTATCAAGGAAACGTACTCTATTCTCCTTTCAAAAGAGAACAATTTAATGAGTGGCAGGATTTTTTTTTTGGTATGTGAGACATACTTAAGTTGATCTGCCACACCTTAATTTCAATCCAGCTTGTGTGTTATTTTTATATTGTTTCAAAACCACACAGGTGCCATTTCTCAAAATGAGTTGTAACATAATTAATTACTCATCAGTGACTAAGAAAACTTTTCTTCGTCTTCCTTCCTCTACAGAAAGGTTGACATTCATTTTAATAGAGCACAATTTTGAGGCTTGGTTTTTAAGTTTCCTAATTGCATGTGCAAATAAATGGTACACTTCTGCTAAATCAAATAATGGAAACAGGAAATGTCGGTTCACCTCCGTGTAAGATAAATATCATTATGGTTCTCTTATTTCCCTTGAAAGTCTAGGGCCAAATTATAGCACTTAAAGTGGCCAGCAATACTTCAGCACCTCGATGAAAGAAAATGCTTGGATTGAGAGACAATCCAATGTCTTGAATATCTTACAGTCCTAGTTGGCTAGATTGGAGATAAGAATCCTTCCATCCATGCAGTTCTTTGCAGAGTTCTTACATGTAATAATGTGGTCCTTCCATTACCTTTAGCATCAGAGAAATGGATTTTTATGTCCATGTTTTATAGAAATCAAAACCGACATTGTGAGTGATTAAGGTACTAGCTGAAGGTCACATAGCTAATAAATGATGGAGCACAGAGTCAAACGTAGGTATGCAGATTAGAAGGCCACAGCTCATTTTGTGTCCCCAACACCCCTCCCACTTTAGATGGGGTAGACGCAGTAATAAACCAGACACATCCAGTTATAAGAGACAGAAAAACCCAGCCCAACCTGGCTAAAGCCAAAAAGGGGAATCAACTACCTAAGTAATTTTAGAGGCCGCAGGTGAGACTGCTCTAAGACTGGACTTGGTTAGAGGCAGAAATCCTATCATCACAAATACATTTCTCTCCATCTCTCCTCACTTTGTTGGCATTAGTTTCAGGTTCAAAGTGGAGGCACCTAGCCAGTCCACGGCAAAACAGATAACACGCTTCCCAAAGTATTAGCATAAAGCCCAGGATTCTCTGAGATTGGATGACTTGGATCGTGTGCCCACCCCTGGACTCATCACATTGGTCAGAGAGGTGAAATCACACTGATTAGCCAGACCTAGGGCTCCATCCAAACCGTGGGGATTGAAAGTGGAAGAGTGGTTCCCCCAAATGTTTCAGGGTGCTGTTACAAAGAGGAGGATGGATAGTAGACCCTCAAAACAGCAGATACCCACCCATTACAAAGTTAAAAGAGACTGAGACGATCTTACCTGACCCCTGCTGACATCCCCAGAAAGTCTTTTTTTTCCTTTCTTTTTTTAATTAAAGCACATTAAACAGCAATTACATTGCAATATGAAAATTTGTAATTGATTGATCAATTAATAATTAATCTGCTACTATTTCTGGTTAAATGCCTTTCAGTTATAATGTTTTTACTGTATCCTTCTCCCGGGCAGGCTTCTGGAATAGGAAGCAGGCTGATTCAGGTTCAAATCACAGCTCTGCCAATTTCCTAGACTTGGACAAGTTTACCGGCTTCTCTGGGCCACAGTCCCTTCTCTTCATCTGTAAAGTGGAGATGAAAAGAATACTCATCCCATGGGGTTGTTGGGAGAATTCGAGACAATGCATAGAAATTGGCATGTATTAGTGCTCAATAATGTTTGATGTGGTTATTGCTGATGTTGTGTAGTTATTATTGTCATCAATACCCATAGCTGTCACCTCACACTGGTCAGAATGGCCATCATCAAAAAATCCACAAACAATAAATGCTGGAGAGGGTGTGGAGAAAAGGGAACCCTCCTGCACTGTTGGTGGGAATGTAAATTGATACAGCCACTATGGAGAACAGTATGGAGGTTCCTTAAAAAACTAAAAATAGAGCTACCATACGACCCAGCAATCCCATTCCTGGGCATATATCCGGACAAAACCATAATTTGAAAGGAGGCATGCACCCCGATGTTCATTGCAGCACTATTCACAATAGTCAGGACATGGAAGCAACCTAAATGTCCATCAACAGAGGAATGGGTAAAGAAGATGTGGTACATATATACAATGGAATATTACTCAGCTATAAAAAGGAACGAAGTTGGGTCACTTGTAGAGACATGGATGGACCTAGAGACTGTCATACAGAATGAAGTAACTCAGAAAGAGAAAAAACAAATATCGTATAATATCTCATATGTGGAATCTAAAAAAATGGTACAGATGAACTTATTTGCAAAGCAGAAATCGAGTCACAGATGTAGAAAACAAACTTATGGTTACCAAGGGGGGAAGGAGAGAGTGTGGGATGTATTGGGAATTAGGACTGACATATATACACCACTATGTATAAAATAGATAACTAATGAGAACCTACTGTATAGCACAGGGAACCCTACTCAATGCTCCGTGGTGACCTAAATGGGAAGGAAATCTAAAAAAGAGTGGATATATGTATATGTATAACTGATTCACTTTGCTGTACAGCAGAAACTAACACAACATTGTAAAGCAACTATATTCCAATAAAAATTAATTAAATTAAAAAAAATAAAGGTCAGTGGAGGAATAAAAAAATACCCATAGCTGATGGGCACAGTTCCTAAGACTTAATAAGCGATCAATGAATGCTTTTTCTCCTCTACCCAGGCCTCTCCTTACCTAGCATCCCACCAAGACCCAAGAAAGAATAGGTTCAAACACTCTCTTTTACACTACATTCAGGTCAATAATCACAAAAAGAAGCCTTCACACGTTGGTGTGTGTGAAGTCCACACCCCTGGCTATTTGACCACAGTTCTAATTGCTCACTATAATGCTTTTAGAAAATAATTACTTTCTTGCAAACATACTTTGCACTCGGCAAAAAGAGAAATCAATCTTGTATTCTGAATGCCTGAGCTCTCCCCAATATACAGGACAATGCTCAGAATGGAAACAAACATAAACAACAGCAACAGAAAATGCAGAAGACTCGATACGGAGCACACCAATTCTGCACCTCTGGGAAATTAGAGACACAGCCTCTTTTTAATCTAATCTCTCTTTGACTCTAAAGATCAGCTTCATCTGCTTTGTTCCTATGAAAAATTTCAGTTACAGTCAGAATTAAGTTTCCTGACACCGTGTAAATATGGCCCTTGTCCCTGCTCTTACTTGCAACTGTAAATTTGGTCATAAATAGTTGCATACAAATGTTAAACAAATACTCTGGGGGGAAGAAGAGGCAAGGGAAGTTGACTCTAGCTGTCTAAGCAAGTTATATCGATGACCAGCTTGGGTTCATGTCCTTGACCTTTGAAAATCCCCATTGCCTGCGCTACCAGGCACCTCCAATTAAGCCAGGTTTTGTGCAGCTGTGGTTGAATGTCAAGTGGATAAACAGACTCAAAGCAGGAATTGACACTGGATGCTTCCATATTAATGTGACAATATCAGATTTATTTTGGCATTGTTCTTAATACTCTATATGTACATAGAACTTCATGAAATACTTCAATTGTATCTTGTCATTCACTCTTTAAAAAACCCATTAAAGTTGTTTATTGTGTTCATTTCCTTGGAGATGGAAGTAGTAGTTCAGTGAGGTTGAATTAAGTAGTCCAATGTAAGTTTGCTTGTAAGTAAGGAAGCCAGGCAAAAGCAAATATGGAGTCAGTTTAGTATTATAATTAACAGTGAATTTGGGAGCTGGGCTCTACCTGTGTAGTCTGGAGAATGTTAGTTAACATTCTAAGCCTCAGTTTCCACCTTCATAAATGATTATAATGAGGCCTGTCAAGGATTAAGTGAGCTAATACATACAGGGCATCGATAACAGTGCTTAGTTCACAGGAATGGTAATTGTAAAACCACTGCAATAAATGAGGCTTTTAGTATTAGTTATTCTTTTCATCCTCATCCTAGAATTCTTTATGAAATGCATTTTCTTTTTCTGTAGTCAACAACATGTATGTATAGTCCGTAGCACGAGCATTTTCTATAGAGAAGTGAAAATAATTCTTTTTATATCTCTAGCAAAAATATAGTCTCTTAAATTAGTTATTAGTTCATGATGATAGACAAGATGATAGGAAAAAATCTGTAGCACTCACATAACTATTACATTTGAGACCAGGTTTTCTGAGATTATATGTGTAGGTATTTGCTTAATCTGCATTGAAAATTGTTTCCTTCCAAGACAAGCATGTTTGAAATAGCTGGAGAAGTACGTGTAGAGTCTCCTAGATTATTGACTTGAAAAAAATGTTTAAATGTCGAATATCTTCCTGAAACCTTTCTGACAGCATGACAAGTTAAATTTTTCACAAAACAGTTTGGCCTCTAAAATGATCAGTCGCAAAATGCCAAAAGTAATCAGGAGGGATGATTCATGACTTCTACACCTGTTCAGAGGTGGATAGAACCAACAGTGGGTGGCAATTACATCAAAGCAGCCATTTGGACTCTCCTCCTTCTTGGCCAATTAACTCTAAAAAAGATCCTTTGAGTTTGTGAGAAGAATGACTTAGGCCTAACTCGAAAATTTGCAGGTTGGCATACATAGGTATATATTGCAATGTTCTGATCATTAGGAAAAAGAGAGAGAGAAATAAATACTGTAAATAAGTTGTCTTTAACAGAGCTGGCCATTTTTCAAGAGCCAACTCATTACTTTTAGGGGTTCTCAAAGCATGGCACATGGCTCACCTTTGCAAAAGTCATTCAAGATACTTAATAAAGATTCAGATGCCAGGGTTTTGCCTCTGATGTGCTGACTTGGCCTCTTGGAGCACAGGGCCCTGAATCTTAATTTCTAAAAGGAACTCCAAGGGAGACTTGTGCACATTGCATTAAGGTCACTGGCTTTGAAGCACAAAATATAGCAGACGTTAACTGCAGAAGGTGCTGAATAAACTTCTGTGCACATATGCAGTTTTTTTTCTAATTATTCAGTTTTCTTAAAGTCAGTGTTTGGTTGGATTTCAGTACATAATTGCTCAGATTCTTTTCTAAATATGTCTCTTCTCCTTGCATGCACGCTTCCAGGTTTTGTCCTAACCTAGCTCTCAGTGAGAGACAATTCTAAGGACCGTAGCAGGATGTGCAATGTGGAGAGTTGAATCCCTTGTTGCAACGGTCTAATCTGTTGGAAACCAGGGGAGTCAAGCGTTTTTCCTCTCCTGCTGGTAGCAGTTTTCTACTCTTATTTCTCATATATTCACGGTCCTCAGCTCAGTCATTTAGAAAATGGGATTAGAAATAAAATTCCTGAGTGAGTCTGCTTGTAGTTATTTAAGCAAGTCACTAGGCAAGCATGGTAAAACCTTTTTACACTTCTCATTTTAGCCAGGTAAGGACTCTTAGGTATCCTGAAGACACAAGCAGTCATGAGAGTGTGCACATACAGACACATACATACGACTTTGAGATGTCCAATCATAAAATTTTTTTAAATGTACATTATATTGCTATAACATATTACATATAATTACATATAATTATGTGGTATATAGTATATTTATATCACTATATAATATCATGTAATTACATATTATATATTATGATTAATTATACATCCCATATATACCCGAAAAAAAGACAATTTTCCTCCATCTTATATTTTAAAGTCCCTTCATACTTCTTCATCCAGCTATTCCACAGGGGGCCCCAAAGTGTGAAACAGAAGTAATTCTTCTAATGACATTAAGGGGTAGGATGTTCTTCCTCATTCTTGCTTATTAGAAGCAATAATGTTTGCCCCATCCTAACACAGAACGTAAAATGCCCTTTGCTCTCCCTTAATTAAAAATGAAATTCATTTTTTCCAAATCACGAAATTAACACAAGAAGAGAAATTAAATTAAATCTGTGCTGTGCAATTAAGTAAAAAAATTTTTTTCACATTATTTCTCTAGAGTTAATGAAAGGTTAACTGTGCAACAAGGAACCCTCCTTCTGTCTATAAAGATGCTCCATGGAATTATGGGGCCATTCTCCAAAGGCTGGGTTGGGGGAACCCCGGGAGGGCTCAAGAGAGGCTGGTGCTGCCTGAAGCTTTTCAGCCAAGCCCCCTGAAAGCATCCTACCCTCATCTTGTATTCCAAGTCATAACAGGTGCCTAGCATGGGATAGAGGGAACTGAGGTTTGTTGAATGTATTTAATGCATCTATAACATAACAGACATATGTGTTGTTTCATTTAATCCTAGTACTGCCCTACCAGGCAGTTATGACTATCTCCTTGATGATATGAAAATCGAGGGAGGCTAAGCTATTGCTACTTTCCCGAGGTCACAAAGCTGGTAAGTGACAGGAAACAGTTCATCCCAGGTTGGCCTGACCAGGACTTACCTGCCCATTCTATCATGAGGGCTCTAAATCTGAGACACTGCATGCTCTGGCCATCACCTTCCTCAGTGTCCTCATGTTGAACCACACTACCTTTTACTCCTCACTTTCTTGTCCAAGAATTGGCAAACTAAGGCCAAATCCAGCCTACTGACCGTTCTTGCAAATAAAGTTTTATTGGCACACAGCCACCCCATTCATTTACAGTACGTACTGTCTAGGCCTGCTTTTGCTCTGCAACTACAGAGTTGAGTAGTTGAGCTAGACAGGGCTGCTGCACAGCCCATAAAGATTAGAACATTTATTATCTGGCTTTCAAAAAAATTTCTCCATTTTATTCTGATATGTACTAAATATGCAATATGCTTTACATAACTCTAAATACACCTAACATTTTCTTTTAACACAGTATTTTTTTTTAACATCTTTATTGGAGTATAATTGCTTTACATTGTTGCATTAGTTGCTCCTGTATAACAAAGTGAATCAACTATATGTATACATATAGAAACAGTGGTTAGATGCCATGAAGTACGTAGCAATGCCTTAACTGTATGCGTGTTGCCAGGCCCCAGGGCCTCTTCCATCCTTGTCAAGGGGAGTGCTAACCTTCTCTCCTTTCATACAACACTGTTATCTGGCTTTTTACAGAAGTAGTTTGCCAGTCCCTGCTCTTGTCATATTGGCCTCCTCTCTGCCCCAAGATCAGGCCAGTCCTTTTCTCTTGCTTTAATCCTCCCCAAATGCTACTCCTGTTGCCTGGAGTCACTTTCCCTGTATCTTCCTGTGGGGACTCTTGCTCATCTTTCAGGCCTTGCTTCAAATGTCATTTCCCTCAGGGAACTCCGCTGAGCACCCCAGCTAAGCAGTCCTAACTTCATTCCTTGACCTCGTTGTTGTATGTGTTTATGTGCTTTTTTGCGTCGCCAGCCCTAGAATGGAGCTCCCCATTGGTAAGGATGGTATCTATTCATTCATCTCTCACACCCAAGGTCTAGCAGACTATCTGTCATGGAGCAGATGCTCATATAACAAATGAACATTCTAGAAGAAATTCGGCAGAAGATAAACTGTAGCCAGGAATCTTCTCTCTGACTTACTCCAGGAAAGCTCTTCCCTGTTTAAAATAAGAAATACTCTTTTCAGAACCACCGTTACCTAGAGATACAAAACTAGACAGAGTTAAAAATATATTTATAGTTGTAGGAACAGATGTGATTAAGCTGTTGTTCAAAAGGATTAAGCTGAGCAGAAGCAAGAAGAACTACAATCCTGCAACCTGTGGAACAAAAACCACATTCACAGAAAGATAGACAAGATGAAAAGGCAAAGGGCTATGTACCAGATGAAGGAACCAGATAAAACCCCAGAAAAACAACTAAATGAAATGGAGATAGGCAATCTTCCAGAAAAACAATTCAGAATAATGATAATGAAGATGATCCAGGACCTCGGAAAAAGAATGGAGGCAAAGATCAAGAAGATGCAAGAAATGTTTAACAAAGGTCTAGAAGAATTAAAGAACAAACAGAGATGAACAATACAATAACTGAAATGAAAAATACACTGGAAGGAATCAATAGCAGAATAACTGAGTCAGAAGAACAGATAAGTGATTTGGAAGACAGAATGGTGGAATTCACTGCTGCGGAACAGAATAAAGAAAAAAGAATGAAAAGAAATGAAGACAGCCTAAGAGACCTCTGGGACAACATTAAACATAACAACATTCGCATTATAGGGGTCCCAGAAGGAGAAGAGAGAAAGGACCCGAGAAAATATTTGAAGAGATTATAGTCAAAAACTTCCCTAACATGGGAAAGGAAATAGCCACCCAAGTGCAGGAAGCACAGAGAGTCCCATACAGGATAAGCCCAAGGAGAAACACGCCAAGACACATAGTAATCAAATTGGCAAAAATTAAAGACAAAGAAAAATTATTGAAAGCAGCAAGGGAAAAACGACAAATAACATACAAGGGAACTCCCATAAGGTTAACAGCTGATTTCTCAGCAGAAACTCTACAAGCCAGAAGGGAGTGGCATGATATACTTAAAGTGATGAAAGGGAAGAACCTACAAGCAAGATTACTCTACCTGGCAAGGCTCTCATTCAGATTTGATGAAGAAATCAAAAGCTTTACAGACAAGCAAAAGCTAAGAGAATTCAGCACCACCAAACCAGCTCTACAACAAATGCTAAAGGAACTTCTCTAAGTGGGAAACACAAGAGAAGAAAAGTACCTACAAAAACAAACCCAAAACAATTAAGAAAATGGTAATAGGAACATACATGTCAATAATTACCTTAAACGTGAATGGATTAAATGCTCCAACCAAAAGACACAGGCTTGCTGAATGGATACAAAAACAAGACCCATATATATGCTGTCTACAAGAGACCCACTTCAGACCTAGGGACACATACAGACTGAAAGTGAGGGGACGGAAAAAGCTATTCCATGCAAATGGAAATCAAAAGAAAGCTGGAGTAGCAATACTCATATCAGATAAAATAGACTTTAAAATAAAGAATGTTACAAGGGACAAGGAAGGACACTACATAATGATCAAGGGATCAATCCAAGAGGAAGCTATAACAATTATAAATATATCTGCACCCAACATAGGAGCACCTCAATACATAAAGCAACTGCTAACAGCTCTAAAAGAGGAAATCGACAGTAACACAATAACAGTGGGGGACTTTAACACCTCACTTACACCAATGGATCATCCAAACAGAAAATTAGTAAGGAAACACAAGCTTTAAATGACACGATAGACCAGATAGATTTGATTGATATTTATAGGACATTCCATCCAAAAACAGCACATTACACTTTCTTCTCAAGTGCTCATTGAACATTCTCCAGGATAGATCACATCTTGGGTCACAAATCAAGCCTCAGTAAATTTAAGAAATTTGAAATCATATCAAGCATCTTTTCTGACCACTACGCTATGAGATTAGAAATCAATTACAGGGAAAAAAACGTAAAAAACACAAACACATGGAGGCTAAACAATACATTACTAAATAACCAAGAGATCACTGAAGAAATCAAAGAAGAAATCAAAAAATACCTAGAGACAAATGACAATGAAAACACGACGATCCAAAACCTATGGGATGCAGCAAAAGCAGTTCTAAGAGGGAAGTTTATAGCTATACAAGCCTACCTCAAGAAAGAATAAAAATCTCAAACAATCTAACGTTACACCTAAAGAAGGAACTAGAGAAAGAAGAACAAATAAAACCCAAAGTTAGCAGAAGGAAAGAAATCATAAAGACCAGAGGAGAAATAAATGAAATAGAAACAAAGAAAACAATAGCAACGATCAATAAAACTAAAAGCTGGTTCTTTGAGAAGATAAAAAAAATTGATAAACCATTAGCCAGACTCATCAAGAAAAAGAGGGAGAGGACTCAAATCAATAAAATTAGAAATGAAAAAGGAGAAGTTACAACAGACACCTCAGAAATACAAAGCATCCTAAGAGACTACTACAAGCAACTCTATGCCCGTAAAGTGGACAACCTGGAAGAAATGGAAAAATTCTTAGAAAGGTATAACCTTCCAAGACTGAACCAGGAAGAAATAGATAATATGAACAGACCAATCACAAGTAATGAAATTGAAACTGTGATTCAAAATCTTCCAACAAACAAAAGTCCAGGACCAGATGGCTTCACAGGTGAATTCTACCAAACGTTTAGAGAAGAGCTAACACCTATCCTTCTCAAACTCTTCCAAAAAATTGCAGAGGAAGGAACACTCCCAAACACATTCTATGAGGCCACAATCACCCTGATACCAAAACCGGACAATGATACTACAAAAAAAGAAAATTACAGACCAATATCACTGATGAATATAGATGCAAAAATCCTCAACAAAATACTAGCAAACAGAATCCAACAGCACATTAAAAGGATCATACACCATGATCAAGTGGGATTTATTCCAGGGATGCAAGGATTCTTCAATATACGCAAATCAATCAATGTGATACATCATATTAACAAATTGAAGAATAAAAACCATATGATCATCTCAATAGATGCAGAAAAAGCTTTTGACAAAATTCAACACCCATTTATGATAAAAAACTCGAGAAAGTGGGCATAGAGGGAACCTACTTCAACATAATGAGGCCATATATGACAAACCCATAGCAAACATTATTCTCAATGGTGAAAAACTGAAAGCATTTCCTCTAAGATCAGGAACAAGACAAGGATGTCCACTCTCACCACTATTATTCAACATAGTTTTGCAAGTCCTAGCCATGGCAATCAGGGAAGAAAAAGAAATAAAAGGAATACAAATTGGAAAAGAAGAAGTAAAGCTGTCACTGTTTGCAGATGACATGATACTATACCTAGAGAATCCTAAAGATGCCACCAGAAAACTACTAGAGCTAATCAATGAATTTGGTAAAGTAGCAGGATACAAAATTAATGCACAGAAATGTCTTGCATTCCTATACACTAATGATGAAAAATCTGAAAGAGAAATTAAGGAAACACTCCCATTTACCACTGCAACAAAAGAATAAAATACCTAGGAATAAACCTACCTAGGGAGACAAAAGACCTGTATGCAGAAATCTATAAGACACTGATGAAAGAAATTAAAGATGATACCAACAGATGGAGAGACATACCATGTTCTTGGATTGGAAGAATCAATATTGTGAAAATGACTATACGACCCAAAGCAATCTACAGATTCAATGCAATCCCTATCAAATTACCAATGACATTTTTTACAGAACTAGAACAAGAAATCTTAAAATTTCTTTGGAGACACAAAAGACCCCAAATAGCCAAAGCAGTCTTGAGGGAAAAAAATGGAGCTGGAGGAATCAAGACTCCCTG
Organism: Eubalaena glacialis; assembly: GCF_028564815.1. Classification (NCBI taxonomy): domain Eukaryota; kingdom Metazoa; phylum Chordata; class Mammalia; order Artiodactyla; family Balaenidae; genus Eubalaena; species Eubalaena glacialis. The sequence continues at coordinate 7,446,329 of NC_083728.1, read as the reverse complement.
ACTTCAGACTATACTACAAAGCTACAGTAATCAAGACAATATGGTACTGGCACAAAAACAGACGTATAGATTAATGGAACAGTATAGAAAGCCCAGAGATAAACTCACGCATATATGATCACCTTATCTTTGATAAAGGACGCAAGAGTATACAATGAAGAAAAGACAGCCTCTTCAATAAGTGGTGCTGGGAAAACTGGACAGCTATATGTAAAAAATGAAATTAGAACACTCCCTAACACTGTATACAAAAATAAACTCAAAATGGATTAAAGACTTAAATGTAAGGCTAGACCCTATAAAACTCTTAGAGGAAAACATAGGCAGAACACTCTATAACGTAAATCACAGCAAGAATCTTTTTGACTCACCTCCTAGAGAAATGGAAATAAAAACAAAAATCAACAAATGGGACCTAATGAAACTTAAAAGCTTTTGCACAGCAAAAGAAACCATAAACAAGACGAAAAGACAACCCTCAGAATGGGAGAAAATGTTTGCAAACGAATCAATGGACAAAAGATTAATCTCCAAAATATATAAACAGCTCATGCAGCTCAATATTAAAAAAACAAACAACCCAATCAAAAAATGGGCAGAAGACCTAAATAGACATTTCTCCAAAGAAGACATACAGATGGCCAAGAAGCACATGAAAAGCTGCTCAACATCACTAATTATTAGAGAAATGCAAATCATAACTACAATGAGGTATCACCTCTCACCAGTCAGAATGGGCATCATCAGAAAATCTACAAACAACAAATGCTGGAGAGGGTGTGGAGAAAAGGGAACCCTCTTGCACTGTTGGTGGGAATGTAAATTGATATAGCCACTATGGAGAACAGTATGGAGGTTCCTTAAAGAACTAAAAATAGAACTACCATATGACCCAGCAATCCCACTACTGGGCATATACCCAGAGAAAACCATAATTCAAAAAGACACATGCACCCCAATGTTCATTGCAGCACTATTTACAATAGCCAGGTCATGGAAGCAACATAAATGCCCATCGACAGACAAATGGGTAAAGAAGATGTGGCACGTATATACAATGGAATATTACTCAGCCATAAAAAGGAACAAAATTGGGTCATTTGTAGAGACGTGGATGCATCTAGAGACTGTCACACAGAGTGAAGTAAGTCAGAAAGAGAAAAACAATTATCGTATATTAACGCATATATGTGGAATCCAGAAAAATGGTACAGATGAACCGATTTGCAGGGCAGAAATAGAGACACAGATGTAGAGAACAAACGTATGGACACCAAGGGGGGAAAGCGGCGGGGGGTGGGAGTGGTGGTGTGATGAATTGGGTGATTGGGATTGACAGGTATACATTGATGTGTATAAAATGGATGACTAATAAGAAAATAAATAAATAAACAAAAAAAAAAATGGATTAAGCTACTTGCCCAATTCTAATACGGACAGGTAGCCCCCTGGATCAGGTCCAGTTTTATTTCAAAAGTTGGCTTATTATGTGTTTCTCCAAAGCTTCAATGTCATGGTGGTTAAATTCCACACCAACTCTCAAAAGTCTGTTTAATTAAGAAGACATTAATAATCTTAGTTGTTACAGGGAAAAAGGCAGACATTCAGGCGGGGCAAAAGAGAAGTTTCTGACATCTCCCTTCTCAGGTGGAAAGCAGACACCACAGGCATTTTTAAAAACAGATCAAAAGCTTATCTTGGTCAGTCTTTTCTACCTGACTTTCTTACTTCCTAATCAGTCCCTTCCAGGCCCCCAAGAATGTACGATTTCATCTAGCAAATAGGAACTCAAGGATTTTACAGTTTAATGGAATAAAGTAAGCATACATATCATAAGCATACATTGTCCCCAAGGAAAACAATAGAAAAAGTGCAGCAACCGCTAAAAAAAACTATACTACAAAGTGGTTTAAAATGTAGGATTAGATTCAAATCCGTGTGTGTGTGTATGTGTGTGTGTGTGTATAGCACATATTTGGTTAATATTTTAGCATAAATCTCACATGCCTTATGTATAATTCTGCCCCAGTGTTTCCACTCAACAATGTTGTTCTAAAATCTTAGATATCCTCCTCATTCTTTTTAACTGCTGTATAGTATTCCTGATAACTTGATGAACACCCTAGTATTCTCTAAACACTTCGAGCTTCTGCTGCAATGATCCACATGGCAGTGGGAACTGAGGCAATTAGAGCAGGGGAAATAGTTCTAATTGAGAGCCTGTTTATAAGCTGGTTTTAAGTTAGGAACTGCATGTACTCGATGGACTTAAAATTTTAAAAAGCAATTAATACCTAAAATGAGAATATATAGTAGGGTACAGGGAAGAGTGTTATTACCAGACATGGCTGAAATAAGGTTTAGTGAAAAGAGTTTAGATCATTTACATGTTTGGGCCCCAGAGATAAATCTGAAATGTTTAGCAGCAATAGAGCTTGGCAGAGAAATACTTTTCCAGCAAAATTCCGATATATTGTTAAATTCTGTTTTTCCCCCATGTTCTCACTCCCAGTGCTATCAGTATGTCCTACTATCTTTTGTAAACACCTATATTATTGCACTGCCTTTATCTGATCACATGTCTGCATCCTTTAATCAATTTTGATGGTTTATTCATTTCTATACCACCTGTATCTTATGGCGTACCTGCCATTCAAAAAAGCTTTGGGAGTGAATTAATTAATTAACTAATCAATGACTTCCTTAAAAATATTTGATTCACATGATAATCTCAGGGAGGTAGTTTGCTTTGGGATCAAGAAAAACTATTTTTGAAAATCTCTGTCATTTACCATGTGTGTGACTTTGGGGAAAACAACCTCCCTAAGCCCCAATTTTCCACTAAAACAGGTGTGGTAATAGCACCCTACTTTATATGAATGTTGCAAGGATTACATGAAATAATGCATCAGTATTGGTTATCTTTTGATGCATGATGAATCACCCCAAAACTGGCACCTTAAAACAATAAACATTTATTATTTCTCATGAATCTGGGTCAGTTGGTCTACGCTGGCCTCACTCACCTGTCTGACCATTGGCAGGCTGTGGGCTTAAGTGCCTGGGCTCTCCCCTGCATGGCTTTTCTAAAAGACTGTCTCGGTCTCATTCTCATGGTGGCCTTGGTGTCCAGGTGAAGCAGGAGAGTAAAAACTCAGATGCGCAAGCACTTTTCAAGCCTCTATTTGCATCATATGTGCTATTGTCTCATTTGCCAACTTGAGTCACATGTCTAGTCCCAGAATTCATGTGGAAGGGAATTATCCAAGGTGTGGATAGAGGTGATTATTGTGGCCATTTTGCAAACAATCTACCCCAGCATCAAAAGTGTTAGCACAGTGTCTGGCACATTAAAAAAAAGAAAAATGTAATTCAGGTTAGCAATAATAATCATACCACAACTATTGTTACATGGAGAAACATTTTCTGTAAAGCAAATTATCATTATAAGCATCATTATTAAATGTAATTACTACGATACTTCCTTGGAATCCTTCTTAGCTTCTCATTGCTGTGTTCCAAGCCTGCTCCCTCCTCAGGAATCCATCACTTCTTTCACATCCAATTAACACTTCTTGTCAGCAGATGGTGATATTTATATCTTGAGATGGAATCTAAGTTTGGGTTCACCCCCAAATCAGAATCTGAACAAGGACTTGGAGGCGAGTGAAGCTGGGAAGCAGGAGAAAGGCAGAGTGAAATGGGGAAGGAGGAAAAGCCAACATAAGGACAAGTTCTCCATGACGTTATTGTGAGGAAAGCAGCTTAATTTCTTCAGGACCTCTGAGGAGCAGAAATCACGCTTCCCAGTATTGTCTAGCCAAAGACCGGAGGTGGAGCGTTTACCCTCTGACTCTTGCCTCGTGTTGACTGAGGGTTGCTCATGGGGCAGTAGGTCACACTCTCCCTCCCCATACCTGCTGGCTGTGCTTGCACATGGGCTTGGAGACTCTCAGGTCAGTCCTACAGCATACTTTACAGAGACTAGCGGGGTCCACTTGAGGTAGGACACTCTCTGTGGGAGGTGAGTTGGAAATGGCCACCACAACTACAGCTAAACTGAAAGTGGGCCAAAGAGATACAACAGAGGCACCACAAACATCACCTACACATGGTATCTAAATGTTGGAAGATTTGCAAATGGGAGCCTGACATCATGACTCCACTCCATGACTGAGCCTTCACTGCCCTCGAAGGCTTTCCACTACTGGTACATTTCTGCCAACATTAGAAACACAACCAGGAAAATGATAGCAATGCTTGGCCCAGCAAGGAGGAAGCGCAATCTAGTCAATAAGCTTCAGTTTGTTTCATGCAAGTCTGTCTTCAAGATCTTCTGGGACACTTCACATGTTTAATGTTACAAATTCTAGTACCTATTTGTTCTTCTATTTGAACAGGTGTCTTTAAGAAACTGCCTCTCATACAAAGAACGCTGGCCATCAGGTTTTTCACACAAGCACTCAAAAAAAAAAAAAAACCATGAAAAACCAAAGCTTAAGGTTGTATTTATTCTAATAAGTTGGTACTTCAGGATTCAGAGTGATTTTCTTTCGTGCCTTTTAGCAATAGCAAGCAACAAAAACAATCTTGTCATGGCACATCCTTCATCAAGAGAGCCAATGAAAAATCCTCTGTATTTATGTGTCCTTATGTTTTGAGTAAGATGATTTTAAATATAGGCATCATTGACATAGGAATGTCAGCTGTCCAGCTGTCTTTCATACACAAGGAACCTCACAGTTTAAAGATTCTATGCAGACTACTCATTCGTTTAAAAAGAAAGAAAGAAAGAAAAGAAAGTCAGATTGGTTAAATTGGCAACATTGAACTGGTATCTCGACATCAGAACACAAAGTCAAAGGCAAAGGTGCCAGGCCATCCCAGGCACTTCCATCTTCTTCTCAGCTTGTATAGGATGGAGCATGTTTTCTTTCATAATTATTCACAGCTTAGGCATGTAACACTTAAGCGCCTACGACTTGCTTGGAAGCCAGGAGGAACCAAGCTGGGCTGGGAGGGCTGTAAGATCAAGCCGTTTATGATTGCTCTTGGGAATTAGCTGATAAATAATGTACGTAGCATCCCACTGATTCAAGGAGCACCGGGTTTGATCTTAGAAATTCTCTTACCGAATTTTTGTAAACAGATCTGAAATGATTTCTGAGAGACTGCATGCTTTGCCATGCATTTTATTTAATACATAGGCACACATAGGTAGTCTGATAAAGGCATGTGTGTTTGCGTTATTTCTTTTTCTTTTCAATTGGACACAAGTATTTTTACCTCAAAGTAGTTTTAACCACAGATAGATGAAAAATGTGCTCTTGGGTTGCTCTTGTGATTTGATCTGAAATAAAAATAATGAAATTGCCTTGTCCTATGTAAATATGATTTTTTAACAAAGTGAAATATACTCAGATTCAAAAATACGGTATTATTATGATTCTAACAGTTACATTATACACCTGAAATCTCTGGTGATATTGATGGAAAGGAAAAGTACTAAAGAAAAAAGGTTTGAAAAAACTGGGTATGAAATTCTGAAATGATGCATAATCTCATAGACAAGAGCTCAGTACACCAGGCTGTGAACAGGGAATAGTTACTTCCGATTAACATGTCGACAAGATGTCATTCACATATTCTCTGGGCTGCGACCGACAGGCCATTTACTGGGGTGACATCTGAATTGTTCAAATGAGGAATCAGAGTCAACTAAGGCATTTTAACGCATCTCATGTAAGCAATGTTTTCCAGAAAGCACACTCGCGCACCCTGCAGTGGATCTCCAAATGAAGGGCACACCCCGCAGAGCAGCACATGCCTCCACTCAACAGCACTTAGTCTCTGCCGAAGGAAGATGGCACAGACAAACGAACTGGATCTAAAACTTTACTAATGAGATACTTTACATTCGGGTGTTCAGACTAAATGTTCTAAGGTTGATGTGTGTTTTATACTCAAGGTACCTTTTAATTCAGACTAACCACATTTTAAATGCTCAATATCCACGTGGGGCTAGTACCTAGCATGTCAGACAACACAGGTCTAAAAAACTCTAGGTCATCATTCCTGAAAGAAAAGCTTCATCTGTTAAAAAAAAATAATATAATAAGAGTAGCAGTAATAATAACAACAGCTAACACTGGTATGGTGCTTATTATGTGTCCTGTTCTAAGCACTTCACAGGTATGAATTCATTTACTCTTCACACGTATGCTATGAGGATAGCAACATGCCTAACAGATGAAGAACATAAGACAAAGGAAGGTTAGTACTTGTCCAAGGCCACAATGAGACCAGAATCTCAGAACATACTAAAAAATCCAGGATGGAAGAGAAATGGAAGGGAAATGCACTAATTGCCTCATTTTCCTACAAAAGGAGTCAGTGAATATTATTTTATTCTGAAGTTGTTGATACATGTAGGATTCAAATATGCTAATTCAAGAAATAAAAGTAGCATTAAGATACTTCCAAAATGCTGGAGGGGATACATGTGGGAAAATATTGATATTAGAGTATACTATAGAAAAGAAAAGGATACAGCAAGGAGACAGACTGAGCCTATACTGATGACAGAAATAAGAACAATGAATGTCTCAACCACAATAAATAGAATTTCATATTAATCAAGAAGACTTTCAGAGTTAGTCAAAAAATTAAAATATATTGTACTACAAAATATATAGTAAAACAAAGTGACTCAAGTTTTTTGTTTTTTGTTTTAAATAAAAGGATGGGAAAAATATGCCAGAGAAATACAAAAAACAAACTTGGGATCAGAGCATCAGGCCTGATATCACTGACTGCAGTTTAAAGAAGGAAAGCACTAAACAAAGGGAAAAGTCAAGTTGGTGATTTAAAATAGAAAAAAACTATATATACTAAATTAAGGAGCATTGAAATGTATAAAACAGTGTTCTGCAAATTTTAGTAATTCACATTCTTGTGCCATGAGTTTTTGCTACATCTTCATAAAAGTTATAATATGCTTAATATGATTTCTTTAAATTGAATTTTTTTAATTAAATAAAAACATTTTAAACAGAAGCTCTACATCAGTATCAAAAATACAAAACCAATTTCTAGTGCTATAAAAAAAGGTTACTATTAAACAAACCAAAACAATACGTTAGTGAATTTCTGCAGATGCTATTGTCTCTGAAGAAACAGGAGGAAATAGCACCCTCAAACTGGATAATAAAGGAGTTTTGAAAAAAGACTGTTTACAAAGCTGTGGGCTGGTGGGGCAAGTTTAGAAATCAACAAGGAATAGTGCAGTGCCATGAAGATAGCAACAGCTGGGAGCAGTTACCAGGCCTTGACCGGACGGAGCAAAGAAATGGAGTGATAACTAGACACAGAATGAACAGCTCTAGGGGGAGGACCAAAAGATAGGAGCTACTGCATTTGGTGATGGAATGAAGCCAACCCGAAGTAACCCAGCAGAAAAGGAGCCAGGGAAACAAAGACCCTTACCTCACAATTCTCCAGTCTCTTGCCATTGCCCTGTTGGTGGGATCCAACAGAAACACAGAGGACAAGGAAATCAGATTATTCAAGACATACTAATCACCTCCTAGGGCAGAGATCAAAGGAAAGAGGGGTGGAGAACATATGCACACGGGCAAACAAGATGCACAGAACATCTCCATATTCTGCTTAATATTCTCACCTGAGTGGTTCTTCTCTATTATCACATGGAATTAGCGGAGTTAGCAAAGTCATAAAAATATGCTAACACCACTGAGTTGAGATTTTCTTCTATCATAATGAAAACTTGAAGACAAATGAAAAATAAATAACATCCTCACCACGTAATCCAATGTTATTCATACTATGTCCTTTAAAACATCTTACTGTTTAAACCATCTTACATCACCTTTTAAGAATTCCACACCTTGGAATATGTATTAAGCCTTTGAGATATAGCAAGAGCACAAAAATCATATAAATATACTAGTCATTGGAAGCATCATGAGAACATTCCATCCTTAACAAATCAGAAAGTTATAAAAGAAAAGTTAAATATAGACAAATCTGAATAACAGAGTCCACAGGTATAGAATTTAAATATTGCTATAAAAAGATACAAAATGTAGCTGCTTCTTAAGTGTGCATAGGTTATTTACAAATACTGATCATAAGTTAGACTCAAAGCAAATTCAAAAAATATAGAAATAAGATATAGTCACCCACAGTTCCCAACAATAATGCAGTACACCCAGAAATACATAACAACTGAAGAAACCAAATCTCTCAACCCCTGGAAATTTAAAGTGTAGGATGATGCCAAAGATTTCCTTAAAAAAAGCAAAAAAGAAAAGGCAAAATCATAAACATTTTCCTTACCCCAAAAGAGAAAGAACAAAAATGGACAGCATGTTCAACATAAAAACATAAGAAAAAGAACTCAAAGAAAAAGTTAAGGCAAGCTGAACAATAGAATTAATACACATAAAAACAAATTCATTTATAGGAAAGCAGAAAAAGTAGAAATGACAAGTGCATGAAATAATTGAAAAGAAGAAAAATTGAGTTAATACATACAAAAGCACTCATTCAGGTACTGGGAAATAGAAAAAATAAAATTGATAAATACATAAAAATAATTCTTTGAATAAAAAACAAACTACTTTATTAATAAAAAAGAATACATTAACATCCAAACCTAAGGGTGTGAAAAATGGAACTGACTAAAAGGATTCTAAAAGAATATTTCCTCTAATATATGCTAATAAATTTGAGAATGTGAATAGACCATTTTCTATAAATATAAAAGTACTGTACTGCAAATTGACTCAACAAAAGATAGAATACTTGAATAGACCCAAAACCAAGGAAGAAATTGAGAAAATTGTCAAAGATCTGCATCTCAATAAAGTTCCAGACAATTTCATGCATGAATTCATTCAAACCTTCAAGAAACAGATAATTCATGAGCTTTTTAAATTGTCCTAAAGCATAAAGTTAGAATTAATGCTTCCTAATTCTTTTCACAAAACCACGATAGCATAAATACCTAAGCTTGACAGGGATAGCACTGAAAACAAAACCTATAAACCAAAGCCATGAATATTGATTCAAGAGTCATAGAGTTTCAGCAAGCAGAATCCACATTACATTTAAAAAATAATACACTGAACTAAGTGGGTTTTAGTTCAGATATTCAAGAACAATTCAATGTTAGAAAAATATCATTTTAATTCAGCATATAAATAGGCAGAAAAGAAAGTAATAAAATAATACGGTTATCCATGTAACCATAAGTGCCAAAAACTTATCTGGTAGAATTCAGCAGCCAATTCTATGTTTATTAACATAAAAACATAATGTCATTTACTATAAAGCAGATCTAGCTGCTAAAATTTTAACGAGATACAAATAAACTCTCAATCAGTTACTAAAGAATGAATCACGATGATTTGTTTCCATATCAACAGCTTTCAATTTTGACAGGAGAGTGTCACTTGCTTCTGGAAGAAAAAGGGAAGTCTGAATAGGGAAGTGTGGACTTTAGAATTTGACAAACACAGGGGCAAATACGGTTCAACCAGGTATTAGCAGGATGATCATGACCAATTATATAATCTGCCCAGGTCCCAGAGTTTTTTAAAGCGACGTGAGGACAATAAATCACATCTTGCCAGGTCACTCTGAGGAGTACAAATAAAATATTCAGACTAGTCAGTACACAGTAGGTGCTCAATAACTTCTCCCTTCAGTGCCCTTGTTGCCAGCTCTGGTACTAATAATTTGCACAATCCGCATCTGAATCTGAGCTTACTCGGGAAGTATTTTCTTAGAAGACCCTCACCCGCCCACTACCTCTATTTAGAGAGAAAGCATCACAGGTTACTGTATTTTCCCATTATAAAATAATTCTTGCTTATTTGGAAAAATTGGGGAAAAAATTAAAATACACAACATAGAGTTAAAGTTTCTCATCATTCTCTCTCATAGGCATCATTACATTTTAACATATATCCTTCTATGCTTGGGATCATACTTGGAATTGTAATTTTAAATAACATTTTAAAATAGAACTTTAAAGTCTTCAGTGGAAAAGTACATAAATTGAAAACCTCATTCCACATGTAATTTTACAGCCACCCATCCATTTTCCAACATCAGAACTGGCAACGTTTTTGATCTGATCAAAAGTCATATATTATGAACTACAGTCTGTCAATTTTTATAAACTCGTATCATTGGTCAAATGTGGAAGTGGTTCAAGACCATTTCAATGCCTTTCAGTATCTCTTACTGGTAGCTCACTCACAACCATTATCAAGTAGGAAGGACAACAGACACAATGGCTGGAATAGAATCCTGCCTGATGCCATGGGGTAAAGCTTCATTATTTATCAATCTAACAAAAAGTGAAGTGAAAGTTGGACACTTTCCAGTTAATTTCATCAATGTAGACAACTCAACTGTATATTTGAGTTCCTCTGTGACAAGTAATACAAATGAATTCTTGTGTCTCCTTGAACCTTGAATTATCTGGTGAAACTGTCCATACAGCTGAGATTAACCATGCAATGGCCAACATTCCAGTTTCCACTGGGCTGTTGAAAACTTCACTACACCGATAGTACCCCAAGGCTTTTGTCTGTTCAACCTTTTTATGTTGCCTACAGTTAAAGTTGGCTGCAATTAAACACAAGATTGTCTAAAAAGCCCATTATTGTCCTTGTTTAGCTGCCTAATTTCCTTCCATTTATATGTTCTTAGAGCCTTTCCAAACCACTTTTTCCTAGCTAATTTGGGAAACACACTTTACAAAGAGCAGGTAATTTTAAAAGCATCATTCTAATGTTGGTCTTTCATTATTTCTCTAATAAACAACATAATTGGTACCGGCTGAGGCCACCTACAGATCAACCTTTAGACAAACCTTGTATATTCAAGTTATAAAACTTCTTCCTGAGCCCAACTGCATTCTCTTAGGGGAAAATTTGAGAAAGATTAAAGTTGTAAGATTTATTTTTCCTTGCTTCCATCGCCCCCCACTCCAACCCCTGTAAAACATCATTTATCAGTTCATGTCCTGGAGAAGCAGACATAATTGCAGGAACTCTAAGAAATAAAGGGAAGAATCTGTCACATCCTATTTTTATCAACTTTGTTTTGAAAGCGTTCGATGTGTAACTTCTTTTATTAAATGATTTTATGCATATGTTCTCTACGAGAGGAGAATAAGATGCATGTATGCTGTCCGCTGTATCTAGGGTGTCATTTGGAGAATCAACCTCAATTAAATCTAATTACATTCCCCTTCAACTAGAAAAGCACGGAAACGGTCCATAAAATAAAACTTTATTTTAATTGTAAGTCAATTACGTTGTCAAGTCACAGAAGAAATATTAAATGGGTAGGACAGAGACATCCTACATGTGCCATGGACTGCCATGCAAAGAGGTTTACTAGTAGTGGATTGATTTTTAAATCCACATCCAAGTGTTATCCAAACTGTCGTTCCACCATTGAACTAATACCATTGTGTCCAATGGAGACACAATCTCATGTTGAAAAGACCTCCTTGTTGTGTAGAATGCAGGATGAAGCGTTCATACAAACGAGTCATCCAAGGGAACAGACAAGACAGGGATTCTCTTAAATTCAGATAACCAGCCTGATCTGAAATTGTGGCTAAAAACAACACTCACGATTTTTATAGACATTTGTGATCTTTCATAGGTTTCTGGGAAATAACCCCATAAAAGAATCCCAAGGGAATGGGATACTGGGATTGGTCAGGTCCAAGTCACACAATCCCTCCAGCAACTAAGGGTGGAGTCAACTTCCCCCAAAGCACCCGGGCCAAGAGTCACGCGAGGACATCCCAGAGGAATACAGCACATTGTTAATGTTATCAAAAGTGGGGTCCGGCTGCTCGCCACTCAAACGCCAATAAAGAGGCAAGGTTGGTGGAAAGGAAAATTTGCTTTATTTAAGCTGCCGGCAACCCGGGCCGGGGGTGGGGGCCAGGGGTGGACTCGTGTCCAAAGGCCACCTCCCCCGCACTGACAATCAATGGGCAAGAGCTTTTATAGACGGAGGGAGGGGGCTGCATGCAGAAACAGCACAGGCAGCTCTGACAGTCATCTTGAGACTGGTCATGCGGTGGTCTGACCAGCGTCATCTTGATTGTTTTGAGTACAGTTAATCTTAAGTTCCAGGGTCGGTCTATTCTCGTTTCTTTGAGGCCAGTTCTCAGAATTGTGGCAGCTTATGTCATGGCTACAGTCTGGTCATCATGTAGTTAAATTCTTCCACCTGTTGTGGGTTTCAGTATCTACAACACAGCTCACAGGACATGGCTCAGAATATGATCTATAGCCCTTGAGGAGGAACTAAAGGTCCTTGACTTTGTTTAATGACTAAACTATTATTATTTGGCCTTGTTGGACTGTTTTCCTTTGCTTCTGCATTTTCTCACTTCTCTAAGTAACCTTATTCTTTGACTAAAGTTTTTCTACAAACAAAAGGCAGGCGGAGGACATGGGCGGGAAGGACCTTAGGGTGCTGCTCTGTTTCATTAACAGAAGAAGCGTGAGTGGATACACGTAGCATAAACGGACTTCTACTATCTCAGATACTCTAAAATTGCTCCCTTGATTAAAAGTAGTAATGGATATTTTAGTTCTTGGATATTACTTCTCTCTCCAAGGCACTTTAGTGGAACTAGTCTATTTTATAAGATTAAATGAAACAGCTTTCTAGTAATAGTTCTCTGATTTATTGTGAAAGTATTATTGAAGGCATTTTTTGGTATATCTCACACTTCCCTTTGTTTTACAGAATCCATATGAGAACTGTTTATCTGCTGTTAACATCAATTATTGTTATGATTCTTCTGAGAAATATGCTCAATTCTATCTTCTGGAAACTGTAACTTGTGTGACTAATTATGTTTCCTAATGTTTCCTTATTTTTACCTCTGAGAAAATATAGGGCTCTACCCTTAGCAAACAAATGTACAGAAAACATACACTGGATGATGATGATGATGATGATTGTTATTATATAGGTTCACTTTTTTCTTTCCTGTCTGCTTGTAATTTGAATTAGTTCAGTGCATTTGATATATTCTTATAAGGTACAGCTCATATTTCCCAGAACAAAGAGTGATATAAATATATCAGGAGTAACAAAGTCAGTAGCTTATAGGAGCCAAGCAAGTGATGGAAATGGTGAAGCATCCCACGTGGGGACTAGCAAAGAGCATGCGTGCCTCTTCTAAAGGAACAGCCGTCCTTTAGGTCCAGCCACTTGGCACCACAAGGAAAAGGGAGACCAACATGGGCACATCTTTCAAGAGAAATCAGAACTTCATCCTAACCCTGTACTGCCTTCACAGACATAACATTGGTGGGTAATACAGAAAGTTAAAGCTATTCTTAGACATTTATTTTTGTCTTTATTAAAAGATAACAAGTTAGAAATATCTGGTTTATTAAAGCGGAAAAGAGATTGGTGGAAAGGGTATTAGCTCATGGTGTCAACAAGGAGTTGGCAGAGCTGGGCTGGGAAAATGGACCAGAGCTAAGGGTTAGAGTTGGAGCACAAACCTGATTACAGGGTGGGAAAGCCCTGGTCCTGCCACCATTGCACGCTCACCAACATGCTGCTGGGCTCTGTTGCCACCATCACCCTGAACGCTGGGCACGGGACACTGTCTCCACCTTACAGATGAATCCCAAATGCATCCTGCCTCTTCTGGGAGCATTTAGTAGCTGAGCTTAGCCGTATGCTCAAGACAAAGCTGCCAGGGATGAATGAGAACATGTGTCTGAGCTTTCATCATCCAGTGTTGGATGATGAGACACATCCAGTGATTTTCTAGACACAGGACAGGCGTTCACATGCTTGGCGTGCACGAGCAAAAGGGCAAATATCTGCTATATAGCCCGAGAGCAATATCCGATTAACAGTTTCTTGAAACGACAAAAAAAAAAAATCCTATTTTATGTTAAGTGATATTTTTCTTTTAAAACATCCAATTTACTATGCTTTTAATAAAGAGGAAATAAGATCAGTTGTGTCTTTGGGATCACTACTTTTTATTCATTAGTGTTAAGGTTCTACCTTTGAAAGTTACGCAGGGTCGTAAAATAATAATACATCCCTTGTTTGGGAGGTTAGACAAAAATTTAATGGTCTCCCTGTGGGAGGTAAAAATAAGATTATCTAGATGACCAACCAAAGCCTTACAGCCACCTTTGGGGAGAACCAACCGGGAGGCCTCAGTGACAGCCTCCAGGTGGTATCAAAATCCAGTAGCTCAACCTTTTTAGGTTAGAATCACTGGGGAAGATTGAAAGGGTTTAGAAGTGCTGATGCCCAGGCCATCCCCAGAGTCTGGGATTTAACCTGCCTAGAATGAGGTCCAGCATCACTTTCTGTTCAATGCTCTTCAGGTGCTTTCCTGGTTGAGAACTACTGTCCTGAGACCACGAAGGAGCAACTAGTCCCACAAACAAAGACAAAGGGGAAAAGAAGTTTCTGTCGGGGGGGCACAAGATATCATCTTTTCAAAAACATCCATCCCCCTGGCATGAAATTAGAGCCCTTTATTTGGGATGGGATGAATGGGATGACAAGTTTTATCAAGTCCAGAGGATGGGTAGCGACTGCTCAGCGCTGATGTAAAAATGATAATAATTGTGAGGCTGGAGTGAAGCCAAACAGGAGAAAGGACAGTGACCGAGGTCGCCATGGGTGCAGGGAGAGCAGCTCCAGCAGGGAGAGCAGGTGTGTGCCACCCTTGAGTTAGAGCATCTTCCACAAACAGGCTCAGGACCTCTGACGGACACCATGACTAGCTCTGACACAGCAGAGAATCTGGCTCTGTGAGAATGAGGCCAGAGGCAAGTCGAGGTTTTGAAAGAGAAGCAAGTCAGAAAAGAACCACAGTAGGGTCCTCAGAGTGTGACCTAGAGACTCCTGGAGGTCTTCCTTTTAGGAAGCCCATGAAGTCAAAACTAAGTTCATAATAACGTGGAGATGCCATTTGCTCTTTTCACTGGATTGACGTTTGCACGGGTGGTACACAAGCAATAAGTCAATGCAATGGCACTAAATCAGGGCAGTGGATCAAACAGGACTAGGAGTCACTGTGCCCTTCACTTCTAAGCGCTCAGAGTAAAATATACATTTTTATAGATACTATCCATATACATATGTGTGTGTGCATTCTACCGCCCTGTGTACATGTGTCTATCAGTCTATCCATTCTTCTGTCTCTGAGAGTGAGTGCTTCCTTAAATTTTGTACCGTAGGCACCTCCCTTGCTTTACTCTGGGTCACACCCTGTTTTCTTCAGAGCACTTAACCACTCTCTGAGATTATCCTGAATATTTACTTATTTTCTCCACCTTCAGTTTGTTAGATTTCAATTACCGCTTATGGGAGATTGATTACAAAAATGTCCCAAATTATCCCCTTTCCTGGGACCATGTCCTTTGCAACTCCTCCCAAAAGAGGTAGAATCTATTCCCTCACCCCGTGGAATTCAGGCTGGCCGTTGATTTGCTTTAGCCAACAGAATGCAGAAGAATGAGAGTGAGTGAGTTCCCAGCATGGGTTCAAGGACTTTCCAGTCTTTCTCTTGGAACTCGGATTTTACGAGAACAAGCCCTGCTAAGTTGAGGATAAAAGACCCCACACAAGAGAGACCAGCTGTCCCAGGCAAGGCCATCCTAGACCAGCTGGCAGCTAGCCACCTTCAAACACATGAGAGAGCCCAGCCAAGATCAGCTGAGCTGCCTACCCTCTCTGGGGCTGACTTCAGGTGTACGAATGAGCCCAGGTGGCAGCAGCAAACAACCCAGATGCCCTGTAGGTTCATGAGCAATAATAAATGCTTATTGTTTTAGGCAGCTTTTTCGTTATTGTTGATGATGACTCACAGCATTATTGTGGCAATAGACAATAGATTCACCCCTCTATCCAAGAACCAAGAGTGGTGCTTGATACTTAGAAATATATTTGGATAAACCCCCCAAAATTGGTGGATGTTAGAAAGAATGAAAAATGAACTAAAAAAAACCCACCTCTTTATACACTAGCCCAATTACATTTTCTCAGCTTGGTCTAGAACTAACCTCAACAATATAATAAGTTTGTTCATGCAATTAATTCAGTTCTTCTGGGCATCCACACCAATTACTGGAAAAGACAAAAACCAACTTTAGAATAGACATTTCTACTAAATAAAAAGTATTCAAGTATTTATATCTACTCTCTCTCCCTGCAGAGTCTATAAATACACCAGCCCAGACAAGCTTTATTGGTGTTAGCTGAAGCAGACTGCAGCTAAGAGACAACTGTGGTTTTCCACTTCCCTTTGAGCCACTGCTCATACAGAATGAAGAATCCCCGGTTTCGTTTCTGCCTAATCATTTATTGTAATGCTGAAGGGAAGAAAATAAATCTTGGAAACTTTGACCAAAATCCGTTTAGTTTTTGCATTATCACAGCAGGAGAGGAAAACATGGGTTTTCATTTTTAAGGATAATCTCTCTTAAAGTGTGTACAAGAACTAGCTAAGTCTAAGTAATATTAGGAACATTTGAAATGTTTTTAAATGGATTCAGGGCTGCACTGGTTTCTGCCTTTAGATCATAAAGTCCATTGGCTGCCAACTTTCATCTGCTCTCAGCGGTTGCAAAGGCGCTGAATACTCTGCAAATTGTAGATGCCATTGACTAATTCAGAGAAATTCCTGGCTTAGAACTTTTACAAATGAAGTTACCGCTTAAAGACTCCTGTTGTAGTTTAAAAAAAAATTAACAAAATTAATATCTTCTTTGAATGCTATTATTGTTTTAATTAATTTCCATTCATAATGCACTATCAATTAAGTCAATTAAAATATTGGGCTTTTAATAATAATTGAATATTTCATACTGGAGTTTCTCTTTGTGCGTGTGCTAACGACCTTCATGCATCTATACATATGTCATGAGTTGTTTTCTTTTTCCTCCCTTCCTTTCTCCTTCCCTGTCTTTTTTTTATTGAATTATAGTTGATTTACAATATTATATTAGTTTCAGGTATACAACATAGCGATTCAGTATTTTTATAGATTACACTCCATTTAAAGCTATTACAAAATAATGGCTATATTTCCCTTATTGCTTATCTATTTTATACATAATATGAATATCCTTGTTGCTTATCTATTTTATACATAGTAGTTTGTATCTCTTAATCCCATAGCCCTATCTTGCCCCTCCCCACCTCTCTCTGAGATAAAGATGTGAGATATATAGATATACAATGCAATATCACTTCACCATAAAAAGAATGAAATTCTGCCATTCGCAACAATGGATGGACCTAGAGAATATTATGCTTAGTGAAATAAGTCAGACAGAGAGAGGCAAATATTCTATGTTATCACTGATATGTGGAATCTAAAAAATAAAACAAACAAATGTGTCAATCAAAACAGAAACAGACTCACAGATACAGAGACCAAACTAGCGGCTCCCTATCTTTCTTCATCCCTCTCTCCTTCCTGCCAGCCTCTCTTTCCTCTCCCTCTTTTCTTCTCTCCCTTCATTCCCCCCCCCCCCCTTTCTTTTCTCTCTCTGCTTTTTCTTTCTTTTCTCCTCCCCTCTCCTCTCCTCTCTCATCCTCCTCTCTCCCTCCCAGCCCACACCCTTTGGTGGCCACTTCCTAAGAGCCAGTGGATAAGAAAGGCTATTTCTTTCTTCAGCACTTTCACTCAGGTAACACACAGCATAGGCACAACATCTCCGAGTTGGTCTGTTTCCCGACCTGACCATAGTAGATCCCGAACAGAAAATTTAATGTATCCAGGAATCACTCGACTTTTTAACTTTTCAATTGCAAACTGAATTCTTCCTTTTATATCTTAGAGGTCAGAAAAAAATTACATCTTTGGGCAACTTTCCCTTTTCCAATTAACCTGCTTGCATATTTTCAGTATTTAATTTTACAGTTTTAAACTACCCATAAGGCTATGTGTATGTGTTTTTGATATTCTGAAATACATCACAAATTTATCTTTGTTTTATGAACTGCCGGTTGAACACTAGATACCGTCATTTGATCAACTTGTGTATTTGATCAATACATTTTACTTGTATCCATTTACATTAATCAGGACAAGTACTAAATTGGTATGCTAGTTCAATATGACTTCAGTTTAATCAATTTTATCAGTTGATTACCTCAGTTAGTTGGTGTTTTCATTCTTCTATGTAACTAACCTCAGGATTTAAAACTAGCTTTGTCATTGGGAGTCCAAAATTAACTTACATTTCTAACAAGAGAATGAGAAACAGCACAGTTAGGATACTTGTTAAAGTAAATTTTAAATCAAAAAGATCAAATTCAAAACATAAAATAATAACCTGACAGGGTTTAAAAATTATTGTGAATGTTGACCCAATACTGATGTGAATATTGTGAAATATCTACACTTATGCATGCCTATTAAAAGGTTTATTTGCAGAAGTCTTTTGTAAGGTAATCTGATAATACATTTTATAATAACTGTAGAAATGTTCATAAACTTGATGATTCACCACAAGGAAATAAGAAACACTCCATCTAAAAAAATTGGGAAAATATCTGGGCATGAAGACGTCCATCATGGTGCTATTTATAGTAGTAGTAAAATATTAAAATCAACATAAATGTCCAACAATAGGAGAATGACCAAATAAATTACAGTAATATGAAATTGATGGAGTTTTGTACAGCCATTAAAAATAAAAATCATGAAGACTATATAGGAACATGGAACATTCCTACACTAAAATGTTGTGTTATCTGTGTTATCATTTAATTTATATGAGAACTGTAGAGCTGTAACTACTTATCCAGTATGTGCTTAGTGAGAATGTGTCAGACCCTGTGCTAAGAGCAACAGGCCAAAGCCGGCATGTAAAGCCAAACAAAACACGATCCCTGCCCTCTGATCTGATCCACCTGCAGGAGCGTCCCCAGCTCCCCACTTAGGAACTGTGTGCATCTTCTTGAGATACTTAATCTCTTGCAGTCTGTTTCTTTCTCACCTGCAAAAGCAGGGATCAGATGAGTAACCACCTCATGCAGCACTTCTTTGAGTATTTAGTAACTTTTTATGTGTAATTTGTTTAATACAGTGCTTGGTGTGTTAGTTTGCTGGGGCAACTGTAACAAAGTACTAAAGACATCTATTGTCCCACAGTTCTGGAAGCTAGAAGTCCACAATCAAGGTGTGGGCAGAGTTGATTCCTTCTGAGGGCCATGACAGCATCTTTTTCATGCCTCTCCCTTCAGTGCTAGTGGTTTGCTGGCAATCTGTGGCATGCCTTGGCTACCGGAAGCATCACCCTGATCTCTGCCTTCATCCTCATATGATGTTCTCCCTGTGTGCATGTCTGTCTCCAGATTTTCACTTTTTTAAGGATACCGTTCACACTGGATTAGGCCCACCCTAATGACCTCTTATTAACTTGATTACCTCTGTAAAGACCCTTTCTCCAAATAAGGCCACATTCTGAGGTACTGGAGGTTAGCACTCCAACGTATGAATTTGGTGGGGGGCTCAGTTCAACCCATAACACTTTGTATATTGTAAGCTTTCAACAGATGTTGGCTACTATTATTACCAATATTGTTAAGAGTAGTGGCCATAGAATATCATGATAGTGTGTGTGGTAAAACCAGACATGTCAACCAAATAAGATGAAAGCAGTTGATTTGCTAGGGTGATAAGGTTCTTAGTGATCAGGGATTTTTTTTGTTTCCTTGTTTTGTTTTTGTCACTTTTATTTTAAAATTTCTATAATGCCCATCCTTCCATAGAGTTTGCGCTATTTAAAAGGGGGGAAATCTAGAACATCTCTTAAATATAAGCAATTGCGATTCAACCATAATTGCAAATTCCCACACTTCCCTCTGGTTCCCATCTTCATAATACTGTCTCTCCCTCTCAAATAGAAACACCTATGAAAAGTCCAGCTCCCTGGTGGACAAGGAGGGAGGTTCTCTTTCCCTTCATTCTATGCTCTCCAGTCTTTAATTATATTAAACAGCAGCCTTCTCACCTGCCTTTGTGTCAGTTCCTAGGATTTTATTTCAACATTTCTGCTTATCCTGGCCAGAAGAACAAGGCATAATTTTTAAATTTCTCTCATCTCTCCTGACCACTGTATAGTGATTATGACATGCATTACTGTCTATAGATTCTTTACAGGAAAAAGGTCCTCAGGCCAAGTGACAAAATCTTTGCCTTCTTTAGAGTTATTCTTTTCTCTCACCATCTTTTTAAATATGTATTTTCCTCCAGGTATTTTGTCTTCCTGGTGTCTCACCATCCTTGAGTTAGGACCCAATGTTTTGTTTTCAGAAAAAAGTACCTTGGATTGTGTAGTTTTCAGATTAAGAAGAAATAAATGGTAACACTAACCATCATTTTGGAGTATTTGAAGAGCCATTTTTTAAAAAAAAATATTATTCCATAGATTATTCAGCTAAAATTGAAAGGCTACGTAAATCCACACTAAGAACTGTGTCTGTGAGGAATATTTAATCTCAAGTAGTAGAAAATCCAACTGAAAATAGACTTTTCCTTACAAGGGTCCTTGTGACTACGTTAAACACACCTGGTAATCCAGGATAATCTTCCCATCTCAAGAGCTTTAGCTTCACCACATCTGCAAACCCCTTTTTCACACGTTAGGTTACAATAGCCACAGAGTTCCAAGATTAACGCACGAACACGTCTGGAGGGGACATTATCCTCTCCACCACATTATTCTTGTTGGATGGGGAAACAATATTATGAAGATATGACATCTTCCAATTTTATTCATAAGTTTACTTTCATTCCAATCAATGTCCCATTGAGATATTTCTGCAATTAATGAAATACTATGTATGTATTAGTCAGTTCTGAATAACACAGAGGACTGACACCGCCAAATACAAAAACAGGGAAAAGATGACCTTACCTGACAAAGGAACTCATCTCACTAATAATAAACAGAAGCATATGCCAAGAGAAACATGGGAACGTGAAATAAATGGGCAATTCATAAAATTAAAGCATAAAAACTGCTTGTATCAGTCAGGGTCCAACCGTAGACACAGAACCAGTAGGAGATATACATTCAGGGTTTTGGGGTCTTTTTATATTATGGAATTTTGCGTAGCTTTTTAAAAATTTTGTATTGGAGTGTAGTTGATTTACAATATTGTGTTAGTTTCAGGTATATTAAGGGTTTTATTGCAAGGAGTTGGCTTAGGCAGCTGTGGGGCTGGCAGATCCAGAATCCACAGGGCAGGCCGTTTAGAAGGGCTGTGACTCTCAGGCACAGGCTGAAACCACTGTCCACAGACAGAATTTCTTCTTGACCGAGAAGCCCCAGCCCTGCTCTTAAGGCCTTTCAACAGACTGGGTCAGGCCAACCAGGTTATCCAGGATAATATCTCTTACATAAAATAAACTGATTATAGACTTTTATCACATCTACAAAGTAACTTCACCACAACAGTTAGATAAGTGTTTGGTTGAATAATTGGGGACTGTAGCATAGCCAAGTTGATGAATCAAACAGACCATCAAAATGTTCAATCACACTGAAAATCTAGGAAAGAAACATTAAATTGAAACATATATTGTTTTCACCTAATAAGATACAAACTGTCTTAAAATAGTAAGACACTGTTAATGTGAGGGTAAAGCAAAAGACAGTCCCCGGGACCATATGTCATGAGCCCTTCTGTCTGGCAGTGTTCCTGATATCTCTGGGTCCCTGCAATTTGAGAAAGAAATTTCATGTGCAAAAAAAATAGAGGATCAGTTAAATGGGTTATTATTCATTCATATGATGGGATACCCGATGATTATTAAACACTGAGTTAAGAACAATATTTCATGGAAAATGTTCACAATATATCAAGTGAAAGAGCAAGTTAATAAATATCATACACATTCGATTTTGTGCAATTATGACTAAAAAGGGTGGAAGTCTATACATCAAACTTGAACCATAATTGTTTCCAGGCAATAGCACAATGAAAAAAGCTTTATTTGTGATTTTAGCATTTTACAATTTTTAAAATGAACATGCACTGATTATGAAGTTAGGCAGACTGAATTTGGGGTCTGTTATAATACTGAGGAGTTAGGTAAAGCCATTGTATAGAGAATCCTGAATATCTAATCATTGGAGGATTAACACCCATTCATCTATTTAATCACTTAACCA
Source organism: Eubalaena glacialis (assembly GCF_028564815.1). Classification (NCBI taxonomy): domain Eukaryota; kingdom Metazoa; phylum Chordata; class Mammalia; order Artiodactyla; family Balaenidae; genus Eubalaena; species Eubalaena glacialis. Next base: position 7,424,082 of record NC_083728.1, on the reverse strand, counting down.
TGAATTCATTCAACAAATACATTCTACCCTTTGACTCTATGATAATCACTGTGGATGCCATGGATATACAACAGTGAGCAAAACAAATTCAGTCCCTGCCCACATGGAGCTTAGTGGGGAAAAGGAAAAATAATCAAAGAATCACCCAAGTACATGTATAATTATAATCTATGATGAGTGCAATGAAGCAAAAGGACAGTGCTATGAGGGTCCATGGCAAGAATCCAATATTCATATTAAAAGTTTAAATTATTATCTAATCAAAATACATAGTGCCTGTGTGAGTGTGGTGTTGTATACTGCGTGTTGTCACCAGCATCATTATCGCAAATGAATACTCCAAAACTAGGAAAAGGAAATTATAGAAAAAATATCTAGAAATACCAGAAGAGACTGAAAATCCTTCAAAAGTAATATTGAAAAAAAAATTGAACCACTGCATAATGAATCTTGGATAATTGGCTGAAGCTCTGAGTGGTGCACCCCCAAAGATTTAGAGTTTTCCCCTGTGCTCATATCATTCACGCATTTTCCCCCAGAATCTGAAAGATAAATCTGACAAGCTCTGGGTAAACACTGGCTAAGACTCTACAGTTTCTGGGTACGGGAAGGTGACGTGACTTATTCCTTGTTATCATCGGGCCTCCTATTAGGCAGCCTCGGCAAGGAGTCTGGATAGATTAACATGTCAGGCTGGAGGCTTGGTGATAATTCAGACTGGGGTTGAGTTGAAGCCACCACTCAAAACAATTGGGAGGATACAGCCAGGCATGGATTCCTTTCCAACTGCAGCAAAAGTGAGAAGAGGAATAGGGTTTTGAACTCTGGCATAATGAATCAGATCATGCAATTGGAGCCTTGCCTACTAAATTAGGCTGATAATATTTTTCCCTCTAGGTGAGACCTGAATGGTGCTCCTTTTGGATGTGTTAGAAACAGGATTGCAAAGAAGAGTTCATGCACGATTAGGGAAAATAAATCTTGTGCAAAGATATTTTGGCATACGTGGCCATAGTGATTGCTTCCTCACTTCCTCCCAGATGCATTATTCCTCCTTATATAGCTGCAGCACAAGGAGAGGTCGCATCCTTAGAATGAGAGAGAAACTAGATTTAGAGACCAACTACGACTTTTTGCCAGTGGAGACCTATCTGTCCAATATTGCTTTAATAACAAAGTAAACTTCCAGGAATTTTATGGAATTTTCCCTTCACCATCTGCGTTAGGCAGAAGTCCAGAATGGCCCCCAAGATCTCCATGCGTTGGTGTGCGTGCCCAGCATAAAACCGACAGAAGCAGGTGAGCCCTTCTGAAAGAGGCTCAAAAGATAGAGATAGGAGAAAGAGAGATCTGAAGCAGCAGAAGATGCTTTCCTGTTGGCCTTGAGTAAGAAAACCGCTGTGCTGTGGAGAGGACCACATGGTAGGGAACATTGGGAGCTGAGGACCTCAGTCCTATAACCACAATGAACTGAATTCTGACAGCAGTCAGGGAGCCTGGAAGAAGACCCCAGCCTCAGGTGAGACCCCAGCCCTGGCTGACACCTTGATCACAGGCTTGTGAGACCCTGAGCAGAAGAACCAGCTAAAACATATCAGACTCCCAACCTACGGAAAACGGGAGATAAGAAGTGTGAAAACATATCAGACTCCCAACCTACGGAAAACGGGAGATAATAAGAAGTGTGAAAACATATCAGACTCCCAACCTAAGGAAAACGGGAGATAATAAGAAGTGTGAAAACATATCAGACTCCCAACCTACGGAAAACGGGAGATAATAAGAAGTGTGAAGACATATCAGACTCCCAACCTACGGAAAACGGGAGATAATAAGAAGTGTGAAGACATATCAGACTCCCAACCTACGGAAAACGGGAGATAATAAGAAGTGTGAAAACATATCAGACTCCCAACCTATGGAAAACGGGAGATAATAAGAAGTGTGAAAACATATCAGACTCCCAACCTAAGGAAAACGGGAGATAATAAGAAGTGTGAAAACATATCAGACTCCCAACCTACGGAAAACGGGAGATAATAAGAAGTGTGAAAACATATCAGACTCCCAACCTACGGAAAACGGGAGATAATAAGAAGTGTGAAAACATATCAGACTCCCAACCTACGGAAAACGGGAGATAATAAGAAGTGTGAAAACATATCAGACTCCCAACCTACGGAAAACGGGAGATAATAAGAAGTGTGAAAACATATCAGACTCCCAACCTACGGAAAACGGGAGATAATAAGAAGTGTGAAAACATATCAGACTCCCAACCTACGGAAAACGGGAGATAATAAGAAGTGTGAAAACATATCAGACTCCCAACCTACGGAAAACGGGAGATAATAAGAAGTGTGAAAACATATCAGACTCCCAACCTATGGAAAACGGGAGATAATAAGAAGTGTGAAAACATATCAGACTCCCAACCTAAGGAAAACGGGAGATAATAAGAAGTGTGAAAACATATCAGACTCCCAACCTAAGGAAAACGGGAGATAATAAGAAGTGTGTGTTGCTTTAAGCTGCTAAGTAAGTGGAAAAAAAATTTTTTTTATGCAGCAACAGAAAACAATGCACCATCCTTGCTCCCCTTCCAATTTATTAATTCAATTAGGTGAACTATTTCTTCTTCCACCATCACAACTATAAATGTGTCCAAAGACTGCTGATCTGAGTACAACATAAATGCAAAAATCATCCCCAGTCATCCGTTTTAGCAATTTAAGACTAATATTCAAACTGAGATCATTTCTTTGGGTTGAATCTCTTAACTAAAGACTAGGAATATTACAGAAGTCAGTGTCTAGAACTTAGTTAACTGAATAATATTCAAGATAACTCACATTCCTGACTTTCTTGCTCCGTGCCATTCATTGCACTTAGCTCCTCATTACATTTTCTCTTTGAATGGTCCCAACAACCCTGTGAGTTGGGAGATGTAGGAGCCTAATTTATGGATGACGAAACTGAAGTTTAGAAAAAGTTAAGTAACCCGCTGAGGGGCGCGTGGTTAGTAGGTGGTAGAGACCCCATCTAAACCCCCGCCCACCTGCTCCTACAGCTCCCCTTATGAGCTACGAGTGACAGGCTGCGTTTCTCACTCTCCCGCAACGAACCACTCTTAACCTGGAAAGTAAGTGCATCACCACAGCAAATGCCTCTTGCTTGACTAAACAACAGATGTTGACAATTCCTTCTTTATTTCTTTTTTTTTCCCCCCTGCATGCCTTTTTTTAGTGGGATCCAGATCTCTGGTATGGTTAAGTGATTTTTGCTTACGTATCGCTTTGTAACATGTTTACTTAGTCACCATAAGGAAAAAAAGGGGGGGCAGAGGAAACCCCACAGCTGGCATGGGAATTTGCAACTGGAGAGGATCACTGTCTGCTGTCTGCTTTGCTGGACCTGGGCCCCAGGGTTTTCACTGCTCAGCTCAGACACATTTTCCTGACTCCCCAGTTTCCTTATGAAGCAGGGTGAGGCACTGTATCATTTTCCAACAACAATAAAGCAGGTCTAATGTTCCTAAGTTGATGAGGGCCTGATAGATCTGATGACCTTTTGTTGGGATGTCATTTACAATATGATTAAATTATTCTCCGTGGCTGAATTGATAACTACAGCAGATATATATTCCTCCAGAGGCAGCAGAAAAATCTGCTGCTTTACCCTCTCGTGCACTGCAGAGATCTTTTGCAGGCAGATTACAGATTTTCGGTTTTGGGCTTGAAAAGGTGACCCTCGTGATGATGACTTTTTTTTCCAAATCTATTTAACTGCTATCATTTTTCTCCAATCTGATTAACTATATCTATATGACTATACCTTAAAAGGCTATGTATTTATTTAATCTATTAGGAAAAATGGAAAAAGTTAAAAGAATGCTAGTCAAATTTCTTGGACTGTTTTTTTCCTGGGAAGTAAGAAAAGTAATTGACATTTCTGAGCATTGTCTATTTGCTATGTTAAATGTTGTATATGCATTATTTTATTTAATCTTGACAATAACATGTGAAGTATAATCTTTGCATTTAGCTTATATTTTGAAGGCCTCCTGTGTGTTAAATACTGTTCAGATATCTTGGAAACAATAAGTCCTGCTCTCATCGAATTTATCTTTATATGAGGAAAATGAGACACAGACAGATTAAGTAGGCTTTCCAAGTGTCCATATTTTGTGCCTGGAACTTAATAGGTGGTCCATAAAGGTTGAATGTATAAAACAGAATCAGGCTTGCTCCAGATCTGCCTCTTTCCACAGCTCAGGCTTTGTTCTGGGGTGTGTGTGTGTGTGTGTGTGTGTGTGTGTGTGTGTATACTATTCAGCCATAAAAAAAGAAGGAAATCCTGCCATTTGCAAGAACAGGTGTAGATCTTGAGGGCATTATGCTAAGTGAAATGTCAGACAGAGAAAGACAAATACTGTATGATCTCATTTATGTATGGAATCTAAAAAAAACAAACTCACAGAAAAAGAGATCAGATTTGTGGTTGTCTGAGGCAGGGGTGAAGGGTGGGGGAATTGGGAGAAGGTGGTCAAAAGGTAAAAATTTCATGGATTCAGGTTGTTCTCACCAAAGTATATCATTAACAATTCTCTCAGTAAATTTGGGAGAGGCTAACTTTCTTAATTTGAATATACCTAAAAATGCCTTTTTGCCCTGTTTTCTTTTTTAATAATTTTATTGATGCATGCAAACATAAAGAAACAGTGCAAACCATAATGATGTAGTTCAATACATTTTTAAAAATAATAATAGTAATAATAATATAATCTTAGATAACCAGCACCCATATCAAGAAATAGAAGCTCACCAGCATCTCCGAAGCCCCCATGTGTCTCTCTGAGTCACTGCTCTTTCTTCCCACCTCAAAGATGATCTCTCTCCTGACTTTTTACCCCATACTTTAGTTTGCCTGTGTTTGAACCTCAAATTAATGGATGAAGGTTGTTTTGAACATATTTATATTTTGGATCTTTCTAACTTGTTTTACTATCTCACGTCTCATGGGGGTGCAAATTCTCCCCTTAGTTGTGTCCCTCAACTGTCATGAGGGATAGATGACTGTCCCTCATGGTGGATCATATCCTCCTGTAATATTTTATTATGAGCTTCTATTTGGGACAGGCATATATTCTTTTTCCTCTTGGATTCCCATGTGTCCTGGGCTTGGAAGAATCCATGTAGAAGAGTTTGTGTGCTCTGACATGCACTGACTGCTTGGAATGGTCTAAGGTTACATGAACTGACCTGCCTTCAGATTCCTACCCTGCAGTTGGTAAAATTTCAGATTCCACACCTGTGCATCATACGTGAGATCAAAATATACATACTTCTGGCAAATCCCCAGTACTTGCTATAACTTGCCTCCTATACAACTTTTTTCAAATTGAAGCAAATATCTTTTTTTATAAATTCAAAACCAAACTCTCTGTATGATGATGCAGACATCAAATAGTTATAGGTTACCTGACATAACTTCACGTCCCACATGTTACAGAGTTTTCATCAAGAATTTATTCCCAGTTAACACATGAACATGTCTTTTGTTCATGGAACTCACTAAATGGGATCCAGATGCCTAAAAGGATGGCATATATTCTACAAACACATACAGATACAAATAATAAACTAGTAGATTTCCCTTAGGGCAGGCATGGTGAACCTAATTTCTTCTTCTTGGTGTCTTGACCCCTACTCTCCTTTACCAACGTTTCTTTCTGCTTTCCAATCTGGATATTTTTCTTAGTTGTGTCACTACAGTCCTTTCCCTTTTAGCACCTACCAGCCTTTGCTAATGACAGTCCCACCCATGAAAAACCCTCTTAGCTCAACTATACTTTTCATAATATTCCTAAAGCCTACCATAAAACTTTTCTGAAGAACTGTAACTTTTCTCTGACTCTCTTTGTTTATGCTAAGAAATCCGTGCCTCACAAAATGTGGTTGGATTATTACTGTAGACCTATGTCAGCAGCAGCTGCTTGGCACTCTCCTGGCTCAGGGTGGACCAATATGCTCCTTAATTCTTTCAATGAAGATTTGGAGTCTCCTTCTTAGTACCACGTTGTGTGTGCAGTGGTCCTCTTTAACCATATGGTTATCTTCGTAGAGGTACTGTTGTGACACACCTTTCACGGGATGGGCATTGCTTCTGGGTCAACCAGTGGGATGCTTGGTACAAATGGCATCATCTCCACTTAAATGAAGAACAGGATGCTGGGCTGAAAGGAATATGTCTTAATTTAAATAGCATCTTTCACAGCAGTCTTTTTCTTGGTTCACCTGCTAGGTAACAACCTCCAAATTGGGTCCATTCTTTCAGCTTAGGACACCCAGGGTTAATGTCCCTCTTGCCTTCCCATGTCCTTTAGTTTTCTAGAATGTTCTGCCTCATATCCCATTTGCCCGTCACACCATAATCTTCATTACTTCTTTTACATTTACTCCCTTCAGTTAGGGAGCCCATAATTAGTTCATTAGAATATGACATCAAAATTTTAGAAAATGCTAATTCCCTCTTTCTCCAGGTAAGAAAATTCCATTCTTCAGCCTAATTGCCTTTCCCTATAAAGGAAGGAATGTTTTCACTTTCAGAGAAAGTCACGTTCATCCTTACACTTCATTTATGTAGGAGATAAAAAGGGATTTTAAAAAAATCAGTTGATTGCTCACGTGCTGATACGATCTCAGGATATAACAAATGCAAACACTATCATTCTCGACAGCATTCATTCAAGACCTACCATGTGCAGGGAGGTTGCTCTACCTAACACTGACTTACGACAGGTGTTACGTCTCCCATTTCATTATAAGCTCCCTAAGGATAATGTCCATGTCATGGTCACCACTTAAAAATCAGGATGGATCCCCCCCAAAGTTTGGGTCAGATGTGGAGGCTGCTGATGCCACACACACACCAGGAGGGTGTGGAAAGGTTTATTATTTATGTAATTGAGGTCTCTGGGAGAGCAGGGCCGGCATCTCGAGCAGGTCAGAAATGGCTTGACAGAGAGCAAAGAAAAGAGACTGCCCTGGGTTTTTATTATGGGTAAGGACGCAGCCAGGATGAGAGTTCCCTCCCGGGCAGGGGCTTGCATGGTTTCAATGACCCACTGGTGCCAAAGGAGAGAACAGCAAGCTTCCCTATACAGGTGTGGGCGCAAGAGGAAGAGAGAGGGCTGAGGCTCAAAATCTATCAGCAGTCAGACTTCAAAAAATGGAATCAGCGTCCTCATTACAGACCATTTTTTATAATTCTTTGGAGCTACCATTTTGCTTACCACCATGCTAGATTCCTTCTGGTTCACTCAATAAATGCTTCCAGAGTCACTGTTTGGATTAGGAATCTTTTTTTTTCTTTTTCTCTAATATCTGATGGAAACTCAAAGAGTAAGTTCTTTGTAAGAGCATTAAGCTCGATCACTCCACCCAAAATGCAGTGCTTTTGGAAAACCCAGCTGACACTTGTTGAGTCCGTCCAGCCTGTTTCTGCTGCCAGCACTCTCCCTTGATGTCTGAAAAATGCCTCCTTTCATAGTTAGTCTTGCACCTCTGCTCCAAAGGGAGGTTCAGTTCTGTCTGTTGATTGCCTTGGAAGTCTCACTTCTTCTGGCAGGATCTAAGATGAAGTCAGCAGTGTGTTCTCTATTTACTACGTGATCTCATACCCCAGAACCCGAGATGAATTGTGAGTTCAACACTCACTCTCTTGTCTCTTCACTTCCCCATCAGCATCCCTTGGTTGATCTGTGCTGAAGCTTATTATCCTTCAGGTTGTGTAGGAAAAAAAGAAAATGTATCAAATCTATTTCCTCCCCCAGATAAAAATGCAAAATGTACATTTTATACTTCCTCAATCTCGCTTTGATGTTCACATATTCTAGGCTACATCTGGCCCTTAGAAACTTGGCTAATTGTAATCACAGAAATTAACATTAATTTTATCATCATACCTAAAGAGTAGAAATGGACTTTAGAATGTCATTTAAGTATTTATCGCCATTTTGCATTCAGATATATATCTAGCTTGACAAAAATAAGGCATTTATATATATGTACACACATTGCCAAGATCTGAACATTTATGTCCCTTCAAAATTCGTATATTGAAACCTAACCCCCAAAGTGATGGTATTAAGAGGTGGGGGCTTTGGGAGGTAAGTCACGAGGCAGAGCCCTCATGAATGGATTAGTGCCTTTATAAAAGTGTCCAAGAGATGTCCCTTGCCTTTTCCACCATGTGAGGTTTCAGCAGAGATGGTCATCTAGGAAATGGGCTCTCATCAGACATTGAATCTGCCAGCTCCTTGATCTTAGACTTCCCAACCTCCATGAAAAATTTCTGTTGTCCATAAGCTACCCAGTCTGTGGTAGTTTGTTATAGCAGCCTGAATGGACTAAGACACACACACTTGCTACATGTTGGTTTTATGTAAACACTCAAACCAATTAATTACACTTAGGGTAGAGTCTGTGGCCCTAAATCTTAAACATAGCCCTTATTCAAGAAAATATACTCATTGACTTTTTTTTCTCTCAACCCTGAAAGTATCAGTCAATTACATTTGGTCATGAAAAAAATAATAATAACATGAATGATAACCTAAAAATTTCAGCCAAATAAACACTGGGGTCATTATATTATTAACTCTGATACCCTCAGAAATTTATTTGGCAGTCACAACCTCTCTGAAAGGATTGAGTAAACTTTTAAATACCTGGTAGAAATGCACTGTGTGTATTTCCCAAGGTACCCCTGAGGTTTAGATTATTTCAGTTGATAGTTTCTGAGAGGAAAAAAATAATAATAAAGCATTTTTTCTGCTTCTTCATACCCAAAGTTCTTAGAGAAAAATTAATTGAGGGGGTTTAATTAATCTACTTTGGTTTTAGAGCTCTCTAATTGTAATTAATCAGAGAACAAACTCCTTGTACATAATTTTCATTTCCAAAGTCATGCACTAAATATCTTTGATTTTTCATGAGTTTGCCAGTGGAAGTTCATTCTTCTTGTCAAGGAACCCACTCTTACAGCAACAATTCATCTTACCCTGCTGGCCTCTTGATTACAGCAAGCAATTTGGATCCAAAGTTTCAAAGCTAAAGGAGCTTTATATGGAAAAAGAAAATACACTTTATTCCTAATTGACATTGTCAGCTGTCAATCTGTCAATGACTGACATATTTCATTTTCTCAAATTCAAAAAAGCTGTTTTCTAATGTCTAAAAATTGATTCTGAATTGTACATATGGTGTTATCCTATTTGTTCATTCAACGATGACTATCGCTCTGTCTAGAGATGTGATTCTGTCCGTATCTAAGTACACACTTATATCTGTATCTCTGTTGACATAATTATAAGAAGAGCTGCTAGTGCTTCTCTCCAGGGATAGGATTAGAAGAGACCCACAGTACATTTTATATTTCCATATTGTTTGAGGAATTCACAATCATGTTTATGAGGTATAAGTCTCAGTCTAAACTCAAGTGTACAAAAAAATATTTTCTCAGTGTGTTTTATTTCTGCAACAGAACACACAAACACACCTAGTATTGAATCAGGAGCTAGAAAGTAAGTCAACAATCTAGATTTTTGCATTTTCTTCCTGTCACCTTGGAGTCTACAGACACCCTTGTTCCCGTCTGGCTTTTATCTGCTATTCCACGGAACCAGCTGCATCCTCCTCTTCCTGACTGTGAAGCCTCTTCACACCCTCTGGATGTCCTTAAACCAACTGTTCCCAGACATGTGGGAAACACTTTCCATGTCCTGTGCTGCTGTAGCTGGCAGAAAACTCTATGAGGCTCAACTGCTCAAACATATGAAGATACACAATAAACAAGATAAGGTCACAGAGTAAGAACTGCTGGGAAGGATATTAAAACTGGATATTATCAGAGGGAGTCAGTGGGGTGGGGCACTTACTTCAGAGGGGGCAGTCAAGGATGGCTTCTTGGAAGTGGTGCTATTTGAGGTGAAGTGCCCTTTGCTGTCTCCTTCATAAGATCGTAAATTTAAGGTAGGACATGATCATTGAAGAGCTCAAAGACCTGGCTTGAAAGGGGTACAAAATGGTGCGACAGCTGCTGTCCAGGTAGCAGATATTAATCAGTCATCACATCTGGGCATGAGCTCCTGGGAGGAATTAGTCCCACCATTTGTTTTCTCCATCCTTGTCAGAGTCCATTCCATTCAAGACTCAACCTCCACAGATAAAGAGTCTAAGAGCACAAGCTGGGGTCCTGTGCTCCCCCACTGACTAGGGAAGACCGAGGTATCTTTATTTCTAATTTCACCAATAATTCTCCAAAAGGGAGTTGCACTATAAGTTACCCCACCAAAAAGTGGTGAGTGCACTATGGAAATGGATACCAAGCAGCCAGGAACCACAAATACCTCTACGTGTTCTTAGGGCACACGAAAGGCATTCTACTATTTTATTTGCTAAACCATCACTGCAACTTTTTACAATCTCATCAATATCTACAACTAGGATCCCACTGCAGCTCCACTTAGTATATTCCATTTTGAGGAGGAAATCTGTCATTTTGTGTATTATTGGCTCAAGACATCATGAAGTTTCTTCCCTAAGAATGGACTAACATCAAATTATTGCCTACCCTTCCCCAAATCTTGTTTAAGAAGGTTGGTAAGGAGAATTAAAAATAATAAAAATGAGGCAGACATCTTGATCCATCCCAAGGAGGTTTATTTGCAGAACAATCCAAAGCCCTTTCCCTAACACAGCAGACACTTAGGGCTCTTAGTGCTGAGACAGACTATGGAGTTGGAAGGAAAGACCTGGGTCTGACTTTCATCTTTATTCATCACTAATAATATGGGTTGGGCTACTTATTAATACCACTAAAGCCCCTTTCCTTATCTTTTAAGCAGGAAAATAATATCAAAACATGGGTTTGTGTGAGAGCAAATAATGTAAGGTCTGCAAGAAGGAAGTACTTAATTAACTGCACATCATCTAGTGCTAGTCACTAACACCCATGTTCTAAAGCCGATCCTTTCCACCAACTTAGCGTTTGTGCCAAAGAAAATTGACCACAGTGAGGGTTAAAACTATAGAGATGCTCTAAACTCTGACTCTTCCTTCATTTGAGCTCTTTCCTTACCTTAAAGTTGTTTTTTTCCCTTCTATAAGCTAAATCTAAATTATATTTGCTTGTATTGTCATGAAACTGCATTTTACAAGTTATATTATGCTTAGATTTTAGTCTTATATTAGATGGCTTTGGGGTAGGAGGTGGCCTCAAGCAGATTAAGCTGGATTTACAACCATCCCAAGCAACCCTCGTATGGCCAGTAATCCTGTATAACATTTGCAATCTCTGAAGAGCGTTGGTCTATTTGATTGAGGAATTTAGGCCTTCTAAAAATTTTCCATTTTGCATTCCATGCATCTTCACCTTGACACGATCTTCTGTTCCAAAAGTCACCGTTTATTTATTTTCCAAAATAAACACATCATTTACAAACTATAAAGCTCCTGGGACTTCCCTGGTGGTGCAGTGGTTAAGAATCCGCCTGCCTATGCGGGGGACGTGGGTTCGAGCCCTGGTCCGGAAAAATCCCACATGCCACGGAGCAACTAAGCCCATGCGCCACAACTACTGAGCCTGTGCTCTAGAGCCCACAAACCGCAACTACTGAGCTTGCGTGCCACAACTACTGAAGCCAGCATGCCTAGAGCCCGTGCTCCACAACAAGAGAAGCCACTGCAATGAGAAGCCTACGCACTGCAATGAAGAGCAGCCCTGCTCGCTGCAACTAGAGAAAGCCCGCGCGCAGCAATGAAGACCCAACGCAGCCAAAAATAAAATAAATAAATAAATTTATATATAAAAAAGAAACTATAAAAGCTCTTTAGAACTGGCACTAAGTCTTCTCATTGGACAAACTTTCAATGTAATTATATCATTGGTTTGAAACTTGGGTACCTCTCCTCATTTCAATGAGGTGCCATGTGAAGGATGGCTTGGAGTCCAGGGGAATGTAATTAGAGAGGAACCGAAGTCAAAGGATTTACCCCACACCATCAGCTTTGCCTCTGTGATTTACATTAATGTTGAAGTTTAGCTTGCATGTTGCACACACCCTGAGGCTCTTTACTCCATTTGGGAGTGGAAATCTGTGTTATTATGCAAGTCTGACTCTGGACATAGTGAGGATTTTTTTTTTTTTTTAAGAACAGTCTAAAGTCAAATCTTGCTTAAGCAGTTGCTTAAGGGCTGACTATGTTGTTTGATAAAAGCACAGAGACAGAAGATAGCAAGGAACAGTGAAAATTTAGGGAAGAGGCAGATGTCAAGATATGTAACGACTGTATGTACTTTTCAGTCTTAAATGTATGAGAATTGAATCAGTCAATGCTTAACATTTCTTCTTCTTCCTCTATGAAATAAATAAATAAGTTCACAGAACAGACTTGTGACAAGTTCTCTGACAACGAACGCATAACAAACGCATTGACTAGCTGTCTGTCGATGGGGAAATGACGTCAGGCACGATCACGTGTCCTCCTCGGCTGGGAGGCACAAGACCACCCATATCCAGTGCAGAGTTCCCCTTTCTCCTTGTATCCCATTTCACCCCATTAGACCCTCTGATAATCATGTTGTGTTTATTTGTGAAATGCTTGTTACTGTGCGTTTCTGTTGTGACTGTAGGTTTAAAAGGATTTAGAAGATTCAAGCTTCAAAAGTCAAGCAGTGACTTGGCTCAGGTTAGGCTGATTTTTATTTTTTTAAACAAAAAAACCAGGGTCAGGGAAATTGAATATCCTCCCTGTGGGTAACTGTTACTAATGGAATCAGTTGCCAGGGCAAGGGGGGCTGTTTCTATACTGGCGGAGAGAATTATGTAAGATTGTCTTGACTGTTGTTGAAGTTTTCCAATATGAGGAAGGTGATCACAATTAGTTTATTTTTCTTCAACAATGAACATTGCTGCTTATATTCTTTTAAGAATTTCTTTTATTTTGCCTGGTTCTATAGCCAGTGATTCATGTTTGTCTGCCCCTTAAATCTTAACTATAAAGCAGAGGACATGTTTTAGATGTTTCCCATCCCTAGTAATTAAAACAGTATCTGAAATAGGTCAAGAGAGAAAGAAATGAATGCCTGAAGAGTGAATGAAAGAATCTTGGGGTAACAGAGAGGAAGGAATATAGTCTGTAAGACTGAAATTAGCACTCCTCAATTATAGCAGATATTTCACCGTTATGATTTAGGAATGGAGAATATATGGATTAATGACTTGCTTTACAAATGTGAAAAATAAACTTGGGAGAAACTAAAAGAGTTACAGTCTTAGACCATCAAGTCTTAATTTATGCAGGTTTCAGTTATCTCTCTCCCTCCCCCCAAAATATATGCATATATACAATAATATATTTCTTTTCATTTCATGTTTATTTTTATATAATTTTCTTTTTATTAGTAAACCAGTTTATTCACGTTGATGACCCTGACCAAGGTTTAACATTACCCATGCATTTGCAATGGATCTTTATTGAAGGGGCGGGGGAAATTAAAAAGTTTTCTCCTCAAACTTGGGAGGTCAAGATTAGAGAAGACTATAATTGCATTAGAAAAGAAAACAAGATATTCCTTTTGTTTTACAGAATATACCTCACCCTCTAAATTTATAGATATAGAGAATCAGAGTGATATGGTGGAGAAATAAGAACCCTTTTTCAATGTAGAATAACCAAGATTCCATCCATGATGAGATCTATATACAAAATTGCAAGCAGAGACAAACCTGAAGTTGAAGGCAACTTGAAGTTACTGGCTGCAACTAAAATGAAATCTGTTGAGGTGCTTTTCTCTCCTTCCTTGGGAGGTTTTCTAAGGTGACAGCCGGAGACAATATGGCACTTCGATGCAGTTAAGCCGTGACAGAGCTAATATTTATTGTTTCAAAGCAGCATCAATGTCACTTTGATTGGACTGTTTGTTTTTAAGGGCACTGTCATTTGGATTTGGATTGGCTACTGAATCACCCCTTTATTATTGACTTGGGTATCGTTATGGAGCTGATAAAAATGTTTGGGTTGGTTACAAGTTCCAAGGAGCTCCAAGGAGCCCTACAGCGCAATTCTATGTGCTCTTTGGGATCATTCATTTTCTGAGCGTCAGGATGCGAAAAGACTTCTCTTTATAGAATTGAAAATCGTTTGTGCCTAAGGACCAGGACTGTTTTTTCTATTGTACACTGCTGTTTAGAACCTTCAGTAGTTTTTAATGTGATTTTTTTATAAGAAGAAAATGCATTCATCACTTAAGAAAAAAATTGATAAGGAAAACATTTTGACACATCTTGAAAGCATCACAAATGACGAGAGGGGTCTTGATTAAGAGTTCTCCAGTTTCCATGTGCTTGTTTTCTGCACTGAAAAAGATTAGCACGCATATGTGGCTGGTACCATGCTCAACTTTTTTTATGTTTTTCAGGCAATGAAATTCAACAAATACTTACTTAGTAGTATCCCTTCACTAAACACTATCTACCTGTACGGTTTAGACCAAAATTTAAATGAATCTTTACTCATCCTATGAAAACTCCCTTCCACACACAAAGGAAAACAGAGGGATCCTTTTAAAACACAAATCCAATGAAGTCACTACTCTGCTCAAAACCATGTAATTAATGGAAAGAACCTCGCGATGATGGGCTGTGTGTCCCAGGTGGCTGGTGCCCAAATGCGTGTATTAGAGACACAAATATTCTCTCTCTCTCTCCACCCCCCTAGCCCCTGTCTTTCCCACTCCTTCATAAAAGAGAAAAACTCAAGATGCTTCTGAAATTTGGAGAGGGTTAGAATGTCAAATACCTGAGTCTGCACATAAATACCCCCGGTGAATTTCCCTTTGAGTATGTGACACCCTTGGGTCAGAGCCTGCTACCAGAAAATGGAACAACCATTTCCAGTTTTATTCAGAAACAATAGAGCATAGCAGTTAAGATCCAATTAATCCTGGCTCTGCCACTTACTAGCTGTGACTTACCCTTCGGTACATGAGGGTAATGGCAGATCTACTTCATGAGTTTGTTGGCGGATAAATGAATTAATTCATGTAAAGTACTTGAAAACGTATCTGACACCCAGTAAGCACAGAATAAACATCTTTTCAGACTCAGGGCTGTTAACAATGATTCCTGTGTAAGAAAGTTCTCACATTCATTTTAGATATTACTTGTAGTTATCCAGTTAATAAAATGCCTATTTAATGCTAAATACTGAAGATGCGAAGATAAATACTATGGTCTCTTTCCTCGGGAAGAGAGGAGTGTAATATACAAATCATTATAAATATAACTGGCAAAATTACTGCAACATTTGAAGTGCAATGGGTTTAAATGAGTTTTAAAACATGATTTAGCTTATTCACAATAGACTCATTCATAGTGACTCCATTTTTTTTTTTTTACATAAGTAACAAATTTAGTTAAAAATAAAATAATCAAATGATGGGCAATAACATGTATTTTAGAGAGGACTTGGAAGCAGAAACAATAGATACCCAGGAAAGATGCATATAAGCCTAAGTCGGAAATGAAATGTCAAAGTTAAGAATGAAATGTGACATTGATAAATTAATTTATAAATTAGTTAGAAAATCAATAGATTGAACTAAATTGTAGGTGAGAAAGATGTCATTACTTTTTATAGTCATATTTACTTCTAAACTCGTAGAAATTAAAGGATAATAGACTATAGATCTATAACTAAGATCACAGAATAGAAAGGAGAAATAACTGGTATCAAAAAACTGAATTAAGTGACTCAAATTGAAGTTAAATTCTCTATTCAGCATCTGTACCTCAGGGAGCAACTGAAGACTTGGGTGACTCTCCATTAAAGCAGGACCAGGGTTTCACAGGGTAGGGAAGATGGGGTACACACCCCTGAGGCTTAAGCACAAGGCAGCAGTTGGTGTCTTGAATGGGAACTTGTAGGCAGGGTTAGTGCCTGCTTTTGTGCCACCATGATGGATGGGCATCCTTGGTGCAATTCCAAAAACCATCAGAATGGTAATCCCAGAGAACTGTGTTTGCAAACCTTGTGATATGTTAGTCAAGGCCATAGGTAAAGAAAGATGTGGGAAAGAAAAAAAAAGAAATTAGAATAAAATAAAATATAAAACAAAATAAAAAGTAAAACAAAGAGAAGACAAGCAAGGTAGAAGTCAGAGGGAAACTGGGGATGCTCCCTCCAGAATGTCTATTTCCATAGTCCTTTTCCACTGGCTTTAGTAGATGTCCCTGAATGGATGGACATAATCATTTGTCCTTGGACAACAGAATGTCATCTACCTCAAGACTGCTGCAGGCCATCTCCAACGGGGGTTATTCACACGTACAAAATTCCTCCAAGACAGTTTGAATGTTGGAGAACTGAGATCTCAATTTCCATGTGGAACACGGTTTCCCTTAAGGCACCAGATCTTGACTTCCTATTTTCTAAAATAATTCACATTTAGAGGTTTCTGTTGTTGTTGTTGCTTTGTTTTGTCTTTTGGCCTGAATGTGGAGGAAATTCAAGATGATTTAATCAGGAGGAACTTGGCCACTGATCTGGGAGTAATATATAATCTGTTAAGCATAAAAACAAGAAGCCACTATTGCAAGAAAATGATATTCCCACTCCAGGGCAGGCCTTTTTCAGTTTTCCTTCTTTTTTTTTTTTTTAATGTCTTACTCAGGTAAAAACAACATTTATTAGTATAAAACAGTAATATCATTTTTTACCAGGGCTGTTTAACCACGTAGAGTAGTCTAGATACAAATGATCACTTTTAAAGATAAGACACTCTCCCATCTTGATTTGAAATTTGCCAGGAAAGTCATTTTTATAAAATGATCTATGGAGCCTTTCTACAAGATTATAAAAAAAAAAATTATAAAATATTTAGAGTGCAATTAAAATGCAGTGTTTTTGTTGCCTTCCTCATACTAATTTCTACATCTATTTTCATATCAAGGAATATTCAAGAGTTGGAAACACGAAATCCTTCGCAAGGGGTGGGGGACAGAGAGCAGAGCATGAAGACAGTTGTGGGATGGTTCTGCTGTTTTTGCTGCCGCCCCTGGAAATTTAAAAGGAGCTTAATGTATGCCTAGTATTGGCTTCAAAGACAAAGAACAGAGATGCGCAATTATTTTTTAAACCCATGTTCCCCTTTGATAAATAGAAAACATTATATGCCCTTCTTTTAAAGCTTTTTGCATTTTTAGGATAATTGGTTATTATTAAATATGAATGAAAGCAAAGGGTGGAAAGCGCTGTTTGTTTTCAAACTCCATTTTATCTCCCAAGAATGCAATCCCTCCAGGGGACGTAGGATACAACCTGCCTTCTATACCCCGTTCACCCACATAAACTACTGCTCAAGATCCCACAGATTTATGCATATTCACCAGCTCTTTTTATGTTGTAATGTCCTCAGCAATGTTGGGGAATATCAAAACAGGTAAATATTATTGAGGCCTGACAGCTGCAAAAGGTCACGAAATTAAATTCATAAGGGTTATCTCCAGTGCATCACAATATACAGAGAGAGAAATTAACTGACCCTCACACTTTGTAAGGATCATCCTCTAATCCTTTTCACCATCTGGTTTCATAAAAGAGCCAGGCTCCTCCGACTCTTTTAGACTCCACACAAATCAGAATATAAATTAACCAGCTGTAAAGCATGCATTTTTAAAAAATCCCTTGATTATCAGAATGAAACCCGAAAAGTTGTGAGAAAGGGGGTTCGGGAGGTTGAAGGGGAGAAAGACAAAGTAAGGGAGAAAGACGTAGATAATTAAAAATCTGATTCATTCATTGGAAGTGGAGAAGCTCTATGCCTGCCCTAAAAATTTCTGTAATTGAATTTCCCAATACTCTAAAGAGTGGGAGCTCAGTTTGGGGTTTAATTTAATTTAAGCAAATATATTTATATGTTTCTTTTTTCTTGTCCTGAAGCTTCTTAAACAATGTCTAACATTACATAAATTAAAAAAAATAATTATACATAATTTTAAAAAAGTTAAATTATTCTCAAGTTAAATTTTTAAATAAACTTACATAAATTTGTTTAAATAAGCAATAATTTAGGGATCTAGTGCGAACACAAAGAGGACATTTGACAACAGAGAAGGGTACATGGGGAAAGGGCTGGTGACCCTGAGGGAAACCAAGAAGGCCAGTTTTCCCAAGGCGGGTGGGGGACTTCCAGATTCCTGGAGGAAAGCACATCTATCGAATAGTCACTTTTCTGCAAACGGGTGGGACTGCATATCAGGTAGCAGAAAACTTAGGACTTAACATGAGTGTCGAGGCAGACTCTGAAATGACCCCCCAATTCTCCTACCACCTGGATTCATGCCCTCGTGTAAATGCCTCCTGCTTGGTATAGGCTGGACCTAGGGACTCGCTTCTAATGAAGAGAATATGGCAAAAGGGAGCAGTTGCTGCTTCTGGGATCAGGCGATAAAGGAGGGTGACCTCCATCTTGTTCATGCTCTCTTGCGCTTTCACTCAATCACTTTGATGAAGACAGAGCTACACGCCTCCCCACAGAGAGGCCCGCCTGGCAAGGAGGGGGCCTCCAGCCAGCAGTTAATGAGGAACTAAGACCTCAGTTCAACCGCAGGGAATTGAAGCTCACCCACGGCCATGGGTGAACTTGGAAGCAGGTCCTGTCCCAGGTGAACCTTGAGATGACTGTGGCCCAGCTGACACCTTGAGACAGACCCCGAAACAGAGAACCCAGCTGGGCTGCTACCCTTTCCTGACTCACAGAAACTGTGAGGTAACAAGTATGTGTTATTTTAGCCATTAAGTTTTGGGGTAATTTGCTTCACAGTAATAAATAACTAAAACAAGATTTCCTAAACGTCATTTATCCAGTCATGTATCACCATGACAACTTCTCCTTCATATGTTGTGATAATGCTTCTCCCCACAAAGTTGTCTACATCTTAATCCCAGGAACTTGTGAATATGTTATCTTACACGGCAAAAGGGACTTTGCAGATGTGATTAAATTAAGCATCTTAAGATTGGAAGAATAGCCTAGATTTTCCAAGTAGAACCAATGTAACAGTAAATCCCCTACATACGAACCTTCAAGTTGCGAACTTTCAAAGATGTCAACATGCGTTCCATCAACGTCAGGCGTGAGTGAAATTGCAGCCTGCCCTCCGTCTCCTATTGCTGACGATCCTTCAGCTCTACCATCTCCCACCTCCTCTCCCTCCTGCAGTCAGTAACTCTCTCCTTGTCTGTTCACTTGATGCCAGCCCCTGGATGCCAGTACAGTACTGTACTACTGTACTTTTCAAGGTGCTGTACTGTAAGTAAATGTTTTCTTTATTTTTTGTGTGTGTTTTTAATGTATTATTTGTGTGAAAAGTATTATACACCTAGTACAGTACAGTACTACAGAGCCGATTGTGTTAGTTGGGTACCTAGGCTAACTTTTTTGGACTTAACGAACAAATTGGACTTAACGAATGCGCTCTCAGAACGGAACTCGTTCGTATGTAGGGGACTTATTATAGTTACAAAGGCCCTTAAAAAAGACAGAAAAGAGTGTGGAAGTCAGAAAAAGGAGATGTGATGCCAGAAGAAGAGGTTAGAGCAATGGAGGAAGGGGCCACAGGGCAGGGAATGCAGGTGCCTCTAGAAGCTGGAAAAGGCAAGGATACTGATTCTCCCCATAGCCTCCAGAAAGAACACAACTCTGCCAATACCTATTTTAGCCCACAAGACCCATTTTAGATTTCTGATCTCCAAAACTGCACCACAAAGTTTGTGTTGTTTTCAGTCACTGAGTTTGTGATAATTTGTTACAATAGCAATAGGAAACAATACATATGTATCTACTCTGTGCTATTACATTTCTTACATCAGCTCACTTTCTGTGCATACATTCATTCTAAAGAAGACTTGCACTATGAGTTTGGTGTGCTGGTTATCCCTCCCCCCCAACACACACACAACATATATTATTAAGGTGAACACATGTCTAATGAAATGTAAAGGTTTACATCATACTACCTAAGATCACCTTGTGTACCAAAGCGTGTGAGGATCCCACTTTGGGAAACAGTGGCCCAGAAGGAGAATGCCACATCATGCCTTTCAGAACTCAGTCCTGTGGGCAGGATAAGAATTTGTTTGCTCAAGTTCTTTTTGGCTATGAGTGCAACAGAGTTGGAAGTGATCACTAACCACTACAAATCCTCCAGCTGAATTTGCTTGTTTAATTAGGCTTTTCAAAGTTGGAGAGAAGACCTCACTGGGTCCCAATCTGCTGACTACGTGGGGGACTTCTCCTTAAAAAGCACAAATTTTTGCTTTCATCATGAAACTGACTAGGCTAGCATGTGCTTTGCTCTGCGTGTCTCACTTGAAGAAGGAATGGTGGTCTGCTTAAAACCATGATCCCACAGATGAGGGAAATAAGCCCATTAGGACTAGTAGCTTTACGCTAAGCCAGTGGTTCTCAACTTGGGGTGGTTTTGTCCCCCAGGGGATATGTGGCAATGTTGGGATAATTTTGGTTGTCACAATTCAGGACTGCTATTGGCATCTAGCAAGCAGACTCCAAGGATGCTTCAAAACATCCTCCAATGCCCAGGACACATCCTCACACGTACAAACACACAATAGATAATTACTCAGCCCAAACAATGTCATTAGTACTGAGGATGAGAAATTCTGCAGTAGACAATGAACCCACTAGACCTACTAAATTATTCAAAACTCAGGGAAGGGCAGGATCAGACAAACTGGTTCCCTGGTATTACAGTAGACTGCCCTTTGAAAGCATATGGGATTAAATACAAACAGCCCAGGCAACGCATCAGGAGTGGCAGAGTACAGAGAAGGAGAAGAGAATTAATTGTGAAAGAGGAATTGTCACAGAAGCAATGACTTCTCTGCTGTGTTGGGTGCTATTTCATGCCCTACCAGCCAGGAAACTTCTCCTCACACTAAAAGCAGAGGGAGAGGGAAGTGCAAGGTTAAAGGGAGTGTTATATTCACGATCCCTCCCCTTCACCATCACGGTGCAAAGTCAGAGAGACAGAAAGCAAAAACATGCTCCAACCGCGGACAGCACCATGGGGAAAAAGCAACTGGTGAAGCCTGACACTTAAAAACAAATGTGGGTAAACATATGTTTCATTTTGTAAGAAACAGCCAAACTGTCTTCCGAAGTGGCTGCACCATTTTGCATTTCCCACCAGCAATGAATCAGAGTTCCTGTTGCTCCACATCCTTACCAGCATTTGGTGTTGTCAGTGTTCTGGACTTTGGCCATTTTAATAGGTGTGTTGTGGTATCTTGTTGTTGTTTTAATTTGCACTTCCCTGATGACATGATGCTGAGTATCTTTTCATATGCTTATTTGCCATTTGATGAGGTGTCAAGATCTTCAGTCTATTTTTTGATCAGGTTTTTTTTTTCCTTATTTTGTTTTAAGAGTTCTTTGTATATTTTGGATAAGTCCTTTATCAGATGTGTCTTTTGCAAATGTTTTTCTCCCAGCTGTGGCTTGTATTCTCTTTCTTTTGACATTATCTTTCACAGAGAACAAGTTTTTAATTTCAGTGAAGTTCAGTTTATCAAGTATTTCTTTCATGAATTATGCCTTTGGTGTTATATCTAAAAAGTTATCACCATACTCAAGGTCATCTGTTTTCTCCTATGTTACCCTCTAGGAATTTTATAGTTTTGCATTTTACATTTGGGTCTACTATCCATTTTGAGTTAATTTTTGTGAAGGGTGTAAGGTGTGTCTAGGTTGTTTTTTTGTTTTGTTTTGGGTTTTCTTTTTTGCATGTGGATGTTTACTTGTTCCAGCATCATTGATCGAAAAACTATCTCTGCTCCACTGTATTGCCTTTGCTCCTTTGTCAAAGATCAGTTGAATCATTTATGTGGGTCTGTTTCTGGGCTTTCTATTCTGTTCCACTGATCTATTTGTCTGTTCTTTCACCAATACCACACTGTCTTGATTATTGTATCTTTATGGTAAGCCTTGAAGTCAGGTAATGTCAGTCCCTCAACTTTGTTCTTCTCCTTCAATATTGTGTTGAATATTATGGATATTTGCCTCTCTGTATTAGACTCAGCCTACATGGGTAATCCCAGATAATCTCCCATTTTTAAGATTCAGAACCTTAAAATCTGCAAAGTTGGTTTGTTTTTGTTTTTGCTATGTAACATACATGTTCCTAGGTTCACAGGGATGAGGGTAGGGCCATCTTAGATGTCATTCTGCCAACCACAGACGGTGACATTGAAGTTTCATAACCTGAAGTAGATTGTGAGTTTTCAAAGGCCCACATTTACATCATGATCACCGATATGTGAGAGAAGTCATTTGGTTAGGTAGGTGGTCCCAGCCAACTATTCCATATCCCACGCCCATGCATTCAATATTGTCTTACTGCTATTGCTTAGGTAGTAACTCCCATGAACTGCTCCTCTGGGATTTTCACACAGGATTTGCAAAGGGCTGAGATTTATCCATTGCCATTGTCAAGAACCAGTTTTTGTTATTTTCCATGTGGTCTGTCTGTATCTTATTTATTGTTGTTTGTCTAATGAATTATGTTTAGTTCTCTTTCAATAGAGAAGGTTCAGACATTCTCAATTGATCCTTGTACTCTTCTTTATAAAGTTTCAAGTAAAAGAAACCCTTTAAGTATTAATACAAGTAATCCATGCAAATATATAGCATATATGTAACCTCCACTCCTTTCCCATGCCCAAGGCAGACATTGTTCATCAATTGCAGAACTTTTTTCGCAGAGAACTAACAATCAGCCTCAGAATTTCTCCTAAGACAGAGTTCCAGGAAGCTACTATCAATCAAGTGAAGGTAGCAGGCTTTTAATATTGGTAACTCACAGTGAGCTCCTCAGGTAAACAGGACCATGTGCTTTGGCCTATCTTTTCCTACTTTTATGTGTTTGGGGGGTTTTTTTGTTTTTTTTTACGTTAAACTTCATAGATTGCATACTAGATTTTCTGATGAGATTTTTTTACATCTTACTCACAGAAAGAAATAATTCTTGGAAACAACCCAGTAGGGTAAAAAATAAAGCCCCCAAATCATTTTCCGTATTTCAATTCCTCATTCAAACATCTTGTTAAGTTCACAAAGGCCTTAATTCAACCACAGATCCTGAAGCTGGTGACTTCTGAGCTCAGCAGAGTACCCACTTCTCTTTGCTACAGCCTCTGCAAGGTTTTTCGGGAACGTTTGGAATGGCTCTAAATTTTATGTAATAAAGCTCTATTATGAAATATCTGGCTATGTTATGATGCTGGTTCTTCTGCCACTTAAATCATATTCTCTGTACTCCATTACAGTGAAATACTGTGGTATGGCTCTCTAACTTCGCATGGAGAGTTGCAAACAGTTGCTATATTTCTTGCTCCTCTAGCAACTGTTTATTATACATTCCTTGGGACGTTGCATTTACATCAATGTTTGTAGCTTTTAAAAATCTCAAGATCTAAAGAAGATGTGGAAGATGGCGGAAGAGTAAGACGCGGAGATCACCTTCCTTCCCACAGATACAGTAGAAATACATCTACACGTGGAACTGCTCCTACAGAACACCACTGAACGCTGGCAGAAGACGTCAGACCTCCCAAAAGGCAAGAAAATCCCCACGTACTTGGGTAGGGCAAAAGAAAAAAGAAACAACAGAGACAGAAGAATAGGGACAGGACCTGCACCACTGGGAGGGAGCCGTGAAGGAGGAAAGGTTTCCACACACTAGAAGCCCCTTTGCGGGCGGAGACTGCGGGTGGCGGAGAGGGGGAGCTTCGGAGCCACGGAGGAGAGCGCAGCCACAGCGGTGCGGAGGGCAAAGCGGAGAGATTCCCGCACAGAGGAGCGGCGCCGACCAGCACTCACCAGCCCGAGAGGCTTGTCTGCTCCCCCGCCGGGGCGGGCGGGGCTGGGAGCTGAGGCTCGGGCTTCGGTCGGATCCCAGGGAGAGGACTGGGGTTGGCGGTGTGAACACAGCCTGAAGGGGCTAGCGCACCACAGCTAGCCGGGAGGGAGTCCGGGAAAAAGTCTGCGGCTGCCGAAGAGGCAAGAGACTTTTTCTAGCCTCTTTGTTTCCCGGTGCGCGAGGAGAGGGGATTCAGAGCACCGCTTAAACGAAATCCAGAGACGGGCGCGAGCCGCGGCGATCAGCGCGGACCCCAGAGACGGGCATGAGACGCTAAGGCTGCTGCTGCCGCCACCAAGAAGCCTGTGTGCGAGCACAGGTCACTCTCCACACCCCCCTCCCGGGAGCCTGTGCAGCCCGCCACGGCCAGGCTCCCGTAATCTGGGGACAACTTCCCCGGGAGAATGCACGGCGCGCCTCGGGCTGGTGCAACGTCACGCCGGCCTCTGCCGCCGCAGGCTCGCCCCGCCTCCTCCGTACCCCTCCCTCCCCCCGGCCTGACTGAGCCAGAGCCCCCGAAGCAGCTGCTCCTTTAACCCCATCCTGTCTGGGCGGGGAACAGACGCCCTCAGGAGACCTACACGCAGAGGCGGGGCCAAATCCAAAGCTGAACCCCGGGAGCTGTAGGAACAAAGAAGAGAAAGGGAAATCTCTCCCAGCAGCCTCAGAAGCAGCGGATTAAAGCTCCACAAACAACTTGATGTGCCTGCATCTGTGGAATACCTGAATAGACAACAAATCATCCCAAATTCAGGAGGTGGACTTTGGGAGCAGGATATATTAACTTTTCCCCTTTTTCTTTTTTTGTGAGTGTATATGTGTATGCTTCTGGGTGAGATTTTTGTCTGTATAGCTTTGCTTTCACCGTTAGCCCTAGGGTTAGGTCTGTTTGTTTTTTGTTTTTTTTTTTTTACTTAAAAAAATTTTTTTCCCTAATAAATGTTTTCTTAATAATTTTTTCCTTATTTTCTATTTTTAAAAAATTTTAAAAAATTTTTTAATAAGTTTTTTCATATTTTTTATTTAAAAAAATTAAAATTTTTTTTCTTAATAAATTTTTCTTAATAATTTTTTCTTATTTTTTATTATAAAAAATTAATAAATCTATTTTTAAAAATTAAAAAAAATTTTTCTTAATAAATTTATTCTTAATAATTTTTTTCTTATTTTTTATTATAATAGCTTTATTTTATTTTATTTTATCCTCTTTCTTTCTTTCTATTTTTTCTCCCTTTTATTCTGAGCCGTGTGGATGAAAGGCTCTTCGTGCTCCAGCCAGGCATCAGGGCTGTGCCTCTGAGATGGGAGAGCCAACTTCAGGACACTGGTCCACAAGAGACCTCCCAGCTCCACGTAATACCAAACGGCGAAAATCTCTCAGAGATCTCCATCTCAACATCAAGACCCAGCTTCACTCAACGACCAGCAAGCTCCAGTGCTGGACACCCTATGCCAAACAACTAGCAAGACAGGAACACAGCCCCATCCATTAGCAGAGAGGCTGCCTAAAATCATAATAAGGCCACAGACACCCCAAAACACACCACCAGACGTGGACCTGCCCACCAGAAAGACAAGATCCAGCCTCATCCACCAGAACACAGGCACTAGTTCCCTCCACCAGGAAGCCTACACAACCCACTGAACCAACCTTAGCCACTGGGGACAGATACCACAAACAACAGGAACTACGAACCTGCAGCCTGTGAAAAGGAGATCCCAAACACAGTAAGATAAGCAAAATGAGAAGACAGAAAAACACACAGCAGATGAAGGAGCAGGGTCAAAACACACCAGACCTAACAAATGAAGAGGAAATAGGTAGTCTACCTGAAAAAGAATTCAGAATAATGATAGTAAGGATGATCCAAAATCTTGGAAATAGAATAGACAAAATGCAAGAAACATTTCACAAGGACGTAGAAGAACTAAAGAGGAACCAAGCAACGATGAAAAACACAATAAATGAAATTAAAAATACTCTAGATGGGATCAATAGCAGAATAACTGAGGCAGAAGAACAGATAAGTGACCTGGAAGATAAAATGGTGGAAATAACTACTGCAGAGCAGAATAAAGAAAAAAGAATGAAAAGAACTGAGGACAGTCTCAGAGACCTCTGGGACAACATTAAACGCACCAACATTCGAATTATAGGGGTCCCAGAAGAAGAAGAGAAAAAGAAAGGGACTGAGAAAATATTTGAAGAGATTATAGTTGAAAACTTCCCTAATATGGGAAAGGAAATAGTTAATCAAGTCCTGGAAGCACAGAGAGTCCCATACAGGATAAATCCAGGGAGAAACACGCCAAGACACATATTAATCAAACTGTCAAAAATTATATATAAAGAAAACATATTAAAAGCAGCAAGGGAAAAACAGCAAATAACACACAAGGGAATCCCCATGAGGTTAACAGCTGATCTTTCAGCTGCAAAGCCAGAAGGGAGTGGCAGGATATACTTAAAGTGATGAAGGAGAAAAACCTACAACCAAGGTTACTCTACCCAGCAAGGATCTCATTCAGATTTGATGGAGAAATTAAAACCTTTACAGACAAGCAAAAGCTGAGAAAGTTCAGCACCACCAAACCAGCTTTACAACAAATGCTAAAGGAACTTCTCTAGGCAAGAAACACAAGAGAAGGAAAACACCTACAATAACAAACCCAAAACATTTAAGAAAATGGGAATAGGAACATACATATCGATAATTACCTTAAATGTAAATGGATTAAATGCTCCCACCAAAAGACACAGACTGGCTGAATGGATACAAAAACAAGACCCATATATATGCTGTCTACAAGAGACCCACTTCAGACCTAGAGACACATACAGACTGAAAGTGAGGGGATGGAAAAAGATATTCCATGCAAATGGAAATCAAAAGAAAGCTGGAGTAGCAATTCTCGTATCAGACAAAATAGACTTTAAAATAAAGACTATTACAAGAGACAAAGAAGGACACTATATAATGATCAAGGGATCGATCCAAGAGGAAGGTATAACAATTGTAAATATTTATGCACCCAACATAGGAGCACCTCAATACATAAGGCAAATACTAACACCCATAAAAGGGGAAATCGACAGCAACACAATCATAGTAGGGGACTTTAACACCACACTTTCACCAATGGACAGATCATCCAAAATGAAAATAAATAAGGAAACACAAGCTTTAAATGATACATTAAACAAGATGGACTTAATTGATATTTATAGGACATTCCACCCAAAAACAACAGAATACACATTTTTCTCAAGTGCTCATGGAACATTCTCCAGGATAGATCATATCTTGGGTCACAAATCAAGCCTTGGTAAATTTAAAAAAATTGAAATCGTATCAAGTATCTTTTCCGACCACAACGCTATGAGACTAGATATCAATTACAGGAAAAGATCTGTAAAAAATACAAACACATGGAGGCTACACAATACACTACTTAATAACGAAGTGATCATTGAAGAAATCAAAGGGGAAATCAAAAAATACCTAGAAACAAATGACAATGGAGACACGACGATCCAAAACCTATGGGATGCAGCAAAAGCAGTTCTAAGAGGGAAGTTTATAGCAATACAAGCCTACCTCAAGAAACAGGAAACATCTCGAATAAACAACCTAACCTTGCACCTAAAGCAATTAGAGAAAGAAGAACAAAAAAACCCCAAAGCTAGCAGAAGGAAAGAAATCATAAAGATCAGATCAGAAATAAATGAAAAAGAAATGAAGGAAACAATAGCAAAAATCAATGAAACTAAAAGCTGGTTCTTTGAGAAGATAAACAAAATTGATAAACCATTAGCCAGACTCATCAAGAGAAAAAAGGAGAAGACTCAAATTAATAGAATTAGAAATGAAAAAGGAGAAGTAACCACTGACACTGCAGAAATACAACCGATCATAAGAGATTACTACAAGCAACTCTATGCTAATAAAATGGACAACCTGGAAGAAATGGACAGATTCTTAGAAATGCACAACCTGCCGAGACTGAACCAGGAAGAAATAGAAAATATGAACAGACCAATCACAAGCACTGAAATTGAAACTGTGATTAAAAATCTTCCAACACACAAAAGCCCAGGACCAGATGGCTTCACAGGCGAATTCTATCAAACATTTAGAGAAGAGCTAACACCTATCCTTCTCAAACTCTTCCAAAATATTGCAGAGGGAGGAACACTCCCCAACTCATTCTACGAGGCCACCATCACCCTGATACCAAAACCAGGCAAAGATGTCACAAAGAAAGAAAACTACAGGCCAATATCACTGATGAACATAGATGCAAAAATCCTCAACAAAATACTAGCAAACAGAATCCAACAGCACATTAAAAGGATCATACACCATGATCAAGTGGGGTTTATTCCAGGAATGCAAGGATTCTTCAATATACGCAAATCAATCAACGTGATACATCATATTAACAAATTGAAGGAGAAAAACCATATGATCATCTCAATAGATGCAGAGAAAGCTTTCGACAAAATTCAACACCCATTTATGATAAAAGTCCTGCAGAAAGTAGGCATAGAGGGAACTTTCCTCAACATAATAAAGGCCGTATATGACAAACCCACAGCCAACATTGTCCTCAATGGTGAAAAACTGAAACCATTTCCACTAAGATCAGGAACAAGACAAGGTTGCCCACTCTCACCACTATTATTCAACATAGTTTTGGAAGTGTTAGCCACAGCAATCAGAGACGAAAAAGAAATAAAAGGAATCCAAATCGGAAAAGAAGAAGTAAAGCTGTCACTGTTTGCAGATGACATGATACTATACATAGAGAATCCAAAAGATGCTACCAGAAAACTACTAGAGCTAATCAATGAATTTGGTAAAGTAGCAGGATACAAAATTAATGCACAGAAATCTCTTGCATTCCTGTATACTAATGATGAAAAATCTGAAAGTGAAATTAAGAAAATACTCCCGTTTACCATTGCAACAAAAAGAATAAAATACCTAGGAATAAACCTACCTAAGGAGACAAAAGACCTGTATGCAGAAAATTATAGGACACTGATGAAAGAAATTAAAGATGATACAAATAGATGGAGAGATATACCATGTTCTTGGATTGGAAGAATCAACATTGTGAAAATGACTCTGCTACCCAAAGCAATCTACAGATTCAATGCAATCCCTATCAAACTACCACTGGCATTTTTCACAGAACTAGAACAAAAAATTTCACAATTTGTATGGAAACACAAAAGACCCCGAATAGCCAAAGCAATCTTGAGAACAAAAAATGGAGCTGGAGGAATCAGGCTCCCTGACTTCAGACTATATTACAAAGCTACAGTAATCAAGACAGTTTGGTACTGGCACCAAAACAGAAATATAGATCAATGGAACAGGAGAGAAAGCCCAGAGATAAGCCCACGCACATATGGTCACCTTATCTTTGATAAAGGAGGCAAGCATATACAGTGGAGAAAAGACAGCCTCTTCAATAAGTGGTGCTGGGAAAATTGGACAGGTACATGTAAAAGTATGAAATTAGAACACTCCCTAACACCATACACAAAAATAAACTCAAAATGGATTAAAGACCTAAGTGTAAGGCCAGACACTATCAAACTCTTAGAGGAAAACATAGGCAGAACACTGTATGACATAAGTCACAGCAAGATCCTTTTTGACCCAGGTCCTAGAGAAATGGAAATAAAAACACAAATAAACAAATGGGACCTAATGAAACTTAAAAGCTTTTGCACAGCAAAGGAAACCATAAACAAGACCAAAAGACAACCCTCAGAATGGGAGAAAATATTTGCAAATGAAGCAACGGACAAAGGATTAATCTCCAAGATTTACAAGCAGCTCATGCAGCTCAATAACAAAAAAACAAACAACCCAATCCAAAAATGGGCAGAAGACCTAAATAGACATTTCTCCAAAGAAGAGATACAGATTGCCAACAGACACATGAAAGAATGCTCAACATCATTAATCATTAGAGAAATGCAAATCAAAACTACAATGAGGTATCATCTCACACCGGTCAGAATGGCCATCATCAAAAAATCTAGAAACAATAAATGCTGGAGAGGGTGTGGAGAAAAGGGAACACTCTTGCACTGTTGGTGGGAATGTAAATTGATACAGCCACTATGGAGAACAGTATGGAGGTTCCTTAAAAAACTAAAAATAGAACTACCATATGACCCAGCAATCCCACTACTGGGCATATACCCTGAGAAAACCATAATTCAGAAAGAGTCATGTACCAAAATATTCATTGCAGCTCTGTTTACAATAGCCAGGACATGGAAGCAACCTAGGTGTCCATCATCGGATGAATGGATAAAGAAGATGTGGCACATATATACAATGGAATATTACTCAGCCATAAAAAGAAATGAAATGGAGGTGTTTGTAATGAGGTGGATGGAGTTAGAGTCTGTCATACAGAGTGAAGTAAGTCAGAAAGAGAAAAACAAATACAGTATGCTAACACATATATATGGAATCTAAGGGAAAAAAAAAAAAAAAAAGAGGTCATGAAGAACCTAGTGGCAAGATGGGAATAAAGACACAGACCTACTAGAGAATGGACTTGAGGATATGGGGAGGGGGAGGGGTGAGATGTGACAGGGTGAGAGAGTGTCATGGACATATATACACTACCAAATGTAAAATAGATAACTAGTGGGAAGCAGCCGCATAGCACAGGGAGATCAGCTCGGTGCTTTGTGACCACCTAGAGGGGTGGGATAGGGAGGGTGGGAGGGAGGGAGATGCAAGAGGGAAGAGATATGGCAACATATGTATATGTGTAACTGATTCACTTTGTTGTAAAGCAGAAGCTAGCACACCATTGTAAAGCAATTATACTTCAATAAAGATGTTTAAAAAAATAAAATAAAATAAAAAATAAAGACTATTACAAGAGACAAAGAAGGACACTATATAATGATCAAGGGATCGATCCAAGAGGAAGGTATAACAATTGTAAATATTTATGCACCCAACATAGGAGCACCTCAATACATAAGGCAAATACTAACACCCATAAAAGGGGAAATCGACAGCAACACAATCATAGTAGGGGACTTTAACACCACACTTTCACCAATGGACAGATCATCCAAAATGAAAATAAATAAGGAAACACAAGCTTTAAATGATACATTAAACAAGATGGACTTAATTGATATTTATAGGACATTCCACCCAAAAACAACAGAATACACATTTTTCTCAAGTGCTCATGGAACATTCTCCAGGATAGATCATATCTTGGGTCACAAATCAAGCCTTGGTAAATTTAAGAAAATTGAAATCGTATCAAGTATCTTTTCCGACCACAACGCTATGAGACTAGATATCAATTACAGGAAAAGATCTGTAAAAAATACAAACACATGGAGGCTACACAATACACTATTTAATAACGAAGTGATCACTGAAGAAATCAAAGGGGAAATCAAAAAATACCTAGAAACAAATGACAATGGAGACACGACGATCCAAAACCTATGGGATGCAGCAAAAGCAGTTCTAAGAGGGAAGTTTATAGCAATACAAGCCTACCTCAAGAAACAGGAAACATCTCGAATAAACAACCTAACCTTGCACCTGAAGCAATTAGAGAAAGAAGAACAAAAAAACCCCAAAGCTAGCAGAAGGAAAGAAATCATAAAGATCAGATCAGAAATAAATGAAAAAGAAATGAAGGAAACAATAGCAAAAATCAATGAAACTAAAAGCTGGTTCTTTGAGAAGATAAACAAAATTGATAAACCATTAGCCAGACTCATCAAGAGAAAAAGGGAGAAGACTCAAATCAATAGAATTAGAAATGAAAAAGGAGAAGTAACCACTGACACTGCAGAAATACAAACGATCATGAGAGATTACTACAAGCAACTCTATGCCAATAAAATGGACAACCTGGAAGAAATGGACAGATTCTTAGAAATGCACAACCTGCCGAGACTGAACCAGGAAGAAATAGAAAATATGAACAGACCAATCACAAGCACTGAAATTGAAACTGTGATTAAAAATCTTCCAACACACAAAAGCCCAGGACCAGATGGCTTCACAGGCGAATTCTATCAAACATTTAGAGAAGAGCTAACACCTATCCTTCTCAAACTCTTCCAAAATATTGCAGAGGGAGGAACACTCCCCAACTCATTCTATGAGGCCACCATCACCCTGATACCAAAACCAGACAAAGATGTCACAAAGGAAGAAAACTACAGGCCAACATCACTGATGAACATACATGCAAAAATCCTCAACAAAATACTAGCAAACAGAATCCAACAGCACATTAAAAGGATCATACACCATGATCAAGTGGGGTTTATTCCAGGAATGCAAGGATTCTTCAATATACGCAAATCAATCAACGTGATACATCATATTAACAAATTGAAGGAGAAAAACCATATGATCATCTCAATAGATGCAGAGAAAGCTTTTAACAAAATTCAACACCCATTTATGATAAAAGCCCTGCAGAAAGTAGGCATAGAGGGAACTTTCCTCAACATAATAAAGGCCATATATGACAAACCCACAGCCAACATTGTCCTCAATGGTGAAAAACTGAAACCATTTCCACTAAGATCAGGAACAAGACAAGGTTGCCCACTCTCACCACTATTATTCAACATAGTTTTGGAAGTGTTAGCCACAGCAAACAGAGAAGAAAAAGAAATAAAAGGAATCCAAATCGGAAAAGAAGAAGTAAAGCTGTCACTGTTTGCAGATGACATGATACTATACATAGAGAATCCTAAAGATGCCACCAGAAAACTACTAGAGCTAATCAATGAATTTGGTAAAGTAGCAGGATACAAAATTAATACACAGAAATCTCTTGCATTCCTATATACTAATGATGAAAAATCTGAAAGTGAAATTAAGAAAACACTCCCGTTTACCATTGCAACAAAAAGAATAAAATACCTAGGAATAAACCTACCTAAGGAGACAAAAGACCTGTATGCAGAAAATTATAGGACACTGATGAAAGAAATTAAAGATGATACAAATAGATGGAGAGATATACCATGTTCTTGGATTGGAAGAATCAACATTGTGAAAATGACTCTACTACCCAAAGCAATCTACAGATTCAATGCAATCCCTATCAAACTACCACTGGCATTTTTCACAGAACTAGAACAAAAAATTTCACAATTTGTATGGAAACACAAAAGACCCCGAATAGCCAAAGCAATCTTGAGAACGAAAAATGGAGCTGGAGGAATCAGGCTCCCTGACTTCAGACTATATTACAAAGCTACAGTAATCAAGACAGTTTGGTACTGGCACCAAAACAGAAATATAGATCAATGGAACAGGAGAGAAAGCCCAGAGATAAGCCCACGCACATATGGTCACCTTATCTTTGATAAAGGAGGCAAGCATATACAGTGGAGAAAAGACAGCCTCTTCAATAAGTGGTGCTGGGAAAATTGGACAGGTACATGTAAAAGTATGAAATTAGAACACTCCCTGACACCATACACAAAAATAAACTCAAAATGGATTAAAGACCTAAGTGTAAGGCCAGACACTATCAAACTCTTAGAGGAAAACATAGGCAGAACACTGTATGACATAAGTCACAGCAAGATCCTTTTTGACCCAGGTCCTAGAGAAATGGAAATAAAAACACAAATAAACAAATGGGACCTAATGAAACTTAAAAGCTTTTGCACAGCAAAGGAAACCATAAACAAGACCAAAAGACAACCCTCAGAATGGGAGAAAATATTTGCAAATGAAGCAACGGACAAAGGATTAATCTCCAAGATTTACAAGCAGCTCATGCAGCTCAATAACAAAAAAACAAACAACCCAATCCAAAAATGGGCAGAAGACCTAAATAGACATTTCTCCAAAGAAGATATACAGATTGCCAACAGACACATGAAAGAATGCTCAACATCATTAATCATTAGAGAAATGCAAATCAAAACTACAATGAGGTATCATCTCACACCGGTCAGAATGGCCATCATCAAAAAATCTAGAAATAATAAATGCTGGAGAGGGTGTGGAGAAAAGGGAACACTCTTGCACTGTTGGTGGGAATGTAAATTGATACAGCCACTATGGAAAACAGTATGGAGGTTCCTTAAAAAACTAAAAATAGAACTACCATACGACCCAGCAATCCCACTACTGGGCATATACCCTGAGAAAACCATAATTCAAAAAGAGTCATGTACTAAAATATTCATTGCAGCTCTATTTACAATAGCCAGGACATGGAAGCAACCTAAGTGTCCATCATTGGATGAATGGATAAAGAAGATGTGGCACATATATACGATGGAATATTACTCAGCCATAAAAAGAAATGAAATGGAGGTATTTGTAATGAGGTGGATGGAGTTAGAGTCTGTCATACAGAGTGAAGTAAGTCAGAAAGAGAAAAACAAATACAGTATGCTAACACATATATATGGAATCTAAGGAGAAAAAAAAAAAGGTCATGAAGAACCTAGTGGCAAGACGGGAATAAAGACACAGACCTACTAGAGAATGGACTTGAGGATATGGGGAGGGGGAGGGGTGAGATGTGACAGGGTGAGAGAGTGTCATGGACATATATACACTACCAAATGTAAAATAGATAGCTAGTGGGAAGCAGCCGCATAGCACAGGGAGATCAGCTCGGTGCTTTGTGACCACCTAGAGGGGTGGGATAGGGAGGGTGGGAGGGAGGGAGATGCAAGAGGGAAGAGATATGGGAACATATGTATATGTATAACTGATTCACTTTGTTATAACGCAGAAACTAACACACCACTGTAAAGCAATTATACTTCAATAAAGATGTTTAAAAAAAAAAAAATCTCAAGATCTAGATCATCTATACAAAGGGATAGCAATGTACTCCTGGGGCTGCCTAAGCTATACAATTTAGCCCTTTACAGATTATCTAGCATTGTTCAAAGGATTCACCTGGATAGGATTTATTAATCTAAACTCACAGCAGATTAGAGATGGGAGGTTGTCAGTTACCAGGACCAGCTTAACTTGGTACTATCAAACAAATCAGCTGATGAAACCATGGTAACTCTGAGTTCCAACAACAACAAAAAATTCTTTAGATGTAAAATATATTGAAAGCAACTACCCCAGGCTGTCCTCTCTCCTGTCACTATTTATTTTATAAGGTAACACTATAGTCTAACATCAATGGGTCATTAAGCCACACTCATGTAAGCCAGTGTGAGTTTGAGGACCAGTGAGAATGAAAATTTGCCCTTCTGCACCAGAATTAAATAAATACCGACACTAAATAACACTGCAGTGATCTTCCTAGATCTCTGGTGGAGTAGTTAATAGCCCTTGGAATGCCTCATTTCCTTCTTGACATGGTGTGTTCTGAACAGCTACCCATTTGGAGAGCTGTGTAAAACAAAACAGAACACAAGCTAGTTCAACACTTAACAGTAAATTGCTAGTCTTTTTTTCTTTAGTACCTCTGTCAATGTTTTTAATAATTACTGTTTTATACATAAGGAGTCACAAATCTGCTCGATTTACAAATGGGGCATAAAAGACCCACCTGCCAGAGGTTAAACACTGGCAATCCTTTTTTGAAATATATTTTTGATTTATTTGTCTCACGAGTTGTTTCTGAAATCTGTGAATAGGTTGCCAACACTGATTACAGAGATTTTATATGACAATACAGATTCTTTTGAAAAGTCAAAAGTTTGGCAACAAGAGATTTGAATTTTGTAAGGAGGCTAAAAAGAAGATGCACACACTTTCTCCAGTTCTTCATAGACCCAAAAGTTCTGCTTCCTAGCCATGGATACCCAATCTAATGAATGCCTTTTACACCTTCTTGTTGCCTCTACCCAGCCTAAGCCCTTGCTACTCAGTGTGGCCCATGGATGAGCGGCATCAACATCACGTAGACACGCAGCATCTCAGACCCCACCCCAGACCCACCTCATGTTAACAAGATCCTCCGGTGAACCGTGTGCCTTTTAGAGAAGTGCTGGTGGAGACTCACACTGACTCGGATGGAAGCCACATACTGTTTCTTTATTAGGGTTGCCTTGTCTCCTGCTTTCTTTGGTTTTTATTTTAGTCTCGCCTCCACCTTCCTCCTTCACCTACTTTGTTCCTTGAATTTAACACTTGTGTCGATATACTCTAGTCCTCTCCAGTCTCCCCTTGCCCTCTGCAGACATTCAGAGGACGCTGATGTCTAAGCAGGCAAAATCACCCTCGTTTCTACATTAAGAGTGCTATTAAAATGAACAGTTTTCCTATTTAGAATTATAGGATATCTGGTTTGAATGGGACATTGTTGGGGGTGATGAAGTCACATGGTTCCTAGAGTTGGCTGAACGGTGGCTCTCAAAAGATTACGTCCATATCCTAACCCCCAGAACCTGTTAATGTGACTTTAAATGGAAAAAAAGGTCTTTGCTGATGTAATTATTAAAGCTAGGTAGCTAGATAATAGATAGATAGATAGATGTTGATAGATGATATACAGAGATAGAGATATAGACAGATATTAGTTCTGCTTCTCTAGAGAACCCCAATACAGCCCTAAATTCAATGACAGGTGCCCTTAAAGGAAACATACAAAGGAGAGACATGGAGAGGAGGAGGAGGCCATGTGAAGACAGAGGCAGAGATTGAAGTGAGCAGCCACAAGCCAAGGAATGCCGACAGCCATCAGTAGCTGGAAGGGGCAAGGAATGTAATCTCCTTTAGAGCCTCTGGAAGGTGCACAGCCCTGCCGATGCCTTAATTTTGAACTTCTGGCCTCCAGAACTGTTAGAGAACAAATTTCTGTTGTTATAAGCCACCCAGTTTGTGGTAATTTGTTACAGCAGCCGTGGGACACTAATACAGTTCCCAAATCAGGTTGCCTATCAGCATTACCTGGGGGGGCACATTGAATGGTGAGCCTCACAATAAGTGGAAAGGAATGCGGGGGGGGGAGTCTTTACAGCTGCAACCAGAGCCACAGACCAACAGCATTGTCACCACCAGGGGCTTCTTTAAAATGTGTCAGACATGGAGAATCTGAAGCCCAGACCCACTGAGTCAGAAACTGCATTTTAACAAGATCTCTAAGTGATTCATGTACAGGTTAAAGCACAAGAAGCCCTGCCCTAGACAATCTCAATTAGCAGCCTTGGCAGTGTCTTCTTGATCCCGTGTTTGTGTTACCAGGACAGTTAAAGTGTTCCTTCTCTGTCTCACCTAAGTCTATGAGATAACGATAGCAGAAACACACATTCCAGAAGACTTAAGAATGTAAAGACACGTAAATTCTAACTTGGAGGGTGAGGGCCCCTCCAGCTCCTTACTATAACACTCTGAGAACAAAGGCAAATCGTGCACCAAGTGAGCTGTTTGAGGCAAAGAAAGGCAGGGGTTGCTAATGCATTCATTTCTACTTTGTATTACCACTCAGGCGAAAAGAGTGTGTTTATTAAAACGTTTACCTTAAAAGGGGCTTCATCTGACAATTGAAAACAACAAAGGTGCACAAAATTGCTATTGAATATTTGAATATTTGAATATAAGAAA
Organism: Eubalaena glacialis; assembly: GCF_028564815.1. NCBI lineage: Eukaryota > Metazoa > Chordata > Mammalia > Artiodactyla > Balaenidae > Eubalaena > Eubalaena glacialis. The sequence continues at coordinate 7,386,507 of NC_083728.1, read as the reverse complement.
TTCTCACGTAGGACTCAAAATAATAGCCTATTAAAATACACTGGGAGAGCGGAAACTCACGCGAAGTGGACGATTAAAGAAAATCCAGAGCCATTGGGGGGGGGGGGGTCGACGAGGAGGGAATAACAAACGCGTCTGCCGATCCTAAATTCAGACACACCAACCCTGCAAAGTGATGCCGAGAATAAAAGGCTTCATTGTCTCCAGCTCATCACCAAGCTGGTCCTGCCCAGTTTTCCTGGATAACAGTGCATCTGATAACAGGATAGGGGAACGAAGGAGTTCTATACCATCTGCAGATTTTCATGCGGTGCAGAAAAGAGGTAATAATGGATAGATTAGAAAAATTTGATAAATTTGAATTGTCCTCCCCCAAGGGAAAATTTGGGGGGGGGCATTTTTGAAATCAGAACATTCATGGGGTATGGGACATAGGCCTTCCGATTTTATTCTATCTAGAGGCAGAAAAGGCAGAATCTGAGCAAATATTGGAAGAGATTCAGCAACACAAAATAAGAGAATTTTGAAAAGGACACCCAGCCAGTTAGATAATCCATGGCATGATGGGGACATAAAGGACAAAAAAAAAAAAAAAGAAATAGGTGGAGATACAAAAATAAAAGAAGGGAATGTAATCCCTTTGTACCTACCATGTGCTGAACATACTTGAACATATTCCATATTATCTCATTTATCCTTATAAAAACGGTCAAAGTGGATAAATGGTATCTCTGTTTTGTAAGTGAGAAAATTGAGACCCAGAGAGATACTGATCAGGTCACAAAAAAGAGCAGGTGTGCAGGAGAAAATAAACAAATAACACATGTCTCTAGAGACATTATTAGTTTATCGTTAAGGTACTGAAGTAATATCTTCAGCAGAATTCAAGTATGTTTGTGTTATTCAAAACATTCATAATGGCCTATATGTTCTATGTAAGAAACAGTATTGACTTAAATGAATAATAGGGTTATTTTGGAAGGTTTTCCATTCCTAAGGAGCCTGGGAATTAGCATGAGTCTAGAAACATGTAAGATAAAGGAGCTGCTAAAATTGGCAGAAGAAAATGATCTGTTCCACGTAATTGAGTCCCATTCATTTAGTCAACAACTTGTATTGAATGACTATTTTTGATCTGCACTTGTAGGCAGTAGGGATGCAAAGGTAAATAAGAAGAAGCTTTCATTCTCGAGGGCTTCTCTTGAAGCACGAAGGCGGAGGTGATTGGACATATAATTCAATGTGAAGAGTGCTGTAGTGGAGGTAAGAAGCACAAAGCACACAGGCATGAAGAACAAAAAGAGAATCAATCACAGCATCGTGTTTGCTTGCCTTGGGAATTCAGGCACCCAGAACAATAGAAGTTTATTCCATCTGCGAGTAAGGCCAAATACTGAAGAATATAAGTGAAAGAACAAGCCAGGGAAAGGGATCAAGATTCCATATGGAAATAGTCACATCCGTGTCCTGTACTTCTCCACCTCCAGTCTGAATACCGCAAGTTCTCATCATTATTTGGTTAGCAGCTCCCTTTGGGCATGTAATCATCTTGGCTGTTATATACCAGCAGCTTTCTAATTGGTCTCCCCGCATCCATTCTGGCCCAACTCCAATGCAGTCATCACACCAAAGGCTTTTTACAAAATGCAAATCCAATCAAGTCACCCACCCCTCTAATTGTTTTTAAAACTTCAATATCTTCTCATTGCTCTTAGAATAATGTGAAATCTTTGGCACAACCTGAAAGCCTGCAAAATCTCACCTGGTCTTCAGCCCCATCTGCCCCTCGCCCCTTCCATTCTCCAGCTGTAACTCTTCTTCCAGTGCTTCGATCTATGGTAGGCTCCTCCAGCCAGAAGTCCTTGCATATGCTGTTTCTTGGCTGCAAAAGTCTCTATATAACTCGATCAGCTAGTTGACTTCTCATTCTGTGTTTCCTGACTGAGGATTGTGTGTTACTCACCCTTTAAAAAAAATCTCTTTCTTTATAATAACAAGATAGCAGAGCAGAGTGGCCAAATCTCAGTGCTTCTCAAGCCAGAAGACCAGAATTCCAACCTTAGCTCTGCCAGTTACCAGCTGTGTGACTTTGATCTTAATTTCTTCATTGCTAAAGACCGGTGGCAATATTCGTACCTGCTCCTAGAATAATTATAAACATCAGATCAGATAATACATGTAAAATACTTTTCCATTATAGTTCTGATTCAGAATTTATTCTCTCTCATTGAACATTTTTTTTCCCTTTACCACACTTTAATTTTTTTCCTGCCTCTGTTAATGTTTGCAGTTTTTCTACAGCGTGTCTAGGTGAATCTAATTTTATGTATCTGTTTGTTCTCAGAGTGAATTATTGGTTTAAGGACTCATGACCTGCTTTAATTCTAGGGAAAAGTGTTAATTTTTTAAATATATTGTTTTTTTTACCATTCTCTCCATCATTTTCTTTTAGAGTTCTGTTCGTGTTCTTCAGTAGAACACTCCATTTAGAATAGGAGTGGGCTGACTTTTCCTGTAAAGGTCCAGATGGTAACTATGTTTTAGGTTTTGCAGGTCCTATGGACTCTGTCACAATTTTTCAACCCTGCCACGCAGGATACAATCCACTGTAGACAACAGACAAACAGGTGGGCGTGGCCATATTCCAATGAAACTGGAGGCTGGGTTTGGCCCAAGACCATAGTTTGCCAACCCCTGGCTTTTTTTTTTTTTTAAGATTTATTTATTATTTATTTATTTTATTTATTTTTGGCTGTGTTGGGTCTTAGTTGCGGCATGCTGGATCTTCGTTGTGGCGCGGGAACTTTCGTTGTGGTGCACGGGCTTTTCTCTAGTTGTGGCGTGCGGGTTTTCTCTTCTCTAGTTGTGACGCGTGGGTTCCGGAGCGCGTGGGCTCTGTAGTTTGTGGCAAGCGGGACTGGTTGCCCCACAGTGTGTGGGATCTTAGTTCCCTGACCAGGGATCGAACCCGCATCCCCTGCATTGGAAGGCGATACTTTATCATTGGACCACCGGTGAAGTCCCCAACCCCTGGCTTTGAGCATACGCTTCTGGGTTATCTGCTTATAGTCTTTCCTTGCCTTTGAGCTGCTTTACAACTGTACAGACTGTAAGCAGCAGCAATGGGAGAGAATTCTTGCCCCTGGTGTATTGGTTTGATATGATTTCAAATCCATTTGTTTATGATTTAAGTGAAGTTGTTTTAAGCCACTTGTTTATGACAAAGACAACACAAGACAAACCAAACAAGAAGTTGTTCTTTGAAGTAAAGTTGATTTGATATAAGAATGAGGTGAGTTTTGTCAGGATGGTTGATAAGTAGCTCAGTTGCTGGGGGCTTATTGATAAGAACAGGTGGAGAAGCAGCTGTGGTGAGGGGACATTTAGAACGTAAATACTGGGAGTTTGTGAGGAGTATCCGAAGAGTTTTGGCCTGGGCAAAAGCTACCCTTTTGCTGATGTAGCTCTCCGAAGATCATGCTCCTGCCGTGGCCTGGCTACTCTTGGTGGGCGGTGATGTTAAACCGAGCTGAAGCCTCAGCAAGAGAAGGGACGTCTGTGCCTGCCTCGGGGAGGAATCCTCATAGGCAGTGGCTTTGCAATGGTCCCTGGAGTGATAACCCTTGGAGCAGCCCAGCCTGCAGGCCAGCATGGCGCCATGGTTCCTTAGCAACCAAGTACTAGCAGCGAGGGACCTGCCTTTCTGCACCGGCAGCTGCACCTCAGCTATTGGTTGGTCAAGCCCTCTCTCCCTGGTACCAACTCCTACAAAGGTGCACCTTGAACTAAATCTGGACTTTTTTCCTTTCATTCTCCCTTGCCTGGAACAACAGGGTAATCAATTTATCATTTGTTTGGAGTAAGTTATTTCTTTGTTGGCTTATTAAGAGATTTTATTCTATCTTCTATTAGCTTGTGAATTTCTTATAAATCTCACAGTGAACTTATGTTAAATAAGCAACTGGCAAAGACAAGCTCAGTCTCTGAGCATAATTTGCCACCCCCTGAAACGGAAAATCCACAGATATGAAAATTCTGGCCCATGGAGGTTCAATTCACTCATGCATGAATCTCAACTCTGCATGGAAAAAGCCTCTTTTCCATCGTCTATTTGTAAATTAATTTCAATATTCCTTTAACTCAGTATAAATTTGTCCTTCTTTGGCTTCTTCTTCAAACCAGTTGTAACATCTTACAGATTCCCTCATTAATAATGAGTTAAATCAAGTCTTTAACATGGGTTCATTTTATATCTGTATGAAAATCATGAGTTCATGATAAAAAAATATCCTTTAACATACATATGTTGGAACCTCTCAATCTTCATAACATCTTACTGGTCTTTCATAGTTTTGTTCTGTATCATAGAATCTCAAATTATATTGGCCACACAAATTCTTTTTGACAATGTCCATTCTATAATTCAGCTATTTAATGAATGCCTTATTTGAATGATGCTGCTTATCATTGCTAAGATTTCTATTTGATTTCCATGTTTTTTACTTCATTGCTGCTTGTTTTTGTTTTATAGTTTCTTATGGATTTATAGTTCCTTGTGGATGCAGTTTCTGTACTTATTTCTTTGAGTTTCTTAAACATGCCATAAAAACATAAGCTCCGTCAACGTGAGGCACTGTTAACAGTGCATGTTACACACTCAAGGACCAGTTGTTGCCTTAAACTAGGGTTTTCCAGATGAGTTTAATTGTTCCAATTGTTTATTTTGCAGCTTCCTTGGCACTAGATAACTTCACGTGCTTGGTTTGCAAACCGTTCTGACTTAGCACATCTGCACTTACTAGACATGCATACAAAGTCTTTGATTATTTTATTTTTATATTTTTCACTTTTTAGCTGTGATCTCTCTCTCTCTCTCACACACACACACACACACACTTTTGTTTATTCCTTTACCGAATCCTCTGAGTCTCCAGTCTAGCATTGGTTTTTTAATGGCAATTCGAGACTCTACATCTGTGTAGACAAAGAGGATATTCCATATCCAGCCACTGAGTTGGGATGATTTTGTTCTTGGTTTCAAGGCTGAGTCTGCAGCCTCATATTTCCCTAGGTCTTCAGCTTTCTGAAAGTCATAGCCCCTGGCATCAATCTGTGGAGTTTCTTTTTCAGTTCCTTTCCAGAGTACCCCCAGCCCAGCCCAGCCCTTGCCTCCAAGCAATAAACATGGTGCTGGTTTCCTACCTCCTTGCCGTGTTCTCTGAATCAGTTACCCTCAGGCAACGTCCTACCAGCGGGGCTGCCTGATTCCAGACCAGGACCCCAGCTTGGGAAGATGCGTATCCTTTTCCCAAGCATAGCCATGTCTTTTTCAGTATTTCCTATTTGTTATTTCATCTATCGTTGCTATGCTTTTGCAGCTGAGAGACTAAGTCAAGTAGAAAACATCAGATCATCTTGACTGCAGTTGTGTTCATTGTTCACATTGCAGAAAATGATTCATTTAAATTAAAAATCAAAAGAAAATAAAATTTTGCATCTGCAACTCTTGAATTTGACAAGAGTCAACTAGATACTTGGAAAGATGTAAATAAATGGGAATAATTTAAACTATTTGATGAATGGGAGCCTGATAATTAATTTTTTAAAACCTCTGGAAAAGGCTAATGAATGTTGCACTAATATCCACAAACTGATAAGGGCTTTGCTGCCACTTCAAAAATGCAATGTCAAAACATTAGAAAATTCAAAATCATTCCAAAAATAGTTTTAACTCTTGCATTTTATTTTCAGAAACTTCCAGTTCTCAAGAAAACTCACTAGTCTGATGTACATGCCTGAGCTACCCCATCTACCACTTATTAAGAAGATAACATCTTAATTTAAAAGACGTTCATACAGGGGCTTCCCTGGTGGTGCAGTGGTTAAGAATCCGCCTGCCAATGCAGGGGACACGGGTTCGAGCCCTGGTCTGGGAAGATCCCACATGCCGCGGAGCAATTAGGCCCGTGAGCCACAACTACTGAGCCTGCGCGTCTGGAGCCTGTGCTCCACAACAAGAGAGGCCACGATAGTGAGAGGCCCGCGCACCGCAATGAAGAGTGGCCCCCGCTCGCCGCAACTAGAGAAAGCCCTCGCACAGAAACGAAGACCCAACACAGCCAAAAAATAAATAAATTTATTAAAAAAAAAAAAAAGACATTCATACGAAGAGACAGGAAATTGAGTGCTTAATGAGTCTGCAGTGATTTCCTTTAAAATAAATTTAGCACATCCGCACTTACTGGGCACATATACAAAGAGTGAAGTTTGAATTTGTTCCCTGAAGCCTTAGTACAAACAGGACCAGCAGACATTTTCCTACTTTGATGCCCAATGACGCCTTGTGTATCCCTTGCTTTTTCCTCATCAGAACTTAGGGTCGCATATATTGGCGATTTTAAAGTTGGGCAAGATCGATTAGATTGGCAGTAACCAAGGCGATTCTGACTCCCAGGGCACATTTGACAATATCTGGAGACATTTCTGGTTATCATAACAGGGGAGGGATAGGCCACTGGCACCCAGTGGGTGGGGGCCAGGGATGCTGCTCAACATCCCGCAGGGCACAGGACGGGCCCCGCGACGGAGATTTATCTGCCTCAAAATCTCAGTAGGGCAGAGGTTGAGAAACTCTGGGATAGACTTTACAATGCTGATTTGAGAGATGTTTAATAAAATTTATGTATAATTATATATATATATGTATGCACATACTGTTAAATTTATGTATATCCCATCACTGTGTGTATACAGGTGGGAGTGTTATATGTTGCAGGAAACCATGATAGGGTGTTATTAAATTGGGGGAATTTCCTGCCATAGGTCCTGGTTCTTTCACTAGTGCTTCCTGTGTTCAAAATACCATCCTAAGCACTTTCGAACTAACTCACTAAACCTTCGTAACAACGCTTGCAGACGGCTAATATTATTATTCCCATATTGTAGGTAAGAGAACTCAGACCCAGAGAGGTTAAGTAGCTTGCCTGAGGTCCCAGAGCTAGCAAGTTGGAGGATCCATGATTCTCACTCAGAGAGTCTAACTGATCTTAACCACTTCGCAATATTGTCTGATCGCTGACCCCGAAGGACCTTTAAGGCCCTTCCACTGGAAACTCCATTAGCCCTTCCATCTTTCTTTCTACAAACGGTAAGCTCGTACACTGGTTTGCACTTCAGCGGCGGTGAAGTCTGAGTCATTAAGAAATCTTCAGGAAAGAGAGAAGGCACATATCAAAGCTGTCGAGATGAATGCTAATGAGAAGAGTAAACATATAAAACTGCTGTTTTTTCCAAAAACTATTTCCAAGTCCCTACCAGGTGCTGTTGCAGGTACAGCCGGGTCGCAGGAATGTTTCTCTGCAGAGGATGAGCAGGAGGGGCACCGAGCCACGGTCTTAGCCTAAGTTGTTTCTTATAGCAAAGTTGAGCATTACTTCTGATTCGTATTGTCTAGATTTCATCGCGGAAGCCAGGAATGCCCAGAAAACACACCAAAAAAAAGGCAGACTCAGGCCGTGATCAGAAGAATCTTATTATCCAAGTTGCAACATGCAAATATCTCCTTTGCATTCTGCTTTCTGCAAACACAGAGTGAAAAAATAAGTAGGGAAAAATGAGGAGAAAAAACAAGCAGTACGATTCATGCTTCACAAAGTCCTGTAGGTTATTACCATGTTTTAAATTGTGAGTTGCAAACACAAGCTGTTCTTAAACAAGAACAAAAAGAAAAAGCAGATGGTTTCTTTTTACATCCTGTGAAACTTTTTCTGAATGCAAGCGTATGTTCCCTTCTCCCCAGCTGGCATTGCCCATGCAAATGATCCGTTTTCTGTCATTTTGAGAAAAATTCTTCATCCCCCATCCCCCATACCAAATGCCAAAATACCTAGAAACAAGGGCAGGGAAAGGAATTGCCAAAATATTTTGATCCAAGTAAGTCTTTGAGGCTCTAAGACCACATACCTGCATAGAAACATGATTGGTGCAAGTCAGGTGTCACCATATTATTATTATTGCCATTATTTTTTATGTGATTTATGTTTATTTCAACAAACATCTTTATGGATGGTCAGTTGATTTTGCTATGTATGACACAGTGGAAAGTATGTGAGATTTGCAGTTATATAGATTCTGGATTATATAGATTCAAATTCCAGCTCAGCAGCTTATTAAATAACTGCATCCTTGAGAAAATTATTTAAAATGCCTTTAAAATTGCTTATTCTCTGTGACTCAGTTTTTTCACTTGCAAAGTGGAGAGAGTAAAATCTGCCTTTTCAGGGATATTTCAAAGCTGAATTTCAGTTCGAGAGGGAGAGGCACTGCACCGAATTTTGTTTGCTTTACTCATATAAATGAGAGTAATAGCACGTGCTTCATAGAATTATTTGAGGATGAAATAAGGCAGTGTATTATTTGTACAACATTCTAAGTTCTAAATAAATGGTAGTTATTATTGAGTTGTTACTGTGTTATCGGTATTTATTGGTATCGTTAATCTGGAAAAGTATATGAGGACCTGAATTGTCTTAAATGGTCTTCAGTTTTACTCATTTATCTGCATTGTTTTAAAACAATTTCCCACAGATGCTCACGGACATCCTTGCTTGGGTGGACAACAACTGCATTAGCTTCACTACATTTCTTAGCAGCCAAAAGAGTGTCTTTCTAGCTACGACTCAAATTCTTCTTGTGCCTTAAGAGTTTTAGGAGGAGAGACTCCAATATTTCTGATCAGTTTTATTTTATGGCCAAGCTGTACTTGATCTAGTATTAAGGATTTACTGCTGTGTAAAAAAATTATCCCCAACTTAGTGGCTTATAAGAAAAAACATTCAGGTCACACGATTCCTGGGGGTCAGGTCTCCAGGAACAGCATAGCTGGTTGGGTCTGGCTTGGAGCCTCTAAAGAGATTGCAGCCAAGTTGTCAGCCAGGGCTGCAGTTATCTGAAGGCTTCACTGGGGCTGGAGAATCAGCTTCCAAGACGGTTCACTCACACAGCTGTTGGTTTGAACAAGCAATCAGAGAGAGAGACATTGAGCAGGGGGAAAGAGAGAGAGAGAGAGAGGCCACAGAGTCTTTTGTAACATAATTTCAGATGTGACATACCATCATTTCCCCTGGATTCTACCAGTCACACAGCCCAACCTGGTAAAAGGCGTGAGGTGACTACACAGAGGGTGTGAACACCAGGACGCTGAGACCACCGGGGAACCTCCTGGGGACTGGCTGCCCAAGTACCCGGCCCCGTAATTTGCCCCGTAATTTATATGAAAGTAGGCGAGTGCGATAAGTGAGAACGGAGAGCAGCGCCACCTCCCAATCGAATTCCCAGTCTCATTGTTAATTGAATACCCAGCTCGACTTCTTCCTCTTCCAAGAAGCTTCCCTGACAAGATGTATTTCCAATCATCTCCCTATGAATGCTGACAGCATTTGTTCATACTTCCCTGCTTTAGCGATGTCATGTTACTCAATTTTTATTTTACAAAAGCTAGTCTCGTCACCTTGAGGGCAAAGGTGATGTCAAATTCTTTTTTGGATTTAAAAAAATTCCTCGCATGTGCTAAGTACATGGAGTGCGTACAAATTCAACTCCAACTCTGTGACCTTCCCAATGAACAGGGCTGGATGATGAGCATTCCCTTTTAAATTGCCCTACAGCTCTCTAAATTCCTTGGTCATGACATTACAGTTCCATCTTGGCCATTATATGCAATATAATAAAAATAAGCCCATCCACACTGATCCTTGCACACTTCCACTGGAAGCCCTTGCCTTGCCTCTCCCTTTGCTGACATGTTCTTCCCCAAAATATCCATCTACTCAGCTTCCTCCATCACCTTCGTAAGGCTGTTCTGCAGCTCCTCGATGAGGCTCACCCTGATGATCACATTTAATACAGCCATCGGTGCCTACCCACCCTCTCCACTGACGAGTCTCGTCACCATGCACAGATTTTTCTTTTTGCCCTAGTAACCTATCACCTCCTTAAGAAAAAAACATATAACTTACTAATTTGTTACATTTATTGTCTGTCTTCCTCTCCAGAGTGTCAGTTCCCTGAAGACAAGGACTCTTGCCTGTCTTGTTTTCTCCAGTGTTTCCTAAGTGCCTGAACCAATGTCTGGAAAATACCAGATGCTTAGTATAGAATTTTTGGATAAATGAATTGGAGTCATATTTTTCACAACAGAATTTGAAACCAAAATGTCTTTGCTGGTGAGTCTTGAGCTAAGCAGATATTTCAGTTAATCAAGACTACTTTCCCAAGATTTCTGATTAATCGTGGCATATCTTCCTACATAAGTAGTTCATGAACCACTGCACAAAGCAAATATGGTATAATTAATAGATAAAAATCTCATATAGAGTATTTTATTTTAAACTTTTTTTCCCCCAAATTCATTAAAGTTACAGTATAGAAGTTGATAGACCTTATTAGTCAATTCAGTCAAAATCACTTTCCACTCATTCAAGCAACTGGTTTGAGTGACTTGAGTTCAGTGACTGAAGTAAATATTTGACAGAATTTATGCACGAACATTTTCTTTCATTATAAAAGTGCATTAATTGTTCCAAAGTTCTAAACAATCTTTTTTTTTTTTTTTTTTTTTTTTTTTTAGTTTTACCTCTAAAACTCTAAGGATGACTGATATCTGCTTTCTAGCTTAGGGCATATGCTGAGAATTTACTCCTCCTTTTGTTCTCAAAGTGGTAATTCCATGAGAGGCTAAAGCCAATATATTTTGAAAAGAAATGACATTATAATAATAATATAACTTTGTAATCAAATATTAATGTTCTTCGAAACGTTTATTGTGCTGTTAAATTAAATGATTTCCATGCAGGGGCAAACTAAACTACACATGGTCTGCCACAAAAGAAATGGTAAATCAAATATCTGGCTATTTCACAACACTTTCTCTATTTTCAACACCTGCAATGTCCTCATTCCTGAATTAATCCCTAGAAGAAATTCTGAAGTACAGAGCCAAAATTACGGAAAATGCTCTTATGACAGGGAGACACGCGTTCTAATTGTGTAATTATCAGAGTCCAGAATTCACAAATTACATCTTGTAGTGATGTTTAACTTGTTTAACTAACCCTTCCTTTGTCTAAAAGCTAATTAATTATCCCTGAGTGACAGTGTTCTCTTTGGAAGATCGTGTTTAAGCACTTGCATTAAAATTCTATACTCTTTTCATCTAATACAAGCAACATGCATACAATTAAGGCACCTACATTAAAAATCTATGGTCCCAAGAGTCGACATGTTGTCCTAATAATTTATAGCAAATTGGTGTGGAACTTGCTTGATGGCCACCTCTTGAATAACCCCTTACTTCGCCTGTCACTAAATAGAGAAGATCAAGGCAGCATTCTGAAATGCACATTTATTTTTTAAAAAAGGATTTAGTAGATAAAAAACCCCAAGAAGCTATTACTGTGTAGCAAGTCCCTGATAAATCTGTGATGGTAGAAAGCATGCAGTAGTGAAAGGCATGACCAGTAGTCAAATTCTTCCACCATTAGTTCACTTCAGCATATACACTTTTTAAAAATTTCACAGTCTTAAAATCTTTTCTTAATGAATGGACGTTGTGAACATGTTATGACAGTGTGGTTAGCAGAAATGGTAAATCTATTACAGATGAGATTAGTTTTGATATGACCTTGATCTACACATCCACCTCTTATGTAGGGAGTAGTAGTGGATGAAATAAGAAAAATAGAATTAAGGAGGCGAGTCTGAGAGTGGTACTCAGACTTCTAAGATGACACACAGTGATCTCCACATCCTGGTATTCACACTCCGTGTAACTGCCTTCTCTGGAGTGGCTGGGACCCATGACTTGCCTCTAACTAACAGGATACAGCAGAAGTGATGGGAGATCTCTTCTGTGATTAGGTTACAAAAGACAGTAACATCCCTTTTGCTAACAGACTCTCTTCATTGCTGTCTCTGAGAAAGCCAGCTGCCATGATGGAGAAGCCCAGTGGACAAGGAACTGAGGGTGACATCCAGTCAAAACCCAGGAAGAACGCGATGAGCCCCATCCAACAACCCACGAGGAACTGAATCCAGCCAATAACCACCGAGGAAGCCTGGAAGTGGATCCTTGAGACTTCAGATGAAACCCCCGCCCTGGCTGACACCTTGACCGAAGCTCTGTGAGACCCCAGCCCAGGCTGCCTGACCCACAGAAACTGGGAGGTCATAAATATGTGCTCTTTTAAGCTGCTAAGTTTCGGGGGCAGTTTGTTAAATAGCCATAGACAACCAGTCCAGAGCGTGAACCTTTGAAAGAAACCCTGGGAAAATATATTCTTGTTTACTAAAACCAAACAATAAAAATAGCACAGGAGAAAAGACCACTTCGCGAGGTGAGGCACAATATGCTGCTACTTTATCCTCCCACAAAGGAGAGGGACTCTCACGTGAGTCAGGGACAAACGGAAGCCCTAAGTGCTCGAGGGCTTGGTATTTTTGGTGAGAGGAATAAAAAGATTATAAATAGACAGGAACACAGCCAAAGACTCTTGTGCTCCTTCCACATGACTTTTATTCTTCTTTCTTCCATCTCTCAACAGATGTGGTGATGTTCAACGGGGTCTCCTCCAGAGCAGCTTTCGCTGAGTAGCTCACAGAGCCTTAATATGCAATGTTTCTGATGTGAGTCTATTTAATAAAAACATGTCACCTATTTTAGTAAGATTTTAAAATTTTAATCCAGCAGTTCCTAATTTTTAGGATTTTTCAGACCAGTTTTAAAAATTGGGACTGTCACAATATTGCCAACTTTCTGGTTTGTCCAATAAGGACATGAAAACATTCAGCAAAACAATAACATCCTACCATAGATTATTCTCATCATTTTATGGAAGAATATTGTTTTACTCATAAAGGAAAAAAAATCTCAAAATGAATTATTATTATTTAAAGTTAAATACCTATAGTGTTATAAGAAATTTATCATGTTTTATTTTTTCTCATCCTGCCGTGAAACAGTGTAAATTTTGCTACGTGTGTGGACTCATTTCAGGAGCCACTGACTTAGTCTATAAAACTCTCTTAGCAACAAGAAGCATTAACATCCCCAACACCAGATCAGAATAAGATCCACCTCACAGAAATATCTGACTTTATCTTTGCTGCGTAAGTGTGGTTGGAGTCACCAGGTAAAATACAAGATGCCCAGTTAAATGTGAATTTCTGATAAACACGAATAATTTTTTTAGTATAAGCATGTCTTATATGTGGGACAAATACTGCATGGGACCTACTTATATAAAAAAATTACTCACCGTTTTATCTGACATTCAGATTCCACCGGGCATCCTGCACTTTTATTTTAGCAGTAGAGTGAGTTACTCAGGAAAAGTCAAGGCTGACTTGAAAAATTATTACTTCAGCTTAAACTGGAGTTTAGAAAGAAGTAAATATTGTGTGGAGGTGGAGAGGATTTTCCCCCCATAGAACTTGTATTTATATCAATAAGAACTGCCTCTACATAAGCTACACTCAGAACTCACTTAACAAGAATCATATCTCCAGTGTAGACATATGATTCTCTCCTTAGCAGTCTAAATTTTCACATGGGCAACTGAAGTCGGGAAAGGACTTCACCTTTCTTGCCAATGGACCAACACCTGAATCAGGTGAATAAGAAGTTAACTGTAAATTTCCTACTTTCATCCTCTTGAGTCATTTCTCCAACCAAGGATGCTCTGCACAGTTCTTCAACTCACAGTTTGTCATCTCAGCCACACAACCATACTTTCTTTGGGAGACTCAAATGGATTTCCTATGTATTAGGTTCTCCCCATAGATGGGGGGAAAATGGCAGGTATCCATTGGAAGTTCTTAAATATTTGAAGATACAGGTATATAAAACTCAAAAGTTGAAGTTACCCCTCTTTTTGTTAAAAAGGGATAATTGTCAGTGGTAAAAGTGTTACAGCCACAATAACCTCAGAGTGAGACTTTAATTTTTCAAAAAGATTGGAGAATAATTTAAAAGAGCACCAACGTTCTTGAATACAATTCAGGTTTAATAGTGTGTCCTCTTCCCATCTAAAATTATCTCAGATTCACGTTCAACCCTTTGATAAACAGAGATCTACCCAACAACTTCATTCCACAGATGAAGGAAGCAGAACCTGGCCCAAGTTCTAAGACAAAATGACCACTTTTGAGGAGGTGTTTTCTCATCAATATTCTAAGAACCATCGCCCAAGGGAAGCGAGGGGCTTGAGTGATGCTGCCATATTGTCAGTGCAGAAATTACCGTGCCGGGAGGGTAGGCGCATTTCCTAAGATCACCAAGCCAGTCACAGAAGGTCGGAGCCAATAGAAGGAGCCACTGACATCATCAAACCCCCTCATTTTATGCGTATCAGAACCCAAGGGAAGATGGCTCCCCCACACCTATGAATTAAGCTGTTAAACTGGAGCCCCAGACTACTTTTCTGCCAGTGCATGCCACCTCCTGAATGACAATGTGTGAATAACTCTCAAGTCTTATATGCTTTTTCAGCAACTTCTTCTGCTAAATCCAAGCTTATTGAAGCATGGTTCAGGTTCCCTGGATCCTAGATCACTGGGGTGACTGTTAAAAGTGTAGAATCCTGGGAGGTAGCGTCCTTCCACCCGCATTTTAAACAAGTCTATTTCCGATGCGTACTCAAATTTGATAACTCTTTCCTGAAACATAACTAAGTCCCTTATTCACTTCTCCAGTAACTATTTTCTGAGGCTTTGGTGTGCGATGAACCTCGGTGGCGAACTCGGGCATGTGAACAATGCCTTCTAGCCCAACCATATGTTCTCTGGGTTTAGATTGTAAATGCATCATCTGCCAAGAGGATTACTCTGAATTTTTCAAATCTTGGAGGGAAAATGAAGTGTGTGTGTGTGTGTGTGTGTGTGTGTGTGTGTGTGTACCAGCACACAAAAGTTGTGTCATGGGACTTCCCTGGCGGTTCAGTGGTTGAGACTTCGCCTTGCAGTGCAGAGGATGTGGGTTTGATCCCTGGTCAGGGAGCTAAGATCCCACATGCCTTGCGGCCAAAAACCCAAAACATAAAACAGAAGCAATACTGTAAGAAATTCAATAAAGACTGTAAAAATAAAATGGTCCACATCAAAAAAAAAAAAAAAAAGTGTCCCAACTGCTTTGGTAACAAGTCACAAAATTCTAATCGGAACAGGAATTTATTGTAAAGGATACTGGATACTTTCAGATCCAAGGCAGGAAATCAACTGGTTCTCAGAGACGTCCAGAATGAGGACTCAAATGCTGCGAAAGCTTTCCCGTCATTGTTTATCCAAGCCTTTCTATGTTTCTATGTGTACCTCCTTCATTCCTCCCCTCTCCTTCCTCTCTCTCCCTCTCCCCCTCCTTCTCTGAAGAATGAATTTCTAGACTTCTCTGGTCCTCAAGGAACCAGAGACTTTCCATTCATCTCATGTACTCTCCCCACCCTCACATAAACACGCTGAATTAAACTTTTTCTGGCCACCGGCCCTCAGCATTTGCTCTGTCCTCAGTCTGGAAAACATTTTGCCTGACAACTTCTTTCTCCATTGTTATAAATCAGTTCAAACACCGACTCCTAAGAGAGGACTTCCCTAGCTAATACTTACTGGGTACTTATCATACGCAACTGTGGCTCACAAAATCCCTGAATTTTTGACAGTTGGCTCCCATTTAATTGCTCACGTCCTATTCCATTGCTTATTTGCTTTATAGCATTTATCCAAATATGAAAGTATTGTGTTTAGCTATTAGTTTACCCATTTAACTTCTGTCTTATCATGATATAATGGGAGCTCCATGCAGAGGTGTGCCAGGGCTAGTTCACATGGGCTCATGACAGCTAACAATAAAGCTGTTTATAAAACAATAAAGTCAAATAAGCAGGAATTTTGTGAACCACTTGTTAAACTGATGACACCATGGAAACTGAAAAATGCTACAAATCAGGACTTTCTTTTATTGGGGTATAGTTGCTTTACAATGTTGTGTTAGTTTCTGCTGTACAACGAAGTGAGTCAGCTATATGTATACATATATCCCCTCCCTCTTGCACCTCCCTCCCGACATCCCACCCATCTAGTTCACCACAGAGCACCGAGCTGAGCTCCCTGCGCTATACAGCAGGTTCCCACTAGCTATCTGTTTTACATATGGCAGTGCATATATGTCACTCCCAATCTCCCAATTCATCCCACCCAACTCCCCACCCCATGTCCACACGTCCATTTTCTACTTCTGTGTCTCTATTCCTGCCCTGAAAATAGGATCATCTGTACCATTTTTCTAGATTCCACATATATGCATTAATATACGATATTTGTTTTTCTCTTTTTGACTTACTTCACTCTGTATGACAGACTCTAGGTCCATCCACACCTCTACCGATGGCCCAATTTCATTTCTTTTTATGGCTGAGTAATATTCCGTTGTATATATGTGCCACATCTTCTTTATCCATTCATCCATCGATGAACATTTAGGTTGTTTCCATGTCCTGGCTATTGTAAACAGTGCTGCAATGAACATTGGGGTGCATGTGTCTTTTTGAATTATGGTTCTCTCAGGGCCCAGTAGTGGGATTGCTGGGTCATACGGTAGTTCTATTTTTAGTTTTTTAAGGAAACTCCATACTGTTCTCCATAGTGGCTGTATCAATTTACATTCCCACCAACAGTGCAAGAGGGTTCCCTTTTCTCCACACCGTCTCCAGCATTTACTGTTTGTAGATTTTTGGATGATGGCCATTCTGACCGGTGTGAGGTGATACCTCATTATAGTTTTGATTTGCATTTCCTCTAATAAATAGTGATGTTGAGCATATTTTCATGTGACTCTTGATATTTTTCACAGATTTAGAACAAAAAATTCTACAACTTTATATGCAAACACAAAAGACCCCAATTAGCCAAAGCAATCTTGAGAAAGAAAAATGGCACTGGAGGAATCAGGCTCCCTGACTTCAGACTATACTACAAAGCTACAGTAATCAAGAGAGTATGGTGCTGGCACAAGAATAGAAGTATAGCTCAATGGAACAGGATAGAAAGCCCAGAGATAAACCCACGTACCTACGGTCACCTAATCTATGACAAATGAGGCAAGGATATACAATGGAGAAAAGACAGCCTCTTCAATAAGTGGGGCTGGGAAAATTGGACACCTACATATAAAGGAATTAAATTAGAACACTCCCTAACACCATACACAAAAATTAACTCAAAATGGATCAAAGACCTAAATGTAAGACTGGACACTATAAAACTCTTAGAGGAAAACATAGGCAGAACACTCTTTGACATAAATCACAGCAAGATCTTTTTTGACCCACCTCCTAGAGTAATGAAAATAAAAACAAAAATAAACAAATGGGACCTAATTAAACTTAAAAGCTTTTGCACAGCAAAGAAAACCATAAATGAGATGAAAAGAAGCAACCCTCAGAATGGGAGAAAATATTTGCAAACGAAGCAACTGACAAGGGATTAATCTCCAAAATACACAAACAGCTCACGTAGCTCAATATCAAAATAACAAACAACCCAGTCAAAAAATGGGTGGAAGACCTAATAGACAAACCAGGACTTTTTAAATGTTTCCCAGAGAGCTGATCCACCGGTACAGCACTGGTTCCATGAAAGCAGAGACTTCTTTCCTTTCGCACTGTTAACACCTAGATACATTCAACACTGAACTTGTGTTGAATCAACAGACGCATGACTTACTACTTTAGATGATTTCTTGTTTTTTCCCAAATCCACAAGTCTTGGGGAAATGATTCATTTGCCCAACTAGAACAAGGTACTCATGCCTGAACAATTAACTACGGCAAAGGCAGCAAGCAGTGTCATGACATAACTAGGGGCTGGTCCACTGATTGTTTGCTGTGTTCATAGGGTGGAGGTACCATTTCCAGAAAAGGCACTGGGTAAACAAATCAAAACAATTAAAAGAAAATAAAAATGTTCATTGCATTTATCTCTCCCACTGGACTAGGATCTTCTTGAGGCAGAGTTGATGTCATTCATCTTTGGAGCCCCTCTGCCCACCAACACACTTTAGTAAAAAATGAATAATATTTATTTGGATTAAAGTGTAATTGTATTTTCTCTTTATGGGGTTTTATACTAGTATACAAGGGAAACAAATAAATTCAGAAAATTATTCAAAGGCTTTCCCCATTGACCAGCAAAGGTCTTTCATAATGACTTGGGAATGTGGGGGAAGGCTCCATTTGAAACCCTTCTTCTAAAGCTCATTTGCTTTATTCAAGGAAACCAACAGAACAAGTGGGTCCAGGGACTCTGCTCTGTTGCCTAAACCATCAGGAGCACATCTCAGGCCAAATCGGATAAACACGCCCAGGAAACTCCTTTCTGTGTTAACAAACCACAGAGTGTATGCTCTAATAAAAATAATGAGCCATTTTTTAAATTTATTTTTATTATGTTAAGCTTTTTAAAATAATGAGCCATTTTTGACAAATAACCCTATTTTATTTTTTAATTTTATTTATTTATTTATTTATTTTTGGCTGTGTTGGGTCTTCGTTTCTGTGCGAGGGCTTTCTCCAGTTGCGGCAAGTGGGGGCCACTCTTCATCGCCGTACGCGGGCCTCTCACTATCGCGGCCTCTCTTGTTGCGGAGCACAGGCTCCAGACGCGCAGGCTCAGTAGTTGTGGCTCACGGGCCTAGTTGCTCCGCGGCATGTGGGATCTTCCCAGACCAGGGCTCGAACCCGTGTCCCCTGCATTGGCAGGCAGACTCTCAACCACTGCACCACTAGGGAAGCCCATAACCCTATTTTTAATCTAGCGTTGTCCAAATATGCAGTAATAACAAGGGTGACACAAGTTCTTTTATAATTCTACCCCTTAGGTGAGGGATTTGGGATAGTAGTTAAAACCCAATTCTCTCTTTCTTTCAAAGAATATAATCAAAGTGCTGTCTCTAAGTGGCTGCCTTACTGCCTGACAGAATATGTTATCTGCCTTTCTCTCCCTAAAAGGCTTTCCAGCAAGTGCTCTTGGTAAAACGATCTTGACAAAGTTTGGGAGACAAGAGCGATGCCCGAACATAAAACAGTCTGAAATTAAGCAGCCGAGCCACGTTCGCAGGTGCTCTTGACATTGGTCACGAGCCCACAGCTAATTAAACGGAGGTAACTTTTCTCCACCTCGTCCCATTGATTACCCTCCAGGCTCGGTCTGTAAGCAGGTTTTTCTGTGAATTGTGGTCTGCTGGAAAAATCGGTTCACATAAAGGTATTTGAAAGTTTTCTCTTCCGTGGCCCCAGAGCAAGTTGGAGCACTTCAGAGCAATGACGACAATCTTGGGAGGAGAGCTTTCTGAAATTCACCTGCAATAAACTACCTGCTTGAGATGGAGGGCCAGGTGGGCACGACTTGTGGATGTTCCCTGCCACCTCTCAGGTCCCTGAAGATTAGCCATCTCTCTCCTGGTCCTGAGGCAGTGCGGACTCGTCTCTAACTACATTTTCAGGCACATATCTGACCGTCGGGGATCATTTATGGAGAATGCTATAAATCTCAACTCAGAGAGAGAAAAGAGAATCACGGTGCTCAATGACTGGTAAACTTTGCTGAGCGACAGCAAGATGAAGCTCTAAATAAAGGCTTTCAAACACCATCCAGAATCAAATGCAAAAATAGTGATGTCCCAAAGTTACATTCTCTTAGGACCCAATTAGACAAAGGAGAGTGTCTTCTGATCAGGAACTGCCATGCTGGTCAATTTTCTCTCCTGCTTGTCGTGTTTCATATCCTTTTATTGTTCCAATAAAGACAAAAGCAAGCCAGGGGAACCTTCAGTCAATTAGAGCTGCTACCTCACCTGGGGGCGAGGATCCCAGGATCATACCTGGAGACACAGTGTAAAGGTTGGAGATGCTCCCTACTGGTCACCAGTATTTGAAGGCTTTGACCTTGGGCCAAGTCCACCCCAGGCCGCCCTAACTGAATTACACTCTCCCCTGCGATAAGAATCAGTAAAGAGCGTTTCCAAAATGGGCCTGAACCCTAGCTACACGTTTAGAATTGCCTGAGAAGGTTAACGAATTACCAAGACGGGGCCCCAGATCCCAGGGGTTTCTATTCAATTGGTCTGGAGTTAGACGTAGGCATCAGTGATTTTTAAAAATGCTGCAGAGCAAGTGGTTTCAAGAGTATCAGAACGGGAAGCCAATGTAGCCTCACCAGGTTCACTTAGAGACAAACCAGCGGTGCTTATTGAAGGGATACGAGTACCCACTCATGCCAGCACTGAATTAGGGTGCATTTCCTAAGACTGAGAAAAGAGATTCCAGCTCAGCCGCAAACCAAGTCTGGGACACGTGAAATGGAGGCTTGAAGACTCTTGGTTACTCACGTGACCACAGGTCCATATAAATGAGCAAAGAGGTCCTGCTGGAGACTGAGATGAAGGCGGAAGGCAGGCCTCATCCAAAGGGGCCCGACGAGCCTCAGCTCCAGAGAGTGAGGCCAGGAGAAATTTGCCAGGTTGTGCAGTTTTTCAGGAAAAGCTGGGAATTGGATTTCTCTACAAAATCTCTTGTTTTTTCAATATTGGTTCTTTTATGTTTTAAACACAGGGCCGGCCAAAAGAAACATTCTCTGGACCCTGTCACTTGTGGAACATCTCGTGGCCCACAGACCTCCTGGTGCAGTGAGCTGGACCACTCCTGTGGAGTTTTCTCATTGATCAGTTCATCAACGTCCCTTTCTCTATGTGAGTCTGTTTCTGTTTTGTAAATAAGTCCATTTGTGTCATATGTTAGATTCTACATATAAGTGACATCACATGGTGTTTGTCTTTCTCTGTCTGACTTACTTCACTTAGTATGATAATCTCTAGGTCCACCCATGTTGCTGCAAAGGGCATTATTTCATTCCTTTTGATGGTTGAGTAATAGTTCACTGTATATATATCACATCTTCTTTATCCATTCATCAGGGGAAAGGGGGCGGGGGAGAGGGGTAAATTAGGAGTTTGGGATTAATAGATACAAACTATGATACATAGATAAACGACAAGGTCCTACTGTATTGCATAGGGAACTATATTCAATAACCTGTAATAAACCATAATGGAAAAGAATATGAAAAAGAATATATATATAACATATATATATATGTATATATCTGAATCACTTTGCTGTACACCAGAAACTAACATAACACTGTAAATCAAGATTTACAGGATAAGTTTTATTACAGTATAATATTTATTATTGATTGAAGTATCAATAATAAAAAAATTAAAATATTTTTTAAAGATGCCATAAGTTTCTCAAGCATCTGCCACAAACATAAAACTTTGACATGTTGCCTAAAATTCCACCAATCAGATATGCGTTTGGATAGAATAAAAACTTTTCACCGTGAAAGTCCTCTCATACCTCGGAGGGAGTTAGTTCACTACGATATGCACCAAAGGAGACAGAAGGATTTGGGAGGATAATAATAAAGGATAGATTATTTTGCCACCTGAGGCATCACGAGAAGGGGGAGGTTGATGAGAGGCACGGGGAAGCCCGGGGGCAGCAATGGGGCCCAGGGACCTGCAGACAGTGGCAGACTTGAGATAAACAGGAAGTTAAGAGGAAAACAATAGTGACGCTGGGCTACATAAATAAACATAAACATGTCCCTGCCTTCCTGGAATTTACATCTTTGAGAAGGAGAAAGACAACATACAAATAAATATATAAAATGTCCAACGTGTATGAGGAAAGAGTGAGGGGATGTCGTGTGGGAACGGTGTGGGGATGGAGGGCCCTGAGAGCCATCGCACAGACCCTGGCCTTAATCCTGCTTGAGACAGGCAGGCGTCGCGGGCTTTGCAACAGAGGAATCGCGTGATCTGACATATTTTTAAAAGACTCACTCCGCATCGCAGTGTGGAGAATATGCTGTAGGGGCCAGTGGTAGAAGCTGGAAGCCCAGCTAGGATAGTGCAATCATCCAAGCCACAGAGAATGTCTCCAACACCAAATCAGATTTCTGCTGCGAGAATACTGGGAAACGCAGCAGATTAGGGAGGTGAAAACAACAGATGCCTAACAAGCGGGCTTAACCATCTTCCATTAAACTGGACGATTAACGCTTGCCTCCAGCCACTTTCTGAAGCTGAGAGCTGAAAGGACTATTACATTCTCAGCCAAGCCCATCTTAAGGGAAAGAAATTCCTCCACTCTTTGTTGCAAGGGTCTAAGGGTTGTGGAGGTCAGGAGGGTAAAAAGAGAATGATGGCTTTTACTCTGCTGACAGCCAGCAAATGTTTGAGTTATGGCTAACAATTAAGTCCTAATTGGCCATAATGTAAACCTCTTCTGAATGGAGGTGTAAATATTGAAACGGACGAGCTGCTATTTTTCAGACCTGGATGGCAGTCAGTCAAAATGAAAAGCTAATTTCAGCCTTGCAGGAAAACTCTGTATTGTAATCAAGTGTGACAGAGTGGAAACAATAAATTGGCATTTAAGGTGAGGGGCTATTTACTTCCCTGTTGCAATGCTTGTGATGATAAGTTGCACTGCCCCTTTGCAAAATTAAAGCAAGCTATGGCTTTGATCCAGAGCATAAGGAAACATGTGGGGAACTGGCCAGAGGCGGAGTTCAAAGACAGCTGAGAGCTGAAGGCAAACAATCCACCTTCCCAGATGTCCAGTGGTGGGGGGATATCCCGTGCTATTTGGCTGTCCTCCCAATAGCTGGCCAAAGTAATTAATCAAAAGTTTATACTGAAAATCATGAAAATAAAGGGGTGCGTGTGTGTGTATGTGTACTGTTTAACCATACTGCAGCCCAACATTAAAATCTAATTATTGGGCTTCCCTGGTGGCACAGTGGTTAAGAATCCGCCTGCCAATGCAGGGGACACGGGTTCGAGCCCTGGTCCAGGAAGATCCCACATGCCGCAGAGCAACTAAGCCCGTGTGCCACAACTACTGAGCCCACGAGCCACAACTACTGAAGCCCATGCACCTAGAGCCCGTGCTCCGCAACAAGAGAAGCCACCACAATGAGAAGCCAGCGCACTGCAAGGAAGAGTAGCCCCCACTCGCCGCAACTAGAGAAAGCCCGCATGCAGCAACGAAGACCCAACGCAGCCAAAAAATAAATAAAATAAAATAAATTAAAAAAATTTTAAATCTAATTATTAAGGATCTAAAATATTAATTTAGTAATTAATTTGTTTAAGAATTATTAACTAGGTGCCAGTTATGTCCAAGGCCTTATTCTAGGCACTAGGGAATCATCAGTGGACAAAATATATGAAGTCCCTTCTCCTGAGTAACCTACATTCTATTGAAAATGATAACGAAAACTTTGGTTCTTACTCTGGAAGTCTGCACTCTTCTAAGTGTGTTACTTGCATTGACATATGTATTCCTCACAATAACCCTAGGGGTTAACTACTTTTACTATCTCCAATTTACAGATGAGAATCCTGGGGCACAGAGAGGTTGAGTGATGAGCCCCAAATCACACAGCTTTGGCTCCTGGGACACAGCCAGTGAGCCAGGCAGTGTCCTCTTTGAGCTTCAGGTCTAGAGGGGATGAAAGCATTATAGGAGGAATTCCAAGTGTTACAGTTGTTACAAAGGAAATGCATGAAATGCATGGGGTTGGGGTAGGGGGAGGGAATAGGCCCCAACCTAGCTTGAGTATTTTTATCACAGCAGTAACACTTGTAATACGGCCTCTCATAAACATGCATATGTTTTCCCAAGTAACATGTCTGGCTGATTTGAGGACAACAGATGGTTTTGCTCTTTGCAAAACCCAGTAGTCTAGAATCCTAATCTCCTTTCTCCATATTCATTTTAACCTCTCTCCCTCCAAATTCTATTAAGGGTGGGCTGAACATGGGAGGACGGGGTGGATATTTTCTAAGACATTAAACTTCTTGAATCATACAGTGTATATAATTTATATATGTAATGTTCTGAAGATTTCATATCTTCTGTGAGTCTCTCCATAAATTATTTACAGGTTTTAATATTTCAATAAAGCCAGTAGGATTCATTCAGTTGCTCTGAATTGCTTATTCTAATACTCAAGAAAGAAGATCAGCTTGTAAAATATTTGCTTTGTTAATCTGAACATATTGAGGGGATTTTCTTAATTGTTCAGGGTTTAAGGGTATGACTAAAAAAATGAAAAGAAAAAGAAAACTCTTTCCGTCCCTGAGAGTCTCAGGTGCTTTACTAGATGACCCAGGGCTGTGTCCTTGTATAACGCCTGCTCTGATTCTCCAGCGGCAAAAGAGATGTAGAGAAATTTTTCTTTTTAAATGCTTACTTCCTAAATAAGCTTTGTTAATTAGCTGACAAAGGAATTGTAAGCTTTCTCACTTTAGTGGGGACAGTCACGACACAGTAAAAGCTCCAAGTTTCCAGATCACATTCTTCAAAGATGTCTGTAGATGATATTTTAAGCTCCACCCAGAAAGCACAAAGCCAGGGTTCATTCGGTCACATCATTTGGCAAATTACTCATCCCCTCCGTTCCTCAATTCCCTAGGCTATTAATGGGGGGTTATAATTGTATCCATGTCATTAAGCCAGTATCAGAATTCAACTAGTCAATATAAAAACACCTAGAACAGCACCTGACATGCAGTAAGTTAAGTATAAGCTGCCATGTTGTTTTGTTGTTATATATTCATTTCACACATATTATTGGACACCCACTGTACTCTTTTCCAGCTGTGAGGGATACAGAAACAAATGAGACAAGACCTCCATCCATTACTATATGCTCTTGTAGGGAAAATAGACAAACAACAAATAAATGAGATAAATTTCAGCTTCCGTTAACGGTCATGACGAAAATAAAAAGGGCTGATGGGAGAGGATGCCTCCTTGGGTTCTGTTAGGTCAAGGGAATCAGAGAAGCCTCCCTCTGGAGGTGATACTGGAGGTGATGCTTGAACGGTAGAGAAGGATCTGGCTGGGGAAGTATTAGAAAGAAGTGATCTGCACGCAGAGAAAAACAAGGGCAAGGGTCTTGGCCTGGAACATGTCAGCTTGTTAAACGGGCAAGAAGCCCGCCGAGCTTGGGGAGAAGGAGCAGAGATGAGGTCCCAGAGGTGAGCTGGGACCAGGTCCGGTTGTGCACACGGGTGAGATGCTAGCTTCTCTGCCAACCATACTGGGAAGCCATTGGAATCGCAGGAGCTTGGAAATAACATCCTTTAACCTGCATCTTAAAAGATGACCCCGACTGCCGTTTGGAGCCACGTATCCAGGTCAACAGCAGTGAGCACATCTTTCCAGACGCCGAGGGGAAAAGGGTGAGGGATTTGCCAGGAATGTGAATCTTACAGGTGTCAGAGCTGGAGGACACCTCCAGAGGTGAAAGTCCAGCAGCCTCATTTCACAGAGAGGGAAACACCACATCTCCCAGTACGTCCAGCTCAGACTTGAGAGAAACATTGATTGCTTTGCAAGTGCAGGTGCTGAATAAATTCAAGACGAGGCTTGAAAGCACAAGCTGCACCTGTGCTCCAGAAACAGCACCCTTACCAGGTTCTTTATTACCCCACAGAAACGTCGGGGCTTCTTTTTCCCTAAGTCTTCCTGAAAATAATGCTCCAGCCCCTGTCATCACTACTCACTGCCAGGCGGGGGCTGCATACACAGGCTGTGTGCACAGGCCCACCTGAGGACAGGTGTAGGAGAAGGAAAGAAAAATACATCAAGGGAACATGCCCCCCAGGTGAGGTCTGTGCACGAGGGACCCCGCCATCAGAACTGCACGCGTGTTCTGGCCGCCTTTGGGCGGTGGGTCCTGACGTCAGGCCTTTAAATAGGAAGGACATGGATCTTCAGGGAGAGAAAAAAAGGATGGCGCACACCCGCATTCTGCCGCATTTCGCCCCAGAAACCTGAGGTCGGCAGACGGGAGTTGAAGAGACGTGTGCTGCTGCCTGAGGCGCATCTTCGTTTGTTATGTGGTTCCATTTGTTTCTTTCTTTAATGGTTCACTTAGCCAAACTCAGAACCAGAAAAAAAAAAATCAATCTTAGAACACGCCCAAACTCTTTTGAAAAAAAATGTTGGATTAAGGTGATTAAAAACGAGTCAAGGATGGATTTTACTACTTAATTTACACCATGTAGAAGACGACATAAATCCAGGGCTGGCATCACCAGTAGGCAAATCAAGTACATGGTTGGGGCACCAGCAAAGGCAGAGGCATTAGTCTGGGGGGGGGGGCATTAATTTGTAATGTTAAAAAGTCTAAATAATAATTATGGGGGAACACAGAAATTTGTAGGACATTCATTCATGCATGTTTTCTTACGGATTATTTTGAACTTCGCATGAGGTAGGAGTTTAGGTCATAATCTCCCTATTAGTAAGGGCATCTAAAAGGCTTAATCTCTAATGGTTGTTATAAGGAGACAATGAAATGATAAGTGAAAAGTGCCTTGGTTTATTCCAAAGACCTTGGATGATGGATGTTAGTGCTTGCCCCAAGCTCATTCCAACTACAGCATTACTCAATGCCTTAGATGTATTTCTCGGCTTACAGATTTAAAAGAGTTTTGGAAGCCATTATTTCATTTGGGTTTCACACCAAATGAAAGCCTGTAAGGTAACCGAGACCAAGAGGCTCTGGCAATTATTGGGTTTCTGATGACACATTAGTCACTTTTTAAACACAAGCTGAACTGATTTTTCCTTCACTACAGATTTTTTAAAAGGGGTTAGTAGGGAGGAGGAATTTGTAAGTCTATTTACAATTAATACAAGTGATAAGACAAACTTTATGAACACTTTCCCTACAACAGTGTTTTATGATACATTTTCTCTAAAATTGTAATTGTGGAGTTAACACAAGTCTTGGGGATAAAGGTTGGAGTCCTACGTTAAAGTTAAGAAAGTCTGTATAGTCTAAGAGTTTGATGGTTCCAAAAAGGTTTGTCTTCTTTCCACTGAATCTGAGAAAACATGGGGAGATTATCTAACTTGCAAAAAAGAACCAATCATAATCAAATCTAATTTTACCTGGAACCATTGCCCCGTATTTCATTCATGAGTTTTAAATATTCTGTATCCTTCCCTGTCTTGTTTATAGAGAAAAATGCTGCACATCATGGCACCTGAATAAAAAGGTATTTTTAGGTCCTTAGGATTGTTTCCATTCTTTGCAAAATCCCTTGCCTAACTTACGATTCCTTTCATCAAGACTGGGCCAGAAGAGACAGGAAACGGAGATGGGGGAAGATAGAAATAGAGATCTCTTTCACATTTCCCTTCTCAAAAAGGAGACTTAACTTTCTGATTTCACAATAGGAGGCAAAAGCATTACGAACCTCATTACACAGATGGGTTTAGGTGATCTGCCCCCAAATCCCATAGCTAGAAAATTACTGTGAGGGGATATGAACTCTGCCCCTTCAACTCTGAGAGATTTCGGCCATGCGACACTGGGAACTAGACAGTCTCATTTAAACTGGATCCAGTGGTGACATGTTGAAAGGAGAAGAGAATTGTCCACTTTTTCAAGTTGACATGATCTTAATAGTGACCTTGAAAATCATGATAGGACCAAAGGAGAAAGTTCCCTCCTCCTGTGTCACTCATTTCACTTTTATTATGTTAAAATGTCGCCATTCTTTGCCCTACTTTTCCCTCCTTTGTCAAGTCTGCTTCACCCCAATGAATCTTCATTCATTAATTTATACATCCACATTTTTTTCATTCACTCAAACAAACATATAAGTGCGTACCAAAAACCAGACGCTGTTCTGGAAATGGGAGCTATAGCACTGAAGTTAGACAATGGCCCTGCTTCTGGAGCTTATATTCTACAGTAAAAAGAGAGAGAAGTGTGATGTAAATGAGAAAGCAGAGAGCCAACACATCCTTGGACAAAGGCCAAATGGGTCACACGATCAGGAGATGTTGATTTCGGCAGAGCAGGAAAGCCCTTAAGGGTAAACACTTCTCCTTACCTGCTTCCTCTGCTTGCTTCATCTTTTTTTGTCTCTCTCTTCAGAGCATCATGACCTAGAGCAGGGAAGAAAGAGAGTGAAAAAAAAGCCTCAGAACTCTTTAATCAAACAAAATGGAATCCCGAGTTTAAATAAACACACCAGATAAAGACAGAGCTACTCAGACTGACTAGAGAGTAGAGGTGAGAATCCAGTCTACTTGTTCTGTTTCCATTTTGCAAGGGCTCTTGGGTGGTGGTGTGGTTCAGAGGTCCATGGAACCATGAAGGCTCAAGAGAGCCAAGATAGAAACCACTGACAGCCTCGATTAGGTTATAGACCTAGCCTAGGGAACAGAGCAAAAATGTCTGGTCCACCTGTTTTTCAGGATGGCCTTTGGCCAGTGTAGCCAGAAGAGTCATCATGGCTCAGCCTCACACTCCAGGGTCAGAATTTCTCTGTAAAGATGTGGACTGTACATTTTCCCCAGAGCATTCCATTTTGCATCCTTCTTCAAAAATGGGAAGACTGTAGGTAACCGGCCAAGAATTTAGGGACTCAGTATTTTACCCAAACAGTATTCATCTAAACATGGCTATCATAATTGCTGTTACATTCAGGTAGTTACTAATTCTAAGATTTTAACATAAACAATAAACCTACAAAACATGCATGCATCCTGTTATCTGTTTGCTCTCAATAGGCTTTTAATGACTCAGATTATTTCTGTGTCTACAGATGTGTAGCCTTTTGGAGGAGATAGTAACAAAACAGAAACAAAAAGATAACTTGTGGGAAATGAACCAATTTGACATTCTAAAATGAGCTAAGTTTTGTCGCTTCTTTCTTTATTGTATTATCCTACCTACCCTTCTCCTCAGAAAAAGATTTCCAAGAATTGAAGTTTAGAATCTGATAAACCTCATCAAATCCCTCCAGAGCTTTACCATCTGCCATCTCTCTGACCTAAAGCAAACAATTTAATTCCTTTTGCTTAGTATTCTTAACTGTAAAATGGGATAATAATAGTGTCAACTTCATAGGGTTGTGGGCATTGGACTGAATGAGATAACACATGCTAAGAGCTTGACACAGTGCCTGGCACGGAATAAGTGCTCAATAAATGGTAGCTATTATTATATGTCGTGTATCTATTCTATCTTTTTAAAAAAATCTTAACACTTCCAGGCACAGGACTTCACCTATAGCCTATACTCCACAATTGAGCGATTGTTTTTGGTTGACAACTATTAAGCTAAATCTTTAGATTTGAATCAGCCAAATACGATTAAACACCAACCACGACAAAGCCTTGGGTGCTCCAGGCATTTTCACCTTTAATCCTTCCCTCCTTTAATCCTTCATGCAGCCCTGTGGGAACTGTATGACAGACTGGGAGTAGGATTGTGTGATTAACTAGAGTCTGACTATGTAACTTCAAATCCTAACTTTATTCCTACTAGTTACTTGGCTTTGGGGAAATTACTTCTCTTATCAGGTTCAACTTTCCTCAAAGGGTTGTAATAAAAATTTAAAGATATAATGCAGGTAAACATACATGTGGTGTCTGGTGTACAATAAGCATTCAATAACATTAGATTCCATTATAGTAGAAGCTCTTTAATCAATCTCCGCTTAACTAACTTTACAATCTCCATTGCTTCAGTAAAACACTGTGACTGATGCTTACTAGTCTCTGGATCTCTTGTTTGCCTGCACACCTGTGCTTCCAATGGGTAAATTCTATGCAAACCAGATCAATTGTAATTGTTTATGCTATCTGTTCCTGCTATTGAAAGCATACATATGCTACATAAATTGGTGAATATTAGTGAAAACTAATTTTTCAATGAAAATTAAGTTGAAATATTTGGAAACTGGAAAGGAAATTGAACTAGGCTTGAGGGGAAAAAATCATATAAAATGAAAACATCATTAAAATATCTAAAAATAGTCTACATACATTGCTTCACAACGTATTCCTTTTAATTTCCTCTTAATTAAAAAAAGAAACTGAGAACTATCAATATGTGTTAAGGGTATGGTTTACATAAGAAAGATGCAGGACTCAAATACTCAAAGAAAAAGTCCGTGTCCTAAATATGATTAGCAAATGAATGGAAATTTATATGTTTTCATTTAAAATAAATTCTACTATATTAGCTATTATTTCCATTTAATAGATATAAATGTGGTAGGCAGAATAATAGCCACCCCAAAATATCCATGTCCTAATTCCCAGAACATGTGAATATATTAACCGTATATGGCAAGGGACAATGAAAGTTGCAGACAGAATTAAGGTGGCTAATCAGTTGACCTTGAGATGGAGAGATGATCCCAGATTATCCAGGTAGGCCTAACATAATCACATGGGTCCTTAAAAGTGGAAGAGGAAGGCAGAAGACGAGGTCAGAGTAAAGTGATGGGAAAGGATTCAACCAGCAGTTGCTGGCTTTGAAGATGGAGAAGAGTTAGGAGCCAAGGAATGTGGGCTGTCTCTAGAAGCTGGAAAAGGAAAAGAAGTGGATTCTCCCCTGGAGCCTCCAGAAGAAACGCAGGCTTGCCAACATCTTGATTTTAGCCTACGGAGACCTGTGTCAGACTTCTGAATGACAGAACTGTAAGACAACAAATGTATGTTGTTTTTAGACACTAAGTTTGTGGCCATTTGTTATAGCAGCAACAAGAAACTAATACAGTAACACCAAGGCCCAGAGGGTTTAATGACTTGCCTAAGGTTATGTGATAAACCCAGCCTTCTCACTTCAATACAGGATTCTTTCTACTATTGTCCACTTCCTTGTTTAACATAACAAAAATTAAACGTTACATTTCTTAGAATGCCAAATCATATGATAATTGATAGTTAAGCAGCCACTATTCTATTACTGTTATTTTGGCTTTAAACTACCATTTCCTAAATGTTTATAATGTGTCAGGCTCTAGAAAGGTCACTGCATACAGAATTATTTTTAATTCTGAACTCAATCTGTAATGCACAAATATTCTCTGGTGGGGAATAACTTTGGTTACTTGCGTAGAGCTGACCAACGAAAGACAGAGCTGAAGTTTAAGCTCAACTACCTAACTCAAAAACGGGGAGGGGGAAGGGTAAGCTGGGACGAAGTGAGAGAGTGGCATGGACTTATATATACTACCAAATGTAAAATAGATACTTAGTGGGAAGCAGCCGCATAGCACAGGGAGATCAGCTCAGTGCTTTGTGACCACCTAGAGGGGCGGGATAGGGAGGGTGGGAGGGAGACGCAAGAGGGAGGAGATATGGGGATATATGTATATATATAGCTGATTCACTTTGTTATAAAGCAGAAACCAACACACCATTGTAAAGCAATTATACTCCAATAAAGATGTTAAAAAAAAAAAAAAAAACCTGTGGAAAGAAGCCCCGTTGTAACTTTGCATGCTCTGCATCCCTCTCCCCTCTCTTTCTCCCCCATCAAATGACCAGGAGCATTATGAAACTTCCTGGAGCCCTAACTCTCTATACCTTAGTTAACATCTCACAGCGTGAATAGCCCCTAGCAGAAACCTGAAAGGTTTCCCTGGAGGGATCCAGAATTTAGATGCAGGTGGGAAAACAAAGTTAGATAAAGCATCACATTGACAGAGAGCCCTCCCTTCCTAGAACTGCAGTGTTAAGAGCCTCATTTTGCAACACAGCATCTCCTGCTCAATACACAGTAAATGGCTTTCCTACATCCTCTTAAAGAAATGGGAAATATTGAATGAATTCATCTAAGAGCCAGCACAGAGTATAAGCTATTTACCTCATGTTGTTATGACTATGAATGGTACCCTTTAATCATTGAAGTCTCCAAAGCGCCTCCCCCCTCTTTAAATTCCTTTTTATCCACAGTTCTGCTTATTCCTTTAGATCTTGAAAGCCTTCTTACAAGACTGAATATATTACTCATTTGTAGCATGGTATTTAAATACCCTCTGTTTGATTTTTTTTCCTACTAATCTTAATCTCCTCTCCTGAAGTATCACCTCTGCATTTCCTAAATCCAGCATAAACCTAACAGGGAGAATTTAAATTTCCATCATTTCAGAGAGGAACAGTATTTTTTAAAACACTAATTTTAGTTAAGGGATTTGAAACAATAGTCCCTGAGCACAGCTTCCCCTCCCCAAAGTTGAAAACAATGGAATTTGTTTCATTAATATTTAATATTTACTGTGCACCAGCCAAATGCACAGTTCTTCCACGCTGATGTACCCTGTACCCTCCTGGGTGTTCCCAAACTAATGATCAGTTTTTCTCCCATGTCAATTTAGTTAACCGTAGTTGACACTCAAATTAGCTCCAAATTCCACTGAAAGGGGCCAGATCCTTTTCTCTCGACCGAAAAAAAAAAAAAGGTATTTTTTTTTTTATTTTAGAAAGACAAGTGGGGAAATGAAAGAGAGGCTGTGAAATAAGTTACATAATAAAAAAGAAAACAATTTCCTTTTTCTAAGTTGAATGGTCTTCAACCCAGTAAATACACGTTAGTTTAAGAATCTGAGTTCCAACCTTTAAACCAGTAGGTCCTTCTTACCTGTACCAATATTTCTTCACCTGCTCACTTTAAAGGCTCTCCTCCATATCCTCTCCAGCAATCACTGGAGGGAAGATATTTATTTTCTTTAATGCTTTGCCAATCTGTGTTTGCAGCATAAATGCAAATACTTGTCTACTTGTTATTTTTTTCACTCATCTCCCCAGGCCACTGCCAACCTCCCTCCCTTCATGTCCCTTGTGCTGGAGGAAAGCCCAGGATTTCCCATGTTTTAACACTACAAAGTGGTACTTGGTTTCCCCACCAGGAAGTAACCTGTGTCACACTCGGGCTTGTGCAATCAGCCATTAAGCTACACATTTCTACCTGTTCTCTGACATTAAATCCTTCTCATTTCTGAAAGCCATTTTCACTGACCTGGACAGATTCTATTTATATTATTTATAACTTCCAAGGCTAAAAATTGTTAGATAGAAAAGAGCTCAAGAATTAGCTGTTAACCACACCCCCTTAATTTACAAACTAAAAACACTGAGCCAGAGTGATTCTATCTTTCCGTCCTTTCTCCCTTCACTTCCAATTTCTTCTTCCTTCCCTCCCACTTGGCTCATTTTCCCCCCTTCCTCCTTTCATTTTTCAAACATCTATTGAGTGACTTCTTCATGCCAGGCACAGTTACAGGTGCTGAAGATATAGCAGTGTCCAAGGCAGACATCCCCTGTCCTCATAGGACTTACATTCTGGTGGAAAACATGAACACAAAGCAGAAAATTAAGTATTCATTTGCAACTGTGATCAATGCTGCCCAGGAGAAGGACAAGATAGCATGAAATCA
The DNA here is from genome assembly GCF_028564815.1 of Eubalaena glacialis. Classification (NCBI taxonomy): domain Eukaryota; kingdom Metazoa; phylum Chordata; class Mammalia; order Artiodactyla; family Balaenidae; genus Eubalaena; species Eubalaena glacialis. Next base: position 7,353,131 of record NC_083728.1, on the reverse strand, counting down.
AATAACAAAGGGGTTGTTGGTACGACCTATTTGGGCAAATTACTCATCTGTATTAAACCTCTCAAAATGTTCACTCATTTTGATCTAGAAATGGCACTGCTAAAAATGTATCCTATGGAACTAGAAATGTGCTCAAATATGTATTCACTTGGGAAATCATTACAGGTGTTTTTTACCATAGCAAAGAAGCCGTGAATGCCCCTCTTGAACAACTGCATTAGGTTAAGTAAAATATGGCATAGCCATATGATGAATTAATAAGTGCTTGTTCAAAATTCTGTTGTAGAAGGATATTCATTGGTTTGGAGAAATGTTAACAATATTAAGTGAAGAAAAAGAAAGGCTATAAAACAGTACACATAATATGATCCTGTTTCACACAAAATACAAAGTGAGGCGAGTGATACAGATGAACCAAAGTCAGGAGGAGGCCCACCAGCATCTTGCCAGGACCTATCTTCAAGGAAAGGGATTATGGATGATTCACTCCTTCATAATTTTTCAGTTATCCAGATTTTCTTAAATAAGTCTGTGTTACTTACGCAATGGATCCGTTTAATATTAATTGTTTAAAAGTATGTGTTCAGTCATATGAGTATCTCCAGCTCACAGGACATGCAGTCGTTAAGCGTCTGTTGAACAAACTTAAGATATTGAAGAGGGGAAAGTTAAAAGTGTGTGTGTGTGTGTGTGTTACTAGTTTGATTGTAGTTAAAGGCTTGTGAAGTTTTGTAACTATCATATGAAACAGCTTCCTTCCATGGGAAGTTTTCAAATGCCTCCTCATTATATTGTACCTATGCTGTGTAGATTCTGAAAGAAAAAAAATTAGTTATTGAAAACATATAAATCCCAAAATTGGAAATGTGGGCTTCTCATAATAAGAATGATAATAATGGCTCATCACATTGAATAGCCCTTATAAATGCAAATTCACTTTCAAGTTCTTTCACATTTATTATTTATTACTTTCTGTCAGATATAAGCTCCTTGTATCCTAATATTGCATTCACCCCTTACACCTTCAAATAAAGAAGAGTATAAGGTTCAGTTAAAATTCTGTATTCAAATATCTAATCAGCGGCAACTTTTTCATCAATAACCTTTCTGGGATCCCAGTGTCATTCATTAGGTGGTCAGAAATTTCTGAAATCTCTTTTGTATGCTAACTTCTTCAGTTTAAAAATAAAGCCTGTTAACCACAGCTGTCAAATGGAAGAATTCTTAGGTGTAGCACAGGAAGCTTGTATAGATTGCAGATCCAGGCCACAGAGAGAAAGAGAGAAAGAGAGAAGGTTCGCAGGCAACAGCCTTCTCAGGATCAATTATGAAGGTACTGTGAAGATACAGAATAGAACGCTCTATATTATATGGTGAAATCAGGATTTTCTTAGCACGTGTAAGCCAAAAGATTTTAATCTCACCCAAGTGAACTTTTTTTTTTTTTGGATTTGCATCACTTGAATCTATCCTTGGGACGAAATGAAATAATTAAAGATGATATTCTTCTCACGTTGTATTTTTGCTTAACAAAAATGAATGATAATCCTTGGCTTTTATCTGACATTAAAGATCACTGCATTTCTCACTCAAATGGAACATGCATCCCATTTGGGTGTCTTTTGGGCCACCTGAATTCTTGAATACTATCCGTACCCTATTTCTGAATACTCACAAATCAATGTTGACTAGAAAAGATTGTGAATGAAGTCTAGGCCAGGGCTTTCAAAAACAGAGAACAGAGGGAGGTGCCCAAAGCAGAGGCCGAAGCTTGGACTCCCTTCAGTTTTGCAAAAGGCAGATAAACTATGTGAAAGACTACCTTGCCTCTCAAAAACTAATTAGACAATCTTTTTCGTTCCCAAATGTCTTCGATGAGACATTACATCCTGAGGATTTTAACAGACGTTAGTGGGGAATAGGATTCGCTGGTCAAATAAGTTTGGGAAAAACCAATGAGTTTGTTAACTACATTAACCAAGTTAAACCATGTATTTACTATGATCCTTCTCGGAAACCTTAATTTGCCAATAATGAGCAAGTATGAACAGGGGAGGGCGCTGCTTTCCATGCTCCCCACGGTACTCTTTTTCCATGACACACATTTTCCAAGATTTCTTTGGGGAATTAGATAATTTAGCTAATTCAAGTGTTTTCTAACATTACAAAAAAAATTATGCTTCAATCTTTGTAATTAATGAGGATCACACAAGAGTAAAATGTAAAGAATAATGTCAAGTAGAGAAACAAAAAAGTGAGATGGTGCTACGAAGCATAGGGGACCACGATGGAAAGAACAAGTCCTTTGAATTCACATCAATCCAACCTTATGTCTGACTTACACTGTTCATTCGTGGTGTGATCTGAACCAAATCACTTAACTTTCTGAGCCTTCATTGACTCAGCTTTAAAATTAGAGAAATAGCCGCCACCTTTATCATTTGGTTCTTTGAAGAATAAAGGAAATAGAGCATGCACCTTTCCTAGCTTAGGACCTAATAGCTGGATGATATACCCTCCTCCCTAAGGATGAAATAGATGGACATGCAAATTCTAGGTTCTAGGATTCATTCTCTGAGCTTTGCTGAACCCCAGTGCTCTAATCTATAAAGTGGGGATAAAATACTCATGTAGAGAGTCACTGAGAAAACTGTAGAAAACCATATATGTAGCTTCGAGTAAGTGGTTAATAAATCCTAGTTCTTCCCAGAGTTTGACATGTGCTAGATCTTCAATAGGCATTTGTGAAATTTAATCGAATCACTCCGTTAATTGTAATTCAGGCTTCCCCCCCACCAAATGGCTTTAATATTTTAGTCAATTGCAGTTTAATGGTCAATTGAGTTTATGAGCCAATTACTTAAAATCCTTAACATTACAACCCAAACATCCAAGGATAGAAGTAATTTAACCTACCAGCCACTTTTTCTGAGCTTTGCTTAAAATCTGAAGTATTACAATTATCAAAACTATATTTATGCTCCCATGTCTCAATGCTTTGAGACATTCAAAACTAGTTGAACCCAACAATCATTTGTCTTTTTCTCCTTTTTGCATATTTCCATTACTGTTACATTTTCTTCTTCATATTTAAAGACGAAAAAAGTCCTGCTTTTTATTTGTCTTTGTCTTCCATGTGATTAATCGTTCCCTCCGTGTAGCAATAATTTTTCTCCAGTCATATAGTAATGTAAACCAGAACTACTTTTAAACATACTGGGTTCATTTTATTTCCATTCATTTCCATTTTAAATGACTAGGGAACAGGAAAACTATGCCATCAACCAATTGTCAGTGGTGGCAAGAGTGCCATGTGGTGTTACTATCTCAAAAATTACCAGGAACTTGGGAAAGAGTGACAAAAAGATATCACATGATAAGCCAGAGGAGAGATTCACAATCACTGTCTTGCCTTCGTGACATAATTCAGTGGGTCTCAGTGGGCATAGTATGGCCTCATAGGGAACATTTTGGAAATATGAAGGGACTTTTCCTATGGTTGTCACAATGAATGGGGGATGGGGTAGCCATGACCATGATTTGGAAAATGGGGTCCAGGGATACTGGACATCTCTGTATCAAAGAACAAAGGATGCTCTTGTATTCTGAGTGACTTTGAAATGTCCCCATGGATGTCCATGTAGGTAGCAATGGACATAATATTTTAATATTACGTCATTCATATTATGAGCCTAGAATGTAACACCCTTCACATGCAAATCTGATATCTTTTTCACAGTTTTAACCACTCAATTTTCCAGAAGCACAATGTCTGTGTAAATTGATATAAGCTTTTACTGTGGTTCATAACTTTACTGATCATTCATTCATCGTTTTGGAAAACCTCAGCATTTTCCAGATGCAACAACCAACACAATATACCTCCATTAGTTGTGTAGATATGTATAAATAGGCAATTTTATATCTAAGTGCAAACATTTGACAACTACATTTTGCCTTCTAGCATGGTCAGGACTAAATGTTCCTGTATTAAAATACACATTATATTATTATTGCTATAAATCACAGTAGTTTTCTCTTATTTCTCATTTATATTATGATTAGGACATTATATTTTAAAATTATATGGTAAGTAGGTCATATTACCTATGAATTTTACTTTACTTCATAAGAGTAAAAGATACAGTATGAAATATTTGTTATAAAAATTGACATTGGTTTGGATAGAGTTAAGAACCACTGTTATAAGAAATAACAGCACCAATAACAGCACCAATATTCCATGCATGTCCATGTATTTTGCTAATAATTCCCGACACACATGAGCTATAGTTAAAGCAGGATGTTTGTGAATTCCTCCCGCTTGGAAGAATAACACTTGTTTTCAGGACTACACCATGTGTCCCCCATAAATCGGGGAGGTAGCAATTTAACACAGGCTCATTAAGCATCTCTTAAGTGCAAGGCACTATTCTGAGTAATAAGCAGAACCCATTTCCCCCACTTTCAGGTCTCATCTAACTGTGGTCAAACTAGACTTGAAGATCTCATCAAAAACCAGGCAAATGAGATGACAGTTACTCGATTTCGTGTTCCAAGTTGGGCACCCATTCTATCCTTGTTGCAGCAAGATTTTCTCATTAAAACATTTTTATTGTGCAAATATTTATCTACAAGCATTTGTCCTTTTTCCCCCTTTTCTAGGAGAGCTCTGTGTAAGTACTTGGCTCTATAATAAAGATTTTTGATTTGTAGTAGCATCTAGGATGTAAAACATTACCAGACTGCAAACCCAAAGTGCTATAAGTTTTAGGACATTGGAGATTATTTACTAAATTATTGACAACCGTATTGTTTGAAAGACTTGCAAGTTAAAAGTGCATATTTAAAGAGAAAGACTGCTGATGTGGAATCTCTTAGGCTCTGATCTATCAGTCAGTATGCAACCTTATCTTCATAGAACACCTTTGAAATCAATAAGAATTCTGCTGATTTAAGGAGATAGGAGCCTCCAATAGTTAATGTGTGTGCCGTGGGTACCCCACCTCTCACAGAAGGACTCCATGCCACAGGTCTGACTACAAAGTCAGGCACCTATTCTTCCCCTTCTAACATGTAACTGATGAGACATATTCTTTTTCAAAGGGAACAGCGAAACTGTACAAATTCAGACTTCAAACCCATGAGTCTTCCAAATTACCATAAATATCCAACATTTATACACACATATGCAGGACATTGATATCATTAACAAGCTGAAATAAAGATGAACTCTGATACCATTGTAATGGTTCATTTTAAGTGTCAACTTGACTGCCCTAAGGGATGCCCAGACAGTTGGAAAAACGTTATCTCTGGGTGTGTCTGTGAGTGTGTGCCTGGAAATGATTAGCATTTGATCTGGTAGATGGAGCAAAGAACCAGTCTCACCAACGTGCGCAGCATTACCCAATCCATCGGGTGCCTGAATGGAACAGAAAGGTGAGGGAAGGGCGAATTCTCTCTCTCTCCTTGAGCTGGAATGCCCATCTTTTCCTGTCCTTCGACATGGAAGCTCCTGTTCTCGGACCTTCAGACCCCAAGACTTAAACCAGTAGCCCACTGTCTCTCAGGACTTCGGACTTGGACTGAATTATACCCACTGACTTTCCTGGTTCTCCAGCTTGCAGACAGCAGATTGTGGAACAACTTAGCCTCCATAACCACATGAGCCAATTGCTATCATAAATCTCCTCTTATATCTACATTTATATCTATATCTATTACTATATATCTATATCTACGTCTAGATCCTATGGGTTCTGATTCTCTGGAGAACACTGACTTATACCACCACTTTACAAAAATATATCTGCCTTTTGATGAAACACTTTGAAAGGTGGAATATTAAAACACAAAAAAAGGCCTTCTGATTTCTTAACTAAAACAGCTGCTATGTCAACCACTTCACGGTAACACCTCACCCTGCTTTGTTTGTTATAGTACTTATAGCTCTTAACTTTTCTTTGAAAGACTTGTCTGTTGTTGCCGTACACTCCCACCCAGGAATATAAGGTCTCCGACAACAAGAATTTTGCCTGTCACATTAATTTCTATATCTATCTCCAATGCCTACCCACAATGACTGATGTAGAACAATAAGTATTTGGTGAATGAGTGACCAAATGTTCCCTTATCTTACAGATCAGTAATTTCAAGCTGAAGGGGGAGATGCAGATAAATAGAAGAATTTGTGGACTGTTAAATATTGTGAGTATATTTTCTGAGATGGTGGCCCTAGGTTATACTGTGTCTAATGGAAACTTACAGCTTTTGGAACTTGCTAGGGTTTCCAAAGTCCTCATAACGTGTGGGAGTCTGATTAAAATCAGTGCACCTTACATGCGTGGTCATTTTTAATAGAAACAGAATATAAAGCACTTTTCCCTTTAACCTCCCCTAACTACTCTCTGGCTCTAGAGACTGGACTTGCCAGAAGTGGGTCACGCAGAGACTAAGCATCTTCTTGGACTGATCTTAGAGACTGGATTGTTTCAGAGGCCTCATTAGGTTATTCATTAGAAGTCACGCTAGGTCAGACAAGGTCCCTGGGATAATGAGAAAATCCCCGTTTTCCCTGACACCTGTCCTGAAAGTGGGGTCTCATGCTCTGGATGGAGATAGTTACAGATGGAGCAGTTCTCACTGCTTTGTGCATTCAGATTGGGGAGATAGTCTCGGTCAGGAAAGTTACCCTTTGAATGTTTTTGTTTTTATTCAAATCTGTCTTAGAAATCACCTTGCTATGCATTCACCTGACACAAGACTCTTGGACATTGATTATTTTGTCTAACATGGGACTTTGGAAACGTCTAAGCTTCTTCATGGTATTGGTTGAAAATAGCCAGCTAACATTTTATTGGCTCTGCTTAATTTATACTTAGAGCTAAGACAGTTTATGATTTCAATTCATAAAATGACTCTATTTCAGGACACAAATAATAAGAGCAGAGTGGTTTATCCAGAAGATGAATGTTTTATTACACAATGATGATATTCCATTATTATTTATGGTATAAAAATTAAAAGAAGGATCTTTAAAGGAGGAAAAGATCTAACTTTATAAAAATATTTTATTAGAAAAGAATATTATATTTAAACTCTGAACTAGATGTTCTTGTGGCATAAAGTGAAGTATAGTCAAACATCACAATTTTGTAGTAATTGGGGTCCAGCTAAATTATAAAACAATTTCAATGAAATGCAATTTCCATGCTGTCAAGTACTTTAATAAATAGATAAGATGCTCCCTGGCAAGATCCTTTTACACAGCAAAACTAATTTTCTTTGAATAGAAGGCACAAGCCAATGTTAGTCTAGCTAAATCACATCATTATGAACTCCATATTAGAGAATTGCAACTAAATCAGATTTTACTATGTATCTAAAGTTCTCAATACCTTTAAGTAAGGATTTTAGGGGAAAAAAATTCAATGTTTAGTAGATGCCTCCTTCAAACTGTTGGTGCCTGAATCCAAACTCTTCAAATTCCACTTTCCTGCTCTGTGTAAACTATAATTTAGGGTTTGGTACATTCTGTGACTACAATCAACATATTTTATATTTTCAATGTCCTGATACATGTTACATTTTCCCTTTAAATATATACAACTACGCATCATATAGCAAGACTGCCTAAATGTTTAATATTATCTGCATTAATAAAATAAACTTATCTAATTTGGGCCCCTATGTGCAAAGTAAAGCATTAAAAAGTGAACAGTTAAATGAACTATCCCAGGAATCTTTTCTTTAATTGGCCAATTAATTGCACGAGGAAAAGCTCGCTCCTTTATAGCTCTCAATGCCTCTTCTCTGAGACCCCTCTGCAGTTTGTACTCCCTAAAGGGAGACTGAATAAACAAGCTTCCTTTCCTTATGGATTCCATTGGAAATATGACGCTGTATAAACCCCCAGCAAACAACTATAAATCTAGCAAACATTCACTGTGTCTGTGAAGATGGAATGATTCTCCCCAGACAAGTTTTGCAAAATAATGTATTGATTTCCAATGGCAATTTATTGTTCTCTGCAATCAACTGTGTTTATACTGTGGCCTTAAATTATAACCCTTCCTCTTTCATTCCTGGTCTTTGGAATGTGAAATCAGAGAGCCAGAAAGCTTCACAGAGATCACCTCCAAAATACGTGAAATTTAGATGAATTCTTTTGAGTCATAACATTTCTACTCACTCTGGTCTTTTTTTAGTAGAGTCATATCAAAGGACACAGCATGAACTAACCCTTAGGCTTGCACCCAAAGTACCTCTGACCCATTTAAAACAAAGAGCAGTTACAGAGTCCCTAAAATCCAGACCTCCACTTTCCCCAAAATATTGAATCCCAATGTCAGCCAAGCAGGGGCTTGGATGTTTTGACATTGTAAGTGTCTTACAAATAGCCATGTGAATTTGATTTGAGTCTTCATCCAAGAAAAAAGAAAAAGGAAAAGAAAAAGAAAAAAGAGTAAAATAATAGTGTAATAATAATAGTAAGCTCTATAGGTTTTCTTTGTTTTGACAGGAATCAGCAGGAATTAATCTGAAATCCTTATCTATCAATCGGTCTGAGCATTCAAAAAATTGAAACCATTGTCCTCTACTATCTGAGATCATACAGTGAGAACCTGCTCTCCCAGACACAGTTTGGGGTTTTTTCCTTCCTTGCTCTCTTAGGTTGGATTCCACAGAAGCAGAGCCTGAGTCAGGGATTCAGGCACAAGTTACTGAGAAAAATATTGAAATAGAAGCACACATTCTTCTCCACTGGGCTTAAAGTTGTAATCATGTAGGTTAAGGGCTTCTGGGAATCTGTCTTGCCATTAGTAGAACCTTAGCATGAAATCAACACGGAAGGGAGCACAGACAAAACTGGAGAGACCTGGCCCCCCAAACATTGTTTGCTCCCTAAAAACCAAATCTAATTTGGGATGTTTTCATTACATATACTAAAAACTGATTTTCTCTTTTCTGCTTAAGTCAATTAGAATAAGAATGTCTGTCACTGGCAATCAAAAGTTTTCACCAATGGAAACATCAGGCTGAATCCTTGAGATGACTAGGCTCAAGAAGACTGAAGAGTCATTGAAACGTCTGTGAACTTAGGCTCACTTACCTTCTGGAAAATTCTACCTTATGTCCTCCAAGTCTTTTGCCGTAACAGGGCTAAAGATTCCTCTGATATAGATTACCGGTTATGTATTACGGTTGATGTACATAAATATTTTAGGAAAAAGTAAGCTTTAAAAGAAATCCAATGATGAGAACCATATCAACAGAAGAGAAAGCACTGAAAGCAGGATAGATGACGGTGGCATTTAAGTAAAGAGATGGTGAGCCACTAGTGACCAGAAGTTATTTCTTTTCTGCACACAACTTTCTTTATGAATTGTTTCAAATCTGGCACACATCCGGAAATTCACCACAGCCCCACCCGTAATTATCTTACACGTGGACTGTCTCAGTTCAGGCCGGACAGGTAACATTGTATGGATTTGCTTGATCTCCCTAATTTTAAAATTTATACTGCCTGTAAGTAAAACTGGAAATGAATGCTTCTTGATGGGAGCTTTTATATTGATAATTGTTTACAAACTAAAGCAAAAACAATGGTTTCAAGATGAAGCTTTACCAGTCACAAAATAAATATTAAGCAACCTACTAACTCTCATAGACGTATCCATTTGGAAAAAAAGAAACTTCAGACAAATTAAAGCACCATATCAGTAATGCAGTGAGCTGAGGCAGAGATAAAATTGGATGTAAGTTTCATGACAATTTCCAGCTCTCTGGTTGTAAGTCCAGTCTTTCCTTGCCTAGGTATCATGATGCAAATCATTATTTTACTTGCAGTATGATTGACTATATGTTTAAAATGATTTAAAAAACCTTTGGTACTCTATATCAGTTACTAATTATTGGTAATACATCTCAAAACTAACTTCAACATACCAGATATCAATATATCATCACTGAGACCCGCTTGCTCAGACACTTGATGAGGGAATCCTTTCCCTAAGTTTCAAAACCAATTTTTGAAAGAAATCAAATCAGAACCTACCCGTCACTCCCCGCTCCAAGCATTTATTGAAGACTGACTTAGGTGCTGGACCAGCAAAACTCAAAATTCTTCACGAAACCATTCATATTAATGGCATTATATTTCTATCAGGAAAAACATGACCCCAGTGCAATACCATCCTGCTCCCCTGTTGTGTTCTGTTTGCTGAGTGTTCCTTCATGAACATGCACAGTTTCCTGAAGGCAGAAACCTATCGTGTTCAACAGTGTACAGCCGGTACCCAGCAGGGTGCCTGGCAAATAATAGATGCTTGTGAAATAGTTATTGAATGAAAGAATCAATCTCAGAACGGTCACATATTGTAAAAAAAAGAAAAAAGAAAAAAAAGGTCTTTACTATGTGATTCATCCACTGCCACCATAATTGTAGATATTTCCTACTAGTTCTACCAAGTTCTGCCTTGTCCAGGATAGCAAGGTTCCCCCTTCTCATCCCCTCCCAATCAGCCCATCTCCTTGATCCTCTCTCCTGAGACACAAGGCTGTTGAACAGTGGCTCTTCAAGTGATGACTAGTATTAGTAACTCAGAGTCTACACTCCTCTCCCTGCATCTCGCATGGACACCACATGGACACCGACTGCATCCCCTGAGATGTTCCCAATGACACAGAGGCTGGTGTTAATGTGCCTAGGTTTATAGCTTAGAAAATGAGAGCAATTTTATTTGACTGCTCCCTTAGGGTTTCCAAAAATACTATCTTCTTTATATGCATACTTGAAATCACAGGCCACTGGTCTCAAGAATGTTCCCATCTAGGAGCACTATAGAATTGGTGGGGCTCAGTGCAAATGAAAACATGTGGCCCACTGTTCAAAAATTATTAAGAATTTTACAGCAGTGACAGTACAGTAAAAATACCAAGCTTGGGGCCCTTCTCCGTGTGATTGCCGAAACCCCTCATCTCACAAAGACAAAGCACATTACCACCATCATCTCAAAGTCTCCCAGAAAGAATGACTCTTTGCAATAAAGAATGAGAGTCTGAAGAGGCTGACTAATTCCATTTAGATTACAGAATACCCTATAGCTAATATGTTGAACCATATAAAATTTCCAATATTTTTACCTACAAACAGAACAATTTCATATGGTTCAACCTAATTCATAGTAACTGTCATAGTAGTACATTTTCCTCAGGATTGATAACCTTTTGAGTTGGCACCCCGAAAAGGAGAAGAGATGATGGTAACGGCTGCCACACATGGGTTCTCTTTGTGTTTGATATTTGTAGTAAGATAACTAGTATCGCTATGCGTGTGTGTGTGTGTGTTCATAAAAGTAATACCTCTGCATTGCAGACACATGGAAAGTTTTACAAAATTAACTTAAAAAACACAATTATACAGTAATACTATCACTTTTAAAATTTTGGTTTTCATTCCAGTTTTTTGTTAGGTAAATGGATGGATTAACGGATAGATAGATACATACATACATACATAGATGCATAAATGCATAGGTAGATACATAGATGATTTTTATTACAACATTGGATTATGCTATGTGGTCAGTTTTTGTTTTCTACTATTTTTCCCACAAATTGCCATATTGTGAGCATTTATATGTTCATAGTCACTAAAAGAAGATTTTGAATTGTGTACTATTTTATCATGTGGGAATTGCCATAATTTATTTAGTCATTTCCCTAGTGTTGGATATCATTTTTTAAATTTCTGTAAGCAAACCTGAAACAGACATTCTTCTATTTAAATTTCTTTTGCACATCATGGGTGACTTCTCTAGGCTTTTCCTGATGTGAAACTGCTGCTTCAAAAAGCTGAGCTTTTTAAAGCTGTCGATATTGCCTTCTAGAAAGGTTAGACAGATTTACAGTCCTAGCATCAGGGCAGGAGAGTACCTTTCTCCATTGCCCTATTCCCTTATCAGCTTTAGAGAAGCATTGATTAGTTGTTGTAGGTTTCTTCTTTTTAAACACAGAAGTAGAATGGGAACATAGTCTCAGTGTGGAAGACGCAGTGATGCAGAATAAAGTATTAAACCCCCCCTTGTTCGCACTGCCCCACCTCACCCCACATATGCACACTTGCCCTCGCCTGGCGCTTAGACACTCACCCTAGATATAGCTACTATCTATTCAGATGCACACGCTTTCAGATGTTTTCTGTACAATTAGAGCCATATATATGCCCACAGACACATACTGTTACATGGTTGTGATCTTACGACTCACACTGTATTGCAGTGCAATTTCTTTTCATGCAAAGAACTGAAAATTTTTTGATAATTTTTCATGTCAGTCATTGGTATATGTCTGATATGACATATCATACGATATGATATGTCATTCTTTTGTAATGGCTTAATAGCATTCCATAAAGAATCATAAATAACGTCTCCATGGCCTTATTCACTTTTTGACATTGTGATACATATTTGTTTGTGCATCGGTTGGCTGTTAATCTGACACCTCACAGGAAGGTATGCTCCCTGACGTCAGGGTCATTGTGTGTCTCTTCCAGCCTGAATTTCCATAATCTGCACTATTTTAGTTGTGCTCAAATAACAAAGGAATGAAGGAACAGAAGAGGGACATTTAGATTTTTCTCCACTATTATAATGGACGCACTTGAACATGTCTCTCCGTCCACATGTATGAGAATTTCTTAAATAACCTCCTAGAGAAGATAATCTTTATCAAAGCGTATATAGTGTTTAGTTTTGGATAGACACTGCTCTCCTCAAGCACTTCACCAACTTTCACTCCCACCAGCGATGTATGAGAGTGTCTGCTTTGCTACATTCTCGCCAGCACAAGGTATCAATGGTTGATTAATGACGTGGTTTGGGGGTTTTTTTTGGACATCTTTATTGGCGTATAATTGTTTTACAATGTCGTGTTAGTTTCTGCTGTATCACAAAGTGAATCAGCTATATGTATACATACATCCCCGTATCTCCTCCCTCTTGCGTCTCCCTCCCACCCTCCCTATCCCACCCCGCTAGGTGGTCACCAAGCACCGAGCTGATCTCCCTGTGCTATGCAGCTGCTTCCCACTAGCTATCTATTTTACACTTGGTAGTGTAGATATGTCAGTGTTACTCTCTCTCTTCATCCCAGCTTACCCTTCCTCCTCCTTGTGTCCTCAAGTCCATTCGAGAGAAAAGCCCCTTGGGCAAGCATCAGCAGGAGCGCCATCTACAGCTACTCAGGCTGTGCACTGCTCAACTCTGGGGGTGCCATTCATATAAGCTCCAGTATGAACAGCGGCCGTGGGGTCCTCCAAAGTGGCTATTCTCAGGGGTGCAGCGGATAGTCTCTGAGCTGTTGCCCCTTTCTTTTTCTGGTACATATGCTGACAAATGCAAGCTGGCCAATCCTATGCTAGAGAGAGAGCAAATTCAGCTCTCACCAAAAGCACTTTTAGCTGATACAAACTCAACTGTTATGCCCAGTTTAAAAGGAGAGGAAAAATAATAGAGTAGAAGCCTTGATATCAGAACTGGTAGATTGCTTGGTTAATTGAAAAGGTCATTTAAAGTGAAAATCAGAAAATAATTACACATATAATTACACAAACATAAATATCTGATGAGCCACATATAAAAATGTAAGTTGTATATATGTATATATTTATCTAAAGCTATAAATAGTGTGTTTTATTTAGGGTACATTCTATGCTGTTATAAAAAAGAAACTCCAACAATACAGTGGATTAATGAAGACAGAAGTTGATTTCTCACCTACCAAACGGTAGCGGCAGAGGAGGCGGAGGTGGTCCAGGACTGATGGGATAGGTCCATCTCAGCACGCGGCAGCCATCATCTCTAGGTCCGAGGGAGTAGCTCTCGCTCCCACTACTGCATCTGTGTCCCAGACAATAGGAAGGGGAAGAAAAAAGTGAATGCATGAATGTTCCTCTTAAAGGCATGACAGAAACGGGACCCATCACTTCAACTCACACCCTCTTGGCCAGAGCTTAGCCATACTGAGCTGCAAGGGCACCTTAGCAATTTATTCTCTAGTTGAGATGTGTGACCCAGCTAGAATTCAGGGTTTCTATGATTAAAGAAAGAACTAAAGAATATATACTAGTGAACAATGCAAAGTCTCTGTCCTAACCAGTTTATTTCCACTTTTAAAACATAAAAATCTCCAATGTTCCCATTTTTTGGATGTAGAATACAATCCTGAGTGTAGATCTGCTGACTGGAGTTCCACATTTTCTTCCTCACTTGAAATATAACATATCATTCTAATTTCACCACTGGCAGTTTCTTGAAAATGCTGCAAGACCTCAAAAAACTTTTAATATAATTTGAGTTCAGACTACTAGATTTTTATGATATTTTCACTGTCTTATCATTTGTCTCCCTCACACCTAATTTGACAGCATTTTTTAGCTAATTGCCTTTATCATTTTTTTCCCAAGGCATTCAACTTAGTTTTCATAGAGACAATTTTCTTTTCACACTTACAGTTCATCAGTTTACAGAATACTTAATTAAACTGTATAATTATAATAGCAAGTACAATTACCATTAACAGATTTAAGACAACAAAGCGAATACTTGGTAAGCACAGAGCTTAAGAGAAGTGTCCAGGAGAGCTAGAGATGAGCCCACTAGCCAAGTGTCTTCAACACGGAGGCAGAAGGAGTCAGTATGCTTTACAGAGGGAACAGGGGAGTTACTTAATCCAGCGAGGTGGCTGAGTGGGGGTCAATTCACAGGGCGTCAGCTATGCCTGCAACAGCGCAAGCAACTGCCCCCTCCATGCGACCAATGAGCAAATCATTCCAGCGTGAGAGTGATGTGGGAAACACAGATTTGCTATTTCTTCTTCCATCTCCCTTCTCAACTGCCTTTCGTGGTATAACCATCAGACTCGCTGGGGCTTAAAGATGCAGAACTCCCTTTTTCACAGCACTGCCTAAAAACACAAGCCAACTACTTCATGTGGTACTTACCCAGAAAAACAGAGATCTCTTCCTACCCAAGAGCAAAAGTAGCCAGATCGAATCACTGACCTACTGTATGTCAGTTTCCAATAGGATGCCTCCCTAAGAGATTTTCACAGATAGCTCACCCTGCAGATGATTTCTGCCTTAGGTACCGACCTTAGAACTTTACCTGAGATGGAATGAGGATCCCCTGAGATGGCTTTTGCACTGAAAAGATGCCAGTGCTGTGCAATTTAGCTTTTAACGTATAGATAAAATACTAGAATCATTTCTAAGAGGCATGCAGTGTCGTTGGCCATACTCTGGCATTTGCAGAAATTTATCAGCCACCCGTAGTCTCATTTGATCAATATGTTGCCATCTCACCTCCCCCCAACCCTATTTAAAAAAAAGCACAATGTTTGTGTAACGCTGCTCTAGGAGGATTTATTTATTACTAAATAATTGAATAGCATCAATCTTAAAACTGAATTACCAGACCCAGGACATTTCCTTATGTTAACAAAGAGTTACTGATTCCTGTCCAAAACCAGCCCATTGGTACATTTAGATACTTTGAGATTCCTGGTTTATTTTGAAAGTAAGGAAATACTTCATTTTATCCATTTAAAACCAAGATATAACCATATAAGTCTTATTTTTTTAATTAATTAATTAATTAATTTATGGCTGCGCTGGGTCTTCATTGCTGTGCACGGGCTTTCTCTAGTTGCGGCAAGTGGGGGCTACTCTTTGTTGTGGTGCGCTGGCTTCTCATTGCGGTGGCTTCTGTTGTTGTGGAGCACGGGCTCTAGGTGCGTGGGCTTCAGTAGTTGTGGCACACAGGCTTAGTTGCCCCTTGGCACGTGGGATCTTCCTGGACCAGGGCTTGAACCTGCATTGGCAGGCGGATTCTTAACCACTGCACCACCAGGGAAGTGCTTTAAGTCTTCTTTTGATTTTTGATTTTATGGCGGGTAGTTAGTAACTTAGACAAAAGAGTATTTTACTACTGTCTGCTGATGTTAGACTATCTTGCCTCTGGAGAATGAAACAATGTTATTTTTCCTAGTGGATTAATGTCTTCATAAATCTCTGCAAAAGTATGTTTGTATTGACAAACATAGTATTTGTGGTGAGCCTGAAATATGGAAATATTCTGCTATTTTTCTTGGGATGTAAATATGTGTTTATGTATTCATCAAACATTCTTTGTAATCCTGCTTTTTGCCAAATTTGTCCTGGCAGTCAAGGGCACGAGACAGACAGAACCTTAGCCCTCACAGAACTGTCAGTCCAGATGAGAAAACAGACATAACTACAGGCAATTTAAATGTTCAACACAAATAATTATGAAATGTTAAGCGTATAGCGGGAGCACCTAATGCAACTTAGCTATTTAGAACAACAAATCTGTGGTTCTCTTCAATCCCCTCCCTCTCAATCTCTATGTAAAAATTGTGACTTATCTTAGAAACTAAACACATTTTTACATTACCTTCCAGAAGATTCTTTGAAACACTTTGCTGAAAGACATTCTTGGATTGTCTCAGAGCTAACTCTGAGTGGCTTTTTTTTTTTAATGGTCGAACAAACAAGCAAAAGAAGAAGAATATTTTGCAAACACGAAAATCACATGAAATGCAAATTTTAGTGTCCCTAGATGAAGTTCTATTAGAACACCATCATGCCCATCCATGTAATGCCTATGGCCGCTTTCACACTGTAATGGCAGAGCTGAGTAGTTGTGACAGACCGTACAGTCTGTAGGCCTAAAGTATTTCCTATCTGGCCCTTTACTGCAAAAAAACTGCCACCCCGTGGCTTACAGAATCCACTGACTTTTGAGGTGGTAGTAAAAACTAAAACACATGGAATCCTAACACTTAAATGCACGACCCAATGAAGTGTCTATCAGCAGATTCCTCATCCTGCAGTCTCTCTCTACATATCAGCTTTCCTTTAATGGCCCCCAGAAGGAGATTCTTCCGTGGCTGCCCACCTGTGGACTGCTTGGTTTCAAAGTTAGCAAGCCTGAGGCCTGGAAAGAACACAGAGCTCCCTGGGGGCTCTGAGATCAATTTTAGACAAAACACAGCTTGAGTTCCCTCACTGCCCTTGGCCATTTGCTCTCACACAACCCCAGGCTCAGGTGGACCCCATCCCTCTGGAGCACCTGTAAGTTTCCTGAACACGATGTGAAGAGGAATGATGAGCCTCTCTTTCAGGGAAGAGACTAACATGGGAGGAGAGAGGTACAAGCATCAGACACAAAATCTAAGGGTGGGAGAGGGAATGCCAAAACATTCAGTTATCCAGATAAATCATATTATAATGCAATATTTTTAAAAAATCACAATTAATACCAAAACATCCATGATGAACAAAATATTTTTTAAAAAACACAGGATTAGTATTATTGATTCCTTTTAACTCATGGCTCACCTTAACATTACTCCTGACCCAATCTTTCTTTAAAATTTTGATTTTGGGAGGAGCTTCAAGATGGCGGAAGAGTTAAGACGTGGAGATCACCTTCCTCCCCACAAATACATCAGAAATACATCTACATGTGGAACAACTCCTACAGAACACCTACTGAACGCTGGCAGAAGAACTCAGACCTCCCAAAAGGCAAGAAACTCCCCACATACCTAGGTAGGGCAAAAGAAAAAAGAACAGAGACAAAAAAATAGGGACGGGACCTGCACCAGTGGGAGGGAGCCGTGAAGGAGGAAAGGTTTCCACACACTAGGAAGCCCCTTCACGGGTGGAGACTGCGGGTGGCGGGGGGGGGGGGGAAGCTTCGGAGCCACGGAGGAGAGCGCAGCAACAGGGGTGCGGAGGGCAAAGCGGAGAGATTCCCGCACAGAGGATCGATCCCTTGATCGGCAGTAACACAGTCATAGTAGGGGACTATAACACCCCACTTTCACCAATGGACAGATCATCCAAAATGAAAATAAATAAGGAAACACAAGCTTAAAATGACACATTAAACAAGATGGACTTAATTGATATTTATAGGACATTCCATCCAAAAACAACAGAAAACACTTTCTTCTCCAGTGCTCATGGAACATTCTCCAGGATAGATCATAACTTGGGTCGCAAATCAAGCCTTGGTAAATTAAAGAAAACAGAAATTGTATCAGGTATCTTTTCCGACCACAACACTATGAGACTAGATATCAATTACAGGAAGAAATCTGTAAAAAATACAAACACATGGAGGCTAAACAGTACACTACTTAATAACCAAGAGATCACTGAAGAAATCAAAGAGGAAATCAAAAAATACCTAGAAACAAATGACAATGAAAACATGACGACCCAAAACCTATGGCATGCAGCAAAAGCAGTTCTAAGAGGGAAATCTATAGCAATACCATCCTACCTCAAGAAACAAGAAACACCTCATAAACAACCTAACCTTACACTTAAAGCAATTAGAGAAAGAAGAACAAAAAAACCCCAAAGTTAGCAGAAGCAAAGAAATCATAAAGATCAGATCAGAAATAAATGAAAAAGAAATGAAGGAAACGATAGCAAAGATCAATAAAACTAAAACCTGGTTCTTTGAGAAGATAAACAAAATTGATAAACCATTAGCCAGACTCAACAAGAAAAAAAGGGAGAAGACACAAATCAATAGAATTAGAAATGAAAAAGGAAAAGTAACAGCTGACACTGCAGAAATACAAAGGATCATGAGAGATTACTACAAGCAACTGTATGCCAAAAAAATGGACAACCTGGAAGAAATGGACGAATTCTTAGAAATGCACAACCTGCCGAGACTGAACCAGGAAGAAATAGAAAATATAAACAGACCAATCACAAGCACTGAAATTGAGACTGTGATTAAAAATCTTCCAACAAACAAAAGCCCAGGACCAGATGGCTTCACAGGCGAATTCTATCAAACATTTAGAGAAGAGCTAACACCTAGCCTTCTCAAACTCTTCCAAAATATAGCAGAGGGAGGAACACTCCCAAACTCATTCTACAAGGCCACCATCACCCGGATACCAAAACCAGACAAAGATGTCACAAAGAAAGAAAACTACAGGCCAATATCACTGATGAACATAGATGCAAAAATCCTCAACAAAATACTAGCAAACAGAATCCAACAGCACATTAAAAGGATCATACACCATGATCAAGTGGGGTTTATCCCAGGAATGCAAGGATTCTTCAATATACGCAAATCAATCAATGTGATAAACCATATTAACAAACTGAAGAATAAAAACCATATGATAATCTCAGTAGATGCAGAAAAAGCTTTTGACAAAATTCAACACCCATTTATGATAAAAACCCTCCAGAAAGTAGGCACAGAGGGAACTTACCTCAACATAATAAAGGCCATATATGACAAACCCACAGCCAACATCATCCTCAATGGTGAAAAACTGAAACCATTTCCACTAAGATCAGGAACAAGACAAGGTTGCCCACTCTCACCACTATTATTCAACATTGTTTTGGAAGTTTTAGCCACAGCAATCAGAGAAAAAAAGAAATAAAAGGAATCCAAATTGGAAAAGAAGAAGTAAAACTGTCACTGTTTGCAGATGACATGATACTATACATAGAGAATCCTAAAGATGCTACCAGAAAACTACTAGAGCTAATCAATGAATCTGGTAAAGTAACAAAATTAATGCACAGAAATCTCTTGCATTCCTATACACTAATGATGAAAAATCTGAAAGAGAAATTAAGGAAACACTCCCATTTACCACTGCAACAAAAAGAATCAAATACCTAGGAATAAACCTACCTAAGGAGACAAAAGACCTGTATGCAGAAAACTATAAGACACTGATGAAAGAAATTAAAGATGATACAAATAGATGGAGAGATATACCATGTTCTTGGATTGGAAGAATCAACATTGTGAAAATGACTATACACCCCAAAGCAATCTACAGATTCAATGCAATCCCTATCAAACTACCACTGGCATTTTTCACAGAACTAGAACAAAAAATTTCACAATTTGTATGGAAACACAAAAGACCCCGAATAGCCAAAGCAATCTTGAGAACGAAAAATGGAGCTGGAGGAATCAGGCTACAAAGCTACAGTAATCAAGACAGTATGGTACTGGCACAAAAACAGAAATATAGATCAATGGAACAGAATAGAAAGCCCAGAGATAAACCCACGCACATATGGTCACCTTATTTTTGATAAAGGAGGCAAGAATATACAGTGGAGAAAAGCCACCCTCTTCAATAAGTGGTGCTGGGAGAACTGGACAGCTACATGTAAAAGAATGAAATTAGAACACTCCCTAACACCATACACAAAAATAAACTCAAAATGGATTAAAGACCTGAATGTAAGGCCAGACACTATCAAACTCTTAGAGGAAAACATAGGCAGAACACTCTATGACATAAATCACAGCAAGATCCTTTTCAACCCACCTCCTAGAGAAACGGAAATAAAACAAAAATAAACAAATGGGACCTAATGAAACTTAAAAGCTTTTGCACAGCAAAGGAAACCATAAACAAGACGAAAAGACAACCCTCAGAATGGGAGAAAATATTTGCAAATGAAGCAACTGACAAAGGATTAATCTCCAAGATTTACAAGCAGCTCATGCAGCTCAGTATCAAAAAACCAAACAACCCAATCCAAAAATGGGCAGAAGACCTAAATAGACAGTTCTCCACAGAAGATATACAGATTGCCAACAAACACATGAAAGGATGCTCAACATCATTAATCATTAGAGAAATGCAAATCAAAACTACAATGAGGTATCACCTCACACCGGTCAGAATGGCCATCATCAAAAAATCTACAAACAATCAATGCTGGAGAGGGTGTGGAGAAAAGGGAACACTCTTGCACTGTTGGTGGGAATGTAAATTGATACAGCCACTATGGAGAACAGTATGGAGGTTCCTTAAAAAACTAAAAACAGAACTACCATACGGCCCAGCAATCCCACTACTGGGCTTATACCCTGAGAAAACCATAATTCAAAAAGAGTCATGTACCAAAATGTTCACTGCAGCTCTACTTACAATAGCCAGGATGTGGAAGCAACCTAAGTGTCCATCGACAGATGAATGGATAAAGAAGATGTGGCACGT
Organism: Eubalaena glacialis; assembly: GCF_028564815.1. Taxonomy (NCBI): domain Eukaryota; kingdom Metazoa; phylum Chordata; class Mammalia; order Artiodactyla; family Balaenidae; genus Eubalaena; species Eubalaena glacialis. Next base: position 7,332,026 of record NC_083728.1, on the reverse strand, counting down.
ATATACAATGGAATATTACACAGCCATAAAATGAAACGAAATTGAGTTATTTGTAGTGAGGTGGATGGACCTAGAGTCTGTCATACAGAGTGAAGTAAGTCAGAAAGAGAAAAACAAATACCGTATGCTAACACATATATATGGAATCTAAAAAAAAAAAAAAAAAAAAAAAAAATGGTCATGAAGAACCTAGGGGAATGACAGGAATAAAGATGCAGACCTACTAGAGAATGGACTTGAGGACATGGGGCGGGGGAAGGGTAAGCTGGGACAAAGTGAGAGAGTGGCATGGACATATATACACTACCAAATGTAAAACCAATAGCTAGTGGGAAGCAGCCGCATAGCACAGGGAGATCAGCTCGGTGCTTTGTGACCACCTAGAGGGGTGGGATAGGGAGCGTGGGAGGGAGGGAGACGCAAGAGGGAGGAGATATGGGGATATATGTATAGCTGATTCACTTTGTTATAAAGCAGAAACTAACACACCATTGTAAAGCAATTATACTCCAATAAAGATGTTAAAAAAATTTTTTTTTAATTTTTTGTTCATCATGGGATTTTAAATTAATTTTAACTTTTTAAAATATTGCATTAAAATATTATTTATCTGGGTTGCTATGTTTTTTGGTGACCCCTTAAATTTTGTGCCTGAAGCAAGTGCCACACTCCCTTTGCCCTAGCTGTCTTAGTCCACTCGGGCTGCTATAGCAGAGCACTATAGGCTGGGTAGCTTTAACAACATTTGTTTTTCACTGTTCCAGAGGCTGGGAAGTCCAAGATCAAGGCATGGGCAGATTCGGTGTCTCATGGGGGCTGCTTCCTGGTTCACAGACTGCCATCTTCTCGCAGTGTCCTCACATGGCAGAAGAGGGGAGGGAGCTCTCGGGCATCTCTTTTACAAGGACACTAACCTCATTCACGGGGGCTCCACCCTCCTGATACCATCCAGTGGGGGTTAGGGTTCAACATATGGATTTTGAGGGTACACAAAACAGTCTATAGCTCTAGTGTTGGCCTGCTACCTCGGATTCACGTTTGAAATTCCCATAAGGACTGATGAACTTGTTCGGGGAAGGAAGAAAGAGAGTAGCGCTTAGCATTTGAAGGATATAGCAGAACTATATCAATTTAGGGAAAACTGAAGCCTATAACACTTATCATTTATATAATGGAAAAGTAAAATCCTCCCAGGGTTAAAAAAATCCATATATTTGATGTGAATGGGAAGACTCGAACCTCCATTTGTTACATTATAATAGGAACCCCAAGCGCACCTCTCTCAAGGTTATGGACAAAATGAAATTACTGTGCTGTAAAACTGTTGCGAGGGGGTACCTCCCAGTTCGTGTTGGTGGAACCATTGCAGAGCCACAAATGATAGGCTGGGAAAACGCTCCACAGTATTTCTGGGAGGCCGGGCACTGCCAGATTCAATATGATTTCAGAAATTCATTACAAAGCCCAATCTCTGAAATACTGAAGACAAAATGTTTTAGAGCAAGCCCTGGCAATAGGAAAAAGTGAGTTTGGAGAAATGTCCAGGAATGAAATGACCTCATTCACTTCAGTGGCTATTGACCAAATGTCCCCCACGTGCTGGGAACTAGGGATGCATATAACAAGTCAAATGATGCTTGATAGGTGCCAATGAGGTCACAGATGACAAGGTGGCCTCGGGAATGGAAAGGTGCACAGTGTGCAAGTCTGTCTTGGGACCTTGTATGGGCGCGTCCTCTGTGTTTCCCTCCACAAATAAACCACTTCCATTCTGCCTGCAGAAGCAGTTCTCCATTGCAGAAAACTTTGCCTGAGCTTCGGGATCTCTTCCTGCTCTCAAATCTATGACATTCCGAAACTCAAATCCCAAAGCACTTTAAAAATAAGGTCTCTCTAGGGGATTAAGAGGTACAAACTATTAGGTATAAAATAAGCTGTGAGGATACATTGTATAACATGTGGGATATAGCCAATATTGTATAATAACTATAAATGGAGGCTTTAAAATTGTGAATCACTGTATTGTACACCTGTAACTTATATGATAAGTAAATAAATAAATAAATAATGCTGAGTGCCTACCATGTGCTGGGGACCGTGGTAAGCAGCTAATATGTGCAGATGTATTTATTCCTCACAAGGTCTCTATAGAGACTAATATTATCTCCCTTTTACACTTGAAGAAACTGCAGCACTGAGATGGTTAGTAATAGCCTCAAGGTCACCTAGCTAATGAGTAATCTGTCTGAGATTCAAATCCAGATTATGTGCTGCAGAGATGTGAGACTAAACTGAGATAAACAAAACATGGCAGAAGAGTAATTTGAATGTGTGGGGTCTCCTAATTATCTACTGGAAAAATCAGTCGCTTTACCCATTTATTAGAAGAATATCCTTGCTATTAAATTCAGGGGCATTCAGCTAGAGTTAGGGTCCCTGAAACCTAAGATCTTGAACTGGAAGGGCCACTAGAGAGTCTAGTTCAAACTTCCTTGCCTATATTATGGATGAAGAGTCTGGGGCACCCAGAAGTGGATGGCTTGTTACAGTCATAGAGAATCATTAATCTTCTACCCTCCTGAAAAACAAGGATTCGGTAGCCAAGAATGTTGAAAACAAACAAACAAACAAAAAAACTAAAAAACTGGAAAGACTAAGGAAGGAGAATCTGATCATTAAGAAAGAAACCTGTTTATTACCAGGAGCTAAAACTTTGCAAGAATGATGAAGGTCTTCTACTTAACTAAAGCAAAATTGTGCCCTAGATATTTGCATGCAGCTGTGTGTGCATTTCAGGTTAACATCTGCCCTCAAATCTTCCTCCAGTTTCCCTTGACAGCAAAGTAACCTAAATGTACAGCTGAATAAGTTTACTTCAAGGTACCTTTTAGGGAGATTATACCTTGCCTGTTAGAAATAAATTTCCTCACCTTGTTTGCTATTACTTAGACCTTTCTGTAAATTTAGTACTTTCACACATCTTACAATAATGGGTCTAAGACATTTGTGGCAAAAGAAGATTGCTTTTGCCTTTTCTCCCTCAATTTTTTTCCTCACTAAATTCCGCATGGAGAAAATCACACTCATAAAGTCTGAGTGGTCATTTAGAAAATGCATAGGTGATTCTGTTAATGTGTCTGCACACAGGTGCACATTCATCTCAACCTGTGTCAGTTACAAAGGGCAAGAACTTAGTTTCCTTACAACCTATACCTTTGGAAGAAGGCAGACGAATGGTAACTACTGTGCTTTTGCTCAGAATGACCCTTGGCCCCAAAGTCAGGGAAAGAACACTCCACCCAAGTTCCTCTAGAGCAACAGCTATCAGTAAAGGCAATGCCATCTCCAGGGGGCATTTTGGAAATCCATGGGAGCATTTTTATTGTCATAATATCCAGGGGCGCTACTAGCATTTAGTGGGTAGGTCTAGGATGCTAGAAGTTCTCTGAAACATTGGACAGTCCTGACCTAAATAAAAGGTCATTCCATATCCACACGACTTTTGAAAGACCCCAAGTGAATATACAGATATAATGTATCTGGGGATAATTTTAATGAGTGTATTTTCCAGGAATGCAATTATCGTGTAAATGAAGGGCAGCGTTTTTCCTTAATTTTGTTAAGGAGGTATGTATTTTGTTAAGTATTTTACCAAAAGTTAGTTGTTCACCATTTTTGGAAAATCATGTTAAAATGACACCACCACTTGGGGTATTGAGTGGTCCATACAACCCAGCTGAATCAGTCTGCATTTGCAACTGTCACAAACACTACGATTTTATGTGGCTATATAGGTACATAGACATGTCCTAGAATGTACACATTGATCTATCTGTCTATCTGTCTATCTATCTATCCATCCATCAGCCCTGAACCACCTCTGCTTCCTTTACCTGTGTTGTTCCGTAGGTGACAAATCAACTTCCGTGTTCCCGTTTTGGGGGTCTCTTTGTTATAGCAGCATAGAGTATACCCTAACTAAAACACTAATCTTCAAACAATATGAATTTGTTTGCATCACTGCAACTGAACTCCTCACCACCACAAGGCCCTCAAATCTTCAGTAAAACTTTTCTGCGTCACAAGCGCTTATGTGATTTGGATTTTTTTGTGAAACTCGAAGGCAAGGCTGCATTTACCATCTGGGTTAGAGGCACCTGTCATGGAAGTAAGACTTCACAGAGCTGTCCATGAGTCTGCCCCCAGCCAGTTCTGATCTCTATTTATGATCAAGTTCAAAGCTATTTAGACAAGAATTTGAATGTCTGCAAGGCTTGGAATAAGGATTTGAGTTACACTAGTAGGATGCCTCATATGAAGTCGCTAAAACCCAATCACACTTAACCTAAAAATCTCACTCACTGGTTTCACTCTGATAAAGAGCAAGGATCTGGTGGTGCCTACCTGGCACTTGGTTTAGAGTAAATTTAAACTTTCCGGTAATAATTAGATCTGCTGGGCCACCGTCATAGGATAAATTCATTGACTGTCCTATTTTCCTTTGTGTACCCAGCACATAACACAAAACCAGGAACATTGACACTCAATAGATATTTGATTAATTCATTAAACAAGTAATGAAGGACTCCACAAACCCAGAAGGATTCAAGCAGAAGCAAGACAAAAAATCGACTATGAATTTGTAGAACTCATTTAATCACTGGGAAATCGGATGAATATGTATGGAGGGGATTTGGATTATATGACTTTTAAAGTCACTACCTTATATGGGAATCTTTGGTAAATGTCAAAAATTAACTTGTAGAATTCATCATCTAAAAGGCTTCATCTGTAAGCAGAAGGAGATCCTGAAGGTCACCTACAACCCTGTTATTTTAGAATACATAGTTAGGACATGGACTAACCTACAAAACTGTCCAGTTTTGTAACGCAGAGGTTTCTTTCCTCAAGTATTTATTTTGCCTATGTTCTATTTCATGGTGATGGTGAAAAGAAGTACTCATCAATAAACCTAAATATTAACTTGTTTCTATTCCGCATGGCTTTCTCAGAACATAATATGAAATTACAGGATAATCTAGGCACCATCAGTAGTAAATGAGGACAGAAATAAGTAATGGTCAGCCTGCTTCCTTTTTACCTTGGAGGAGACAGAAAATAAAGTAGAGAAAAGTGAAAAAAGGAAAGAGCAAGCCGCGTAGACAGAGCATTTCGGGAAGAATAAAGCAATGGCTTTTTTATAAGAACCTGACTGGCGTGTCACAGGAACAGTGAGAAGCCCAGTGAGTGGAGTGGAATGCAGGAAGTTAAAACAAAAGCCAGAGAAAGAGAAAGCCAGAGGACACGGACCGTGAGTCACCGCGAGGACCTTGGCTTTTTCTCTGCGATGGGCAGCTATCGCTTAAGACCTTGAAGATGATTCCACCTACTTCATAGTCAGGAAAGCAAACACATCTCTGAGAGATTAAAGAAAGGAGAACAGGGAAAAGGATGGAGGGAAGTCAGGAAAACGTTGTCTTGACAGCTTAATTGTTGCTTTGCTATTTTCCTCCTTTTGCTTACTTTTACCCAACGAAAATTCAATGCCAAAGTTTTTTCAATGAGTTGAAGCACTTCCTTCTTATTTCTTTATTACAGTCAAGTCAATTTACATGTTAAGAGCACAGGATGTTAAAAATAATAAAGAAAGAATGTGGGGTTTTTAACGGGAAAATGTGGTTCTGTTTTTGGACTCATTCATTTGGGTTAAGCTTGATTATAGTTCTTTGGGGAGAAGTTAAGTACGTTTGAGGGGAAAAAAGGAAAGAATACTTGAATAAAACACGTTGGATAAGAGTGGTTCAACAGATTATTATTTCTACCTACGGTCAACGTGGGAAAGTGAAATCTCTACTCTCAGCAATCAATTTTTTAACCTTTCAAGGGAATTTTCCTGTGGAAGGGAGTAATTATATATAACCAGATCTAATTATGTTAAGTGGAATGAGATGCGATATCCTTGCCAATTATGCCAGCAAGTTGCTTGCCTGGCCTTTCTGAGTGTGTCAGCAAGAATTCCTCCAGCAGCGAAGATACCTGTTCGAGGCCATTTCTCAGATAAAAGGAAGATATAATAATCTTTTAAGCTGAAGACAAATAGGACAAAGAATCCTTCTTAAATCTTAAAAGGCAGGGAAATTACCCTCATAATTTTACATCCAAATTCCCGTGCTAGGAGTACCTTCTTGAAATTCATGTATCGGGAGACATTCTACCTAATGCAACAGCAACTAGAAAAAGAATTTGAATTGCTCTGATTTCTCAAAAACTAGGTTCACTTTTTTTTTTTTTTACAAATTCATGGGAGAAGCAGGAATGGATCCTATCTTTTGGAGTTAGACTTCATCAGCAAGTAAAATGATAATGAAGTTTGCCTTCAATTGTATTATTCTAGAATTCTAAGATTATTTTAAATTAAAGATTATTGAACTAAGATCCCAGTAAATTGGAGATGACCTAGATGGATACCTCAAATAGCCAGAAAGAATAGAAGACTATGTGGAGAGACCACTCTGAAAGGAACAAATTCAGCATCAGTGGGTCCCAGACAGAGTCTGAGGGCTCACTCAACAGTGGGAGGGGTAAGACACCCAACACATGTTTACGAAGCAACTCTAATGGACCCAGTACTGCTCTTAGCCTTGGTTATTACACAATGGAGGTTCAGGCTGAGGCTGGCGGTGAGGCCCCTGGGCCTGCCCTCATGGCATTTACATTTTCTATCCCTTTTTCTCTAAGATCTCATGGTTCTGTATTTATAATAAGAAGCCTAGTCAAAAGCATTCTATAATAAAATATAACTAAGTAATAAACTTAAAAAGGGAATAACTATTAATATTATTATTGAGAATCAGTATTAATTGTAATAGATGGGTTGCCATAGGTCGAATCCTATACTAAATAGGCAATACTTCATTTAATTCTTAAACCAATCCATTTACAGATGAGGAAACATAGGATTAGAGAGATTAAATATATGATTTATTCCCAAAGTAAGCGGGAGGCTGTAAGGCAGCAGGAGGGGTGAGAAGTAACAAAGATGAGACCCTGTTCTGGGTCCATTTGACCCTAATACCTGTGGTTTTAACTGCAGTGTCGCTCCTCAGACACATATGTGTATGTCAGTATGCATGGCTAAACACACAGCTTAGTGCAGTTCATGCAACACATAGAGCTTTATCCACCAAAACTGAAGATGCCCCCAGCTTCTAATTAGTCTGAGATAAATGGCAGCTAGGAAATTTGGTTCAATTTTTACAATGTTATATATCAGAAGGAGATGAACCCTTTGGATTTTCTACCATATGCCAGATGTCTAGATACATTATCACTTAATTTAATTATTGCAGCAGACCAGGTTCATCATAAGCCACATTTAGTCATAAGGAAGCTGAGTCCTGGGAGGTTATGTAAAGTCCAAGATGACATGGCCCAAGAGTAGTAGATTCCAGGGCTCTCTGGCTCTAAACATGATGTGCACTTTTTACTGCATCAACCTGGAAACCACATAACAAGATCATTAGAAAAGTTGGGTTTGTGTTTTAGCTCTGCTGCCATTTATTAGCTGTGTGATCTTGAACAAGTCCTGAAACTTCCCTCAACTTCAGTTTCTTCATCTATAAAAGAGGAATAATAATAATAACCACAACTACATGTCAAATTGTGATAAGATTTAAATATGTTATCATATATAAAGCAGTGAAGTGTCTGGCAATACAGACATTCAATAAATGCTAGTTATTATTATTACGATTAATCTTAATAACACTTGTGGATAATATCTTCTGTTAGACTCTCGAAATGGAAGTTGTAGAAACAGTGGGAGAGGAGAAATTTGGGAGCAATTGGCAAGGATATTCCCTAGAAAATGAAGCAAAAATTGCAAGCTAAGCAAATAGCTAAAGCAATTTTGAGAGAGATAAGGGAGAATTTTATAAATGAACCTGCACTACCTTTATTTCTTTCCCTTTATTCTTATTCACTCCTTCAACCAATATTATTATTTTTTTTAAATTAATTAATTAATTTATTTATTTATTTATTTTTGGCTGTGTTGGGTCTTCGTTTCTGTGCAAGGGCTTTCGCTAGTTGCAGTGAGTGGGGGCCACTCTTCATCGCAGTGCGCGGGCCTCTCACTATCGCGGCCTCTCTTGTTGCGGAGCACAGGCTCCAGACGCGCAGGCTCAGTAGTTGTGGCTCACGGGCCTAGCTGCTCCGCGGCATGTGGGATCTTCCCAGACCAGGGCTCGAACCCGTGTCCCCTGCATTAGCAGGCAGATTCTCAACCACTGCACCACCAGGGAAGCCCCAACCAATATTATTGAGTGCTCACTATCTGCCAGACCCTTTTCTGGATATCGGTGAAAAGACAAATAAGATTTCATCCCAGAAGGAACTTACATTCTAGAGGAGAACATCAATAAGAAAGTAAATAAATTAACAAGATAGTTTTGGTTCATGATGGGGCTATGGAGGAAATAAAAAGAATGCAGTAGAGGAAGTCTGTGGGAAAAATGACTATTTGGACAGATTCAGGGAAGAAAAGGCCTCATAGGGAGATGAGATTTGAGAAAGACAAGAAGGAGTTTGACACGTGACAATCTGGGGACAGAGCAAGAGAAGTAGAAGAAGGAACAGCAAGTGGACCAGCCAGGGGAGGTAAGGATCTTAGGATATTTGAGAAAAGGTCAAAGTGGTGATCGGGGACCAGAACTCACAGAGCTGAATAGAGAGGATGACTGCCTTAGGTCAGGGGTGGACAAACAGACCCTGAGAGGGAGATATGCTTGCAGGAAGCCCCTGAGGGCACCACCTGGGGGAGAAGCGTAGGAAGCAGCACCGAGCAGAGGGAGAAGCTGAGCTACGATGTGGCTGCAACACAGGCCTCAGCCGACCCCCTGAGCTGCACTGATCCCAGATGTCCCAGCCAAGTTGGGGTACCTTTGGTCAATGAAGTTAGACCTTTATGCCTGCCCCCCTCCTTCATTGGCCAGCTACCCCAAGAAAGGGGAGGGTCATGAACTTGTGCAAAGTGATTCTCTTCAACTGAAGGTAATTTCCAGATAAGACATCACCAAGAGCCAGGGGCCCCCAACACGCCTAGTCGCTGGGGAAATGAGCACCTCAGTCCTGGAAGAGGGATCTGAGTGACGTGACAGCATCCACTGCAATGACCACACAATTTATCACTCAAACTGGGATTGTTCTGAAAGCGAAAGGGGTTCTTATTCATAATTGAGCAGGGGAAGTAGTCATTTCTCAGGGGTGTCCCAGATAAACAGAGATACAATCATAGGCTGGAGTAGAGAGACTGGATTTTTTTCTCCATGCTATCAGAGGCAAGTTACTCAAAATGTATGTGCCTCCGCGATGAAGAGTGGCCCCCGCTTGCCGCAACTGGAGAAAGCCCTCGCACAGAGGCGAAGACCCAACACAGCCAAAAATAAATAAAAAGACTTTCTATTTCACTAAGAAAAAAAAAAAAATTGTATGTGCCTACTAGGCCTCGAAACACGCTGAGAAGCCCCAGATCTATTCCCTCAGAAGATCTAGCCACAGATCTCTCAAAAAGAAAATAATTTCACACAGGACTGGGTATTGTTGCCGCTGCCACCTCTAACTTTCTTTGGCTGAGTTTGTGCCAGGGTTCTCCTGGGCACCACTGCTTCTACGGCCTCCGATTGCCTTGATGCCTCTCGTATTGAATATCAATACCGCAGTGGATTTCACAACCACTAAACTGATTTAAAGACGAAGTGGAAACAGTTCGATATCAGCAGAGATGTTAAAATTACATGTTCCAAGGCTCTGTGCCTTAAGAGAAAAGTGAATGAAGTCTTCAGATTCCCAGGAGAAGACTAAGGGCAAAGGGTAAAGGAGTGGGAGAGAAAGATTACAGGGCGTGTGGGCCCAGGGTGAGCAATTTCCCCAGTGCTGGGAATCAACACCACAGGCAGCGTTTACTCACAAGCTAAAGTGGATCTGAAAACAGGATTATCACCCTCTCCCAGATGCTGGCTGGTGGTGTGGATGAGTCGACTCACAGATGGTAGCTAACAACCTATGAGGATGGAGATGGAGAACGGTGCCCCCATGGTAGGGGGCTCTCAATCGTGGGTCCATAGACCTCAGGAGTGCAGAGATAGAATTCAGGGAACCCGTAAACGCTGATGCAAAACAAACCCATACCTTTATTTTTGTTATCTCTGATTTCAATTTATTATTCCTCGCAGTTAGGAATGTGGGCAACAAACCACAGTAGAATAAAGGCACCTATGACTCTGCCTTTGGAATGGAAATCACTGCTGTGGTAGTATCATAACACAGTTCTTGCAGATACCTCAACATAGCTTTTACTCTCATCACTATTTTTCAATTATAATAGTTATTAGACCTACTACTAGGTCTTGTTTTTCAGTGTGTTAATAAAATAAATACGTCAGCATATTATAAATGTGGTGGCTTAAATATTTTGATAATTATGTCTTAACATGATTGATTTTTGTTTGTAACCCTCTGTATTTATGATATGCACTTAAAATCCTTACTCTGAGAGGGTACTCTTTGATTTCACCAGTCTACCAAGGGGTCCATGGAACACATATTGGTAAGAGCCCGGCCCTATATGCCTATGGTAGGGGATATGGCCAAACATCTTCGCTTAGTATCAGGCACAGTTTTCAGTCCACAACCCAAGTGGACAAGAATTATTACATTTCTTTGTTTTCTTTGAATCAAATGTTGATGTTGGCTACAGTCTAAATCTGCAGGAGTTTTGTATTCCCCTCTCCTAGGAGGTCCCCTAATATAATGGAGATGGGGTACAGGGAGATGCAATAGCCGGTGATATAGTTCTACTCACACAGACTCATTTTAAACAGCCCTCAATTTCAAAATGTGTGGTGGGTGTGGAGGATGGTAATGACGGGGAAGTTAAAAGGTGAATAATGAGACAGTTCACTGGGTCTCTTATATTCTGAGGTCTAGAGAAATGGACTGACTTCTGACTAACTTAGGAAAATAACAAGAAACGTCCCTTAGAAGACAGGAAATTGTGTTTTATCCTAGAGGGAATTGGCCGCCCCTTCTTGGTGTTACCTCTGGGTGTTACCCAAGGCCTCTCATCAGTAAGGCAGGTGCCGCCAGGGGTTATACAGAACCAGTTTCAAATGTACACTCTTGCAGTCATGTACCACAATGTTCATTGCAGCTCTATTGACAATAGCCAGGACATGGAAGCAACCTAAGTGTCCATCGACAGATGAACGGATAAAGAAGATGTGGCACATACATACAATGGAATATTACTCAGCCATAAAAAGAAACGAAATTGAGTTATTTGTAGTGAGGTGGATGGACCTAGAGTCTGTCATACAGAGTGAAGTAAGTCAGAAAGAGAAAAACAAATACCGTACGCTAACACATTAAAAAAAAAAAAAAAAAAAAAAAAAGGTCATGAAGAACCTAAGGGCAGGACAGGAATCTAGATGCAGATGTAGAGAATGGACCTGAGGACATGGGGAGGGGGAAGGGTAAGCTGGGACAAAGTGAGAGAGTGGCATGGACATATAGACACTACCAAATGTAAAATAGATAGCTAGTGGGAAGCAGCCACATAGCACAGGGAGATCAGCTCGGTGCTTTGTGACCACCTAGAGGGGTGGGATAGGGAGGGTGGGAGGGAGGGAGATGCAAGAAGGAAGAGATATGGGGATATATGTATATGTATAACTGATTCACTTTGTTATAAAGCAGAAACTAACACACCATTGTAAAGCAGTTATACTCCAATTAAGATGTTAAAAAAAACAAAAAACAAAAACAAAATCAAATGTACATTCTTTCAACCAAGATGACTCAAATACTTCAGCCATTTAAAATTCTTCTCACCCACTTCAAGGAACAAAGTCTACTTCTTCTGTTACTATGACATCATCTCTAAAAAAAACCCCACTCTTTCAGAATCAATTTAACTCATTGTTCCTAAATATTCAAGTTCTGTCAGTATACAGCCCAAACATCCCTTTGAAACAATTTTACTTTTGACCATATGGCATGCTAATGGCCTTTTGAAGCCAGCACCTGTGGGAAGTTATAATGAAATTCCCTTTCAGGGACTGAAGGTTGTCTGGTACTGTCCCCTGGAAATCAACTTAGATGTGATCTTCCTGTTTCAGGGACATGAAAATGTCCTGGACCATTTGCAGTGCTAAAGTATCATCCTGGTTTATCCTGGTGCCCTGGTATAGTGTCCCCTTTCATCTTCAAACGTGTCCTCGTTTGGATGACGAATTTCACGATCTTCCTGGTCATCAGTCAATACAGTTATGGCTTGATGCCCCCCTCCCCATCTGCCTGGGCCTCCCAGGTGTAAGGGCTTTGGTTATCCAGTTTTCCACCCTCCTACCCCAGGAAAGCCATCTCCCCATCCCCTCAGAGGTCTCGATGCCTTACATAGGACTCCGCCACCAAGTTCTAAAGGGCTCTGCTTTCCTGGCTGCATTGCAGAATTCCTTCTTACCCTTCTCTACTCTTCCTGGCCTCCAAGTATAACCTCTTCCAAGGGTTACTGTTTTAATATTAATACATGGAAGAAAGAAAAAAAATGGCACATAGCTGTTGGTTTTGATACTGTGAAACATAAGCTTCCACTGAGGCAAAGGGGCACAAAAAGACCTCTGTATGGAAAAAATAAAGACCTTGGAATGTGTAAAAGAGATTACTAGATGTCCTTTCAATGAAATGCTGGAGGCCCTCCAGGGATTATTTTGTCTTATGGGAGTGTGTGCCTTTTTTTTTTTTTTTTTTTGACTAGGTTATTTTATAACTCTGCAGAAATAGAAGCTAACATATAGAAAACTGATGGTAATGCAAACATTGCTTGTCCATACACATGCAAACACAGAGAAGAGGAAAATCCCCCTCCCCACTGTAGAAAAATCCAGTTTTCACCTATTTGTAAGTTTGTTTCAGCATTCCTAATCTATAAAAGTATCGTACCTTGGATTCTCCTTTGAAGCAGTTGTAAAACATTATTGGTGCTCTCATTAATGAGTTAAGTAAAATCTCTGGCAGATGTTCATTTTACATCTATATGGAAGTCATGATTTTACCTTTTTTTGAAAATTATCCTTTATCACCTGGTTGCCTGCTTGAAACAAATCAGCAGAAAGAGGAAAATAAAGGGAGGAGAGACACAGGTTAATAGCTCAATAAAGGACTTCCCTGGTGGCACAGTGGTTAAGAATCCACCTGCCAATGCAGGGGACACAGGTCCAAGCCCTGGTCCGGGAAGATGCCACATGCTGCGGAGCAACTAAGCCCGTGCGCCACAACTACTGAGCCTGCGCTCTAGAGCCCGCGAGCCACAACTACTGAGCCCGCGTGCCACAACTACTGAAGCCCGCATGCCTAGAGCCTGTGCTCTGCAACAAGAGAAGCCACTGCAATGAGAAGCCCACGCACCGCAACGAAGTGTAGCCCCCGCTTGCCACAACTAGAGAAAGCCCACGCACAGCAGTGAAGACCCAGCACAGCCAAAAATAAATAAATTAATTAATTTTTAAAAATAGCTCAATAAAATATCTTGTCACACCTGCTTCTTTCCTTGTTTCAGTCACACATACAGTTTAGGAATGACTGTGATATCTATGTGATATGGCTTTGAACTTGAGACTTGGAATTCTATCTATTTACTTCTAGATTTTCCTTACTAGTCTTTCCTTACTAATTCTTGTACTTCAAACTTGAACATAGCCCTCAGCAAGTCTAAGGATTCTTCCCTTGGTGGTCTACATTAGCATCATCCCCAGAGAGTAATTGTGAAGACCCTTTGTGTTCTTTTTGCATAAAAATGACAGGACTGAATAGAATTTGCATATACATTCATCTGCCATGCTTGAACTAAAATACTACCCTTCAAAATCCCAATTCAACCAATTTTGAGTGGCTGTCCAAAATCTGCTCCTGAGCCTGTCAGTACTCTTCTCAAATAACGTTCAAGTCCCCCCTCCTCCCCCAGTGCCCAAACAGTAGGTTCCAAACCACTTATTTTGAAGTATTCAAAGTCCTTTGGCATCTGGCTTACTCCATCCTATGACCCAGCACTGCCCTTGGTACACATAACTTATACAAAGGACCTATCATTTCCAAACTTAACAGGTGACTTTTGTGTCCCCTCCACCATGTTGTGCCCTCCACCGTGTGACTCCTTTTCTCTGCCTTATGAACTTTTGCCCACTCTGCAAATTGAGCTCTGATTCACCTGGCTGACCATCTCGATCACCCTTTCCCTCCCAGAAAAATTTAATGAACCTCTCATCTGTAATCTTATAACACTTTAGCCACATCGGGACATAGTTAGGATTGGCTACCACATTTGCAGGACCCCGTGCAGAACAAAAATATGGGGCCCCTTGTTCAAAATCATTAAGACTTTTAAGATGGCAAGAGCAGGACTTCAGGAATTCTGACCTTAGCTTCCCCTCTCTGGGACATTGCCAAATTTGGGGAGATGGTATTCTTTCTGACCAGGGTAAGCAGTTAATTCAGTGTTTTTTTTTTTTATCAACAGGTTGTACTGGTGATATTTGGGGGGCCAGCCATTGACAAGCTGCCACCTCCTTTGGAAACCTCTCTGGATTAGTCTCAAGGGTAAGAAATCACTTTAAGGAGATCCCAGAGTTTTTCATTAGGTCCCACCGATATCAGGCATCAGTCTTCCTGAAAGCTGAGTTAATGGTGAGCATATCTGAACCTGACTGAGCACCCTGAGGGCAGAAGGCCTACTGGTATATCACAGGTCTGCCCCCTTCTCACTACACCTGATCCGTAATGGGTACTCAATTCATGAGTGTGAAAGGATGCTTAGGAAGGAATGAAGAGAAATAATATGGCATGGTACTAAAGACCTACAGGGGAAAAAAAATGTGCCTCAGTGGAAAACAATGTAATGTCTAAAGCAAACCCATTGAGGTTACATGATTCTATGAGAATTATTTACAACTCTGTAAATTGGAGAGGACTGCTAGCAATGCGAAATAACTCTTTAGTACAGACACGCAAATCCTGTCCAGGAAAGGTCCAATTGACCTTCCACGCCCACTGCAGAAAAGGCTAGTGTTACCCCCATTTGCATCCTCATTTTAGGATCTATAAATGTCTGGTATTTCTAGTTTCCTTTGAATCAGTTATACCATACGCCTGGCTCCCTCATTTAATTACTGAGCTCAATAAAATTTTCAACACGCATACCTTTTTATATCTGTATGAACATCATGATTTTACCTTTTTAAAATTATCCTTTAAGATGGAACCTTAAAACAATGAACTCATAGAAACAGAGAACAGATCGGTAGTTGTCAGAGGTAGAGTTGGGGGGTGAGGGAAACGGATAAAGGTGGTCAAAAGGCACAGACTTCTAGCTATAAAATAAATAAGTTCTGGCAATGTAATGGACAGCATGGTGTTATAGTTAACAATACTGTATCGTATATTTAAAAGTTGCTAAGAGAGCAGATCTTTAAAGTTCTCATCACAAGAAAAAATAACTGGTAAGTATGGGAGGTGACGGATGCCCACTAACTCACTGTGGTGATCATTTCACAATATATACGCACATCAAATCGTTACGTTCTGTGCCTTACACTCATACAGTGTTACATGTTAATTATATCTCAATAAAAATAGGAAAAAATAAATAAAATCATCCTTTGACAAGGTCTAATTCTGTTATAACAAATACTATTAGAATTCAAAACAGAAGGAAAGAAGGGAGGGAGGGAGGGAAGAAGGGAGATGAAGACAGCCTCTTAATGTTCCCCTCAGCTTGACTAGACTTTACAGGGGCTTCTTTTTGACCACAGTGGCCCTCTTAACCCCCCAAACCTCCCCTTTCTTAGAGCATTTACTTCAGAAAACCTGGCAATTGTAAAACCTTTCTCTGCCCCTTTGAGATGTCAATCTTCTCCCAGCCTCTTGCTGGTTTACGGCCCAGGAATGACTTTCCCAAGGACCTGGGGGGGCATCCCTCTGAAATGTAATCATCAAGAAAGGTAGGCTGAGTGGGATAAGCCAGTCAGAGAAGGATAAATACTGCGTAATTCCACGTATAGGCGGTATCTAGGATGGTCAAACTCATGGAAACAGACAGGAGAGGGGAGGTTGCCGGGGCTCTGGGAGCCCGCGGCTCAACGGGTGTAACGTTTCAGTTATAGAACACGAGTAAGTTCTAGACATCTGTTGTACAACACTGTGCCTAGAGTTAAAAATACCGTGCTGCGCACTTACAATTTTGTTAAGAAATCTCAAATTAAGTGTTCTCACTAGAATTTTTTTTAAAAAAGAGAAAACAGAAAGAAGAAAGGAAAAAAAAAGATAAGGTCCCGATCTCCCAGTCTCTGTAGGAGGGTTGGAGCCCAACTTAGATAAGGACCAACTAGCAAATACAGGTGACCTGATCGCATCGACCACCTCACCCCAGCACTTAAGAGCGCTCCGACTTTTGTTTTTTAATGGCGTTGAGTTCAATCTCTCTCCCCTAACAGGACAGTCTTGAATAAAGTCTTCCTTGCCTGTTTAACTCAGTCCAGTATACTCTCCTTTTGATAAGGGAGGGAAGAAGGCAATTAAAAAAAATTTGTTAAATCTTCAGCAACAAAATCCCAATACCATGTTTCAGACGACAACAGTGCATTACAGTGCAGTAATTAATTTGCAACTGGGGACCAGATCTTCAGGTCTGTGTAGGATCTGTGCTTTTGGCAGTCTCACCCATGTTTGAGTCTGTGCTCCACAGAACAGACTGAGTAGAAACATCAACGGGTTAAGACCCGTTCTCAATTGGCGAGTGTACTTTATTCCAAAGAAATCCCCCAGGCCAGATTGTTTGTGGCATTTGCTAACAGATATGCCAAGGGCCATACAACAGCTTTTCTTTGCCTCTGTGGTCTCTATGTCCAGAAGCAGGCAGAGGATGAAACATCCTGGGTGTCACTGATGGTCACAGATCTGCTTTGACAGGGAGCCCGTCTCAGGATTTGTATTCTGGCCACGTGTGGGACCTAAGTGCACACTGGAAACATGGCAGTGACTGCAAGCAGCTCGGGCAAGTATTTATTCAATGTTAGCTTGCAGTGAGTCCTTCCGTTAAGTAATAGGACAGGCAGCACTTTGCCTCAAAGAAAGAGAAAAACAAGTGTGAGCATGAAAACATTAGGAGTCAATTAAATGTTCTGATTTTTTAAATCACGAAGGATGTACACCGAACACTCAAGGTTAGAAATACCATTACCTTTGTCATCACTAAAGAAAAAAAAACGAGTGATCAGGTCAGCACTTTGGAGGTAAAATCACCTGAATCTAGTTTTATCTTTGCAAAGAGATAGGATGAAAGACATAAGTGGAAATTAATCTAAAGATCCAGATAAATTGATATTCAACTGAGTTAAACTCTTTTTTTTCTCCGAAGCAAATGATCTTTGGGAGAAAAATAAGATATTTTTATTTGGGTAGAAGATTTATTTATTCATTTATCCAATATGTATTGAGAGACTTATACGGCTAGGTGCCAGGATACAATATTTTTATTAAATGATGCTGATTTACAGTGTAGCACGAAAGACAGCTATTAATAAAAAACTGTCACATGAATAAGTGTTTAAATACAAGCTGATGTAAGGCACTGCGAGAAAACAATTTGTCTCTGATAGCACACAGCAAAAGAGTTTGACCTCTGCCTCGGGCTTCCCCGAGAAAGTGAGTTTTAGTTGAAGATGAGAAGAATGACTACAAGTTCACTAGGTGAAGGCGCAAGAGGTGGGGACGATGCTGGGAGATGGGGCGTGCATACTGAAAAGTAAAACTGCTGAACTGCCAGACCCAGCAATGACTTACAGATCAGGTTAAGGCTTCTGATCTTCGGCCTAAGACAGGAAATCATGGAGGAGCTTCCAAAGGCTGTCTTTTGAACCTCTTACTCCCCTAGCCCTATTTTGCCCTATTAGGTATAAAAAAGCTGTAAGAATATGTTGTACAACACAGGGAATATAGCCACTATTTTATAATAACTATAAATGGAGTACAACCTTTAAAAATGGTGAATCTATATTGTACACCTGCAACTTACATAATATTGTACAGAAACCTTTAATTAAAAAAATAGCCAAAAAAACTCTTTTTTTAAAAAATTGAAGTGTAGTTGATTTACAATGTTTCAGGGGTACAGCAAAGTGATTCAGTTATATATATATATATATATATATAATACACACATATAATCTATTCTTCTTCAGATTCTTTTCCATTATAGGTTATTACAAGATATTGAATATATTAGTTCCCTGTGCTATACAGTAGGTCCTTGTTGTTTATCCATTTTATATATAGTAGTGAAAAGGGCTGTCTTTTGTAAAGATCATCTTGGCTGCAGTTTGGAGACAGGTTCCAGAGTGGGTGCAGGACAGAGCATGCTGCATGGAATCGAGGTTAATTGGAAGTTAATGACCTGGTCAGGTGAGAGATGCTGGCAGTTTAGACAGAGTAGGATGCATGGATCTGCAGAGAACTGAAGAGATCTGAGTGATACAGGGGGGATTTAAACTAGTCCCTATTAAACGAGTAGATCAAAGCAGATCAGAGCCCCTGCTAGCAACTGCAATGGTGATTAAAATGTACAACCACTGTAATTTTGTTACAGTGGGCATGTTGCTAACAATCTTATTGGCCACCTTTAGGAAGTGATGACTAAACAGCCAATTCCCAGCCTCCTTCTCCAAAATCGTAAAGTCATTCTTTAACTAAGACCAGAAAAGGCAGTTGTTGCCCATGATTATTCATCTCAGAATTTTCAATAAAACCATGTAAACAAAGCCCTTTTGCCCTGGGTCTGGGGCTAGATTCAGACTGGGCTTTACTCTGCAGAATTTCCACTGTGAAGGTACTAAAGTCAAGGTATTTGCTCTTGCAGCAGGAGGTATGGGTTTTTTCATTATCTGCTACAAGACAGGTTAAAGCTCTACATTCTGTTTGTCAAGGGTAGAAATGGCTCTAGTTCTGGAATCTTGTACCTTAATCCATGCATAATGAATTTTTATAAAGTTGACTAAGGGGTAGGACATTTTTCAGGGAAAAAAAAAGCTGTTTAATTAAACATCATAAAGAGAAGTTGAGAACTCTCTACTATAAGTGGCAGTTAGGTGCCACGTGGTTTTTTTAATCTAGGTTGAACTAACAATTCTAAAGCCATTGGGTTTTAAACATTAGCATGGGAGTCCTTTTCCAGAGATCCTGAGTCCAGATCTGAGATGGGACTCCGGAGCCTTTTAAAACCCTCAGCTGAATTCAAGGAAAAACCAGATGGTTCAAATAGGTCCAGTGACTCTATATGAAATATTGATAGAATACTTAGGATCATACTCTCTGAAAACTGCATCAGCCAGAGCAGGTGTACATTTTTGTTTGTTTCACAGGGTTGCTGTAATTCATCCTTTCTAGAGATGGAGTGTTTTCTGAGGACTCTGACTGGCTTCCTTTGAAATTCTCCACACTGTTATGTACACTCCACTGACTTAACATATCCTCCTCCATAAACTTCAACCAGTTGTGGATACATTTCTGCATAGAAACATTTTTTACTTTGAATATAACCAACACTTCCTGCAGGGACTATGGTTTAGGAAAAGAGATGTTTTTAACTAAGAGAATTTCAAAATGGCAGCTAAATTAGTGTGTAGTAATCCCCACTTAACCTGTGGTCGACAGGAACATGCTGGGTCTTGCCTACACCCAAAAACAATGGTAACAAGGTTTTTCTCGAGTGAAAAAGGGGGAACCCACAAAATTGATAATATTAACCATCTATAAGCATAAACTACCAGTTAGTTAGAAAATAACAGTTAATGGATGGTAATCTAGTTGGACTTCTTAGAAATAATCTTTATGTCCTAAATGAAAGAAGATAATATAGAGCAGAGGTTAAAAACATGGTCCACACCCAAGCCACTGGCTGTGTGACTGGGTACTGGATAATTTCTTTAAGCTTCACATCTTTTATTGGTAAAATATGAAATTAGAAATAATTATATCTGACAAAATATCTGTGAAGATTAAATGAGATATTGATTACAATATCCTTAGACATTGCAAATTTCATTTGATTGTTTGGTATTTTTATTGTTTTGTATTGTTTTGACTTAAAGGTTAATCATATTAAAAAATCAATATCTTTCCTATATACTCTTTTTAATCAATTAAATTTTGTTATAGAGAAGATTATATTTGCATATCAAATATCTAGGAATAAACATAATAAAAAAGCCAAGGCTATCTAAGAAGAAACCACAAGGCTTTACTGAAGAAAGCGTAAGATGAAAGAAATTCAATATTGCAAATCTATGCATTCTTTCAAAATCAATAATTAATTTTACCAATATTAATTTAATAAGATTCCCATAAAGCCCCCATGGTATTTTTTTAGAACGGGAGAGATTAATTCTAAAGTTCATCTGAAAGAGGAATTACAAGAGAAGCAGCAAAATTATTTTGATAAAGGAAAAGAACTTAACTTACTAGAATCAGCATGTATTATGTAAAAGCCCCTGTATTTTAACAGTGTGATAACTGGTGCAGAAAAAAATATATACAAATATTTTAATTTAAGCTAGTTTAAAAAGAGTTTCTCATTTGCACCTAAAACAAAACAAAACAAAAGAGACTAATATAGCATTGATAAATATTTAGCCCCCCAATTTTGATGTCATGAAACTATCCTACAGAAATATGCCTGGTGATGCATTAAAATATCTACAAAGATATTCATTATGCCATTATTTGTCATTGTAAAAAACTGGACAAATCTAAGTGTCTACGAATAAGCTACATCTGAACAAATCTAAGTGTCTACGAATAAGCTACATCTGAGCCCAAATACGTCCTAACTGGATGTCACTCTATGTATATGAATTCTCTTTCCAAACTTTTAACACCTAACGAAGTTTAACACTAACAAATTCTTGTGATGATGACGATGATGATGAGACATGTTTATTGAGTGCTTACTAACTATGTGCTAGGTACTTTGCTTATTTTTCACTATCTATTGTGTATCACAAAAATCCCATGAGGTAGACCTGGATGATCCCAATATTCTTCCTAGTTTATGGATGAAGAAACCAACGTTCAGAAAGATTAAGCAACCTGCTGAAGGTCATGTAGCCAGTACTCATGAGAAAGTCAGCCTAACATCAAAGCAACACTCTGCACTGCCTCTTGACCAAAAAGAAAAATAGTCTATTATAAAAAGCACTAATTAAACTTCTTAACTTAGATCTTGAATAACCCTCATACATCAGAGCTGGATGTTTTATTAAAACCTGCTGAGTTTTGACCTCTAGAGATGATATTGTTTCCTATGGTCTGTGGTCACCATTTCTATGGAATCCTGCTAAGGAAATACTCATCGATTTTTCTTGAAATGCACATGTTTATCTATAGAAGGTGTTTAATATTTATACTATGCTATCTTGTATTATTAGCGATTCTTCCATGTATATACTGTATTTATATTTATATTTGAACCACGCACCTTATATTTCATTGTAATTCCTACAACCAAGAACATGAGAAAAACACTCAAACATATATGATAATAGCGATAATAACGATGATGTCAAACATAATTGACATTTTATTTCAAGTTCCTATCATTCTAGAGGCAGATTCAGAACAAGTTAAGACTATGAAAAAATAAGTAAACGTGGAGAACATTCTCAGGTCTTTTTTTGCCTTAAAATTTCATTCACTCTACTTGTAACATGATTATCCCACATGTGAAGCATCTAGTTTTAGTTTTCCCTATCCCACTCTTCCATCTCTTGGAGAGACAAAAGTGGACGTGTATTAGTTTCTTATTTCAATTACAGTTTATTACAAGGCATGTTGCTATTGCTGCCAAACCAAGAAACTGGTTTTTCCCTGATTCTCGTGTGCTGATTTGAAATGTCTTTGGCACATTTTGTTCCTATAATAATTCCACTACCTGCAACCTCTCCCAATCTCAAAGTAAAAGCAATTCGATGATATTATGCAGATTTGTTTTCTCACGGGTTTTAATATCCAGTTAGTGTTTCGGGGTTTTCTCCACAATAAGAGTTAAACGTGCTGACTATGTATAAATTATGTTCTTTTAATAGTTAATATAATTTAATCCAAAGCTATTACTAGCCTAATTGGGTTTATTTGTGCCTTGGCTTAAGGTCTAGAATATAACACACTTAAAGGTCTGAACACAGTGAGGTTAATTATGCTTAAAACCTGCAAAGCAGCTGGCTTTAGGTCCATTACACACACATACACACACACCACGAGGAAAAAGAACCAAAGAAATTCTTCCAGCAAGAAGTGAAATCACACCTTCCTTCTAAAGACTGCACCATTGGAGCTCAGCTTTTAGCACAGGGCTTCCTTCCCTTCTCACCATACTGAGTTTTCTGCCAAATTATTTGTCCTCAAGGGCTGTTCAGCTGACAATCCTGTGCTCAAAATGACACCCCAGTGCCCATAAAATTAAGTATGAACTCACTCTGGCTTTCAAGAATTCTCTAATGTGAGCCCAATTTATCCGCACAATTTCATTGCCCACTACTCCACTGCGTGATGTTTAGTTTAATGATGGTTGCTTAATTATTGTGTTCTCTGCACGCAGGCAACGTCTCATCTCTGAGCCACTGCTAATGCCCATACCACCCCACACTGTCCAAAAGCCTTTGGCACCCTCCTGAAATCCTGTTCATCTCTGTCCCTCTTGATTCTAGAAGACTGTGGCAGCTGTGTATGGGAGAGTGAGACACCCAAGGACACAGTCATATGGGTCCTATAGAACCAGAGGGATAGCCCAGCATCACTGGACTTAGACACAACTCCAGCGGATTGCCTTTTTTGGTCATTTGCTTGTCTTGTGTGTACATTTTCCAAAAGTGAAGATTTAGGACATTCAATTGTTCACCATAAATCATAAAACTTTCTTATTGGGCACGATATGTTATCAAGGAATCTCAGGGGCTGTTAACTTCTCTTAGGTCCAGACTGTCACAAATCTTTAGCTTGTGTGTCCATCCTTTACCCACCAGTGGCTGTGGCCAAGTGACTGGGCTGGGAGAGCAGAGCCAGCAGGGCTGAGTGCAGGAACCAACCCAATGGGGCCAGGAAAAGACATCTGGATCACAGCAGGCTCTGAAGACTTACGGACTCCTTTCTGTTGAGTCCCCCCTTTTAGGGCT
Source organism: Eubalaena glacialis (assembly GCF_028564815.1). Classification (NCBI taxonomy): domain Eukaryota; kingdom Metazoa; phylum Chordata; class Mammalia; order Artiodactyla; family Balaenidae; genus Eubalaena; species Eubalaena glacialis. The sequence continues at coordinate 7,308,753 of NC_083728.1, read as the reverse complement.
TTAAATATCACAGACAGATAAAAAGCTCTTCCTTACTTGTTAAGACATAGAGGAGGAGAGTATGGACACGGCAATAAAAATGAATGAACTATTACTGACACACAAAACAACACGGGCAAATGAATCTCGAAAACATTATGCTAAGCGAAAGCAGGCAGGTGCAATAGAGTACAAAGTGCGTGGTTCCAGGTATAAGTCCTTGAACAACCCAGACGAATCTCTTGTCATAGAAATCAGAGCAGCAGTGTCTCACTGGGGGTGCAGAGCTTCACCAGGAAGAATCCTGCAGAGGAGAAAACTTTCTGGGGATGACAGCAATGGTCTTTATCTTATAGAGTATGGATTACATAGGTGTATGAATTTCCCCAAGCTCATTAAAATGTACACTTAAAATTTGTGCATTTCACAATGAGGAATGATATGAGGAATATCATATGAGGAATCATATTTCACAATGATCCTTTGATATTTAAACTCAGATGCAGAAAAGCAATACAAGTTCTAGTGTTGTTTTCCCCACATCTAAGTGAATTCTCTCATTTTCACTGGACTTTGAGGATATGGGGACCAATGTGTAGGGATAGACTCTGCAGCCAGAATTTCTGGGTCCAAATCCTGGTTTTCCCACTTTCTGGCTTTATGACTTTGAACAAGTAGCATAAGCATTCTAAGTTTGATGCAGTTTCATCCAAAAAACAATAATTATCATCATCATAAACACCTTGAAGAATTATTGTAAGATCAAATAAATGAGATGATGCAGATAAAAGCCTTGACCTTAGCACCTAAGTATTTGATCCTAATTAGCTCTAAGTAGCAATACCAGATTTAAAAGCACCTCGAAGGGAAAGACTACACTTTCTTAGTCTTTTTGTTGCTCTTAGCACGTGTCCCTGTGCCCCATGCTTCTAAAACTAGGATGTAGGTAGCAGGGGTGTGAATGCTGGACATGGGAATTTTCAAAACTGTATACCAACGTGAACTATTCCCGAAATGCCAATATAACAATATCTGAGGGCAGGAGTGAATATCTTAACTATTATAAATGCATGAAATCTTTCTGGAATAAATTAAAATCCCTGGGAATGCTGAAGATAAAACAAGGATTCAATGGCTTCCAACATTCTCCTGGCGGCTTCTGCTGCCCTAGAACTGCCTTCTCCTGGGTTCAAGTTTATTCTCCATTGATTTCAAGGTGACTTTAGTGGAGAATTTTGAGAAGTACCATGATATACATATTTGCTGAATTCAATTGAAATATATTATAGCTTATTGAGGATTCACATTAGAATATACACCTGTCAGTTCATTTTAACTTATTGTCTTGACCATATCAAGCTACTTAATCTGTTAGTTCCTTGAATGTCAAAAGAGACAAGTAGTGGCAATTCATTTATCCCATGAAGGAGGTTAGTGACATTACGCACCTTGATTGTGTATATATATATATATTTTTTTTTTTTAATTAATTTTTTAAAGAAGAAGTGTTGACAACAAATAGAGAATGAAGTCAATACATCACTGACTGGCTTTTTGCAGCATGGTGGTTTAGTGACATTTGATCATCAGCGTACGTGATCCACAGTATTTACAAAGAGCAAGTTCCACCAGTGAACACCTTCAGGAGAACAGGATACTGAGGATGAGCTGGCTTAGTGCCCTCAGAATTCAGCCCAACTTAAGTTGTCTTCAGGTGCTGCGCCCAGAGTACACACAGATTCCCCGCACGAATTTGCAAAAAAACTTGTAAAACTACTCAGAAAACTCTAGGTACATTAGGAGATCATTTTAGGCCGTATTTTTCCTAGATAGTGAGTTTAAGATCTGGGTCCCTTTGGAAACTCTTATTTCATATGAATGTAAACTACCAAGGAATGAAGACTTGAGAAATAAAGAGCCTTTGGAATCCCAATACAAGAGCACAGAATGGGCATCTGTTTGCGCCCCCTGAATTGTCGTGTGCACACTCTTGGGACACAGGAGTACTTGTGTCTTGGCTGGTCATTCTCCAGTACCATCTGCTTCACAGCTGCTGGGTTTCCAAGTCAGGCATGTAGATCCTTTATTTCAGAGTATCTTTTGGGTTCTTGGACCCAAAGCCAATGTGTGCGTGTGTATATGTGTGTGTATCTGTGTGTGTGTGCGTGCGTGTGTGTGTAGGCTTCCCCACACCAACAAGCAATTCTTGTGTGTCTGAGAATTCAACTCAGATCTGACACTATTTCCCCGGAGATAGCATGAGATCCCACAGGTAAAAAGACTTGGTTCCACGAGACCATCCTCTACTTCAGACGCCAACTGCAAGCCCAGGTGGCTCCCCGTGCTTCTGACTGACTGGGTATAAATCAGAGGTCCCCACGACCCTGTCCTCGGGTTTGATTAATTTGCTAGAATGGCTCACAGAACTCAGGAAACCCGTTTACTCACTAGATAACCAGTTTATTACAAAGGATATTAAAAGATACTAATCAACAGCCAGATGAAGAGATACATAGGGCAACGTCCCAAATAAGGGAGCCTCTGCCCCCATGGAGCTTGGGGCCCTGCATGGTGGTACATGGAAGAGTTCTGATTCCCCAACTTGGAAGCTCTCTGAACTCCCTCCTTTTGGCTTTTATGGAGGCTTCATTACACAGGCATGATTGATGAACTCATTGGCCATTGCTGATTAATTCAACCTCCAGCCCCTCCCCAGAAATTAGGAGGTGTGACTGAAATTTCCAAACCTCTACTCAGAGTTGGTCCCCTGGCAACTAGCTCCCATACCTGGGTGCTTCCCAAAAGTCACCTTCGTTAACATAAACCCAGGTGTGGTAGAAAGGGGCTTGTTATGAATAACAAGACAACCACTTCACCTTTACTCTGAAGTGTTTCAGGAACTGAAGACAAGAGACCAAATACAGTTATCCCTGGGTATGAGGGGAGGTCAGTTTCAGGAGCCCCCAAAGATACCAAAATCTGCAGATGCTCAAGTCCCTTATATAAAAAGTCATAATACCACAAATACGGCCAGTCCTCCACATCTTCAGATTCAACCATGGATGGAAATTTTGATTGAATCCGAGAATGCGAAACCCACAGGTATGGAACCCATAGATATGGAGGTCCGACTGTGTTATAACAAAAGATGCTCCCATTGTTCTTATCGCTCTGGAAATTCCAACGGTCTTGGGAGCTGTGAGCCATAAACTGTGGACGAAGACCAAATATATGAGAAATATATTTTGGTCATCTGAATGCAACCAAATATATATATATATTGGTATATATATATATATATATATATATATCTTATAAATCACAATATCACAGAGCATAATTGTCCACACCCAGCTTCCCCTCCAAGCCCAGCTGTTCCTTCCAGACCCTGCAAAATCAGTTATTCCTTCTGCAAGTATCCACTGACCTCTTACTATCTATAGTGTTTTGGTTGTCCTGAATTGGAAGGCAAGAGGGTGACATCTGGTAGGTAAAGGCCAGGGAAGATGCTAAACATCCCATAGTGCACAGGACAGCAACCCTCCCCAACAAAGAATAATCCTTCCACAATGTCAGTAGTGCCAAGGATGAGAAACCCTGGTCCAGAAGGAGAGAGCTGGAATTTGCTGAGTTTATGGGACAGGTTATAGGCCTCCTTTTGTGTCTGCTTTACTAATAATATAGACACGTATTCAGACTGAAATAGCTTTCATTTTAATACACCACCTATAGCAAAGGTATAATAAAGACTGGGACTTTATCATAGTGGTAAAGCCCCAGTGGTAGCTGGGGCTTCCCTGGTGGCGCAGTGGTTAAGAATCCGCCTGCCAGTGCAGGGGACACGGGTTCGAGCCCTGGTCCAGGAAGATCCCACATGCTGTGGAGCAACTAAGCCCGTGCGCCACAACTACTGAGCCTGCACTCTAGAGCCCACGAGCCACAACTACTGAGCCCGTGTGCCGCAACTACTGAAGCCCACGCGCCTACAGCTTGTGCTCCGCAACAAGACAATCCACCGCAACGAGAAGCCCGCGCACTGCGACGAAGAGTAGCCCCCGCTCGCCGCAGCTAGAGAAAGCCCGCATGCAGCAATGAAGACCCAACGCAGCCAAAATTAATTAATTAATTATTTTTTAAAAAGACTTAGAGCTGTTTTCTACCTCTAACTATTGAAAACTACCAACAAATATCTTTTTCAAAAAAAATTGGCATTCCCTAGTGGTCCAGTGATTAGGACTTCGGGCTTTCACTGCTGAGGGTGCGGGTTCAATCCCTGGTCAGGGAACAAAGATCCCAAGGGCTTCCCTGGTGGCGCAGCGGTTGAGAGTCTGCCTGCCAATGCGGGGGACACGGGTTCGAGCCCTGGTCTGGGAGGATCCCACATGCCGCGGAGCGACTAGGCCCGTGAGCCACAACTACTGAGCCTGCGCGTCTGGAGCCTGTGCTCCGCAACAAGAGAGGCCACGACAGTGAGAGGCCTGCGCACCGCGATGAAGAGTGGCCCCCGCTCGCCGCAACTAGAGAAAGCCCTCGCACAGAAACGAAGACCCAACACAGCCAAAAATAAATATAAATAAATAAAAAAAATTAAAAAAAAAAAAAAAAAAAAATTGACCGAGTTGTCTTAGGTCAGTTTGCATAACCTACTACAAATTATCCTTTACCCTCCTGGACAATGCCCTGCTCTGTTTTACATTGTCATTGTTTCAAATGACTAAAAGTAGAAAGAGGAAAAAGTCAGGGGCTGATATCTCCCCAGGATTCTATTTTAAATGCTTAAATACTATATTTTCTTATTTTGTAGAGCACTAAATTACACATAAAAAATAATTCCAAGTACTGTATTTAACTTTAATCTGATGATTTTAAAAGTAACATACCAGTTGCTTAAATTAAACAGATATTTTATCAGCTGGGGTTCTTACTAATTATGCTGTTGCTCTTACTAAAAATGACTCACTATAGCATCTGTTCCAATTTCCGCAGAACAATGAAAAGGTTTGTTCGTGTGTTCTTATTTTTAGAATGAACTGTGGGACAAACAGAACACATGAATGTGTCCTATTAAAACAAGAATTTTATCTTGAAAAGGCAAATTTATGGATTCTGTAAAGCTAGATTTAAGCACATCGAGTCTTTTAAACTCAATGACTGACTCATGATGTCTGTAAAAACCACCCATTGAAACCACAGAGCTTACTTAATTATTTATAAGTCTGTTTCTTTATAGCAGCTCCTCTGCTGCTATATAAAGCTTTTCCTTCTTTACTTTGTGGGAAAGTGTTAATGTCAAGCCACGAAGCCAACATTCATTAAATTGTGAGTCCAGCAGATCAGTAAGCTCCTTGAATGTTCGTGCTGGGAGGGCCTTAGGAATAGTCTAGTTTAGTCCTTTCCTTGTCTAGGAAGGGAAATTAAGGCCCAGAGACGGAACATGACTTGGACCCAGCAAATAAAGCTACAAATTTCTGAGGTAGGTGGAAGTCTAAGATGATTCCCCATGAGTTATGCTCTTATCCAATCCTATCCTCTGTGAATGTGATATGATATCATTCCCTTGATTAGTGTATGTTTTCTGGCAAAGGTGAAAGGATTTTGTAGATATAATTAAAAACTCTAATTGGTTGACTTTAAGTTAATCAAAAGGGAGGTTACCCTTGGTGGGCTTGATCTGATGAGGCAAGCTCTCTCAGAGAGGGTCCAGAAGTCACAGACTGAAAGCAACAGGCTCTCTCTTGTTGGCCTTGGAGCAGAAAACTTCCACACTGTGAAGAAAGCACAAGAGAGGAACAGTGAGCAGCCTCTAGGAACTGTGGGCTTCAGTCCTACAACCACGAGGAACTAAACTCTTCCACCAACCAGCGGGCTTGGAGAGGACACCGAGCCTCAGACGAGAACACAGCCACAGTCAACACCTTGATTTCAGCTTAGTGAAAAGCTGAGCAGAGGGCCCAGCTAAGGTACCCAGACTCCTGACTCATGGAAACGGTAAAATTTAAAACATCGGTGTTCTTTTAAGCCATTAAGTTAGGGGTAAGTTGCACATCATAAAATACAAATTACAATAACCTTGTTCTATGATTTTTCCACACTTAGAATTGCCTCCCTCCCCTCTCTGGGCCAGACCATTCTTAGATTCTTCGATTGGGATGAGATGGATATTTCAGGACACAAAGTAATAGAGAAAACCAAAGGGTTTGGGCATCCTTCCTTCCTCCTTATTCAACGCCCTGCTAACCTATGCCCTACTTTCAGCCCTCCATTGAGGACTGAGGTGAGAATCTTCAACAGTCCTAAGGCCTAGTGCTGACTGCTCTTTTGGTCTATGAAGCATCAATAAGGATAATAAGTACGATGAATTAAAACATCCAAATAAATTTAAATCCATGCATTTATACTGACTAAAGACAAAATCAAACAAACTAAAATCCTCACTGTTTACCTTTGCAGGGGTTTAGGGGACCGATTCATTATTTTAAGAATGGTAAGTAAAGGGAAAGAAGAGAGCATTTATTCTGTCTCTCTTATGTGGACTGGACCTCAGGGTAACCAAAAGGCTGATAAGGAAATTTCTATTTATAGATTATTCCACCTACTGAATGAGGAAAGAATGATAGAATTCACATATCACTTTTTTTAAGACTCCAATAAATTAATGAAGTCGACAATGATCAGCAATGGCGGCTAACATAATGAAAAGCGAGGAAAAAAGACAATTATGTGCCTTGTGAAGGTCAGAACACCACCTATGAGGTCAGTTTGTCAAAAATTGAATCCATAAAGGAACAAGCCTCTAGAGATCTAACTACCAATTTGCAAGAAATACCGAAGGCAGAGGAACATGAAAAGCCACCATGAAGAGGCACTAATCAACACTCAGACAGTGGGGAACGCAACATCACAAATAACACGAACTCCTTAAAAATAAATTGCAAGAGATAAAAACAGAGATGGTAGAAGAATGTATAGAGTAAAAGAGACCTAATAATTGCAATGTATAAGTCTTACTTGCACCTTGATTTGAAGAAACTCTGTACATACACACACACACATGCACACACATACACAGACGCACATACACTACACATACATGATACGATTGAGAAACTCTGAACACTGACTGGATATTTGATGATATTATGAAATATGAATTATTGTTCTTTTTTAGGTATTTGTGGTTATTTTTGGAAAAAGAGTCCTTGACTTTTAGAGATATGCTTAGTGATATAATGATGAGATACCTGGCGTTTACTTTAAAATAAACGTGCTGAGAGGCAGGGAAATATGGATTGGGTTACAGACGAAACACGATTAACCATGAGTTGAAAAATGTTCGTTGATGGGTGCACAAGGCTATTTCTTATATGTTTGAAATTTTCCACAATAGTATTTTTAAAAATCAAATCATGTCATCTGTACTTAAAATATTTCAGTGACTTTTCATTGTTCTTAGGATAAAAGACCAAAATCCTAATACAACCTACAAGGTTTTGAATAATCTAGCCTTTGATTACCACTCCAGCCTCAATACAACACCCCATCTTCCTTCTCTCTGTGCTTCACCTGCAAAGGCTTTTCATTCCTGCTATGTCTCAGGGCCAGTAATGTATGCTCTTCCTTCTGCTAGATCCTTTCTACCTTCCTTTTCCTACTGAGTCAAGCAATCCTATTAAGCTATCTCATAGTACCACGTACAGCTCCATCAAGGCATTTATAGTGGTTGCAATTGAATTTACATTGGTTGAGGATTTTATTCATGTGTAACTCCCAGTAGGGAACTGGGGTGGATTTGTTCTAGTACCTTACTCATAAGAAGGTACTTAAATACTGAAGTGTCAAAGGAATGGGATAAATAAAATTTGTCAGTGACATCCAACCAATTGCTGGTAAGTAATTTACGTGCAAAGTGATGTTGAAGGCTAGACACAAATAAAAAAAGAGAGGGGGAGCGGAGACAGAAAATGATAATGCTGAGAATCCATCTTTTCTATGAGTTTTTAAGGATGGATATCCCACAGTGGTGCCTCCCCACTTGCTCTAGGACAAGAAAGAAAGTCAAAGGAGTTGTACTGATGTGAGTTACACAGTAGAGAGTCTATAACAGCCAGAGATTCTCAAGAGTGTGTGCCCAATGATGATGGCCCCATTAGACTCAGAATGGAACACAGGTCCACAAACCAGTGGTTAGTCATCAGTGGAGAACCGGATTTCACTTATTTTTCCTATTCTGTGCTTGGAAGGAAACTGAGATGGGCTGGAGGTTGGGCATATCAATTCTCTTGTTGGAAGGTATTTCCTTTAAACAGAACTGAAATCTGAACCTCTCCCATCTACTTTATTCATTACCCGTTATGTGCAATATATCCTCTAAATTCAGAGAATTTCCATGTGAATCTAAACATCTCACGGTATTCTGTCACCTGTGCAGAAAGAATATGGGTTTCTGTCTGTACGTCAGATGTATTTTGAGCATCTTCTATAAGCGAGGTTACATAATAATGAACAAAACCATTCTGGGTCCTTACCTTGGGGGAGTCACACTTTAATAAGTTAATTTGGAAAATAAGCCCCTCATTTTTTTATGAATAATGTAAAAATGACTAAAATACTGATGTTCAATTTTTAATAGATGCCACGAACCCATAATAAACCCCAGATGACCTGGTCTCTATGTTTTGAGTAGACATAGGTCTAGTATGCAAATTTTTAAGAGAAAAAAATCTTCAACATATTTCTGTACAAGGTAGATTATTAGGGATGGGATACAGGGTGGTGGGAAAGGACCATATCAACAGAAATGTATTCTATTCCCTATTTTCTGAGAAACTAAAAACAGAGAAACAGGATCATTAATCTGAAAAATGTCAAAAGGTTATCACACAACAAGGATCTTTTCCTTCTAGGGTCCCATAACGTCTCTACCTATTGTCCTTTACATTATAATTTACCGCTTTCAGGCTTCTGAAAATTTAACATGCCTTATGGTCTGTGTTATTTTAGGAGGCATTCTGTTTTAAATCACTGGAAGCTGACAAATTTAATCTATCAAATTACTCACCTTTTTAATAAGATAGTAATATTTAGCGATGACAACAAAATAATACAATGAGAACTCTCATACACTGGTAGAGTTAGTGAAGATTGGCAGCACTTTCTGAAAAATGTATTGATATAGATCAAATGCCTTAAGATAGTCTCAACCTTTAACCACTTACTCCACGTGTAGGAAACTATTCTTATTAAACTATGAGAGAGGAAAACAAAGGCACACATATGTGCAAGGACAGTCAACCGATATGTCGATGAAAAGGGGACTGCTTAAATCAATGTTAATGTATCCATGTGGTGCCATGTAATACAGCCATGCAAATAAAAATGTCTTCAAATAATATTTATTAGCCTGGGGAAACAATTCTTATCTAATGCTGAACAAAGTAAAAGCAGGGCTTTAAAATACAATGTAATCTCAATAATACAATGTTATATACATACAGAAAGTTTACCAAGAAATTAACAGCAGTATTATCTGGGTGGTGTAGGTATTTTCCTTTTATACTGTTCTTTTATTTTTTTCCAATGTTTTCTACAATGGGCTTTGATTGCTTTCTATAATCACAGCCAAAAATAAAAATGATCAAGGGAAAACTGGAAAATACTACATGGAACATAAAACTCTCTATTAATGAGAAAACGAAGTTAATAATAACATTGTCATAATGAGAAAACGAACTTAAAACAGAGTACCTCATTTTTAACCATTGTAGATAATTGGAATTCTTTTTAGATGCATTTGTTTATCTACCACCTACTTATCACAGAGATTTCAGGCATTTAATGGGGAATTCACTAGAGTTGGGTTTACTTCCAGGCACTACCCCTTAATTGTAGCTAAACGCTTAAGTAGAAAAATCTCTCAGGCACAAAATGTGTCTACAATATACTAATTCCCTGAGCCCCAAGCTAGGAAGCAATAGGTGGCCATTTCGATTACAAATTGTTAAAAAAAGAGAAGTGTTTTAATAGTAATGATCTAATACAAGACTTGTCCACTAATCAAAAACAACAATTAATCAGTATTTAGCGTCTATTCATCTGTCCACTTATTCATTCAACAAGCATTGACTGAGCACCCACTGTGTGCCAGGCAATGTGCTGAGACTCTGAGAACACAATTAACCCCAGCTCTCCAGGAATCATCGTGCTAACACTGGGCAAGATACTATGATGCATGCAGAAGAGAACGAAAATACACCTGTCCCACATGCTAATAGTTGTCTTATGAGCTAATAAACATATTAAGGAAAAGAGGGAAGATCAGCAGTGGGTGGTTGAAACATGGCTATAGAATTCCAAAAGGAAAATGTCTGCATTTATAAGGTGAATGAGAGACAATAACTAAGAAATTCTAATCAAGAGGGGCATATTGCCAAATTACCAGAAAACTGATTTGCAACAGATCAAACTACAAGTTCCCCATTCTTAAAATAAGTCTTAGAAATAATGCCCAATAGATGCCCAGCAGTCACGTTTACAATTGCCTAAGAGCTGTGAGTGATGCTAAAATGTGTGCCCTGTCTAGTTAGTAGGCACGAGCCAGCAATCCAAAAGTGATACATATATGATGGACAGATTCATAATTGTTATGGAAAAACGTGCAATTGCCCAGAGCCACGATCAACCCCTTTGACTTGATATGTTTCTGAGCCAAACCGCATTGCTATAAAAGTAATCCACTCACTATCAAATGAGTAAGAGCCAGCGCCGTGGCAAAAATGGAAGGAAAAGGTCCTCAGTGTAAGAACAGAAGGAGGGAAGAAAGGGGAAAGGGAGCCCAAATAAAAGTAAGCAAAGGAAAACCAAAAACACTGGTTTTCCCCAGATCCCTAGTTAGATGCGATTTCTGCAAGTTTCAAATATCCAATCCTCAACACGCTCTCCAGTTTGTTGCCCTTCTTGTGCTGAGACCCTAAAGATGTGCTGCTCGTGCCGCCAGTCAGCACTGAGCGGTCGTCATCTGTACGTACAACCGCCGCCCTGATGCCTCAAGCACTGCTCTCCCCCTGACCCCGGCCTACAGCAGAGTCTCTCAAACGATGGACCCAGAGCCAGCCGTAGCTGCTGCACCTGCTTATTGGAAATGCACATTTTCAGGCTCCATCTCAGAGCTTCTAAATGAGAAACTCTGGGGTTAGGGTCCCAGAGTCTCTTTAACAAGCCCCCTCGAGTGACCTTGATGCTCAGGAAAGTTTGTGAACCAGATCCTGGAACCTCTGCCAGGCTGAGAGTGGCCACAGGGCACCATCTTCCTGCCGTCAGGAAGGCCAAGGTGGAAGGGTCCGTGTCCTATGCCGACTGCGGCTTACAGATCACTTGCCACATGCCTAGTGATGCACCAGCAGTTCAGCTCCTGCGCGTAGGGTCACAGAAATTCTCACACGGGTCTAGAGGGGACATGTATAATAATTTTCACTGCAGGAGGTTAAGAATTGATCTGTGTGTCCATCACTGGGAGAGATAAAAGGTAAAATGTGAAGGTAAGAAAGCAATATAGATGGAACGTAAATCCCTAGTGCAGAAGGAACAAAGGTTAATTCAGAAAAAAAGAACCATATTGATCCATCTGTCTTATTATGTATTAGCCACCTATATTTGATAGAGAGATAGATAGCCCACAATCTATCAGCATCAAGTAAAAATGCAGGCATGCTCAACAATACTAGTTTTGCAAGGACACATGTAAACAAAAAGATTAAAATTAAACACCTTTGAATGGCTGCCCATGAGTTGAGCAGGAGGGAATCACAGAGGTGAAATGATGAATGAATGAGTAAATGGATGGTTAAATAACAAAAGAGAAGTCTCCTAAGGACCACTGATAATAATACGGCATCAGCAGAGGATATGACTAATGCAATTTTTTTTTTAAATATGACAAGAATGAGAGGAAGAGAGAGAGAGGGAGAAAGACACACCACCCCTTTCCCATGGCACATACACAAATTCTGTGTCAGAATTCGAATCCATTAATCCATTTCCTTAATCAAGAGCCAAGCTGTCTTCTTTTAAATGTTGCCTTTGATGAAGGGTTTGGATCATGTAAGCTTTTCCAGATACATATGTGTTCATTCATTGCACCAATATTTATGGGGGTCTAGTACCTTCCAGGTTACACAGGAAAGCAAGGCTGGCACTCACAGTCTGATGGGTATTCCATGACTCGGTGTTGGAATATTACCTTGTCATCTCCTGTATTAACTATGTGTACCACAAGGGCAAAGGGCAATAAAACATCCAAACACTATTTCCTACTGATCCAGGTGTTCATTCGTTTCTTCTCTGACAGCTAGAATCACGATTGGGAGCTCAGAATACCTCTAGCAAGGAGATTTAGAGACATGAAACAACAAAAGCTGAGTGATGGAGATCACCAAGCCATGCCACTGGCTATTTTCTGTGCTGTAAGAATACACACACTCAATGATACATAGCATTTCACTGAAATGCATACCAAACTTGTTCTGGCCGCTGGGGTAGAAATTGATAACCATCGTGAAAATAATCCCTTACTTCTGGATGGCCCTTTACAGTAGAAAAAACATTTTTCCTGCCCTGCTTCATTTGAACTTCAGCATAGGCAAAGCAGGGCTCATCATGCCTATTTTGTATGCTCTGAATGTGTTTAAATGCAATCATTACTTGTGTTTTATCCTTTGCATATTCTAAATGAGCGCACAACCATTTTTTCCCCAGCCTTAAGCCAAGGCTTTCTACTGGAGGCTGTATTTAAAAACAAAACAAATAAACAAACAAACAAAAAACCAAAAATATTTCCCCCTCATTTTTTTTACTCACTTTTTTTCTCTGTATCTCTTTCTCTCTCTCTGTTCCCACACACAAGTCTACCATAATTGTTTTTTATTCCAACTAGTTGCTTTTATTTTTCCCTCTACCTAAATTGCATAAAACTACCAGTGTTTTAAAACACAGTGAAACTGTACAAACGAACCATCCTCCTTTACTCCCCATCCCGGAGTTCTTAACAGATGCAGAAGCTTTATAGCAGGTGGGGCTTTTCAGAGATGAATGGTTGTGATTAACATTTCACAAAGACATTTAATTTGGCAGATCAAAAACAGAGCTCTCAGAACTTTGGTTTGAACTGGGGTTTGTTGGGGGGCACGGGATAGCTAGTTGACAGTTCTCTTTTTTCTTTTCAAGTTCATCTCTTTGGAAACTGCTTGCCATGGCAGTGACTTGTTAGGAGGCAGATGTGTTACAAAATTCTGCATTGAGACAAAGGGAATCTGCATTGATTCCCCTCTCTCCTGCTGACTTTGAGCTGGTAAGGGAAACGTAATTGATGGAAGCCTTTCTAGCTTTGACTCGGCTGCTCAGCTGCATCAGACCTCAGCTCGCTCGTTTGTACAGCAAGGATAGAAATGGCCCTTAGTCACCTACGATTTTCCAGGGGATGCAGTGAGAGAGCCCAATAAAGCACTGAGCACGCAGTTAGCCTCTTTAAATGATTTTATTCTTGGTTATTTTCTTTTTTAAACTATTTTTCTTCAATATTTATTTTTTTAACTTTTTATTTTATATTGGAGTATAGTTGATTAACAATGCTGTGATAGTTTCAAGGTGTACAGCAAAGTGATTCAGTTATACATATACATGTATCTATTCTTTTCCAAATTCTTTTCCCATTTAGGTTGTTACATAATATTGAGCAGAGTTCCCTGTGCTCTACAGTAGGTCCTTGTTGGTTATCCATTTTAAATATAGCACTGTGTACATGTCAATGCTTAAGTTTTACAACATTTTCAAAATTAAAAGTTACATTTGACAATCGATGTGCTATATTGAATGTGATTCTGTTGCATATTTTTCTCCTGTAAAATAAACAATTCCTTAAACTGAAGGTGTGTTTTATAATTAATGATCCATTAGAATAAAAAAAATTGGTATTAGTTTTATTATGAGGAGTTGAGAGTGAAAGCATCTCTAAAGTTTTTTTTTCCAGTAATAATGTCCTTTATCAACTGTGTTGGCTCATTTTATTATGTCTTTGGGTTGGGGGGAGGGGGCTAGACCTCAACAGTGACTTCTACACTAATAATTCGTGATCATATTTGTGAATGGCTTAATTATTACCTTTGCCCAAAATGTTTCGACCTTCCCTTCAGGGACTTTAAATCCGCCTGATGAAGTTACCTCATAAAATCGACTACAATGAAAAATCAAGAACAACTGTATATTACTCATGTTCCTAATTGTATGTGCCCGTAAGCTAAATACCCATAAATCAGAATACCAAAATCCATGGCAAATTAGTCTATGAATGCTAAAAGATACATGTAACCTAGGACTCTGGAGGCAAGATGATCCATTGTTTCTTTATGCGTAAAGGATTAGTCTGGACATTTATGAGTGATGGTTCTTGAACTATCCATAAGTTGAAACTTGTAGAAATGACTGTCTTATCTGTTTCCTTTTTCCCCCAAGCACACTTAGCTTAGCACATGCGGAGCCCTCTGCCTGGAATCCCCCATCCCCACCCCAAGCCCACCTGTCTACTCTCCTACTCCTTCCTTCAGGCTCTGTTTCACTTCTCTAATCTCAGCCCAGACCTCTGGCTCGCAGGCAAAAGCCTGACTTGACCTCCCACGTCACACACCCGCACAGCTCCCTTCATGGCCCTCCCTGGCATTGATCATGTTTTCACTTGTAGGCTCTGATGACTATTGGATCCGTGTCTGTCTCCCCTGGTTGACTATGAGCCCAGAAGGAAAAAGCCTGGCATATATTCTCAGTGCCAGGCACGTGGTCCAAGTTCAATGACTATTTCTTGAATCAGTGAATACATAAGGCACACTTCTGTTAAGACTGACAGGCCTGTTTCCTGTGTACACCCCCTCACACCACAAGTTAACCACCTTTCCTCCTTTCTGTGATGGGCTACCTGTTATAAACAGACATGCCCACGTGCCTATTACACAATCACTTCGTTAGGGCCACTGGAGACACTGAGCATTAGAGAAGAACAAAGCTGTGAGGAGACCTACCAGTCGGCTGCTGGCTGATGCCGCTTGGGGACCACATGCCTGACCTGCTGAGGGTGCCACTCAAGTCTCTGTCTCAGCGAAATACCAACTGCCACCCGCAGCCTGGGCCTTGGAGGTGTCTCGGGAGCTGTTGAAACTGTGACTGTCAAAACGACAAATGCCAACGATCACTTGTAATTTCAGAATATTTTAACCTATGGTACCTAGGACTGGTAGAATGATTGGTTAGTTTGTGAGACGAATCATTATAATTTTGATACAACTGGGTTTTCATATATTTCTCACTTTGAATCTCTAGTATTATTTATACTGGATTATACCACAAATAGATCATTCGAACATAACATTAGCCATTTGAAAGTTTTCTTTAACAACTTTATCAAGGTATGACTGAAGAAAATAAATTTCACACATTTAAATTGTACAATGTGACCACTTTTGACATATGTATCTATCTACAAAGCCATCACTACAATCAAGATAAAGTATTTTCATCATTCCCTAAAATTGTTCATACCTCATCATGTCCATCCCTGTCTCCACCCCAGCTGCAGAAACCACTGACCACCTTTCTGTCTCTAGGGATTAGTTTATATGCTTTAGAACTTTTACATAAATGGAATCATACACTATACATTTTTTGTCTCTTCTCCTTCATTCAGCATAATTATTTTGAGGTTTAGCCATGCTGCATGTGTCAACAGTTTATTTTTATTACTGAGTAATATCCATTGTATATACTATATCTTTTTTCCATTCAGTTATTGATGAACATTTGGGGTTGCTTACAGTTTTTGGTGATTATAAATACAGTTACTGTGACTATTCACACATAAGTTTTGGTATAACATATTTTATCTTTTCTTTTAGGAAAACACCTAGGGTGGGATTGCTGGGTCTTATGATAAATATATGTTTAATTTTTTAAAAAACCATCAAACTTTTTCCCAGACTTTATGTACCATTTTACATTCCCACTGACAGAGTACAACACCTCCAGCGGCTCAACATTCTCCAACATCCGGCATAGTCTTATTATTATTATTATTACCACCAATCTAACAGGTGTAGTTTTAGTTTTCATTTCTCTGTTGACTCTTGGTATTGAGCAGCTTTTCTTCTGCTTGTTGATCTTAATTTGCGAAGTGTCTATTCAAATCTTTTGCTCATTATTTTTCAGTTATTTGTCTACTTGTTATTGTGTTGTTAGGCATTCTTTATATATTCTAGGTCCTGTCAGTTACATGATCTGCAAATATATTCTCCCAATTCAAGACTTGCCTTTGGTTTTCCTAGTAAATGTCTTTCCAAAAAGCAAAAGTTTCAATTTTGAGGAAGTACAACTTGTCAATTAAAAATTAAAGTTTGTTCTGTTTGTGTTCTATAAGTTTTTTAAAATACGTTTTCCACATTTTTAGAATAATGGAAATGTATTAGATTCTTCCCCCTTTTTCATACGAACGCTAATGTCCTCAATTAACTGTCACTCTCCTCCCCCTGTTGCAGGTACTGGATTAGCCCTGAGAACACCGACCTGCATAATCTCCAGGCCCTGGCCAAAGTGAGCCTGCTGTCTTTTGGGCTGTGATTTGGTCCCCACTGAAGCTCTCAGAGAAATGTCTGGGTCTCTGACTTCTTAAAATGAAGCACCAAATTAAATTCAGCCACAGAGCTTTTGTCATTGTGATTTCCCTTAGCAAAGAGGGAAAAGTCAGTAACTACATTGAAAAGTCATATATCTTTTCAACCTACTAGTTCCAAAGAAATATTTTTGAAGCAACGAGCTACTGGCATCTGTTCATGAGGATAGGTACATTTTTCAGTGTATCACACTCTAAGTATTCAGTAAGTTTTTCTTTTCTGATTGACTAATGTTTTCAAATGATTTAGACCAGTTATGCCTTTGTGGAAGTTAAGTGTTACAATGTACAGATTGTCTCTGGAATAACTGCCCATCCTCTTGAACCAAAGTAGCAGGAGATGCAAACTGCCATAGCTGATCTACAAACAGCACTGAAGGAATTACCCTAGATGAGTAACTCACGTGCACTATGAAAATGCTCCGTGAACATCGGCAGAAATGCTTTCTAGACTTGGCAGAAATCCTTTCATCTTTTGCTCTTTTTGCTAAATCCCTGTGGGATCATGTATCTTCCAACATTTAATATAGGGATTTATTTTTTCAAAAGAAAACAGAAAGAGTATTTGAGGCTGGTCTTTCTGTTTTACAGATGAAAATGAGGAATACATCTCAACGGTACTTTGTTGTATAAATACTTCAAATCACAAGGACCAGAGGGAATATCAAGACCACATTAGGTGTAGATTTTATTATATTGCATGGGGGTTGATTTAGAAAGCAAAACTACCCCGAAACAGTTAGATTTTTTAAATGAGCTTATAAAATTTCCTTACAGAAGCACTGTGTTAATATCTGTAGATATTTCCACCTCCAGGCAATAGATTCTCTACCCCTCCCCTCTTGAGAATGGGCTAGACTTAGTGACTGTTACCAGAGTTGAGTATGGAGTATGAAGAGGTAAGAATAGTAACCACAGTGGAGAAACCTGGCAGATGCCACCCTTACCAAGGGATGAAGGCCAACATCACCAGAGATGTCTTGTGGGTGTCATGTGCAACCTCATTTGATGTGCCAAGAAGCACACTTCATCTTTCGCTTTTCTTCCTCCAAATCTATGACCTCAGTCAAATCATAAGAAAATCACCAGAAAGACTCAGACTGGGGGACACTCTGTAGGCTATGGGTCCTGTACTCCTCAAGGCTCTCATGGGTCATGAAAAAAACAAACAAACAAAAAAACTGAGAAATGTCACAAACCAGAGGGAACAGAGGAGACTAACAACTAAATGCAAGGTGGTGCCTGGATTGGGTCCTAGAACAGAGAGAGGACATTAATAAAAAAAAAAAAATGGGGCTTCCCTGGTGGCGCAGTGGTTGAGAATCTGCCTGCTAATGCAGGGGACACGGGTTCGGGCCCTGGTCTGGGAGGATCCCACATGCCGCGGAGCAACTGGGCCCGTGAGCCACAATTACTGAGCCTGCGCGTCTGGAGCCTGTGCTCCGCAACAAGAGAGGCCGCGATAGTGAGAGGCCCGCGCACCGCGATGAAGAGTGGCCCCCGCTTGCCGCAACTGGAGGAAGCCTTCACACAGAAACGAAGACCCAACACAGCCAAAAATAATAAATAAATAAATAAGTTAATTAATTTTTTTAAAAAAAGGTGAAATCCAAAAAAGCCTGTATTTTAGGATTTTGTTAAAAATGGGCTTATCAGTGGGAAATCGTGCTTTTGCTATTAACTAAAACCTTATAACTTCTGGGGGATATGAGGCGTGAGTCACATCCCACTGCCAGTAAATTTTATCCTGCATGCTTTATTTTCACACCAAGCCCGCAATAAAAATATCTTAACACCCTCGCAGTAAACACGGCAATTGGAAAACGGAAACATGAAGCTGTGGTCTCCTTTGTCGGAATGCTGACTGCACACCCAGGAACAGTCCTAAAAGACAAAGTAATTTGCCTCTTTGCTGGATAATTTTGAAAATGAAATGAAGAGCTGGGAACCAGAATGAAAAAAGGCTTGGTGTAAATTCAGGCGAAAATAGTGTGCTGGGTGATGGTGGATACATACTAAAGATTAGATCCAGATCTCACTGAAGGAGAACACCATCAAAATATTGTAGGAGAGACAGCAGAGGTGGGACGAACATTTACACCATGTGCCATATTCTAGGCACTCTGCTCTGTTTTCTATAAAGTTCTAAATGAGGGGTCCCCAAACCAGAAACCAATGTTGTAGATGACATTAATCCATTTCATAAATTTAAAAACTGAGCTTCAGTGAGATGGATTAACTTTCCCATGTTGTCACCTGGTAAATCTGAGATTCAAACTACGATCAGAATCCAAAAAGGCATATTCTGTTTATCAAAATATTTCCCAAAGGTCGGTCATTTACAGTTACCAAAATACCTGTGTACCATTTTCTTAATGCTTACCTGAACAACCTACTTTTTTAATTCAAACATATACTAAAATGAATACATGTGTGGGGGTGTGTGTGTGTGTGTGTTTGTACTCAGTACTGCATTTGCTACCAAAACAAAAGAAAGGACAGGCTTTCTGAATGAAAATTCAGAAAGTGCGAGCCCTTCATAACAAGTCAGTGTTATTATGGGGTATTACTCTAGCAGACGTGTAGAAAGGGAGAGTCAGGGCAGGCAAGGATGCACGGGGTGGAGAAAATGTTGGTTGACCAGGAGACGTGTGATGTGTGTCTGGAGGTGAAGTGTAAGCCGAGGATAAACTGCCTTTTGACAGTCGCCTTATTTCTATGATACAATGTGGTCAGCTCTGTTGACAAAGTGAGAATTATGTAGTTGCAAACCCTCCAAGGTCCATTACAATCTATCATGTCCTAACAGGCATCAAAGGAAGGAGACACCACAAATTCCCCTCACAGTCAACTCCCAGTTTTAACTTCATTGGGAAGATTACTCCTAACACATTTGCTCCAATTTTTCAAGTACCTGTTGGCATTTGTTAAATCAATCAACACGGTGACCCGGATTCCCCACCTTTCTCAGGCTGCTGGATGTTCAGAGCACACCACACAGGAGGCACACATCCAGGGGCCAGCACAGTGATTGAGCATATTTTTCTACAGATACTGGGATCTTGTGGCTGCGCTCTGGGCCTCTGTAAAGCAATTTTCTCTCCTCGAAACCTCGCCTTTCACCTTCAACCCTGATCTTCACCCAGGCTAATCCCAATCATCCACCTTTGGGCTCAGCTCATATGTCACTCCCTCTGGAAAGCCGCCGTACTCCTCGCCAGCATGATCAGGTGCCCTTCCTCTCTCTCTTGCAATGCCCTGTACTGTTCTTACAGCAGAACTGGATACCACTGACTGCTGGAGTCCCCACCTTTCCCACTCGTTAGAGCTCCTCCAGAGCAGAGGCCACGCTGTTTCCCGTTGTTCCAACCTTTGGCACAGAGCACTGTGGAGAATAAATGCCAGTACCTTGGAAAAGAACTGCCAGGTATACAAATGCTATGTGAATAATTTGGACTTCCAAACAGTTGCGAGATTGGTGACACTATTTGAGAATCAAGGGCAAGATTATCAATGACTATCATTTCATGTAAGTTCAGGGATCTGCTCTGTAGTATGATCCCATCACTTTAGCTTCATTCACACAGAGCTGGTCGGTATTACTCACTCATGTAATCAAAACGCATTCATTGATGAATGTATTTAGAACCAGAGGCAACGCCTGTACTAGGACAGTGTCTTAACCCAGTGGGTTGTCTAATCAAAATCTATTCATTTAGAAATAATGCCATTTGCAGTCACATGGATGAATCTAGACAGTATCATACTAAGTGAAGTCAGACAGAGAAAGACAAATATCATATGATATCACTTATATGTGGAATCTAAAAAAATGATACAAATGAACTTATTTACAAAACAGAAATAGACGCCCAGACATAGAAAACAAACTTACGGTTACCAAAACGGAAAGCAGGGGAGGGAGGCAGGGGAGGGATGAATTAGGAGTTGGGATTAACATATACACACTACTGTATATAAAATAGATAACCAACAAGGGCCTACTGTATAGCACAGAGAATATACTCAATATCTTATAATAACCTATAATGGAAAAGAATCTGAAAAAGAGTATATATATAATTGAATCACTTGAACACTTGAAACTGGCACAACATTGTAAATTAACTATACTTCAGTTTTTAAAAATCTATTCATTTATTGACTCTGTTTGGCCCTTACCTAATGCTGTGGTAGGTGTAGACAAATGGGAGCTGATAATCTGGTTGGGTAGACGTAACCAGTTCATACAAACTGAACAGAATAGTGAAGGATTTAAGGACGTGTATATAACTTACTGCTACATTGCCCCCCACACAGGAGTCTTAGCATGTACAGGTTTAAATTTTGCAGTTTCCACTCCTCATAAGGGGTGCAGAAGGCCAACGGCATGGCCCTTTTAAAGGACTGGTGTGTGGAAGTGAGTCCCTTGATCTAGTGCTGTGTCTATAGTCTGGCCTCTGCATCTCAGCACAGCTTCATCATTCTCTGCTTGTCTCCTGGAGTAATTCTCTGCAGTAATTCTGGAGAAGGGATAAAACATCCCAGATTCAGGAGATTGCATGGCCAATATTAAAATTATACTACTATAATGTGCAAAGGT
This sequence comes from Eubalaena glacialis, assembly GCF_028564815.1. Classification (NCBI taxonomy): domain Eukaryota; kingdom Metazoa; phylum Chordata; class Mammalia; order Artiodactyla; family Balaenidae; genus Eubalaena; species Eubalaena glacialis. Next base: position 7,287,469 of record NC_083728.1, on the reverse strand, counting down.
ACAGAGTTCATTTTAAGGGCAGAATTAAGTTTAATAGTTTTGTAAGTGACTTTAGTCTTTATAGAGTCATAAGTGTATGAAGAAGTCACTAAGATTTCTCAGCTTTACTCTACTCTGCTTTGTGGGAAAATTTGTATGCTGCACAACAGGGTCAGCAAACTAAATCTGGCCCTCCACTTGTTTTTTTAAATTAAGTTTTATTGCAACACAGCCATACCCATTCCTTTACATATTGTCTATGGCTACTTTCATGCTACGACGGCAGAGTGGAGTAGTTGCAACAGATACTATATGATCCACAGAGCTGAAAATATTTTCTATCTGGCTCTTTATGAAAAAGACTTGCCAACACCTGCTCTAGAGATGTTCTCAAGTTCAGAAGTTCACAAAATCTCATATTGGATCCCTTATGGATCCCAAGAATCTTATGTCAACTTGGAGATTCACAAGGGGAAGGGGTTAATAAAGACAAGAGTAGAAGGTAGGAAAAGCAAGATTCATGGGGAAAGGACTACAGGTAAAATGCTGGTTAAAAATTTAGATGAATCTAAAGAGAAGACCCAAATCACGTTTAACATTTGCATTCATTTTAAAAAGAACAAATTAGTTGCAGGTGTAAGAGAATAAATAGGTCAATGTTGAGGCAGAAAATAACTTTCTCTTTTGACGTCCTGTAGTTTGAAGGATTGATATTCTATGTCTCAGTCCCAGAATCAAGAACTAAAGTATTTGAGCGCATAGCCTAGATATATCAGACAAAAATTATTTTTGCATGTGTGACTTCCACATGCTGTCTGCATGAAATGGGTGCTTGGTAATTATTTATAGAATAAAAAATAAAACAAATCATTTTTATGCAGGTAGATCATCTTTAACCTCACCTGTTATAGCTAAGAGAAGTTTGAGAGTGGGAGTCTGGGCAGAGTCTGGGGCGGGGGGGATAGGGTATATGGAGGAAAGAGCAGAATTTTGAAATTTTAAATAAGAGGGAAAACACCCTCTAACTCAGTCCAGAAAAGTCTTCTTCGTAGCCTACAAAACAAACTGACAACCACAGTTATAGAAAACTTACAGGGAAAACATGCATTCTCAGATATTTTAGAGAATTTTGTTGCAGAGTTCTTTGGCACTAGAGAAAAGTTAAATCTCCAGCTTTTGCGTGAGATTTGCATAGTAGTGCATAGCACACAAACAGCCAGAACAGTAAAAGTTCAATTCTAAAATCTGTGTAATTGAGGCAGGAAACTGATATACATGCTGGAATTCGAGCCATGTCCATAGAAAGATCAAGAACTTCCTGCAGTTAATATTTCAGTTCTGTTTCAAGGAAAGGACTGACCAGTATGGGCTCGGGGGACTGGCATGGGGTAGAATGGACAAGTCAGATCAAAGAAAGATCCAGAAGCAGTTGGAAGAATGAAATGAATCAGGAGCAACAGCAGGGTTAGGATGATACCTTAACCCAACAATTCTCTCACCCACCTTGGAGTCACCTGAGAGTTTAGAAGAATTACTGATGCCCATATGGATACTGCACTGGTCTTTGTAAAACCTTCCCAAATGATTCCAATGTACAGTCAAGTTTAAGAACCACTAGTCTAACCACCTCCCGTTTGGATGGGAGACGGATAATTAACCCATTGTTCCCCAACCCCGTCATTCTCATAGCCCCTTACAGATTTTTTGCCATGTATTACTCATGCTATTAATGATCATAATGTTTTTCTTTAAATCAAGTCCTTTTCTAAAACCTTAGACCTACTTTAGCTTTATTCTAAGCAATAGCATCTGGAAAATAACAAGTTTGGTATGCTGGTGGTATTTTTTTCTAATACTTATTAAAATATGCAGTGTTAACCGAAGTGTGATGCCCGTACACAAGATGGTTTACGGTGATTAAAACAATTTAGAAAATTTAAGCAATATGTTACCTAAACCCATGCTGTGTACAGAGACTCCAGAATTCACAGCATTAAAGCACCTCCTCCACAGTGGTCTGAAATACCCACCAGACGTTCATCATATTTGGTACTTTATAATTTTGCTCATTCATTAATTTGAATTGTGTGATCTGTGACATTACTGCATGGGGGCGGGGGGTGGATAAGTTCCTTAGCAAATGAGTATCAATCTGAGTCAGTGCAGGTTCAACAATGCTTTGTTATACTCCACTCAATGTTTGTATACTGTAACGCTTACAAAATTATGTCTTACTAGATTTTCTGAACAAAATAATATGTTATGGTGATATTCCAGAATCTGGAAACTTCAAGAAGGTCTTGGGGCTTTATCCTTCAGAAAGACAAAGGTGTAGTGATGTAATTAACTTGCGATTGAGAAAAAATGGTTGGGAGGGCTATGTAGTCTTTTAATAGATATACCTAGAAAACAATATTATCTGGTGCAGATAAGTGTATTTGTTTAACTGTGAGTGACGTTAATCAGTTTCTTTCATTGGCCGGGAGAGTTCTCTGAACCTTTAACGTGCAAATACAATTTGGGGATTTCAAGGAGACTTAGTATATGGAATTTTCCAAGTTTAGTTGAGTAGAAAACCCTTTCTTATTCACTAGATAAGAATCTCTAGGAATCAGTGTTCTCTGGTACGTGGTTTGAGAAACAGTAGTCTATGGTGTAACAATGTAAGTTATCCCTACAATGAGTTCCAGTTATGTAGTCTATAGGCGTGTTAGTTAAATTTGTAAAGCATGCATATGGTTAATTCTGTTTTGTCCCCATAGAACAGAACCCCGTTTTACAAGTTGTGCTTTTTGGAATTCTGAGATGTCTTACATGGAAATTAAGTACCTGGAGGAATCCTAGGGGAATTATTTGTCTATATGATGTACGTGACACACTGGAAGTCAAATAATGCTCAGGGCCAAGCCTGAAATAGGAGTAAGAGTTTCACAAAGAGTTTTTAAGCCCCAATTTTACATATCTGTGGGACTAACTTCCTATCTGAGCAGTGTGAAGAGTGACAAAAATTATTCTAAAGAAATTAATTGAAGCAACAGAAAAGGAAAGAGATAAAAGGAAAATAATTGTGTAAACTTCTTGGAATAGTTATTCGAAGTTGTTTAGACCTTTGTCCTGCTTTTCTCTACTAAGTACCATGTCCCTTTGTCAATACTCCTAAAAATTCTTTAAAAACATCAATTTGAGGGGGTGCGGGGGAGGGTGGTTCATGCCATCTCATTATTATGGGTGTACCAAAATTGTATTTAAAACAATTCCTTATTGTTTAACACTTCGGTTCCCCTCCAAACCACCACAAGAAACAATATTCAGTGGACATTATTTTGTATGAGGCTTTTTTTTTTCACTCACAAATATTTGTGTGTCTGTATGTATCAAGCAGCATTAGACACTGGGGGTTCAATGGTGAGCAAAAAAATTAGCGTCCCTGCCCCTGAGGATTTATACAACTGTATTTTAAATTTATTTATTTATTTATTTTTGGCTGTGTTGGGTCTTCGTTTCTGTGCGAGGGCTTTCTCTAGTTGCGGCGAGCGGGGGCCACTCTTCATCGCGGTGCGCGGGCCTCTCACTATCGCGGCCTCTCGTTGCGGAGCACAGGCTCCAGACGCGCAGGCTCAGTAATTGTGGCGCACGGGCCCAGTTGCTCCGCGGCATGTGGGATCCTCCCAGACCAGGGCTCGAACCCGCGTCCCCTGCATTGGCAGGCAGACTCTCAACCACTGCGCCACCAGGGAAGCCCTACAACTGTATTTTAAAATACCAACCTTGAAAGTGCTCTTAATGAGAAGAAGACCATGGTCTAAGAACGTGAAACAAGAGGTTCTTTGGGGGACAAATTGGGAATAACTTCCTTGAGAAGGAAACTGGGAAGTTTTCTGTCCCTCTGCGTTCACTGCATTCATATTTTAATGTTAAGACTTCATATGGTTGTTAATTCCTCAATTTATTCCAAAACCAGGATGTATTTTTCTCACATAACCACTTTTGCTATTCTAATACTCTCATTGAGAATTGTTAGGAATTATTTGAACTAGATGGTCACCTTTTTGGCAAGGAAATTGACCTCATATTAGTCAGTGGGATCTCTCACTTGTGTTACTCACAGTAGTTGTCTGGGGAATATCCATCCAGATAATTTTTAAACTTTCTATTTTGCTTTGAATGTGTGGAAAAAGGAAAGTTTGTTTGGGGTTATTTGGGATTGCGGTTTCCTATTCTTAACCATCACCCAAAGCACAGTGGAAGAGTCTGAGTGAACCACAGGGTGATTTCAGTGTGTGTGTCTGGAGTGGGGATCTGATAAGTTTTCTGTCTTCCTCAAATGGTTCAATCTGTCAAAGAATACCACCAACCGCTTTTCAGTTTTAGGTGTTTCCAGTCCTATCATAGTTTGTAAATAAGGTTTTGTTAACTTGGTACGAATAGTGCATTTTTGCTGAGACAGGATGGAAAAAGATAAGAAACGCTTTCCAATCTGATGAGAGAAGTGATGGACAAAGGAAGCCACCAGACAAAATAGCTGCAGAATACAAATGCGTGTGTTAAATGTCACAGGGGGAAATTGTAAAAGAAAACTCCTCTGGGGGCCAGATCTCAATAACACAGCATCCCAGACTTGTTTCTCATTGGCATGAACGTCACCTCATATCTTTTCTCTGAAAGTAAAATAAAGTCTTAAAACTTATCTGCTGGGGAAAATATTAAATTATGGAATCTTTCCAACCAGAAGACACCACGGTGAAGAAATTTTTTTAAAAATCCAGTTATGTATATTGTCTCTAAAATGACCATGACTGTGAATATGTAAAAGAGAGAATATAAGTGAACATGCTGACTGCAAAAGATAAAAGCACTGACTGTCTCTTAATAACAATAATGCCTCAAATTTGTGTGTTTTTCTCTGAATTTACTATTAACCATAAATCATCAAAAGCCTTAATATTTCGCTTGGACTCATTTGTGTTTAATGTTCCAAGGAGACAGAGATGGAGACAGGATGATTTTATAAAGAAAATGTTCCAGTGTTTAATGCTTTTCAAATCTCATTCTACTAACAGTATATCTTTCCCTAAATAGCTTCCATTTTTATGGCCTTTCCATCACCATGAGTCTTGTTGATTAACAGGACTCTTATTTATCATGTGTTTAAACTCTCAGGAACATTCAATAACAGAAGCAGGTGGTTAGGCCTCTTTGGGGTCTTTCCTTCATAACTTATGGACACCCCCCCCCAACAGGAGAGGAGGGTCTCTAATTACCAGATGAAGGAGGACTATATAGACAGTGGGAAACTATCTAGGCAAACCATTTAACCAAATTTTCTAACTAGTATCAAAGAAAGATAAGCCTGAACCTCAGTTTTTCATCTATAGTATTTCTATGTTCTCTGGATTTATAGGCTAATGTCTAACTCTCTACTATTCTTTGCACTGGCAAATGACAAATGACAAAAATACATTTCAAATTTGCATAAGCTAAGCAGGGATTTCTTTATTCATGTCACTGAAAAGTACAGGATTCGAAGTGGCTTGCCATGTGTCTTGATCTAATGGGTCAAATGATGTCACCATCATGATGCTCAAATGAGCATCACCAGATGCTCTGGCATCTCGGTCCTCCTCCAGGTTGTCCTCACCTTCAGATTTCATCTGGGGGAAGATGGCTGCCATCAGACCCAGATCTATGGGCTCTGAGATTCAAGACCCACAGAATAAAAGAGTTCCCCTCATTCCACATTCTGAGGAGATCTCCTGAACTTCATGTGCCCAAACCTAAAGTAGTCCTTGTGACAAGGAGGAAGAAACGATAGGTCCAACTCCCATGGTCATCCCTGGAGCTGAGAATGGGGTCAATCCCAGTTAAACTTCATTAACTGAAAAGACTGGTTTCCTCCGATAAAATTTGGTCTACAACTAGAAGAAGGGTCGATGGAATTTAGGCAGCAAATAAAATAACAAGTACATATAAATAAGTCAATTAAAGAAAATAAACAAAACCAAAACAAACACATACACAGATATCCACTACAATTATTTTGCCTCTAAACTCAGAAGAAATGTCAGCCTTCCTTCCACTATTTTCCATGGAAAATAAATAGCATCTTTTGTTATCCATCAAAGTAACTCATAAAGCACTGGTAATATATCAGGCATTCAGGAAAAGGAATGAACCAGCCCACCAAGGTCTGGTCAATTGCGCATTCAAATGTTCAAGTGTGCTGTAGAACGAAGCCAGATAGAACCCATTTATTCCAGAGCTACGGAATAGTTTTTGTTGTGCTTTGGGTGTTACCATGGCTCAAATCTATTCAAATTTAAATTCTAGTCATTCTCAGAATACTTCAACATTGGAAAAATATCTCTCTTCATTAAAAAAAAACAAACAAACAATTTTACCCAGAGAACAAAAACTTGGGACATTTTCTACTAACCAGTTTGGTTAAAGACAGGACAAAAAAAAAAAAAAAAAAAAACAGCTAGCAAGTAAGAAACCTGAAAAAAAGAGGCAAGACCCACAAGACCACTGGACCTTGTATATTTTGACCTAATAGCCACTGTTAATAGTTCTTTCCTACAAGTTGAGAACATTATAAAATCTTACAGCATATTTTTTAATTCTACCTTTAGCTATCTAAGATTCATCTATTTCAGACTATTTTATTGACCATCTACTATGTGACAAACATAGTGCTGGTCCACTGGAGGAGATGCCACCACCCCTGTTCTCCATCACTCACAACCCAGAGTGGACCACCTTCTCACTGAAATACTATCTTCTCTTGAATTCTGGTTGCCTTCAACGTGTAGTTGGCAACTGAAGCTATGGGTATAGAGGAGAATGTAAGGGATGCAGGGAGGAGAGGAGAAGAGGAAAGGGAGGGGGAGACGAGAAATGAGAAGAGAGGAAGGGAGGGAAGAGGAGGGCCTGGATCCTAAGTGAGGCACACTGTCATAGAGCATTATATCTGGAGAGGAAATAGTGATTTTGTAACTGATCTACTTCCTGTTGAAGGTAAGGAAACTGAACTCAGGTCTATCAAGTGCTTGTAAGTATGTAGAGAGAGGGATACGCTAATAAACTAATTAATGTCAACTGCTAAAACATCTGGAGGACAATATAAATGCACATTTGCTTGGACACCACAATTCCTTTCTTAAATATATATACTAGAGGGGAAAAAACACCTGCATGTACCTTATACAGGAAAGCTTGTGAAGCATTTTTTTGTAGTAGTGGTGAAAAATTGTAAACAACTTACATGTCTATTCATTGGGATCTAGAAGCAAAGTGTGATATATTCACGTAATGGAACACCATAAAGCAATTAAAATGAATAACCTAAATCAATACTAACAATCACCAGGAAAAACCACAAAGTATTGTGTCACAATACACAATTTTATATATATACATATAGACATGCCAAGTCACAGGTATGTATATGAGAGCATAAAATATACTAAGAAAACCATTTATGATTATGGTACCACTTAGGAAATGAAGAGAAAAGTAGGATTCAGGTTTGTATCGAAAGGAACTTCAAATTTATCTGAAATGTTTTATTTCTAGAAAAAAGATGAAATAATATAATAAATTCTTAACAATGGTCAATTCTGAGTTGTAAGAAAACAGCTATTAAATTATTTTCTGAACTTTTAAAATTACTCAAAAGAAAAGAAAAGCCTGCAATATCCCGCCAAACAAAGGAAGGAGTAAAAAATAAACAACCCTCTGTGCTAAACTCTGTTCCCAGTGTGGGCAGGCACACATGGGTTCTTATGTCCAAAAGTCATTTTGAGCTTGAAAGAGAGCCTGTACCTTTCAGAGTAAATCCACAAAGCTGATTGATTTAGTAAAACTCATGGTTTGATATTCAGAGTATAAATATTGAGAATTTGGGCATTTTAGGAAATGTCATAGGTTGAAAGTGAATTTTAAGATGATTTTCTGCTCTCTGTATGGATTGCGGGAGGGTCTCATGGTGTTTTCATATCTTCTACTTAAAAAGGGAAAAGGTACCAAATTTTAAATCCCCAGACCTACCCTCCACCATATCCCCTCACCCTAACCCTCATCTTCGTGATCTTTATATCAGATTAGAGTTCTGAAATGATTCCAGCAGGTCTAGCTCAGCCCCAGGGAACCACTTCAGGAAATAGCCACCAGGCCCACCAGTTGATGGCAATTACAGATCTGAGACATTTCCCTCTGGTGCCGTATTGTATTAACTTTTTTGTTTGTGTCCTTTAAATCACAGGGTGACCTGCTTTCAGCTTGGAAGTTATAACCAGTGGCCAAATGAGAACAATACTTTCCATCAAAAATAACAAAAGAGCCAAAGATTCCTCAAAGATTCCAGAGTACTGAGAAAACGAATGAACAAACACAAAATTTGGCTATTAAAATTAGAGACACAGACCTTTTTAAAAAATATAAACTTTTGGAATTAAAATGTGATATTTTTCACACATTGATCTGTAGATATTTATGTAACTGTGCCCTGCTGCTGTATTATTAAATATATTTGGAGTTAGATGCACAGTGCATTAATTTGATGGATTGTCATGTTACCTAGTTAACTTCATCTTACATTTTACCTTCTGGGCCTGTGGTGTTGAGACACTGATCAAACTCATTTCTTAGTAAATAAGCTCATGTAAAGAAAGTTCTCTGCCCCAAGGTCTATTTGGACCCCAAATATATATTTATATACTGCAGCAATAAATACGTACGTAGCAGATTAAGAGAAGACCCAAGTGTTGCTCTTGTCTGGCCCTGGAATTTAACAGTCTGTGCTTCATGATAACTGAAAAATTAACACGAATTGTTTTGCGTGTAAGCAAACCAAACAGCAGGACAAACAACAAGCTTTTAATTGTAATAGCTTACATAAATTAGAAAGCATTGTTAGGGAATTGTTGAAATGAATGATTTGAATAGTGCTAAGATTGTGAAATAAAGCTGGGAAAACATCAAAGATTTATCCACAATAAACTATTTCACAATGACAAGAGAGAGGATCCATGAGCGGCATCTGATAGATCTTAGAATCGCAACATTTCAGGAGGCATCGACTCTAACTCCCAGCAGCATATTCCTTACTGACTAGTCTTTGCTTAAACGTCTCCATCTGTAAGCAACGCCTTACCTCTCCAAAGCAATCTGACTGCATTTCAGAGAAGTCTGAGAAAGAAAAAGAAGGGGGAAAGAAAAGAAGGGGGCATTTCTCAGCTGGTGTTCAAGTCTGCCTTCTGTCATTTTTACCCAATGGTCCAGAGCTACCTCCTGACGTCCTACAAAATACGGCTGAGCCCCTTCTGGGTAGCACCACACTTCAATGTTAGAACTCAGCTGGCGTACCTCCTCAAAGCCTTTGCTAAAACAGGTTAAACATCCCCAGTTCCTTCATCTTGTTTGTTGTTTTGTTTTGTTTTTTCAGTTCACATGGTTTTGCAATGGCCAAAGACCTCTGAACATTATTTCCAACAGTCATCCTAGAGAAAACCCCCAACAGGAAACTGAATACTCAGAGAGTGGTCCGATAGGAAACGTAGGACAAAATTTTTTAATGTAATTTGATTTAGGATTTAAAAATAGATGCCTGAACAAATCCAGTCAGATATAGTTAGATGGGTAATATATATTTTATACATAACATAAATATATGTATAATACATACCTATAAATTATATGTGTGTGGGTGTGATATATATACATATATATATATAGAGAGAGAGAGAGAGAGAGAGATTCCTTTCATTTTTCCTGGAAGGTACACCCAGTTTAAACACCAAAGTCCTGGCAAATTTTTAAGTGTCATTACTAAACTTGTTAAGAAAGCCCAAAGGTTCAACACTCTCTTGACAAAAAACTAGATGTGAAGATTAGAATTCCATCCTGGGAGATGGGGTATGTGTATGTGGGAGTGTTGCCTGTGGGACAGAGATAATAAAATTCTATGGAGTGGAGGAGAAAAATTTAATTCAGCAAATATAAATTATGCAGCTAATGTGTACAAACTTGTGGTTGTGAGATACACAAGGAACAGTCACCATAAAATAGATGTCAGTGCAAATTAAACACCCTTGTCCCTTCAGATAAGGACACCCATTTGTTCATTCAACCAGTATTTATTGAGCATCTACTGTGTATTTATCAGAACAGTGTTCTGATAAATATAAAGAACATCAATGTGCCTGGACCAGAGTGAACAGTAGAAAGATGGATTTCAAATAATTCTAGACGACTGGAACTATTTTAAGTGGTTGTGTAGCTTCAACCAGTGCAGGACAAAGAATAACCCCAGCAGAAGGAGTTGTCTTGCCTTCCTAAATAATTTGGTGTTCGGTAATAGTAATAATATAGAGTGTTAATAACAATCTTTACTCGAGGGCTTATTGTGTGCCCAAGCAATGAGCTAAGCTGTTTACATTCATTATATAACTTAATCTTCACAACAATACTTTTATCGCTATTTTACGTGCAAGGAAGCTAACGGTTAGTTATCCAAGGTCCTGTAGCTGATAAGCATATACAGTAGGTTTTTTTGCAAAAATGGCCACAATTCTCCCTAAAGCCATGTCCTTTGCAGTGTAACCTTGCCGCTCCTCCAGTCAAGAGGCGGGATCTAGTTCTCTGTTTCTTTGAATGGCCTTGCAGCTTATGATGGTCAACTAAATAAAACAGAAGTGGCAATGCACCAGTTCCCAGCCTCAGCCTCAGAAGGCCTCGCAAACTTCTGTTCCGTCTCGCAGACCCCTGAGATCGCCATATGAACAAGCCCAAACCAGCCTGCTGGAGAATGAGAGATGCATGGGCAGAGCCTCCCAGGTGAGGTCATCCCAGACGGCCAATAACAAACGATGTGCCACTGACTACAGAAGCGTGAAAGAGCCTAGTCGGCAGAGAACAGCTGAGCCTCACCAAGCCCCACCCAGACGAGAGTAACCACCAGTCAACCAACAGACTTGTGAGCCAAAGTAAGTGCTCCTTGTCTTCAGCCACTAAGTTTTGGGGTGGTTACTTACGAGATTGAAACCCAAGATTGTCTGACTCCAGATGTTGTGCATTTAATCACTGTATATTGCCATGTCAAATACTGAAACACAATTCTCCACCTTAGAATTATGGGATTTTTTTCTGCATCAGATGACCTACTAATGTGTTTTCAGTGATTTTTGCTTTTTCCCTAATTCTCCCAAACAAGAAGTCCATCTTGTTTATGCAAATTGATTTTTCTGTTCTAAGATTGTTTTCCTCCCCATAGCCTCATTTCCAGCTGCTCTGGGTCAGGGGTAGAGACAGAGCCTTCCAGCAAGCCTTTTGGCATTCCAGAGCTGAGAGCCATCTGTTTGGCTGTAGGCTATTCACCATGGACCTGGCAAGTACAAGGTTTCTGGCCAGTGATTGATAATTTGATAGCTCATCATTACCCAATAAATATGCTAATCATTGCCCCTGAAGTGGGACCAAAACAGTAATTTGGTTGCAAAACATCTAGTGCATGTCCGGAAGCTGGAGAATGAATGTGATCCAGGCTTAGCTTCAGAAAACTGTCATGTTGTTATTTATTCCATTTTATTTGCACCCAAACTCTGATCTATCCATTGTCACTCCCATGAGATTAAGTGGTACTCCCTGCTATCTGATAAATAAGTAGATACTCACTTTCTTTGGCATGTTATCATTTTACCCCTTTCCCATCTAGTTTTGTCCAGATGAATTTTCCTCTTCAATAGGTCTAACAGATTAGCTTACAAATCCAAGAGAGAATAACGAGAGAGCAGTGCGGACCAAGGAACCACTTATTCATTCCCCCAAAATCTGACCATCCAAATCATTTAATAACTGCCTTCTATTTGCAACATGACTTAAAATTAGATTCTGGATTCTATTAAGCCACCTCAATTGGATAAATGTTCTTCTTAATTAAATAATCATAATGATGACAACTATCTAATATTGGAAATAATATGAAAGTGTTTAAATCACTTACTTCCATATTCATCATTTTATTTTACCTTTTTAATAATGATCAAGAAAATGAATCTAAATACCATTAAAGTACTTGTTCCTAATCTCACCATATGTTTTTCCTTTTATTTAAAGATTGGTATTATTAATAGATTAACAGGCAATGAGGACCCATATCCTGTGCATCACCTTCACCTTGACTATTTATGTCATCTTCTGTGTGAGCAGTGCCCCTTGGAGTTAGGCGATCTTCAATCTGTGAGGCTGTACATGGCAGTGGAGGGGAGTTGGTCATAGACTTACCATAAATAAGTATTTGATAACAATCATCTAAACCGATCTGTTTTTATGGGTAGATTCTTTAAAAGATGTCCACTAGATTCTGAATGGGAATAACAGTAATAATTATTAAGCACACGTGTGCTAAGTATTAAATACACATTATCTCATTTAATCTTTAAAACAATTCTCTGAATTAGATATTAGTATTATCTCTGCATCACAGCAACATGTGAAGCTCCAGATGTTAAGGACCCGCCCAAGGTCCCCCCGCTATGGAAGGCAGGGCTGTGACTCACTGACGGGGTTGTTCAGAAGCAGTTTTCTGCTTTGGGAAGGGAGAAGTCTACAGGGAAGGGAGAATGAAGTGGGCATTTCCAGAAAGAAGCAGAATCGAGAGGTGGAGACAGAATTCTAAAACATTTAACAGAGGCTAAGCCTTGGGCTGCCGAACACAGTGCTTCTCAAACTGCCTATGGTAAACAGATTCCTTCTCAATCCCAATTCATCACAAACCAATGCTTTTTTGTAAAATGCAATAAAAAGAAAATACTAGGGAACAAAATGAAAAAAAACCAGAAAATACAAGGCTCCAATTTTTATTATTAACTTTTAAAATTAAAAGTATTCTAACAAATTGCTATATGTTTCTAAACACTTTTAGGTTCTGTCCTTCACTTGTGGACAGGTAAGGATCAGTCAAGGCACCAGTACAGGTTCAAGGACGACACTCTGAGAAGACATCTAAGCTGCCTCATGGAAGTTTCTGTTATTCACTCCCCAAAACTCAACTTGCCTCACTCCAGAGCTCAAACTCTACCCTCCGCTCCTCAAGAATCAAATTCCAGTTATTAGACCTTCAGTACTAGAATACAGCCTAGTGGTCACTAGATGCTCCTTTGCAAATGAGAGACCAGTAAATAGAGATACCTGAGTAGCCCCTTTGAATGCAATGATACAGCTAAAACATTTTTAAATGACCTTATGAATTGAAAGTCTTCAAAGCAAAGTAAACATAAATGAAAACTATAATGGCTAAACGGAATCTGCATTTAATAAAATTTAGCTAATAGTTACCTTTCCTGCCTTCTCAGACTTTCAAAAATTCCTAGAGCCGGAAAATGCTTGGACAGATTTCTCTCTCCGTTACCACTTTTTGCCACTGCTTCCTTTCCCACACTGACGCCAACTTTCCAGCAGGAACACCATAAAATAAATAAAGATAATATTCTTTTAAGATTTTTAAAGACAGGAATTTTGTGTTTCTTCAGTATTCCTGAGTCTTTGTTTTCTTTTTGTGGGGTGGGAGTGGGGAGAATATTTCTTTCACAAATCAAAGGCTAGTTTAGGAGGATGGAAAGGTAGGCTTTGGCTGTCATGAAAGGAAAAAAAACAAACAAACCCTGGGTTAGTTAGTTGGTTAGTTAGTTAACTGGACCCAGCAACATTAAACAGAAATATCTTAGGGAAAAGGCGGCCAATGAGATATTTCCTAGGGAATCGAAATTCCTTGCAAGGGCCTGCAAGGCATTATGAAGGGAGTCTAGACTGAATGGGGAGCCACCCAAGTGAAGAAGCAGCTTGCGCCGTTGCTCTAGAGAGCGCAGGAAGCCTTCTAAACTCACAAGTGAACAGATGCGCATGCCCTTCCTCCTGCCTACTGTTTCCTCTCAATGGATCTGAAGGAAAATACAGGTTCTGTGAACATAACAAATAGCCAATAGGGTCATCCAGGCCAGGGTAAGGTCTCTGGGGACAGCTGGTGGAGACTGGGGCATCCACACAGGAGTCTCTGGAGGGACTTCAAATGTCTCCAAGGCCCTCCCTCTCTTCTCCTCCATCCCCCTCCTCATCTGCTTCTTTTCGAACTTTTCTTTTTGAAAAAAGGCAAACCTACAAGAAAGTTGCAAAACTAGTACCCCATACACTAAAATGAATCCCATATACTGCTCACCTAAATCACTAATTTTGTCACATTTGTTTTCTCTCTGTGCGTGTGTGTGCAAACATATACTATATGCACATGAAGTATACTTGTACGCTTTGATTGTTATTTTGCTGAACAAGTTGGTCTTTCATCCTAAATACATCAGCGTGTATCTCCTGAGAATAAGGATATTATTTGACATAACCCCAAATCAGTTACTGAACTCAGGAAATTAATCTTGATATAATATTATTATCTAATAGACATTCCATATTCAAATTTCACTAACTGTCTCAATAACATACTTTGTACCGCTTTTTTTTTTTCTGAGCCAGGACCCAATCCAGGGTCACGCACTGTATTGAACTGTCTTGTCTCTTTAGTGTACTCAATCTGGAACAGACTTTCACGATGCTGACATCTTTTGAAAGGCACTGGACAGCTGTTTTGCAGAAGATCCCTCAATTTAGGTCTGATGTTTCCTCGTGATTAGATTCAAGTTACACATGTATATCAATGATAGTGTGTCATTCTCAGGACACCCTATTGAACTTTGATCACATGGATGAGGCCATTTCTGGAAGACTCGGCTTAGAAATTATCTGTTTCCCCTTTGTAAAAGTAATCTGTAGGGAGATACATTGATACTGTACAAATATTCTGTTCCCTAGCAAACTCACTCACTGGTTTTTGCACAAACTCCTCTTATTATTTTTGTTTGTAATGATGGCCAAGTAGTTCATCTAAACAGTTCTGGAATTTAATTACATGCTCAGCCCTTGCCAGCCCTGAGCTGATATGTCCTATCAGTTTATCGCATGCCATGAGCCTTTCCATTCATTTTAAAACTACTCCCTTTCCATGCTAACATGTGAGGATTTGGAGAATAACCCACATTCACACTTTACACCTGAGTGATGATGACACCGGGGGCTGCTAATATCTTGATACATTTCCCCTTTCCTTTTTCACTCCATGGGCATGAAGAAAAGTGACCTTGCCTGGACTCTGTCCATAGGAAACTATGGTTGCTTTAGAAGAGCTGGGCAAAGGAGGTGGGGAAAAACTCCTAAATTCAAAAACCAAACCAAGGCCCAGCCAATCTGGGAAACAAAATGCCCACTCAGTCTGCAAGCCATAGCAGGGCATCCTGCTGACTTCTGAGCAAAATTAATTGCTAGAACCTGGCAGGTCTCCAAATATCCGCCGTTTCCCCCCCTTCATTACCGCAAATCTCTGCTGTCACTTCTTAATCAACGCTGCCTTCATAATTCTATAGACTGTATTTTGCTTGCATTTAGAGAGGAATTGGTGCAAACACCACTTTCACTCAGCAATTATTTTGCATGAGGGTTTAAGTTGGAGCTCAAAGTTGGACAAAATTTGGAATTTAGGTAGCAAAAACCCCTTAGGGCACTCCAGGAACCACACCAGACTCCTACCTACACTGGATAAACGTGTAGAAACTGTCTCAAGGTCATGAAGATACATCCTGCAAATATTGGCCCATAAAGTGTAATCAGCAAGCTCTCTCTCTCTTTCTCTCTTTTTTTTTTTTGCTAGTGGTGTAAAAATAAAAGAGACCAATAAAAAGCAGTTGGCCACAAAGGGGAAATACTTTAACATTTAATGGGAAGTTTTCGACTAGCTTATTTTCCTGCTTGCTATGGGAATATTACAAGATGTAACTTGTTTTTTCTCCAGATCTTGTCTTTATGCTCCAATCCTTTCCTCATCTGCAAAACCAAATAACTCAAACCAAGCAGTGAAATATCGTTAGGATAAGGGGTATCATGCCCACTGACACTGAATATCAAACAGTTAGCTAATGAGACAGGAAAGGGGGATTTGAAGGAGTTTGCTCTAATGATAGTGCAGGAAAAACATAAGTCATACTCGCAGAATCTAGGTGAACTGGGGATTTAAGGAAGGCATGAAGAAGGCCTCTGTTAATAAACAAAAGAGATAATTCAGGCCAATTTTAATTTTTCTTTCTTCATTGGAAAATTGGCATGACCATCTAATGCCTAGAGAAGTCACACACTCTAAAACCCAACCATCAAATAAAACTGCCAATGGCCCAAATCAATTTTCTTAAAAAGTCTTCTGGGATAAACATTCTATAACCTCTCTTAAGAAGAAAAAAATCAAAGTAGGTCTGGCTGCAAGAAGGAGCTGGCGGTCATACTCTGTTTATATAAAAGGACATGGTCAATTCAACTGGTATAATTGAGCACATATGTAGGTTATGTTGGCATAATGGTATTTGGACGGTCCCAGGACACCTGAACCTTGTTAATATACTTGGCTAGAGTCACTTCTGTGGCTCAACGTTCTCCAATGGTTCCTTCTCTTTACGTTTAGAATAAAATCCATGTTCTTTTCCAAGGTTTTTAAGACCCACTGATCTGGCCTCTGCTTTTGTCAGTCTGCTCCTGTATCACCCACTCTATCCCAAAGTTCATGATTCTCTAGCCCCATGGGATTTCTCTCAGCTCTTGAGCCTGCCAACATGTGTGTCTCAGGGAATTGTGCATTTGCTATTTCCACTGCCTGGACAGCAAGATCCTGGCAGGCTTGGTCTTCAGGCCTCAACTCACATATCATCTCCTCAGAGAAATCTTCCGTGCTCACTGCACCCAAAGCATCCCTGCCCAGTCACTCTCTATGAATCTATTCTCTTTTGACCGCTTCTCAGGATCTGCAAGGCTTTCTCATTTGTTTCTTTACCTGTTTATTTTCTCACCTACTCCCAACAGGAGGCCTTTTTGGTCCTGTTCACTAGGGTATCTCCAGCACTCAATAGACTAGAGCTCAATAACTATAGGTTGAACTAACAGAAACCAAATGAAAACCTGTAACATGTGAAGAACATACAGTTTACACAGCATTGGGTTCTGCTTCATATTAGCACTTCTGCCTTGCACTTTAAGTATTTAGGATCAAGTTTAATGTTCTCTAACACAGCAGTCCTCAACCTTTTTCGCACCAGGGACTGGTTTGGTGGAAGACAAATTTTCCACGGATGGGGGTGGGGTGGGGGAGCGGATGCTTCAGGCAGTAATGCGAGCGATGGGGTGCGGCAGATGAAGCTTCACTCGCTCACCCACCGCTCACCTCCTGCTGTGCGGCCCAGTTCCTAACAGGCCGCGGACCGGTACTGGTCTGCAGCCTGCGGGTCGGGGACCCCCGCTCTAACAGACCAAGAGCTCTTTGAGGCTAAGAGTTCAGCCTTATACACCCCTCTTTCCCCTGCAGCACCCAGTGCTCAAGGCAGTTCGCTGAATGTCTGCAGGAGGGAAGGAAGGAAGGAAAGGGAGAAAGGGAAGGAAAGAAAAGGAGGGAGGGAAGAACGTGTCACCGGGTGGGCAATGATTTTTCCTGTAGCAACACACTGAAGCAGGCAACCATGAATTTGCCTCTGGGGCTTGTCGCAATAAGGATTCTGCTCTCAGTATTAATTCAGAGCACAGAAGTGCTGTCAAGTGTCTGAGGGAGTGTGGAAGGTGGTACCGGAGAATTCCCTCCTGGGCAGGTCCTAAACCATGGGAAGCCAAAGCTGAGCAAGTGAGAGACGTGCTTTCCCAAGGGCCCCGAGGAAAGATCTTTTAAATCAGGGAACCAGATGGTCTGCCTTGTTAAAGGGTGCCTCTCAAAGACACATCTTTTTTATTTTTTTTTCCTCTAATACTCACCTTGGTGAAAGGTGAACTTCTACCTTGGAATCAATCTCTCTAAGGTCCCCTGTTTCAGCCTCAACTTCTGTTCAGAAGCAGGACAGTCAACCTCTGCTGTCTACTTGGTGTTTATGAAGAGGCAGCTGAATGCATCCCCAGCAGCCCAAGGGCGCCATTTTTGCCCATAAGAGGAAAGCTGCATCTCAGAGATGGGGTACGAATCCCATCTCCATGTAGGAGAAAGCACCTAAACTGCTGCATTTACCCTCTAAACATCTGCTGTGTTCCTGTGACACCACACTCCTACTAGGATGCTTTCTGTAAAAAGCCCTGGAATGGCTCCCTGTCGGCCATTCTGTGAAGACAGCATGATGTAGTTAAAAGAGGGAACTACTCTGAGTTTGGCCACAAAGTACCTATCAGATCTTGGACAAGTCAAATCATCTCCTTGGATCTGTTTTCTCCCCTGGGCCAGATGACTTCGCCTTGGGAAGAAAACAAGATTAAAATCATGACTTAAATTACAATTAAAGATCGCTACTTCAGACTTCTAAGGGAGTTCCCGAAATATTTCAGTGACCGTCTTCACTTGGTTTTTGTTTAGTTTGTTTTGTTTTGATCTAAGTCAGTGGCTCTCAAACTGCTGTCCCTAGACTAGCAGCATCAGCATTAGCTGGGGAATTCACTGGAAATAAAAATTCTCAGGCCCCATCACAGACCTACCTGCTGAATCAGAAACTCTGGGGATGTGACCCAGAATTCTGTACATTAACAAGCCCTGTAGGTTATTCTGATGTTCATATTTGAGAACTGCTGGTCTAAACAAATACTTTGAAGGGCCCTGAAACAAACGTATGTTTGTAGCCTTCCCTACATCTGAACACTCATTTCCATCTATGGTCTCCAGGGTCCCAGGGTCTCTAAGTCCACCCATCGCTAAGGACAGGGCACAGGACTTTGCTAAGCCGTCAGTGCATTCCATTCTTCTGGCTACAGTCATTGGTGCAGGGTGGCCATGTGACTTAAGCAGATCCAAACAAAGGGAGTTGCAGGACTTTTGCTGGGACAGCGACACTCCCGGTGAGGAAGCGTCCTGGGTGACAGCTGTTTGGGGGCCATAAAGAGAATCAGGCTTAGGATGAACCAGACACCATGGAAGGAAGATGGGAGACATAAGGAAACTGAGGCTTTGGTGACACTGTACGACCAAGCCTTGCTTGGTGTCAATTCTACCACAGTTTTATCTCTTCTGGCTCAAAAGTCAAAAAATTGTATTTATTTTTTAAGCTTGTTTGAACCTGGAGCCAAGTGCATTAGCTCTAACACCCGCTTTGAGTGTGAAAAGTGAGGACTCCTTGCACCCTGGTCTAGAAAGAGAAATCATCAAGAGAAATAAATCACCAAGAGAGTAAAGCATTCGCCATGAGAGTACTATGAACTTGATGCTGTTTCCTGGCTAAGACTGAGGAGAATGTAGATGGGGTGGGGAGGTAAGGAGACGAGGGGAAAAAAAGGAATATTTGAGAAGGGAAGGGAAGAAAGTTTATGACAAAAGTCAGATACTTTTAAGAATGAAAACAGCAAAAGCCTTCTTTCCAAACAAAATTTTACACACAATCCCCCAAATTGAGGTCCTCTACCTGCTCTGTCTTCCCACAGCCCCTCCTGGGACCCCTAATGTTGTCTGTGAAACCTAGGGCTCCTCAAACCAGTTTGAGAATCACTCGTGTAGGCAATTAATAAAGCACTGTCTGTCTTTAAGAATTATAATTTTGTCCAGATACTTGAATAAAATAAATTAAAAAAAAAAAAAGGTCAGATACTTTGTGGGGAATGTGGCCATTTAAAAATGGCCTCTAGTGGAGATAGGCTGATATATTTTCAATAACTGTGAAGGCATTGTTCTAAGCTCTTTCTACGCATTAACTTAACTTAACCCTCCCGACAACCTACAAGAGGCAACCAACATCAGAGGGTAAGAGGGAGAGCTGAGATTCAATAGCAGGCAGCCTGGCTCCAGACTCTGTTCTCTTCCGTGTTACGATGTGTTTGAGAACTTTGGCTGAAATTATCTTTTGTGCCCACTGAACTTTCTCCCACCATGTGCTCCACTACACATCCTGACTTAGTGCTGCTTTGAGAAGAATGAAGAAAGAGGTAAGAGGAAAAAAGTGGGCTCTGCATGGGATGCAGCCACGCAGAAGGATGGTCACAGGAACCAAGGGCATGGCTGTAAGCCAGGCCAAGGAAGAAAGGAAGATGACAACAGAAGCTGATACAGCAGTGACTGTGCAAAAATCAACCCTTTTTCTATCCTGAAAGAGGTTCTGCCTTGAAGGGGGACATGGGAATAAGGAAGAGAAAGAAGAAAAATGTTTGTTGACATCAGGCTTCTACTGGCTCCAAACATCTATGAGGCTGTGCATCTGAATTGTCCCTTTGACATTCAAGGGCCTCTAAAATCTGGATAGGTCTTATTTCAGAGGCCACATTTGGCTGGTCAGTATGTTTTATTTGTCCTGCAAAATGATGATGAAAATTTTATAGTTTATTTGTAGCATTTACAGGTTGGGAGAGAGCATATGAAATCCAGATTCCCAGCTTCCCTGGAAAAACTCAGAAGATCTAGAAACACTGAGCTCATGTTCCTACAGCAAAACAACTGTGAGAGTTGAGTCAGGGCTGCCCACTGCAGACAGGGCATGTGGTCTCAAAGCCCTCATCACTCTTATCATTATACTCTACACAGTTGTATTCACTTATGCCACCCGTCTGTCCCCTGTAGTCACCAAAATATCATCCTCTGCCTTATTTAGTCAGAGCTTTCTCTCAGTACATTATTTTGCCACACCCAGTCTCTCCACCATGCCTTTAGTCGCAGTCTACCCTACAAGAGTGAAATTCTATTTTTTTCCCCATCTCTTTCCTTCCCACTTCTCTGAATTCACCTGATCTTTTAGGAGTTAGCTTGTAACCATCATATTTGGAAACTTTGGTTAATGTTGGTCTCTGCCTTTTCTGATCAGTGGAATTCCTTTTTCAATTAAGAATTCTGGATTATGTATATAATGATATTCTATTTTCTTTTAGCACTTCTCTTCCTTGAAAGTGAAGATAGAAATAGTAACATGGCAGAAAGGGGTCTATAAACTCCCCTATGGATCGAGGCCTGCCATGCCCAATTCTCTACTAGGATACACAGGGACTGAAAAGGGATAAAACATACAAACTCTGACTTAGACTAAGGTTTCTCAACTTTAAGACAGGACATTTAAGGCCAGATAGTTCTTTGTCGTGGGGGCTGCCCTGTGCTTTGTAGGATGTCTAGCAGCATCCTTGGCCTCTACTCACTAGAGGCCAGTAGCAATGCCCCCGTTTTGACAATCAAAAATGTCTCCAGATGTTGGCAAATGTTCCCTGGGGCTCAAACCACACCAGGCTGGAGACTGCTGTCCTAAAGGAATTCCAAATCTCACTGCAGATATCAAAATGACCAAAAAAAAAAAAAGAAAAAAAGTAATAAAATCATGATGGTAGAGACTTGCTGTGTTTTGGGCATCATATCCATCCCATCTTCCTTCAGAAACAATTCTAGGATTTTTTAAGGGAGATTACCATTTTCCTTTTGGATACTGTCTGTTAGCACTGTTGATCAATGTATCTTGAATCTTTCCCCTTCCGGCTGAGGGAAAGACTCATCACCTAAATCTAGCCAATGGAACACACCCACACACTCCCTGGAATTTTTCTCATGAGTGACAAAAAAGACTCAAGTTCACTGGAGTTCATTCACTGCAGAAGGAACAGCTAAAAGTAACTGTCAAGAAGTTTCTGTAATCAATACTTTCTGGAACTTTCTGGGTTCCTATCCTTTCTAAATCTAGTTCCTTCAACCCTTTGAGCATCCAGCAACCACTCGAATAAATTCTGGTTTTGGTTACATTAGTCAGAGTAGGTTTCTGTTGTTTGCCACCAAAGAATCATCATCAAGAGTTACTGGTAGTACCTTAAAATAGAAAATAAAAAAAAAAAAGGAAAGTATTACCATAATCTAAAACTGAATATATAAATATATATATTATATGAACACATATGTTATGATCCCTATTAATATATCTGATTACATATGAATATATGTGCATCTAGACAAAGACACATATGACAAAGCATACTTAAATTTTAAAAAGCACTCACAGTTAGGATATGACATTACAGGTGACATGCATTAAGACATTTTCTGTATTTTTTATTTCCTTTTTTTATGTATTAATTTTAATATTCTCTTGCTTTACATACAGATATATTCATTTTATTATTTAAAAAGCCCTATGTATTTTAAAAATATATCTGAAATGCCCATGGCTATTATGTATGATATTATGCTACTTTGTTTAACTGTCAAACATTTAGTACTTTGCTAACAACTGAACCTCTATTGAACCAGAAATTCATTCTGCTTATCTGAAATCAAAATGAATAGCACTAATAGGGTTGAACAACCCTATATTTTACCCCACTTTTACTTACAAACCATCTCACCACACGACCGCAAAACACTTCAGTTTTGAGGTCAGATAGTTGCATTAATTAGTGAAGTATTTTTACTAATTACTAAGGGTTTGCTGCTATAGCCCTTAATAACTTGGAATTATTTGATATGTCCTAATCAGTCAGGTGAAATTGGGAAAAGCCATGATAACAAAAGCAAATGGAAAGGGACCACGCTGGGAGACAGATATATAATTAACAAGCCCTTTTATCTAAACTTTCATTAAAGACAAACAATCAAATGTTGAGATCTAAAAGGCATAGCTTTTAATTAAAGTGTAGCTTCCTTTCAAGAACTGCTTCGCCTTGGGCAAACATTTGTCAACATACATTCCAAACCATCACTCTTTCCCAGTGTGGCTAGTTGGTATTTTAGCACATTCTCAGCTCACTCAAAATAATAAATTAATTTATGAATGCAACAACAAGTTAAACTGAGAACCATAGTATAATACTTCGTCACATGCAAAACATCCATCTCTTTAGAGAATGAAAGGATATTTAAATATTCAGCGTTTAAGATAAATTCTTAATTTCCAGACTCACTCCCTCACAGACATCCATGAATGCGAAGGACAATTCTGTCTAATGCTTTTAATTATTTGCTTTTAAGAACTGAGGAGGAAATGACCTACTCTTCTATTTTTAAATGTATTTTGTAAACCTGAAAATCAGATTAAGATAGAAAAAAAAAAACCTACAAATTACCCCTGCCATCTAAGCAGGAGGCCAGGCTACAGAGGGAGAGGGCAAGAGGGTCCCTGCATTTACTGCAACCCATCCAGAAAGAAAATACCCTTCCAATTCTTCCATCGGCACAAATGATCTAAGTCTGTCCCATCCTGCCTTTGTTCTGTCCTTATGACAGTGCACTTGGGCTCCCCAGCTGGCTTTGTTTCCTCCTGCTGTTGGCATTTTTCCAGTAAGTCCTGCATGGTCAGGGGAACCACTCTGCTTGCATCTGGCAGGTTCTGTCTGTGTCAGCCTTTATCATGTCCTCACATTATCTTCCCTCCCCGAACTGTGCAGCACTGCCATTCAGCTCCTCAACCACAGAGCACAGCAAAGCCACCCTACAGCCTCCTGGGAGGCAGTAAGTACTGGGACCACTTAAGGTGACTTGGAGTTAGACTGGTTCGAATACCAGCAGGGTTCCTTATTAGCTGAGTGTGACCTTGGTGGGAATCACCTATCTTCTCTGCTTTTATTCCCTCCTCCGTAGAAAAGGGGATCATGATACCGACTTTACAGGAGTATTCTAAGGATTGAAATGCTTTGCACAGTGCTTGGCACGCAGTAAATACTCAGCAAATGGAAGCTTTCCTTATTTCTCATTTGCACATTTTATGTCTAGACAGACATTTGCCTACATGATATGAGGGTTACCAAGGGCGCCTATCTCAAAAATCCTCTAATCTCCCTGAGTACCCCCAGATTCCCATCATTCAAATCCCCTGAGATTTTCCTAATGACAGAAGTCTCCTATACAAGTGCAAAAATGCTAACTAGGAAGAATGGCACATTAAGCCATTTTCACTCACTAAGAGCAATTAGTTTATCAAATTAGCTATCCAAGTCAACTAGCGATTCCCGTTCCAATTCAACAAATGTATGCTGAATACTTTCTACTACAGGAGACTGTACCAAGAGCTGAGGAGGAAGCAGAGTTGAGTAAAAACTGATCTCCAGGTTCAAGGGGCTCATAAATTAATGGCAACGACAGACGTGTATGGATGGATGTACACACAATATAATGAACACCCCTGGGTACGGAATTGTGCACACATGCTTTTATGGGAGGAGAGTTGCTATGGGCTGACTGTTTGTGTCCCCCAAAACCCATATGTTGAAATCCTAACCCCCAGTGTGACGGTATTAGGAGGGAGCTCTGGGGGAGTGATTAGGTTATGGGGGTAGAGCGTCACTGTGATGACACAGCGACATGATGAGAAGAAGGCCGTCCATGAACCATGAAGTGGGTTCTCACCAGACACCAAATCTACCTGCACCTTGATCTTGGACTTCCCAGCCTCCAGAACTGTGATGACTAAATGTTTGTTGTTTAAGCCACCCAATCTGCAGTATTTTTGTTATAGCAGCCTGAAGAGACGAAGATAGGGGTATAAATCCCTTTCTATCAATACATAAAAGAAACTACATTTGAGCTCTCGTACTTATTCATTCATTCACTCATCCAGCCATCTAACATGCATTTATTAAATGCCAACTAGATGCAAAGCATGTATTAGGCACTGAGTTCATTAAACTGGTGAACAAAACAAACATTAACTCTGGCTGGTCCAGTGTGTGACAGAC
Organism: Eubalaena glacialis; assembly: GCF_028564815.1. Taxonomy (NCBI): domain Eukaryota; kingdom Metazoa; phylum Chordata; class Mammalia; order Artiodactyla; family Balaenidae; genus Eubalaena; species Eubalaena glacialis. The sequence continues at coordinate 7,262,767 of NC_083728.1, read as the reverse complement.
ACACAGATGGATATATAAGTACAAGTTGGGATAGGAGGTAGAAAGAAAAACAACAAAAGTGTTTTATAAAGTGTTTAGAACAGTGTCTGGCACATAATAAAGAGTCAGACTATTAGCTATTATTGTCATATAGTCATATAGTCTTACTATGGCTGTGATTATGTATGTGGATAAATGGATAAAAATTGACTCCATGACACTCAGGTGCAAGAAGTGCCACTGCCCAGTTAAGTAACTTGTCCAAGTTTACGAGGCTAGTAAATGGCGCAGATTAGCTTAAACACACGCAACCTGTCTCCAGAGCTGTGCTTTCTAACTGTACTACTGGCCGGCCTTCTAATACATTCAGGGGCTTGTACTATATAGGCTATTTTGTAAAAGGGTTTTAAATTTCACAACATATTAAAACATCTCCCCATATCTATAAAAAATATTCTGCAACCTCATTTTAACATGTGCAGATGATTTAACTATATAGAGAGCATAGAGATTGGTTCCAGGCTTTTGATGTTATAAATAATGCTGTGATGAACATCTCTTTATCTTTTGTTTCACCCACCATGATGATTCTTTTTCTTTTTAAGGACTCATTCTTACAAGAGGGATTGTTGTTTAATATGCATGAATATTTCAAGGATTTTGCCATGTGCTGCTAAGTTATTTTCCAGAAATGTTGCACCACTATATACTCTCACAAGATTTTCTACTGATTCTTCTCACTGACCATAGACTCAGCCACGCGGCACCCTTGTGGCTGCTCTCAGGGCCATATCAACCGCGCCTCTACATGTCCTGCAGACTCTTCTCTATTGTATCCATGATCTTTGGTGGGAGGGGCCCCTGCATGGAGACCCCCTGTTGGACTTTGGCTGATAGGGAGGTACTGAGTGAGAAGCCAAGGAAAGGAAGGGGAGACGTAGGGGAAAAGGGCAGCATTCCCCACAACCCGCTCCCACATAAAGAGATGCTGCCCAGTATCTGGTCTTTCAGGCTGGCAGTCTGGTATCAAAGATGAAGTACAAGGCTTCAGCATCAGTAGCTGGGGTCAAATTCTGATCAGCTTTCTGTCTTCAGATAAGTTACTTTCTGAGTCTCAATTTCCTCAAATTATTATAGATCAATAATATGGGTAATAAATTGGGAAGGATATACTTCACTGATATTAAAATGCATATTTTTTCACATTTTAATATCTCTGAAATGGGGATACGTCATACAATTGACCATTTTTAAAAGGCGAAAGATTTATACAATCTGAAGAAGAACCAGAGTATACAATTGACCATTTTTTTAACTTATTTTATATTTGAGTATAGTTGATTAACAATGTTGTGTTAGTTTCAGGTGTTCAGCAAAGTGTTTCAGTTATACTACACATGCATCTATTCTTTTTCAAATTCTTTTCCCATTTAGGTTGTTACGTAATATTGAACAGAGTTCCCTGTACTATACGGTAGTACAATTGACCATTTTTAAAATTGCTTCGTTCCACAGTCTAACTGGCAGTGTTTTTTTCCCTAGTGGGTGCGGTAGGCAGAATTCTAAAAAAGACCCCATCCCATGACCCTCGCCTTCGTGTAATCCCCTCCCCCTGGGGTGTGCCTGGAACCTGTGAAGATGATGACACGTCCCTTTAGTGATTGAGTTATGCTCTATGGCAAAAGGGAGATTTCCAAGTGGACCTTATCCAATCACAGGAGTCCTGAGAGTTTTCTCGGCTGATGGGCAGAAGGAAAAGTCAGAAAGATTTAAGGCAAATCAGAGACGCAAAGAGACCAGAACCCCTGACTAAAGATGACGCAAAGAAATAGAGATGTGTTATTTCTGCAGGAAGATGGCCAGGTCCGGTGTCCCAGCTCAGTGATCTCTTAGGACCCAGGTTTCTGCTAACATTTTGCTCCAGCATCCACTCCTCTGCTCCTGTCACCTCTTATCTTTGGATTGTGGGAAAGGGCAAGGACAACGGAAACATCCTGGTGGGTTCACCTTTCCCTTTGGGAAGAAAGACCCTCCTCAGGGACTTCTGCTAACATCTTGTTGTTGATCATTTTTCTCCCATGTTTACCATGAGCTGCAAGGGAATCTGAAAGGTAAGTTTCTGCTGAACGCAAACTCATCCTTGTCAGTCATGAGCATGGATATTGTTAAAGAGGATGGATTTGAATAGCCATCGCTGTGGTCCACCCCTACCGCATCCTGGGCAAGGGGCAACAGGGATCAGACCATTTTCATCTCTTTCAACCTATCATTGTTGTATTTCTTAAAAATGGCTGAGCCTGAACATTTGTTCTAGAATCGCTGTGGCTAAACTTTCCTGAATTGGAATACTTAAGAGGTTTCAGAATTTTTCACCTGTACTTGCTTTACTGGGAACTTACTTTATCGCTTTTTGGTGGCAAAAATAATGGGTTTATCCTCCTTTGACTGTTTTCTTTCCATCTATACCCAAACAAAGTTCTCAGAAATAATCAAACACAAATAGCTCTTCAAACCTTCTAGTACCTCCATTGAAAGCCCTCAGGCAGCTCTTCCAAGAAAAAAAGAAACACCGATGTTCTCGCCTAGGTCACAGAGTCACCTGACACCCTGCAGGCCTTTGGAATTTCTGTTCAGTATCTGTAAGTTATTCAAATGACAGGAATGACTTTCTGAAGAAGAAGAGAATATTTTACTGATTTTTAAAAATAAACAAAGAATGTATTCCATCTGGCTGTAAGAGTTACTTTCAGTCACATATTTTTTTTTCCTCTTAGAAAGGCGGAATATGTCAAAAAAAAAAAAAAAATAGCGACAAACTTTCCAAAGGATGTGGCCTTTACTTAATTTTGTAAATCAAAGGAAATTGCTGAGCATTTCCAAATGGAGGCTGGGTTTCTTTTTCTCTCATTTATTTTTGGCACCTGTTGGAATATTGGCAAAAGCAATATTAGGGAATTTGGGTTTGGGTTTGTGCTTATTTAGTGCAAGGGATGCAGGTGGACAAAGGGGTCACGTGGGCTCGATGACCTCAGAGCTGGGTTTGCAGCTGAGGTGCTGTGGATACAGTCCAAGGTGGGAGCGTCCAAATGTATAATAAAAGGGGGAAACATCCACCATATAAATTCCTGCAGATTAAATGAGAAGCCAGCATGTGTGTGTGTGTGTGTGTGTGTGTACACATATCATACGTATTTCATGAAACATGTCAAGTATTGGATAATTTGGACTTCCAAGTAAACAGCCTATTAGTAGTCTGAGAAAATAGAAAGGATGTCATTCACGTACCAGAAACTTTAAGGACTTTCTTCCACAGATTACACAGCTGGAATCAAGTTGAAAAGGAAGAAAGTGGTGTGTGAATTCCCAAAACTATGTGGGAGTTGTGTGTACTGTAAGATGGTAGTGGTGGCCCCCATACAACTCCTAAGAAATACACTGTACCCCAAGGAGTGACAGCAGCCCATGAGGCTGCAAGTAGCAATCAGCATACGAGCTGCCAGATAAAATAATGTAAGAATATCCCACGCAGTACTCGGGACATACTTATACTAAAAATGATTCATTGTTTATCTGAAATTCAAATTTAACTGGGTATCCTGTATTCTTATTTGCTAAACCTAACAACCCTAAACCAGCATAATATACAAGTGGGGAGTAGAAAGTCACAAGCAGCCATAAGCCAAGTATCACCAGATACAAATATTCAGGTCTATGAAAAGATACTTTAAATCATCAAAAGGGGATCAATCTCTGATGCCCTAAAGGAAGTAGGAGAGGATTTGAGAGAATGTTTAATTCATTTTTCAAACGATCCTATAGGGCACTGTATGTATTGAACTAGATGCAGCTGGTACAAAGATCAAAACATATGATCTCGTTTTGGATTACCACACAGATAAAATAAATGCTTGCAATTTTTTTAACTTCCAAGTTAAGAAAAAAAAAGAAAACTCAGCTATATGCAAATATGAAAAAACTAGAAATATATCCGTCAGGGTTCCTTGTTGCAAGCAATAGAAATTGACGACTGGCTGATTTAAGTAGAAAAAAGGAATCTATTCAAAGGCTATTGAGAAGCACAGGGAATTCTTCGCAGGGTTCCTGGAATCAGGCTTAGAAAAGAGGCAGAACCAGGTGCTACGGACTAAATGCTGGGGGTCCCCCAAATTCATATGTTGAAACCCAATTCCCAAAGTGATGGTATTTGGAGGTGGGGCTTTGGGGAGGTGATTAGGTCACAAGAGCAGAGTCCTCATGAATGGGATTAGTGCCCTTATAAAGAAGACCCCAGAGAGCTCCCTTCACCAAGACACAGAAAGAAGACAGCCATCTATGAACCAAGAAGTGGGCTCTAACCAGACATCAAATCTGCCAGCACCTTGATCTTGGACTCCCCAGCCTCCAGAACTGTGAGAGATAAATGTGTGCTGTGTAGTATTCTGTTACAGCAGCCTGAGCTAAGACAAAGGGGGAGAGGCAGAAATGAGAACCAAAGCAAAATCATGCTACACAGCCGGTCGGTCTCGGGACACAGAAAAACAAAAGTGGTGAAGGGTGGCAGAATGTGCCATCCCAAAATGTGCCACTTTGGCATAAGAATTATTTTGAGCTAAAGGCACTTTAAAAACACAGCAGGTACAAGAAGGGCGCTCTGACTCCCAACCCCTCCTGAAAGCAGGAGATCAAACCCCCAGATGGAAGACGTCCTCCCTACACAGGAAAGTAACATTCTCATTACCAGGGGCAGGGAGTCGAGGCCAAGAAAAATCAGTACAAACAGACCTGGTTAAACTAACCCTTATCATCCTCATCACTCTTCCACCAGTAACTGCTCTAGCCCAAACCCCTCTGGTCACGTTTTCAATAATGTCATACTCTCTGTCCAATTCCATATACGAGTATCCAACTCTTAACTGGTCCTTTGGGTCTTCGTTTCCGTAGGAGGGCTCCTGTGTCACGTAAAACTTCTATTAAATAAATTTGTATGTTTTTCTCCTGCTAATCTGTCTTATGTCCCCTTAATTCTCAGGCCCAGGCGAAACCCATGTGGTGGCAGCAGCAGCATTGAGCTCCACCCGGTCCCCCTCCACTGCAGAGCGCGCCCCCTCCCTGTCCTGTGTTCCTGGAAATGCCGTGCACTCCAGCAGGTAACTATGCCGCTGCTGCTACGTGCCACCACCAGGAATCTTCTGGGGTCTCCGCTCCTTCTCTTCATGCCTTGCAATTCAAAGCAGGGGAAGCTTCATCCCATCAGGCGAGCCAGCATCATGGCTCTGCAATCCAGCTGTACAAGTGAGCGGAAAAGCCAAAATTTGGCAACTGAAATCTTCAAAAATGTGACGAGGGTTCAAAGAGTGGGCAGTTAAATTTTTTTTTTTTTAAAAAAGGGCAATTTCCATCCAGGAATAAAAATACATTAAAACATGAGCCCCATGAGTCTGTATCATCATCTATTTGGTGACATAAAGTTCTTCTTTAAATTTTCTGCATCTTCTAAATTGTCTACAAGGAACATGATTTTTCAAAGACTTCAAATGTCTCTCACAAACCTAATGATAATTATTTCCACCCATTTAATGTTTCATATCCTTTGGGTGGTAATGAAACATTGTTTACAGTTTTATTTTTCATCAGGATATTAAAATATTTTTCCTGCTCATAAATTCATTCAAACGTGTCAAGGAAAATTCCCTTAAGAAGAGGCCAGGCAGAGCAGAGCTCAACATACTACAAAATATTACCGGTTGCTTTTCGACAAGCTTCCTAGTAGGAAATGAATGATGCCACTTCTTACAGTAATGGTACCTAGTACAGTAGGGGTACAGCTGGCAGGTAGACGCACCATCCATTACTGTCTCTCTAGCACTTGTGCCTTAGGAGAGCGAGGGCCATCAGGATGAAATGTGGCACGCAGCCCACGTAAATCAACCCAGGTGAGCGAAAACCCAGGAGACACTCACATTTGTTTTGCAGGTGGTGTGCTGCTCACATCAGCCCAGAACTCTCGTTATGGTCTTGTTTATACAGCCACAGATATTTTATTCAATGTGTATGGCAACATCTTAGAATGTCCTTTCAGAAGGAGGAAGCATTAGATGAAATACAAACAAGTCCAATGTGCATTTCATTGAGAAGGATATCTATTAGCAAGCAAAACAAAACCAGGTCCTTTGGCAAGAACCACACTGCTGTGAAGATTGGGACTGAGAAATCTGAGCGTGTAATAACAGGCAGAGTGGGAGCTGGGGAGGCGTGAGAGAAAGTCACAGGTGAGGCAAGCTACCTTTATCTTGAGTTGTCGCCTTGGTCGTTCTGTACAACCTCATTGTAGTGTTCTGCCCTTGTCATGTTCTTTTTCATTTGCGGACACTTGGAAGCAGCCCTAACCTTATTATATTCATTATTAGTTACCAGCCATGGATAATTCCATTTTTCAGTTCATCTACCATTGCTGAGGAAGTGCCGCAGCATTTGTATTTCTGTTGACTCGCCACGTCTTGACAGTTGGCACGAACAAGCAATCCTGTGCGGCCATCACGGGGAGGGTCACTGCCAGGGTCTAGAGTTTAATCTCTCTGACATTCATTAGCCCACACACTGATTATTACGCCCTCTCTGACAGGGAGGTACACACACAACGGCTGTGAGCACAGACTCTGGAGCCTACACCTGGCTTCACATCACACCTCCGTGACTCACTAGCTAGGTGAACTTGAGCGAGTCACTTCCCTTCCCTGAGTTTGAGATACACACCTGCAAATGGGGATAGTAAGATAAACCTATCTCAGAAGATTGTCACTAAGCTTATATGAGGTAATAGTTTTTAGGCGCTTAGTGTAAATATATATATACACACATGTACGTCACTTATAAGTAATATATATATAGGTATACATATACATAAGATAAATTTTTGTACTTTACAGAGAATATTTGTCTTAAGTATAGTGGATTTATTTCTTCCTCATGAATCGGGTTCTAAAATGTCATCTAGTTATAATTATTTTCGAAAAATCCCTTGAGTTGTTGTTGTTGTTTTTGGAATAAAGGATGGAATTTTAACCAAGCTTAAGAGTCTGAACTAGCTCATTTTTCCTCCATCAACAAGATCGTTGTTTCACTGACTGAGCACTAGATGTGGTCGCTGACTGACAAATATTAGCAGCACACCCAGAGTGGAGAGATATTTGTACTGTATGGGGCACGGAGACCCTCAGAATCAGACCAGGGAAAGCAGATTCGGGTCCCCCATGCCACACTCGGGCAGCCAGCATGTCCTAAAATTCTCTCTTTTTGCCTTCCGCCTCCCTCCCCCAGGTACAATGAATAAAGTATGGTTCACATCAATCACACTAGTGTGAAGAATAAAGAAGTGCGACTGACCACAGCAGTGGTATCAGGCTGTGTGTTTATCTTGTTTTAGTTTGAGACTCTTGTTTCAGGAATGTCTCCTACACACGTGAGGTCCGCCCAGTGGTTCTCTAACATCAGCATGGACCCAGTCACTTGAAGCACCTGTTTAAAATGCAGATTCCAGGGCCACACTTCTTGAGAGGTTCAGTATACCTGAGGCTGGCCCTGGGCCATGACACAGGTGAAAACACTGGCTCAGAGTCAAGTTCCTAGAGCATATTTGGGGCCTCACTGAGGCCCATTTGTCACATGTGACAAATCCAAGGGAATAATGCCTTGCTGAAATTCAACAGTTGCATTAAAACTGGAGAGGTCTCAGGGGAAACAAATGAATATAGCAAATACAGAAGGTTGAATATTTTTTCAGTTAATACATTTGTTAATGGTCCAATAATAGCGCAAACTCCAGGTCTTAATTCCTAGTATTTAACATACTGGCACTTGAAATTTTCTTTAAAAATCATTTCTGTTCTTCCAACTAGGAAAAAATCAAGAGCAAACATTGCATTTATTAATTCCAAACCAAGATTCCCAACATGAAAAGAATTCTCAAAAAGACAGCAGAACCAAATGCAATGAGGTATCCTGGATGGGAGCCTGGGATGGGGGGAGGGGGAAGGGGGGAAATAGAGGAAAAGCTGGTAAAATGCAAATAAGTTGAGGCTCTTAGTTAATGGTAATGCATCAATGTTGATTTCTGAGTTCTCACAAACCACATGCTGTGGTCATGTGACATAATAACATTAGCAGAAACTGGATGAGGGAGTCAGGAACTCTCTCTATTGTCTGTGCAGATTTTCTATAAATCTAAAATCACACCAAAATTAAAAGCCTGTTTTTTTTAATGGCAGTAGAACCTAATATTTATGAGCATGAGTTTTAAGTCAGATGGCTCTCAGTCTGGATCTTGGACCTCCATCACAGGCCAGCTCAGCCCTCACCGGCTGTGTGGCCCTGAGCAACTACCTCCAACCAGGGCCTCAAGTTCTTCATCTGTTAAATGGGGATAATACTAGTACCTGCCTCCTAATAAAACACATGAAGTGTTTAAAACTGTTCCTGGTACATAACAAGGAGTGTTGCCCACTATTACGCTCAGCCAGTTAGCCTCAGACTCTTCCTGCGTAAAATGGGGACAACAGTAGCACCAACTCACCACCTTGCTGGGATGATTGAATGAAATGAAGCAAGTAAACTCTCAGCCCGGTGTCTGTACCTAGAGTGCTTGAAATAGATTTTGGCACTGATTAAGCACCCAATAAATGGTAGCTGTAATTATTACCATTAGTACTAATAAAAGCTGATGGGTGAGCTGCCCCAGTTCCGGCTCCAAAGCGACAAGGATTTCAGATTTGAACTCATTAACTCCTCCCCGGCCGCTGCTCAGTATGCATACCTAAAAACGGAGAGACACAGACACTGTGGGGCCTTTTATATCCCCAGCCCTTCACTTTTCCCAGGAAGTAAGAAGCATCCTTGTTTCAGGGATCTGGTTGCAATTGACTGAAAACACAATCCAGACCGACCCAAAAATAAAGGGTGGCCACTGGCTTGTAGAACATCCAGGGAAGGCTGGCTCCTGGGGCTCAAAGGATGCCACTAGGATCCAGCTCTCTCCACTTCTGGGCTGTGCTTTCCTCCAGGTTGGCCTCATTCGCAAGCTTCACATGATGAAGAATACCTGCCTAAAGCTCTAAATACCAGGTCCTCAAGGGTCTAAGTCCACAAAGAAAGAGTCTCGTTTCCCTGAAGTGTGAACCAAAGTCCACAGCCTGATTCTCAAACAACCAGCAAGGGTCGTGTCCACCCCAGACCAATCACAGTGCTTGGGGAGGTTGCAATTCACTGATGCACTTGAGTCTGACTCACCTATCCATCCCAGGTACCAAAGGTGAAGTCAGCCTCACTCAAACCAAATGGACTGAGAAGAGAGAGAGGTGTTGCCCCAAAGAAGTTTCTGATAGTGCTGACAAGGCAAAGGTAATGGATGCTGTGTGGCTACAAAACAGCATATGTTCCCTACAATCATGTGGACTTTACAACTGATGATCACAGTTGGCTAAGCAGATGTAGAAACTTCCGGAAGAGAAAAGTCAGACGCCCTGTGCTGCATCTTCTCCAACTGAGAACCCAATTGCCTTGGGAGTCAGCCCTGCACACACACAGACCTCTCCAGCCCTTTGATTCAATTCAATACATATTTATCAAACACTTACTCTATGCCAGGCACCATGGAAGGTCCCTGATTCTAAATTATTTACACTTTATTAAAAGAAACAGTATATTCCATGGTGAGCTCCTAAATTTTTAAACAGCTTTATTGAGGTGTCATTTTCATATCATAAAATTCACCTGTTTTAAGAATACCACTCAGTTTTTTTTTCAGTATATTTACAGAGTTGTGTGACCATTACCAGAAACCAGTTTTAGAACATTCCGATCACCCAAAAAGGTCTCTCATTCACACTCCTAATCCCAAGTACCATGTAGCAAATCTGCTTTCTGTCTTTATAGATTTGTCTTTCTGGACATTTCATACAGATGAAATCACATAATATGTGGTCTTTTGTGTCTAGTGTCGTTCACTTAGCAAGTGTTTTGCGGGTTCAACTTCAAAAATGTTGTAGCAGGTTTTAGTATTTTCTTCCTTTTTATTGCTGACTAGTATTCTATTGCAAGGCTGTACCGCATTTTGCTTATCCATCCCTCAATTATGGACATTGGTATTATTTACACTTTTTGAGTATTATGAAAAATCCTGCTATGAACATCTGAGTATAAGTTTTTCTGTGGACATATGTGTTCATTTCTCTTGGGTAAATACGTAGGAGTGGAATTTCTGGGTCATATTGGAAACATACCCAAATTTTACTAAACAAAAATTAAAACACTTATTGTGTGCCCTTTTTTTTTTCCACAAGTGGAAATGTCCAAGACTCAATCAGTGCTCCTAAAAATTTAAATCAAGCCTTTACCCTAAGCAAATCATATTCTTAGTATTACACATATAACCCTAATAAAGGTTAGAACCTATAGGGACCAGCCTTTCAATCAAGTTATGTAAAGAAAAAAAACACCAAAGCACTGAATGGTAACCAAAAGTAACTACATAAGTAGCCCATCTATTGATATGGCTCAAAGAAAATTTGTGGTGATCTAATTTACATCCTGCAACACTATAAAATCTCCTTCCGTTTTCTTTCTGATTTCCTTCTCCCCCATAAAACAAAAAACAAAAAACAAAAAAAACAAAAACTCTGTCTTCATTTGACCCACATGGCATTTCTTGTCTGTTCCCCTCTTTCTTCTACTCTAGCACTCTCATAGAGCTTCTCTGACTTATCCTTGTGCTGGAGACTGTCTGAAGAACCAGGGGCATATTTCTGTCTCTTCAATGCCAAAACCTGGTTCAGGGAAATAAACAACCAACCTGTCATTCCATTGAAATGCCTGTGAAAGTTTGCCAAGCCAGTTTCTCTGACAGATTACGGGAATTCAGCTTTAGTCTCTTTGCCTATAACTCAATCATGGTATTGGATCCATCCAGATGGGCTAGGAACACTGTAGTAACAATTTCCAAATCTCCGTGGCATGTAACAACTACGTGACACTTTGGGTGGGCAGGGAAACTGCTCGTATCTGTCACTCGAGGCCCAGGCTGATGGTGTAGCCACCTCCATGCCTCCATGACAAAGAGCTTTAGAGAGTTTTGCACTGGTAACTAAATATTTATCCCAAATATGACACATATCACTTCCGCTTGCAACTCGTTGCCAAGAATCAGCCAATGGTCCCACTCAACTGCACGGGGTCCAGGAAGAATCCCACCACGTGCTCAGAAAATAGAATAAGACGTATTCAACAAACAGGACTAAAGACTACCATGGCTATCAGTTTCCCCAGAGCACCTGACATTTGCAAAAATGTGGGTGTTCACGAATAAGATATTTGTTTAAAAAAAAAAAAAAAAGTTGAACTGCTTGTAGCCCATTGGCAGGTCCCAGGAAATTTGTGTATAACTCACATATTAATGTATTATATTTAAATTTAAAATATTTGGGGGGGGGCTGATTCCTCATTTAAAGAAGAATTTGGGTGAATTGCTTTTCCCCTTTCTCTTTGGAGAACAATTATTCTCTAAATGAATTCTCAAGCTCCGGGCTCCACTAACACGAGACACGTCCAGTCATTAACATGGTCAGTGGATCACAACATTTAGTGAGCAATGATTTATTTCGCTCACTTAGAAAGGATTTTTTCCACGCCTCTCTAAACTGCTACTTGATACTGTGGCTAGCCCTAGTTGACAAGAATTGTCTTAAGAAATGAAAACAGCCCGCACCAAAGCTAATGGTTGTTTTCAGTGTAATCTTGGGTGTACCCAGCCCACTTGGAAATCTTTTTTTTTAACCTGCATCACACTCGAAGATATGATATTAGAGATCCTGAATTAGTTATCTGTTGCCTGAGCAATGCTCAAAGCTAGATAAATAGAAGAGCCCTTAATTTATACGTGTACTTTAGGTGGGACGAAAGGCAAGGTATACTTTATGATAAGCTGGAAGGCTTGGAACTTGGAATGAACCCAACCACTCACATATTAAATGATATCACGAAAGTAAATAACATCCATTTCTTCCTATGTAAAACATGGTTGAGACATCTACTCTCATAACAGCTGGCTCAGACAACGGCGAAAATAAATTGCACTCGATTGATAATCTCTCCACCGAGAAAAGGAACAAATTGAACAGACAGAGCACCGAAGTCAGGGATTTTTTTCTGTGTTTTAAAATGCCCCCAGGCGCCGTGCAGACAATGAGCCCCGGCTAATTATCCTTGGGTCTCTGACACCCAAGTTCCCCTCGCTGCTCCAACTCCAGGCCGGGAGTCTGGATTTCAGGCTCATCAGCTACAGCAGACGTCCGCATAAGTAATTTTGGCCACTGAGTCATGTGGGTGAATTCATAAAATGGATTTGTGTGAACTTCAGGAGAAAATATGAGCACACAAACTGATAAGCGATGAGTGGGAGTTTAGCAGATGTTTCAGAGCCATCTAAAGCAGAAAAACACCAGGGCATGCAAGTCCAGGGACTCTGGGTTCCTATCCTGGAGCAATCCCTGATTCTGAGGGTCTGAGCCATTCTGAGAAGGGTCTAAATCGACCCTTCTCTGTGGTCAAATGGAGGAACGATAACCTGGAAAAAAAATCACTGGAGAGGAATATTGCTCTGTTCGTCCAGCATCTCTCCTTTCTTAAGGAAAGGGTCCCCGTCCCACTTCTCTGTCCCAGAGAAATTCCTCCCTCCCAACACCCAAGTGCCAAGGGCCACTCATCCTAAAACCCCACCTCTGGCCACAGCGATGGCACGTGCCCAAGACGAGCCAATCAGAGGCTTTCAAAGTAGAGAGAGAGGAAGGGGGACAGTGTCTAAGGAACGTTTCAGGTGCGTCCGCTCTCCTGCGGGACACAAGGCGGGAAGCAGCTCAGTTCATCAAGCATCAGTTCACTGAGGGCCCATTTGCCAGAAATCAATTTTTCCTTTTCCAAATGAATCCATTTGCCAAAATTGTGTTTCTTGGAACTCTTTATAAGGTTTACTAGCATCTAGTTAGTACTGGATGGTATACTTTAAGAACACCTGAAGATTCTACCAAGTTTCAGTTGAAAGTTGTTTGTTTGTCCAGACAGCAGTTTAGGAACATCTGTCTTTCTCCCCGCAGCTGGCCCTCACCTGAGCGCACACCACCAGCCTCAGCCCCATGAACTGCCGCAAAACCAACCCCCAAATGGGGGCGATAATAAACACAGACCCATCATGACTTACATTCTACATCTTTTTTTAAATCAGTTACTAACAGAAGCCCAAGCATCCCCAGACATCTTCATTTCATCCCCAGAAAATCAGGACATCCCCTAATCTGGTCTACAACTTCCAAACCCTCACAGGGGCCTCTGGAATTCACGATCTGTCATCAGAAAAGAAAAACTCTTGTCCCTTTGCCTCTTCTCTGAATGTTCTAACTAAAGCCAGACTGTAAGTAAACATGACCTTTCTGTGCACACCCCACGCCCACCAGGCTTGTGAGTCCTTCCGGCTCTTCAAGCCCTTCAAAACCATTTCTCCACCTTCCTCTTTGAAGTACAGACCATCCAATGATGCCACCTAACATCAGTCCTTGTTGTCATCTCCTAGAAACACACCACTCCCCATCAATCAGCAGAGACGTGGCCTCTATGCATTTTCACGTCTCCCATCAATTCCCTTGATACCTTCGACATCATAGGCATTCTATCTAACCCACCTGCCTCTCTGTCCATTGACCTGAGTGCACACAAAACACAGCATTTTCCTCTAGCCCACCTCAGCCATACACTGTATGACACTTTTAACTATATCATCAACAACTGTACCACCTCAAAAAAAAAAAAAAGTCTTAATTCCATGGGTCCCATCTTTGGACCATCACCACCAATTTTCCAGTTCAGTTTCTCTCTAGTATCCCCCACTACAACAATTCTCCAACCCCACTGGGACATGATCCATCCAGCCCCACTGGGACATGATCCATCCAACCCCACTGGGACATGATCCATCCAGCCCCACTGGGACATTATCCATCCAGCCCCACTGGGACATTATCCATCCCCCCTGCCATGTTTTCATCATCCACCTTCATGTCCCCACTTCCCTCTTTCTCTAACTTGGCTTCAATTGCCCCTGCCTCTGGCTCTGATCACTTGCTTCCACCTCTTGTACTTGCTGGGCAAAGCCACAACATAGGTTAGGACCCACTCTGCACATGGACCTGACCATTTGAGCATGGCTACCTCTTTGGGCTCCTCTCCTGCCTCTCTCTCCTCACTCTCTGCATTCTGGCTGCCCCCATCCCCAGTCTTCTGAGGTAACTCAAGTATCCCAAGCTTGTCTCAAATAATCTTTACTACTCTTCCTGTTCCCTCTGCCTGGAGCATTCCAGCATTCTCAGGGTCTTCCCCCTTTACCCGGGTCACCTTCTCATTCTTCAGGTCTCTTGCTTTAAACATCCCCCCCTTTTTCTTCTTAACCTTATTGAGATGAAATTCACATAACATAAAATTAACCACTTTAAAGTGAATAGTTCAGTGACATTTAGTAAAGTACATGCACAGTGCTGTGCGATCCCCACATGGGTCTCACTCCAAAACATTTTCATCACCTTAAAAGGCAATCTGTGCCCATTCAGCAGTTACTCACTCCTCCCTGCCCCCAGCCCCTGGCAAGCCACCAATCTGCTCCCCGTCTCTGTGAGTTTGCCTTTTCTGGAACACCTTCCCTTTTGACAGCCTTTCTCTAAAGATCCTCAGAGAACACCCTCATTCTGCCCTAGTCTCTGACACTCACTGTTTTTTCTTAATGGAATACAGCATTTGTCTGTCTTCCTCTCCAGGATGTGGGCTCCATGAAGCAAACATCTTGTTTTGTTTACTGCTCTGCTCCTGTAACAGTGATTGGCACATAGTAGGCTCTCAATAAATATTAGTCAAGTGAATAAAGACGATCCTATGAGGTCATCTAGTATTAGCCTTCTTTAGGTAGCAAATGACAAAATTAAATTTCTACTAATTCAGGACAAAAATAAGTAAATAAAAGAGGTAGGTATCAGCTCATTTACCAAATGTGAGAGTGGCGTGAGAACACGTCAACTGGCAGAACGTAAGACTGAAACACCCCTGGGAGCCCATCAGTCTGTCTGTCTGTCTGTCTCCCTCTCATCATTTCATAATCTCAGATAATTTTGGGGTGTTTTTTAATTTTTTTTTTTTTGACCACGCTGAGCGGCATGTGTGATCTTAGTTCCCCAACTGTTACCGACCAGGGTTCTTGGCCTTCCCCAATCAATAGAAATTGACTAGAGGCCAGCCAAGAAAATCAGTCAAGGCTTTATGGGGGCCCCGGCTGCAGCAGGGGGAGTGAGAACAAGTAACAGATTCCCTTGCTGGCTCTCTCCCCGATGTGGGGCAAGCTTGTTTCTTATGTGGGATGAGGGTAGGGGTGTGTCCAGGGGTCAGGCGGAGGGGTGGCTTAGGTGATTTCCCCACCCCTTAGGTGGTGCTGTGTGCAGGGGGCATGCACAGTACCCTGCTTTTGCTCCAGGCTCTTCAAAACTGGCAGTCGAGTTTTTTGGTCTCTTTGTATCTTTTGTCCAGAATTTGCCCTAACTGAGCATGCACGCAGCTATCTTTAGTCCCATGTAGTTTCCTTGTATTTTGCTGCCCTAGGAGAGGTGTGTCCAGGTGCAAGCATTGCAGCGCGGCAGCAAAGGGTCCCAGGTCCCAGCCTGTCTCACAACCAGGGATGGAACCCATGCCCCCTGCATTGGAAGGACGGCATCTTAACCACTGGACCACCAGGGAAGTCCCTCAGATAAGTTTCTTCACATGAATGTTGTCCAGATGAACCAAGTAAACATTACAAGTTTACCATTTATTCTCCATCCATCCATCCATCCTTCCATCTCTCTATCCATTCACCAATTTCCTGAGCCCCACTTCTATGTTTCAGCGCTTTTGTAAGTGCTGTATAAGAAGCAATGACCAAGACAATCAGACAAGATGCGTTTTTCCTGCCAGTAACATAACATATAACAAACAGGTGGGTGGCTATGTGGGAGAAGAGTGTTTCTGGGCAGAAGAAATGATGAAAACAAAGGACCCGAGGAAGAGCTGTGTGGAGTGCGTTTAAGGAACAGCAAGAAGACAAGTGTGACTAAAGCAGCACCAGTACGAGGGAGGTTGGCAGAGCATGTGGTCAGAGAAACGGCACAGGGTAAGGTCACTCAGGGCCCTGTTGGCCACTGTCAATATATTATATTTTATTTTGTCTGAAATAAGAAGCCAGTGGAGGATTTTAAGCAGCGTAATGACATGGTGATGGTTAACAGTCCAGGAGAGAGATGATGTTGGCAGGATGGGGGCAGTACCTGTAGCACGTAGTGGGACTTTGAACTGCTCCTGAATGTAGAGCCAATGGGATTGGCTGGTGGATTGTCTGTGAGGAATGGGGGGGTGGGCGCTGAAATAAAGAACACCTTCAGGGTTTGGGCCTGAGCCATGGAAAGGGAGAAGCTGCCATTAACTGAGAAGGGGATGTCTGGGGAAGGGTTTGGTGGGGAATCAGACTTCAGATTTGGCCGTGTTAAGTCTGAGATGCCTAATGATGTCTAGAAGGCAACTGGGCATATAGATCTGGAACTCTGGGGACAAATTAGAGCTTGGGACAAAAAAAATACCTTTTCAAAGAAATTAAAACAATACATATATGGAAATTTTGTAAATAGAGGTCATAGCCTCCCACTTTTCAGCTCAACTTTGCATGGCTGCCCATCTGAGAGGGAATTCTGAGCCCTCACAATGGCCTCCAGAGCCCAGCTCCTCTCTGACCTCATCTCCTCCCAGGCACACCCGCCATCCTCCCAGGCACGTGGGCCTCCGGTACGTGTCTTAGCCTGGCCGGCCGTGGTCCTGCCTTTACACTTGCTCCTCCCTCTGCCTGGCACGTTCTCTCCCCAGATAGCCTCTTGCCTCATCTCACCAACAAGTTTAAGTCTTGGCTTATGTGCCACCTTCTCAGTGAGGCCCACACAGATCACTCCACCCAAGTCTGCAGCCTCCCCATGCCAAAGCACTTATTACACCCTTCTCACTAGCCTCTTTCATTTCTTTATCTGTTGTCTATCTCTTCCCTTATAAATTTCTTAGCTCCATGAGCCTAGGGACCTGGCTGGTTGTTCCACTACTGTGTTGCCAATGCCCAGGAAAGGAAACACTAGATAAATATGTGTTCCATATAATGAATGAATGAAAGAAAGCACGGCTCTCTGAGTATGACCTGGTTTACCAAGTACTTCACTTCCCTGAAATTTTGGCTTCCTTCTGCTAAATGAGACTGGACTAAATGCTTCCTATGGTCCCTTCCAACTCAGACTTCGAAACTTAAGATTCCAAAGAGCAATGGGGAAAAGGGTGTTTGATGCTAGGGTGGGTCAAACTATCTTAGTTCAAACATGGTCTCCTTCATTAGCTAGATCTTCCCTTTCTAATTGTGTTTCTTTACCTGAAAGGAACGGGGAAATAACACCTAATATATCAGTCAGAAACCAGTGAGAAAGACAGAAGCCATAGTAGGCATTCCCACTGCAGGGACTTATCATGGGGAATTGGTTAAACTCCAGATCCACTGGATCTTGTTTATGATAAGTAATACAATTGTCAAGGTCCTGGCCTAGGTAGTGCTCAAAAAATATAAGCAATGAATACAAAAAAAATTAAAGACACTGTACCTTTAAATTGAAGGTTTTTGTCATTTCTATTGTTGCACGCCTACAAGAGAATTCTTTAGAAAGTAAGTAAAGGGAAACAATAAGAATTCAATTAGAAATTCAAAAGATTTATAATTAAAAGAAGGAAAGTTGGGGTGAAGAGTGGGATCACAGTTGTCCAACTCATCCATTCTTGGCTTCCAAAAGAACACTGGTGAGAATTTCTATTTAAGGGGGGAAGAAAAAGAAAAGCCAATTTATGCTGTCAGAGCTAGCCATTATTTTAGTCCCAAACCCCCTGGGGAGCATACGGTATTTTTATTGCTGGAGTTCATCACTAGTGCTTACTCAATAATTAGATAATCCCTATAGCAATCTATTGTAGTCATGCCTATAAAAGATTCCTTATTGCATCTCCACATATGTCAATAGTTTTCATAAACCATAAATCAGTAAGATATTGCTGGCATTGGAGTTTTAAGCAATTAATGTTAATCAATATGAAAGCCAGAAGATTGATGTGGTTGAGCTTTTTTTCCCTCTCCATACAATGAAGATGCTGAAACTCTTATTTCTTAGAATTAGTTCATCAGCCTTTGAGATCTGTCATTTAATTGAAATGACAATTACTGTCCAATCATCAGCATCATTATCTGATAGTTCTTCTACAAACCTAAATTTGCAGAGCACCATGAGAGACTTTGAGTATGTCTGATCTTAGAGTTCATGTTCATGGTAAGTGTTAATGGAGAAGAAAGTCTCAAGGGTGGGGAAGATTTCAGTGGTTCTGAAATACCCTCTGGTATGCCAGTGGGGGAGATACTTTAAAGCACAGTGATTAGCATTACTATGTTGCACAGTCTTTCAGATTAAAATATAGAAGAAGGTATGGAGACACACCACAGGCAACCCCTGTGCCCAGGTTGTTAGTCTTGGTCGTGGAGATGGGGAAAGACAATAGTATCTGGTACTGTCCAAGTATCTTGCAGATGGCAATGTCTTTTTTTTTTTTTTAATTATTTATTTATTTTTGGCTGTGTTGGGTCTTCGTTGCTGCACGGGCTTTTCTCTAGTTGCGGCGAGCGGGGGCTACTCTTCGTTGCAGTGTGTGGGCTTCTCATTGCAGGGGCTTCTCTTGTTGTGGAGCACGGGCTCTAGGTGCATGGGCTTCAGTAGTTGTGGCATGCGGGCTCAGTAGTTGTGGCTCGTGGGCTCTAGAGCGCAGGCTCAGTAGTTGTGGTGCACAGGCTTAGTTGCTCCGCGGCACGTGGGATCTTCCCGGACCAGGGATTGAACCTGTGTCCCCTGCATTAGCAGGCAGATTCTTATCCACTGCGCCACCAGGGAAGCCCGGCAATGTCCTTTTATACTGAGCTTCTGAAGTAAGCGTTGTGGGTTGCCTCCTAATCATCTCCCACTTCTTCTCCCTTCCTGATAAGATCCTGACTTTGTTCAGGTGTCCACCTCTCCTCCATGCAACCAGGTGCTTTGGAGGAAGATGATAACACTCAGCCTTCCAGGTGGACTTGATTGGATCGGGGTCCCTCACCCAAGACTCACTTAGGAATTGGCATGTGACTTATACATGGCCAGTAAGACATGAAGTGGCATCTCTTGAGATGCTTCTGAGAAGGATTTTCTTGCCCCTAAGAAGGACTCAGAGGAGGAAAAGAGGTCTCTCTTCTCCTAGCCATTGTTCATCTAGATGTAATGCCTGAAATTCGGCAACCATCTTGCTGACAACATGAGAATAAATTCAGAATGGAAGATGGCAAAACGGAGCAATGACAAGAAATGAGTTCATGACCCAGAAGGCCTTTCTACCTCTGATTTTCTGGGTTTCTGATATTTGCAGCCAACGTGCCATTAACCAAAATCTAAACTTTAAGTACAATTCTCACTTTATTAACCAGCATCTTCTTGCTTTGTTTTTTCCTATATTCATTTCAGCCTCCTGATGAGAGCATAGACTTAGTTTATTGAGCTGTGAATATTAAAGCCAATTCAAACATCATCTCCTCCTTGAAGACTTCAGATCTGCAAATGACTGGCTCCTTTATTCTGTGTTTTTATATCAATATTATCTACCCGTACATAGCATGCCTCACTCCATATTGAAATGATCTATCACCTGCTTCCCAATATCATTTGATTTTGTCTATGATAAGGTCAGACATTGTCTCCCAGCCTCCTTTAGGTTATCAGATAGTCTCATGGTCCCCATTACTTAGGAGGATCTCAGTAATTAATCATGAATGAATATCTACAACTCTCCACACACTTTTCCTTAGCCCTGCTTTTGTTAACCTTTATCTACCATAATACTGACTCTTTCTAATTATACCTCCCTTCTCTACATAAAAAAGTCAATTTTACTTACACTTATTTAAGTCTTCCTAAAACACCATGAAATGGTACCCTAAATGTATGTGCTGTCTCATCAAGTAAGCGTTATTAGACCTCAAAGAACCCAGTGAAGGCCACCAATGTGCCCCAAAGAATTAAAGCTGAAATGACTAGGTCAGCATTTCTAATAATGCGTTCCTCAGAAGAACTGCCCTTTATGTGAACTGGTGCTTAAGGAGCTTTACAGTCAAATAATTTAGGAAACACTGTGTTTAAAAAATTTAAACAGGTTCTCAAGTGCAGAAGTGCTTTGAGTTTCCTACAGGCCAAGGTACCCTGTGAATCTCCAAAAAAAGAGCTATAGTATGGAATTTTCCCAAAATGTATTTAACATAGGATCAATGCTCCAAGGTACAACTATTAATATATTAATATGATTGTTAAAAACTCAATTTGAGATACAAGTTCTAGATCAAGTGAGACTTGAACATGACACCTAGCTATTTTCCTATGTCAGGGAAGATGGAAAAAAATTTTTTTTAACTGGAAGTAAGGTATTATCTTTACCAAAAAAAAACCTCTTAGATATATTTATATTGTTATATTAGGCTTTAGTTGCAACTTTGAGAGAATCAGAGAATCTTGGCTCTGGGAGGGAATCTTAAGGATTGGACCGAGGAGTGATTATTGATTATGTTGTATTCATGAACCTCTTTGAGAATCTGGTGAAAACAGCATACCCTCATCCCAGAAAGATGCACCTACACACACAAAATTACACAGAGTTCACAAAACTGTTGATGAATTCACAGCCTGCAAGTTTTGAATGTCCTGCCTCCTAACCTGCATGGCCAATGCAGATACTGAGGAAACTGAGGCCCAAAAGTCATACAGCTTTTGAGGTCAAAGCCAAGATAAGAATTTAGGAATTCTGACACCCTCTCTGGCCATATTTTTATTCAATCCAGCCCCAAATCATTTTTATATCATCATTTTTGGACTCTGTCAGTCCTTTCTGATCTTCCAAAGCTACCAGTGGAGCTGGCTGACGCTA
Organism: Eubalaena glacialis; assembly: GCF_028564815.1. Lineage (NCBI taxonomy): Eukaryota > Metazoa > Chordata > Mammalia > Artiodactyla > Balaenidae > Eubalaena > Eubalaena glacialis. The sequence continues at coordinate 7,241,671 of NC_083728.1, read as the reverse complement.
GCTCAGGCAAGACTGAAAACCATGGGGTTGACTAGTGTTTTCTGAATGCCCCTAATAATCGCTCCCCAGACGAACTCCCTGCTAGTGTCACACTATGATTATGCCACCATTGCCATAATTCAGTTGTTTTATACTCATTTCTAGCTAGAAAAGTAAATTAACAAGTATGTTCTGGACATCCTACAGCATGCAAAGTGCAAATAAATAAGGACTCAGATGCCTGACTTTGGTCGTAAATTCCAGAAGAGAAAAAACATGAGCTGTTCTTGGCATGCTTCTTTTTAAACAAGTTTGATGACCCTTGCTGAAAAATTCATAATAAGTAGAAAATATTGCTAGCGATAATTACCACCAAAGCTTAATTTATGAATATGTATATACATAGAAAATCAACATGTGCTAAAACGCTTTAATGTTTATGAAATGTTAGAGCCATGGACAACATTATGAATGCTAACGAATGAAAATTGCATGCATTTACTCAAAATTTAGGCCATAAAATTAACTTATTCAACGGAGCACAGGATGGCACTTCGCCATCATGGACTGATATTCTGGTATTGTCCTTGAATCCCAGCTCGGGGAGGGGGGATTCAGAGCAAATGCAGCACCCTTCAAGTGCAACTCAGTCCTGAGCTCACCTTGGCCATGGCAGCCTGCATTCTGCCTACACAACGTGAACGTCTATTGATTACTAACCATGTGCCAGGCACCCAAGTAACCACTGTGCATGCAATCTTTCCATTTAATCGTCACGACACCTGAAAGAGGTAGGTACTTACCACTCTGCTTTTACAGATAAGGAAAGGGAGATACAGAGGGTTCAATAGCTAGCCCATGGTCACAAGGCTAGTAAGTGCTGGGGCTTGGGTTTGAACCCTTAACTATTTGTTCCAAATCCTAAGCTCCTAACCATTACATACCCTGCCCCTTGGTAAACACTGGCGGTGCTTAACCAATGTTAGACCAAATGCAAGCTCCCAATTCATATATTTATTTCCCCTATCTTGTTAGTATAATCAGGCATTTGGGCTGAAAGATATTCTTTTCAAAAGCCAGCTATTACTGAATCTCCACTTTATTCAAATTCTTCATCCAGTATTCATCATCCTCTGGGTTTCTTCAGCCACCCACCCCCTCACCAGACATATGGATATATTAATATTACGACAGACACTATGCAAAGCAAAGTTGAGTGAAATACGGCCCCTGCCCTCTAGAAATTTGAAATTCAGAGGAGGAAGCAACAACTAAACAAATTAGTACAGCACAGCCTAAGATGTCAGCGTGCGGGCAGCAGAAGCCTTGTCCAAACTGCACTGGGCTGAAGGTCGGATGGGATTCCTGAAGGATGCCTGGGCTGACGGATGGTGCCTGGGCTGAAGGATGGTGGGGATTCGCTGGGTAAAGATCTGGTTGGGCCTGCGGGTTGGGGGACAGGTGTAGGCAAAGGGAACAATACCCATGGAGCTTAAACGAGCAGGAAGAATTCTCAAATTATAAACAGTTCGGCATCTAAAGCAAACTGTGGCTGTGAAGCCTGGGGAATCTGGATGCATTTGCTTACGTGTACGAACAAGCCATCACCAAAGCCCTAGGGTGCTGTCTAGCGTTCATGCTGAGTTCCGGGAATGAATGCACTTTCTCTCTCTCATTTTGTGTGTGTATGTGTGTGTGTGCTGTGAGTGTATGTGTGCGTTGTGTGTAAGTGCATGTGTGTGTTGTGTGTATATGCTGTGAGCGTACTTAGTGTGTGTGTTGTGTGCATTGTGTGTATGTGCTGTGAATGTATGTGTGTGTTGTGTATGGTGGGGGGAGTATGTGTGCCACATCCACTGAAAGACTTCTCTCCTGCCCTTGTGTCTTGCAGTGGACTCCGCATCATCCCACAGAGCCCTTCTCCCCTCCGCCCCCTTGTTGAGGAAGACCCAGGAAACCACCCTCATGGTCCTCCACAGCCTCTGCCATCGCTGTATCCCCTTCTCCTTTTTTTTCTTTTTAAATTTATTTATTTATTTTTGGCTGCATCGGGTCTCCGTTGCTACATGCGGGCTTTCTCTAGTTGCGGCGAGTGGGGGCTACTCTTTGTTGTGGTGCGCGGGCTTCTCATTGCGGTGGCTTCTCTTGTTGCAGAGCACGGGCTCTAGGCGCACGGGCTTCCGTAGCTGTGGCACGTGGGCTCAGTAGTTGTGGCTCGCGGGATCCAGAGTGCAGGCTCAGTAGTTGTGGCGCACAGGCTCAGCTGCTCCGTGGCATGTGGGATCTTCCCGGGCTCGAACCCATGTCCCCTGCATTGGCAGGTGGATTCTTAACCACTGTGCCACCAGGGAAGTCCCCCCCTCTCCTTCTGAAGAGAAGCAGATGGGATGAACAGACCATGACTATCACCAAAATAAAGCATGCTAGGACCTGTGGGTCCCTTCCTGGAGAGTACGTACGTCTGGAAAAGGCGTCTCTAACATGCCTGTTCAAAGAGCCTTCTTTATTCAGAAATCAACTTTGTTTCTTTCTTCTCTAAAATTTCTACCAAAAGACAGAGAGAAACTGGCTCCCCGGTATCCCCATAGACAAATGACTAGAGGTTAGATGTCACCATATGCTACACAAGCAAGACAAGCAGGCAGAATACCCCACCCACCCCCAGCCTCTTGGCTGCAGCAGCCTTGACCCACATCCATGGACTTGGATGGGCACTTTGTGTCCATTCCCACGGACAAGAAAGCCACCCAACCCAAGCCCAGCGGGCAGGACTCCGCAGACCACTGAAGGACCTCACCCTCAGTAGAGCACCGGCATGCCTGTGTGCATGTAGAAGAAACGTGAGTGTGGCATCTTGTAATGCCCTGTCTCCTGTAAACACATCTACAATTTCTCTCTGAAGTTCTGTCAAAGTACAGTCTGATGCAAACAGCAGAGATGTCCCTGGGTTGGGCAAACCCTAAGACACTTCCCATGAACTCTGTCCCTCTTCCTACACACACAGCCTTTTGGAAATAAAGCCTTACCATGGGGGCCGAGGAGCACAGAACACAGCTACATGCTTGAATGATTAAAAACAAAAACTAGAGGGGAGGTCAAAAATCTCATTCAGTCACAGATGCCCATGGAGATTCTTCTGAGTAGGGGTTCACACTTCTCGAGAAAATCTCAGAGGATCTGGTAGCCTTTTATAAAGGTTTAGAATCCCTGATTAAGAGGGATCTTTAGAGATGGGGGGGAAAATCTGCTTCTTCAGAAGAAAGTTGATGCGCACATGCCATCTCCCTTCAGATGAGCTGGATGCTAATTGCTAATTCAGGCGTGAATCCCTTCCATATGACACCACTGCTGCTTTCTGATGTACCTGCAACTTTTGTGATTTTACTACCCGTGCAAGGTGGCACTTGCTGCCTCCGGCAAAAAACACGAGCTATTTATTGCCTCGTTTTACAGCTGCTGCTGGAGATCATATTTAACAACACAAATATCACAGAATTGCCTTTGGGTGTCACAAGCTGCCAAAGTGTAGCTCAAACCAGAGTTTCGAAAGCTCTATGCTAATGATCTTACACACATTCCAGGCTTAATGAGAGGAGGCTGAAATAGAAGCTTGCTTCTAGCAGTCACACCCTTTCGTCAATATCGAAACAGGAATGTTTATCTCCTGGTTTGTGACTTATCTCACAGTATTTATAATTGCAGCATTTTATTACCAGAAACAAACTTAAAGATCTATCCCTACAGTATGCAAAAGTTTGCAATAAGCAATTCTATTTGGGATGGAGATACACCCCCAAATAAATGCAAAGTAGTCTTACCTGGGCATTCATCTTTCATTCCTTGGGAACACACACACATACCCCACTCCTAATTTGTGCTGAGTTAGCTCTAGAAATATCTAGAACTTTCCAGATTTGCATGGAACCATCTGCCAGATGAGAGAGTTAATGTAGCAAATATGCTGGAATCAGGCTGCCTGAGAAATCATGGCACACCACTTTTACCTCTCTGTGCCTCAGTTTCCTCAGCTTTAAAATGGGATAATAACTTCAGAGCATTGTTACCTGAGGATTAAATTGAGGTAACAGCTGTAGAGTCCTTAGACCAGAGCTTGCCACTCTATGGGTGTTTATAGGATGTCTCATTATTGTCTCTAAAAGGGGACTAAGCCTCTTACTTACACAACAGAGCTGCCGTGTGGTTAGATGAGTTATCGTACAAGCGCAACATTTAGAAGAATGTCCACACGTGGGAAATATTGTGCAACTGTGAGCTGTGATTATTTCATCTCCTGGAGGCCCTGCTATAAACACAGTCTTGAAACTGACCTACTGTATTCACTGATCTTCAGCTATCAATTTTGTGGACTGATGTGCAGTCTGGACCCTCTTTACAGGACCAAATATTGCTCAGGGTGAAGGGGTCAGGGAGAGACCTGAGGACAAAGGGGGAAAAAAGAGAAAAGGTAAAAAGAGAAACAAAAGGAAATCAATAGAAAGACACTTACTGAACTGTTTTATGACTCGTTAGTAAGAGCAATTTTTTCTGCTTTCTCTGTGCTTTTCCTTCAGGGAACTTTCCATCCCTTTCGGCTGATTTAAACTGTGTCCAATCACTATAACCAAGCTTAATAAAGAGATGGGAGATTCTCTATTTATTATTTTTTGCCAGTGATGCTCTGGTTTAAACTAATTACCAGGAGGCCCAAGGTGCTCCTTCACTCACTTAGAGATGAAACTGCAACACTTCTGCACTCAGCGGGGAAGAAGTTTAAAGTGTCTGGATGTGAGGAAGGCATTCTAGCTGGTAAGTGTCCTCACCTGTAATCATCCCAAAGGGTAATGATAATGATGGTAACAACAATGCAATCCAGGTGTCACCCAGGGTCCCCATCTCTCAAGATCTAGGCAGGACTGTCCCAATCCCAATTCACTGCCTGGGGAAGCCCTAGGGAGCCCGAGGCTACCCCACATGACTGCTAACGCCCATAGGATTTTGCGTCCTGATCCAACTCCCAAGTACAAATGAGCAACCTCTGGTGAACGCAGAAGCTCCATGAAGCACATGGCCTCCAGCACAGGGCTCTGAGCTTCCTCTCCCCTCTCAGCCTCCCGCCTCCTCCCTCTCTCCCTCTCTCCCTGTCTCTCTCTGAGGAGCTCACGTTTTGTTCCTCATCTCATGTTAAGCAATACTGCCCCCTTCTTGGAAGATTTGGTGCCAGCCGGGACCCACCTTGTGCCAACGGCTGCAACTAAGAGAATAAAAATTGCAACTAAGAAAATTAAAATAAGAGAAAAATGTAAAATTCATTATAGTAATGATAAATGTCATCCTTTAAGTTCTTATTAGGAAGGTTTTCAGGTCTTCATCCAACCATCTGATTTAAAACTTCCAACAACCCCATGACGTAGGTATTATTACTATTATCATTCCCACTAACCTTTATACCAGTGGTTCTCGACTGGGGGCAATTATGTTCCCTCCTAGGGGATCTGGCAACGTCTAGAGGCATTTTTGGTTGTCACAAATGGGGGAGGGTGCTCGTGGCATTTAGTAGGTAGAGGCCAGGGATGCTGTTCAACATCCTACAACGCCCAGGACACCCTCCCAGCTCCGATGTCAAGTGCCAAAGTTGAGAAACCTTGCTTTACAGCAGTTAGAAAACTAAGTCTTAGTTAGCTAACTTGTCCAAGGACACAAGTATTAAAGGGCAAAGGGGGGTGAGATAAATTAGGAGTGTGGGATTAACAGACACACCCTACTATATATACAATAGATAAACAACAAGGATTTACTATATAGCACAGGGAACTATATTCAATATCTTCTAATAACCTATAATGGAAAAGAATCTGAAAATATATGTAATAGATGAATCACTTTGCTGTACACCTGAAATGAACACAATATTGTAAAATCAACTACACTTCGATTTAAAAAAAAAAAAAAAAAAAAGGGCAAAGGCAGACTCTACCAGTGCCAATGGATTTCCAAATCCAGGCTTCTGTCTATGACACAAGCTTTCCCTTTTAATTATCTACTGCTAAGTAACAATACTACAGAAACCTAGCAGCTTATAAGAACTCATAGAGTACAAAGGTCAGGAGTCTGTGCAAAGCTTAGCTGGATCCTCTGCTCAGGCTCTCACAAGGCTGTAATTCAGGGGTCCACCTGGGGCTGGGGTACCATCTGAGGCTCACCTGGGAAGAACTGGCCTCCAAACTCACTCAGTTTGTTGTCAGAATTAATTTCCTTGCAGCTGTAGGACTGAAGGCCACCATTTCTTGCTGGCCATCAGCTGGAGGCCGTCTTCCGCTCCTAGAGGTTGCCCACAGTTCCTTGTCACATGGGGGACCCTAGCATGACTGCTCACTTCCTCAAGGCTGGCAAGAGAGAGACTCCAGGGTGACAGGCACCTTCTAACCTTACGCGATCCAATCATGTGCATTTTCATCACCTCTGCTATATAGTACGGATTAGAAACAACTCAGCCCTCCCACCCACACTTACAGGGCAAAGATCACCCAGCTCATGAATACCAGGAGGCAGGGATGGGACCATACTAAGAGTCTGTCCCCCATACCACTCATGAAATCACTACCTTGAAGGTAGTTTCCTTCAAGGGTGTCAATTGCATGGGCCATATCCTTGCAAATATTTATATGTCCATCTTATCCTCACAGCCTTCAACAAAAATTTATAGAAGGCCTACCACAAGTGTGGTGTGAAGGCCCCTCGCCAAGGGCAGTGAGACTTCCTGATATCAGGTTAAGGCAAACACTGCAAAGATATTTCTGAAAGTCAACTTGATAAGGCTTTTGGACCACTTCACTGAAATCCATACTCAACACCCTACATTATGAAAGAGAAGATCAATGGACTCTACCAAAAAAAAAAAAAAAAAAAAGGAAAATTCAGATGATTTGATAAGGGAAACAAATTGTGGTATCTCATTTAACTCCGAAAAACACAAAGCTGATCCTTCCTTCTGACCCCTTTCTTCTCGCTCTCCTCCCATATTTATCCTTCCATTCTATCTCTTACTCTTCTCACCGGGGCTCTTGCTGGACACCCCTGCTGGCTTTTAAATATAGAGAGGTCAGAAAATTCAGAACCCAAATCCTATCATTATTCCAGTAACTGTCATACATATTAGTCAGAGCCTTTGGTTGCAAGCAATAGAAATGAATTCTGGCAAAGCTCAACAAAAAGGGAATGAAGGAGAAGAAGGCATCTTCAGCAGCTCTGAGCAATGCAGCAGTGCAAGGATAAACATTCTAGCATAGCAGGGTTTGGATAAGCTTCCCTTGGCCACGGTGTGGTGGTGGATGAGAAGGGGATCTCAGATCTATGTCAGTCTGTTTTTCAATATGTCGGATTAATAGTGTAGTTTTAGCAAACCTCCACTTTCTTTTGCTAGAGAGCTTACAGGTACAATGTATTTTCGTTTGCTGTTTATTTTTTTAAATTAATTAATTAATTTATTTATTTTTGGCTGCGTTGGATCTTCGTTGCTGTGCACGGGCTTTCTCTAGTTGCGGCGAGCGGGGGCTACTCTTCGTTGCGGTGCACGGGCTTCTCATTGCGGTGGCTTCTCTTGTTGTGGAGCACGGGCTCTAGGTGCGCAGGCTCCAGTAGTTGTGGCACACGGGCTCAGTAGTTGTGGCGCACGGGCTTCATTGCTCCGTGGCATGTGGGATCTTCCCGGACCAGGGCTCGAACATGTATCCCCTGCATGGGCAGGTGGATTCTTAACCACTGCACCACCAGGGAAGTCTTTTTTTTTTTTTTTTAATTGTACGGTTTCATTTTGTTTCCCAGTTTAGTTCTTGCTTTTTTTTATTAATGCTACTTAATCAAGACCTGTGGTGATGAACCTACCCTTTGGATCTGGCTTAATTTTAATTAAACAATCCTCCAACTCTCAATAGTCCAAATGTTTGTTTCTTCTGCAATTCTTATCACAGGGCAATTTGGTAGAATTTTATAGATTTTCTGAGAAATTGTTTTATCAATTTTTCCCTGCAGCCATACACTGAAGCTGACTTGTATCACTAGATGTTGCTTTAAATTAATTTTCTTTTTTTTACAAGTTTTTTTTTCTGTTGCATTAGTTAATTCCTACATTAATTTCATTACCTTCTGAATAACAATTAACAGTGGTCATGGTTGGTTCCATGACTATAAAATTGGCCTTGTTGGGTTCCACATTTATCTTGCCTTAATGATCAAATTTGTTCAGTGAAAGATGTTTTTTTCTCCTAGACATCAGCTTTCTGTATTTAACCTGGGATCTAAAACTCAAGCTGTGTTCCTTTTGCCTCTTACATCATCACCATTAATAAAGATTTCACTGTTAGAACTTGGCTGACAAACTTGTGGGCTCTCTATTACGAACAATGATGGAGTATAAGAAGCAGAAAACACACAGCTTGAATTTCATTCCCAGCTTGAATTTGCAAGGCTGGCATTTAGAAGAATTATCTTGCAACTTTATAAACCAAGAAAATTTGTGGATGAAAGTCAGAGAATTAATATAAAACTTCCCACCCATCTCCTTCTGAAATGGCTTTGGTAAAGTCACTGCACAGCATAGATGTGGTCAAGTCTCCACCACCAACGAAAAAAAAATGTGTAGATAACATATGTGAATCCCTTTTATTTCAATTGCCTGGATAACTCAAGTTAGAGGAATTCGAAGAACTGAGCTATTGTCCTAGATGACGAGAATCTGTACTATTGTGTTCCAAGAGTACACACTAAATTTGTGGTTCAGTGCAAACCTATGCATTGTCCAGACCAGAGGGTTTTCTATTCTGTTTTATGGCTCTGTGAATTATAGATAACTGATAGCAAAGGAACACCACTCTTGTCCATAGACATACAAATTCTGTCCTATCCAGCAGAAGCTCACGTGACTCCCCTCCCGCACTGTGGAAGAAGCTGATTTTGCTTCCATTTGCACATTCATTGGAACATTCCTATATTCCATTTGAATGTGTGATTTTTAGACTGCTCTGTTGCACCAATTATAAGATTCACCTGGTTTCCTCATTGATTGAGTTAGAGCCTCTAGCATATGTTCATTTTATAGCAGAGAGTCATGATTTACTTTTTTTGGAAAATTATCTTTTAACGGCATTTAATCACTGTAGATAAACTCCCAAATTATGCTGCAATAAAGTGGTAAAGTATTTCCCTGAAATATTGCTGTGAAATAATATTTTAAAATACTACCATGAAGTACTACCACAAAGTACTACCGTGAAGTGCTACTCTGAAGGAGTACTGTAAAGTAGTACAGTACTGTGAAGTAGTATGGTGACATAGCACTGTAATATAGTACTGTGAATTAGTACCATGAAGTAGTACCATGAAGTAACACCTCAAAGTACTACTCTGAAGTAGCACCAGGAATTAATCTTATGAAGTAGTACCACAGTATAGTACTATGAAGTAGTATGGTGATGTAGTATCATAAAGTAGTACCATGAAGTACTACTATGAAATACTACCATAAAGTACTACCATGAAGTACAATTGTAATGCAGTGCCATGAAATAGCGTGGTGACATAGCACTGTGAGGCAGTACCTTGAAGTACTACCTCCAAGTACTACTCTGAAGTAGCACCATAAAGTAGTCCAATGAAGCAGTACCAGGCTATAGTACTATGAAATAGCATAGCAATATATCAATAGTACTGTGAAGTAGTACCATGAAATAAGGGCCAGATTTTGGGAGTCACATACACATGGTTTCTAATTCTAGATTCGTTCTTTGATACCTGGGTTAATCCTTGGGTGAATTATTTCAATTCTCCTAGTTTCACTACCTCATATGTAAGATGTGGATGATAATAATAGCTACCTTGTGGGTTTTGTTGTGAAATAACACAAATTACGACATATTTCTAATAGTCAGTATTATTTATTGTGTTTATAACATGAATTCGTCCTAAATGGGCTTTAAAATATAGTAATGTGTTGTTTAGACATAATCTCAATAAACTGGTTAATTGCTTGAAAATTCCAATTGGACTTCTTGGACCCCATTCCTGAGCTTCTAGCTTAGGGCAACCATCCTTTCAAACTAATAATAATAAAAAAGAAATCTTCAGGAGTGATTTTATTTGCTTCATGAATGTATTGTCATAAAGACATAAATATGTTGGCCCACTTTAACTGTCTGCCTACATAAAAAACATATGAACATAAATTTCCAGAGTCAGACCAAGTTTTCTTCATCTAGTTTCCAAGAAAGTAAAAATAATCCAAATGTATTTTGTCAGCAAACTCAGAAGATGTGCCTGGAATCTTGGCAGGAGGGAAGAACACAGAGGAAGCCTGCTCCGACACTTACTCAGCTCCCCTAGAGTAATGCTCTCTGACTGTGCAGCACGATTCACATTGAAAAGGAAAAGAAAAGGTCCCACATTTGCCCCACAGCAAGGACACTGTTACATTACATCGATATGTACCCAGAACCTCAGGTTGTTGTTCCTATCCTTTGAAGGTCGCATTACGCTCTCAGGAGAAGACCCCCCCAAATATCGTCATATACCCGGACTTAGGTACAATTGGGTTTCACCACAGGACGATTTCAGAGTGAAAAATTACAGACAACCTTAATACCCAACGCAAATTAACAAGTGCTTCTTCCTCATAATAGAATATTATCCAGCTATTATAAGCCTTTTTTTTTGAACTCTTAATAATATGGAAAATGCTCAGAACATCATGTTAAATTTAGAAAGACAGAATATAAAATTACATACGTTCTACCCTACCAATTTTGTAACATTTCACAGGGACACACACCCTCAGTGTGTGCACACGTGTGTGCACATAAGCACACAGAATAAAGAGCTGGAGGAAATGGTCCAAAATATTCACAGTGCTTTTATCTCTCAGTGGTGAGATTATGGGTGATGTTATCATTTTTCTTTAAATTATCATGAATTCCCCAAATTTTCAAGGAGCGTGTGCTATTATTATAGTCGGTAAAACAAATATTTTAAAAACAACAATAGGTGAGGGAGAGTAAGAGGTACAAACTTTCAGTTGCAAAATAAATGAGTAACGGGTATGAAATGTACAGTCTGGAGAACATAGTCAATAATTATGTAATGTCTTTGTATGGTGACAGATCGTAACTAGACTTATCGCGCTGATCATTTTGAAATGTACAGAAATATCGAATCACTATGTTGTGTAACAGGAACTAACATAGTGTTGTAGGTCAATATACTTCAAAAGCAAACAAACTCATAGAAAAAGAGGTCAGATTTGCGGTAACCAGAGGCGGGGGGAGGGGGAATCGGATGAAGGCAGTCAAAAGGTACAGACTTCCAGTTACAAGATAAACAAGTGCTAGGGATGTAACGTACAACATGATAAATATAATTAACACGGCTCTATGTTATATATGGAAGATGTTAAGAAAGTTCTGAGTTCTCATCGCAAGGAAAAAATTTTCTTTTTCCATTTCTTTAATTTTGTATCTATATGAAATGATGCATGTTCACAAACGTACTGTGGTCATCATTTCATGATATATGTAAGTCAAGTCATGATGCTGTACATCTTAAACTTACACAGTGCTGTATGCCAATTATATTTCAATAACAATGGACGGAAAACAATAACAACAAGCTGCAGAGGGTATCAATAATGATACTTAAAGATTGCAGGAGTCTGCATTGATACCTGGGGGCATCAGCCAAAAAGAGCAAGGAGAAAGTGATTGCTACCATTACTGTTGTAGTTGCCATCACCAGATATGCTGTCTTTTATATCATCAGTGAAAGTTCACTTTTTGACTTTCTTTTCCCTGGGACTGACCAGCAGAAGATTAGAATTGGGTTAAAACCAATTTTGACATACTATTATTTTGTTTACATAGCCAATATTCTACATGGCTACTACTGGGACCTTATTGTTTTTCAACCCCAAGTAACCTTTGAAGAGTTGCCCTTCATCAGAAAGATGTACAGATGCAAAACGGTCGTTCTGCAGCCATCAAAATGGTGTTAAACGTTTTTTTTCCAATTTTGGGAATTTATCTTTTTTTTTCTTTTTTAAAATTTTTATTTGAGTATAGTTGATTTACAAAGTTGTGTTACTTATGGTGTTAGATTTTGCATTCCTATTTTAGCCTTATTCCTGATTCTGACAAGTCCCATGTTGACAGATTTAAGAGTTTGTGTGCTTTTTGTTTTTTTTTTCTCTCTCTCACTATTACCAAGACTCTATTATCAGATAACTAAAGTTTGAACATTTTAAGAGTTTAATACAGTAAATTTGAAAATTCCATTAAACTTCCTTACTGCTAAAAAATACAGCCTGATTATATACAAAATAATTTTAATTAACAAAAGTAATATATTTTTGCAATGGTAATAAAAATCATTTGGAAATAGAGAGTTTCCTATTCCCATCACCAGTACCAAGTAGAGCTATTTTGTCTTCAGGAACAAACAAAAATAGAACTTGTTTTAAATATGTGTATCCTTTTAGAGTCATTATTTTATTTATGTAAATGAAAATACCCTTGTCGGTGATAACTATGATTAAGGATTTTTTCCCCCCAGCTTTCAGAGACATAGCACTTTCCCTCTCTTCTCACAAAGTGGTTCATCCAACCTGGCATCTAATTGAACCTGAAGTTTCCTACGTTCTGCAAGATCATGTTAATCTAGTAGTTTTCTCCATCTCTTAGCTTGGTTAAGGCAAAGAGTTTATTGAGAAAAGCTGTGATTGTCATGCCTTCTGCTGACCAACTGCAATTTCCTCTCCTTGTAAACTCTATTTAGTGTTACAAAAACAATTCAAAGGCAGATTGTAGGTGCCAGGCTTTCCCTCTGACCTTTAAATCAAATTTAGAATTTCACAGGGTAGTATGCCTTCAAGCTAAATCCGTCAGCTTAATAAAGTGGAAATTTTCTGCAATAAATCTGCAATAAATTTCTACCATTCACAAAGAAAGGTAAGCTTTACTTATTGTTTTATAGTTCTGAACAAGGGCTTAAGATTCTGGGGTGAAATAAAAACAAGTGCTGATAAATGTAAGGACAGCTCTGAATAATGAGAGAAAGAGGATGAGTGGCATAAATACGAGAGAAAGAAGGACACGCAGAGAAAGAAAAAAAAAAGACAGAAAAAAAGGAAGAAGACAGAATTATAAAGAGGCAAAACCAGGAAATAAATGAAGGGGAAAAGAAGAAAGCACACAAGGAAAAACATTAGTAATTTTTGCCTATCTCTACCAAGGAGCACAAAATCATTAAAATCATAAGCTCTCCTGCTGAGAATATGCAGAATCCGTTTGAGGCGTGATGAATTACGATTGTACTCTAATCCCTGCTGAGTCTCTTTGTGGGTTTATTACAGCACAAAATGACCTGATGGCTTATTCCACTTTCCAAACAAGTAAATGTCAAGGATTTGCAAATCAAGGACTATGTATCGCCTCTGTTGTCAGAAGAAATCCTGGTGATTCCCCCCCCAATAGAGGGCAATATACTTTCAGAAGACATAAAAGCAATAAGAAATCTTCCCTGATGCCAAAGTTGGGCTCATTCCATTTAACCAAAGCCATTCTCCCCTAATACACGTCTCAGCAAAAATGTCTTCTTCAAACTGAAGCATTCCTCCACACTAAGGACAAGTTTCTAGACCAAATCATTTGCCTAATTATTAATGGAATTTGCATGAAAACCTCTTCTCTCTCCCATCTTCTACCACTACTAACGACAACAATAATTAACCCTTTTTGGGCACTGTTGACCTAGGCATTATGCAAAATACTGCACAACTTTACAGGCATCATCTCATCTAATCTTGACAGCAGAAGGTTCCATTTTGCAGATGAAATTCGGGCCCCAAAACATTTAATTGACTTGCCCAAACTCACACAGTTACCAAGTACATCTAAGTTATTAAGTGGCTTGACCTTAGCTAGATGGATCCTCTTCACCACCAATTTATAATATCTGATTTATGATGCCAATTTATAACTCTTAAATCAACTACCCCAATAATCTCATTTGAATATGTTTGTACTTGGATATAGAAGTTAAATGAGAAATTAAGGAAATGAACTAGGATTTTTTTAATTGTTTGCTAAAAATAGTAAAACAATGGAATCAATTCCCGCTGAACTACTTGGTGAATAACTTACAGTACCGCCTTGGAAAAAGTAAATAGTTTGAGTACACCATGAGCTTTGGAGAAAGGGGAGAGACATATATTTTGCTTAAGACAGGACTTTAAATCAAACACATTTGAGCTTATGAAGGAAAATGAATTGAATAACATGACAGTGAGATGTTTATAGTGCTGGCCGGTGGCAGCTGGAAGGTGATTCCTTGATATACTTTTGCCAATCTGTTTGCATTTTCCTTGGCCAAATTCACTCCATGACCTTGAGTGGGCCACACCACCCTGTCTTGATATTTTTGGTTATGCATCTATCAAATGAAATTTATTACTCTAGCCCCCTCTTGCCCTACATGGACAGAGAATCGCTCAGAAATGAAAATCTTGATCTGAAAATCATTTGGGAAATAACTCTCAAATCTGTCTTTCTCTCCATCTACACCATCACCTCCGTAATCGAACTGGCATCATCTCTCACTTGCTGTGCCATGGGTCTTGGTGATTCCATTCTTCTCCCCACCAAACCTGTTCTCCATACTGCCATTGTGGTAATCTTTTAAAAATATAATTACTGGACTCTCCTATTTAAAACATTCCAGCAGCTTCCCATGGCCATTTGGGTAAGAGCCAGATGCCATAACATAGCTCACATGTTGATCTGGCCCCTGCCTAAGCCCCTTAGACCTCATCTCTTATCTCAGTGGCCTTCTTGGTTTCTTTCCTTCCCAAATCTGCCCACAGGCATTTGTCTCCATAAGAGATGCTCTTCACCTCCCTCACCACTCTTACTAACTGCTAATTGTTCTTCAAAGCTTTGATTCTCATACGTGAGGCTTAAAAAGAAATCCTAATAAAGAACTAGCATCTTGGGCTTTCTATACTAACCCAATATTCAACTTGCCACTGAACTTGGCAAACAACCCTTCATCATTTCCATTTATCCAACCTCAAATCCTGGGCCTTCAGTATATTTATGCAAACGAAAGGCTCTCAACCTTGGATGCAATCACTTGGGGGAGATTATTAAAAACAAACACCAATCAAAGGCTCTGTCCCCAAAGATTCTGACCCAATTGGTCTAAGATGATGTCCAGACATTTGTTTGTTTGAAGTTCCCAGGTGAATCTATTGTGAAACCTGGGTTGAGATCCACTGATCGGTAAGGAGGAAGCCAAGAAGAAACTGAACAGATACACAAACTTTTCTATCAGAGAAGTCGTCAGACTGAATTACTTAATAAGGTCAGCAAACATGGGGTGGAGATATTTAGCTCTACAGGGTACACAGTCATATACTGGGCCTACACCTAATTGCCTACCTCACCACATAACATGAACTTAGAATGGATGAGGTGGTGCATTACAGACCAAAACGTAATCATCAGATATCTCAGCATATTCATTTATAAATGTATGAATACTATAATTACAATACTATGACTAGCAAGGTTGGTGATAAAAGACTTCTACTTAAAGGCAGCAGATGGTGTGGGTGAATCAAGCACATACCACAAATAATAAAAGGCTTATTAGTGAGGACTCCTTGCACTGCAGGGTCAACCAAAAGGTTCTACAGCCCATCGCTCCTATAAAGAGAGCTCCCATCTGTTTTAAATAATTAAATAATTAGTCACTTAAAAATTATTCACTTAAAAATTAAATAATTTTTCACTTTTTTGTGAAAAAGTTAATTTGTGTTTTTATGTTGAAAACTATACTTTTGAAGGAAGCAAAACTAGAAACTACAGAACAACAACAAGTTAGAAAAAGAAAGGATTAATACAATGTGAATAGTTAATTCCCTTCTCTGTGTAAATGCATGCTTTATGAATTTGGGTTAACACAAAGTTTTATGCCTAAAACGTTACACATAAACTTTTATACTCTTTTAAAAAATAAATTCAAATGATGTCATGGGCATCTACCTATATCATCATGTTTTTTTTCCTCCATTTTTACTGAGATATAATTGACATACAGCACTGTGTAAGTTTAAGGTGTCCAGCATCATGATCTGACTTACATACACCATGAAATGATTATCACAAGCTCAGTGAGTATCCATCGTCTCATATAGATACAAACTTAAAGAAATAAAACAATATGTTTTTTCCTTGTGATAGTAAGTCTTAGGGTCTGCTCTCCTAACAGCTTTCATATACAGCATACAGCAGTGTGAATTATATTCATCATGTTGTACACTGCATCCCCAGTGCTGATTTATCTTATAACTGGACGTCATCATATATTTTGAGAAACATAGTTCGGTTGTACACACAGTATCTATTATATAAATATACACTATTTAATTAACTATGCCCATCTTTGTACATTTAAGTTGACTTCAATTTTTCACTTTTATAAGAATATAAGAATGTGTGTATGTGTGTCTATATGTGTAATTATAATTATATAGAACGACTGGGTTTGGGGAAACTAGTAATTCCAACACTGTTTTCTGTAAACCTCATCATTGTGCAGTTTTTTTTGTTTTTTTAATTTATTTATTTTTGGCTGCACTGGGTCTTCGTTGCTGCATGCAGGCTTTCTTTAGTTGCTGCCAGCGGGGGCTACTCTTCATTGCGGTGCGCGGCCTTCTCATTGCGGTGCGCGGTCTTCTCATTGCGGTGGCTTCTATTGCTGTGGAGCACAGGCTCTAGGCGTGTGGTCTTCAGTAGTTGTGGCTCGCGGGATCTAGAGCACATGCTCAGCAGTTGTGGCGCACAGGCTTAGTTGCTCCACGGCATGTGACCAGGGCCCAGACCATGGCTCGAACCCGTATCCCCTGCCTTGGCAGGTGGATTCTTAACCACTGTGCCACCTGGGAAGCCCCATCATTGTTCTTGATACACCTACAAATCACAGATCTACCTGCCACTCCCCTCCAAGTGTTTGGATTCATTAGGCCTGACAGGGGGCCAGATAATATGCATTTTTTGGTAAGTACCACAGACAATCCTTATGCAGCTAATTCATAACTTCTACTTGAGAAAGTAGTATCAGCCTTTTTAAAATTCTCACACATGCTGGCAAACTGTCAGAAAGATAATTTTTATTTCCTTAAGCAGTATATGATCACACCCATTAAGATTATCTTTTAAAAGTTCTGTGCTGATTTAATAAGCAATAAATGGAATGTGTTGCTCTTTAATTTAGAATGGGTTTTTTTGGAATTTTTGAATTTTATTTTATTTATTTTTTATAAAGCAGGTTCTTATTAGTTATCTATTTTATACATATTAGTGTATATACGTCAATCCCAATCTCCCAGTTCATCCCACTACCACCACCCCCCGCCGCTTTCCCCCCTTGGTGTCCATACATTTGTTCTCTACATCTGTGTCTCTATTTCTGCCCTGCAAACCGGTTCATCTGTACCATTGTTCTAGGTTCCACATATATGTGTTAATATACGGTATTTGTTTTTCTCTTTCTGACTTACTTCACTCTGTATGACAGTCTCTATATCCATCCACATCACTACAAATGACCCAATTTTGTTCCTTTTTATGGCTGAGTAATATTCCATTGTATATATGTACCACATCTTCTTTATCCATTCATCTGTCGATGGGCATTTAGGTTGCTTCCATGTCCTGGCTATTGTAAATAGTGCTGCAATGAACATTGGGGTGCATGTGTCTTTTGAATTATGGTTTCCTCTGGGTATATGCCCTGTAGTGGGATTACTGGGTCATATGGTAATTCTATTTTTAGTTTTTTAAGGAACCTCCACACTGTTCTCCATAGTGGCTGTATCAATTTACATTCCCACCAACAGTGCAAGAGGGTTCCCTTTTCTCCACACCCTCCCCAGCATTTGTTGTTTCTAGATTTTCTGATGATGCCCGTTCTAACTGGTGTGAGGTGATACCTCATTGTAGTTTTGATTTGCATTTCTCTAATAATTAGTGATGTTGAGCAGCTTTTCAAGTGCTTCTTAACCATCTGTATGTCTTCTTTGTAGAAATGTCTATTTAGGTCTTCTGCCCATTTTTTGATTGGGTTGTCTGTTTTTTTAATATTGAGCTGCATGAGCTGTTTATATATTTTGGACATTAATCCTTTGTCCGTTGATTCGTTTGCAAATATTTTCTCCCATTCTGAGGGTTGTCTTTTCGTCTTGTTTGTAGTTTCCTTTGCTTTGCAAAAGCTTTTAAATTTCATTAGGTCCCATTTGTTTATTTTTCTTTTTATTTCCATTACTCTAGGAGGTGGATCAAAAAAAATCTTGCTGTGATTTATGTCAAAGAGTGCTCTTCCTATGTTTTCCTCTAAGAGTTTTATAGTGTCTGGTCTTACATTTAGGTCTCTAATCCATTTTGAGTTTATTTTTGTGTATGGTGTTAGGGAGTGTTCTAATTTCATTCTTCTATATGTAGCTGTCCAGTTTTCCCAGCCCCACTTATTGAAGAGACTGTCTTTTCTCCATTGTATATCCTTGCCTCCTTTGTCATAGATTAGTTGACCATAGGTGCATGGGTTTATCTCTGGGCTTTCTATCCTGTTCCACTGATCTATATTTCTGTTTTTCTGCCAGTACCATATTGTCTTGATTACTGTAGCTTTGTAGTATAGTCTGAAGTCAGGGAGTCTGAGTCCTGCAGCTCCGTTTTTTTCCCTCAAGACTGCTTTGGCTATTAGGGGTCTTTTGTGTCTCCATACAAATTTTAAAATTTTTTGTTCTGTAAAAAATGTCACTGGTAATTTGATAGGGATTGCACTGAATCTGTAGATTGCTTCGGGTAGTATAATCATTTTCACAATATTGATTCTTCCAACCCAAGAACATGGTATATCTCTCCATCTGATTGTGTCATCTTTGATTTCTTTCATCAGTGTCTTATAGTTTTCTGAGTACAGGTCTTTTGTCTCCTTAGGTAGGTTTATTCCTAGGTATTTTATTCTTTTTGTTGCAATGGTGAATGGGATTGTTTCCTTAATTTCTCTCTCTGATCTTTCTTTGTTAGTGTATAGGAATGCAAGAGATTTCTGTGCATTAATTTTGTATCCTGCTACTTTACCAAATTCATTGATTAGCTCTAGTAGTTTTCTGGTGGCATCTTTGGGATTTTCTATGTATAGTATCATGTCATCTGCAAACAGTGACTGTTTTACTTTTTCTTTTCCAATTTCTATTCCTTTTATTTCTTTTACTTCTCTGCTGTGGCTAGGACTTCCAATACTATGTTGAATAATAGTGGTGAGAATGGACATCCTTGTCTTCTTCCTGATCTTAGAGGAAATGCTTTCAGTTTTTCACCATTGAGAATGATGTTTGCTGTGGGTTTGTCGTATATGGCCTTTATTATGTTGAGGTAGGTTCCCTCTATGCCCACTTTCTGGAGAGTTTTTATCATAAATCGGTGTTGAATTTTGTCAAAAGCTTTTCCTGCATCTATGGAGATGATCATATGGTTTTATTCTTCAATTTGTTAATATGGTGTATCACACTGATTGATTTGCATATATTGAAGAATCCTTGCATCCCTGGGATAAATCTCACTTGATCATGGTGTATGATCCTTTTAATGTGTTGTTGGATTCTGTTTGCTAGTATTTTGTTGAGGATTTTTGCATCTATATCAAAATCACTATATCTAAATATCAGTGATATTTGTTTTTAATTTTCTTTTTTTGTAGTCTCTTTGTCTGCTTTTGGTATCAGGGTGATGGTGGCCTCATAGAATGAGTTTGGGAGTGTTCCTTCCTCTGCAATTTTTTGGAAGAGTTTGAGAAGGATGGGTGTTAGCTCTTCTCTAAATGTTTGATAGAATTACCTGTGAAGCCATCTGGTCCTGGACTTTTGTTTGTTGGAAGATTTTTAATCACAGTTTCAATTTCATTACTTGTGATTGGTCTGTTCATATTTTCTGTTTCTTCCTGGTTCAGTCTTGGAAGGTTATACCTTTCTAAGAATTTGTCCATTTCTTCCAGGTTGTCCACTTTACTGGCATAGAGTTGCTTGTAGTAGTCTCTTAGGATGCTTTGTATTTCTCTGGTGTCTGTTGTAACTTCTCCTTTTTCATTTCTAATTTTATTGATTTGAGTCCTCTCCCTCTTTTTCTTGATGAGTCTGGCTAAAGGTTTCTCAGTTTTGTTCATCTTCTCAAAGAACCAGCTTTTAGTTTTATTGACCTTTGCTATTGTTTTCTTTGTTTCTATTTCATTTATTTCTGCTCTGATCTTTATGATGTCTTTCCTTCTACTAACTTTGGGTTTTGTTTGTTCTTCTTTTTCTAGTTCCTTTAGGTGTAAGGTTAAATTGTTTATTTGAGATTTTTCTTGTTTCTTGAGGTAGGCTTGTATTGCTATAAACTTCCCTCTTAGAAATTCTTTTGCTGCATCCATAGGTTTTGGATCATCGTGTTTTCATTGTAATTTGTCTCTAGGTATTTTTTGATTTCCTCTTTGATTTCTTCAGTGATCTCTTGGTTATTTAGTAACGTATTGTTTAGCTGCTATGTGTTTGTGTTTTTTACATTTCTTTCCCTGTAATTGATTTCTAATCTCATAGTGTTGTGGTCAGAAAAGATGCTTGATATGATTTCAATTTTATTAAATTTACTGAGGCTTGATTTGCGACCCAAGATGTGATCTATCCTGGAGAATGTTCCGTGTGCACTTGAGAAGAAAGTGTAATCTGCTGTTTTTGGATGGAATATCCTTTAAATATCACTTAAATCTATCTGGTCTATTGTGTCATTTAAAGCTTGTGTTTCCTTATTAATTTTCTGTCTGGATGATCTGTCCACTGGTGTAAGTGAGGTGTTAAAGTCCCCCACTATGATTGTGTTACTGTCAATTTCCTCTTTTATAGCTGTTAGCAGTTGCCTTATGTATTGAGGTGCTCCTATGTTGGGTGCAGATATATTTATAATTGTTATATCTTCTTCTTGGATTGATCCCTTGATCATTATGTAGTGTCCTTCCTTGTCTCTTGTAACATTCTTTATTTTAAAGTCTATTTTATCTGATATGAGTATTGCTACTCCAGCTTTCTTTTGATTTCCATCTGCATGGAATATCTTTTTCCATCCCCTCACTTTCAGTCTGTATGTGTCCCTAGGTCTGAAGTGGGTCTCTTGTAGACAGCATATATATGCGTCTTGTTTTTGTATCCATTCAGCAAGCCTGTGTCTTTTGGTTGGAGCATTTAATCCATTCACGTTTAAGGTAATTATTGACATGTATGTTCCTATTACCATTTTCTTAATTGTTATGGGTTTGTTTTTGTAGGTCCTTTTCTTCTTTTGTATTTCCCACTTAGAGAAATTCCTTTAGCATTTGTTGTAGAGCTGGTTTGGTGGTGCTGAATTCTCTTAGCTTTTGCTTGTCTGTAAAGCTTTTGATTTCTCCATCCAATCTGAATGAGATCCTTGCCGGGTAGAGTAATCTTGGTTGTAGGTTCTTCGCTTTCATCACTTTAAATATATCATGCCACTCCCTTCTGGCTTGTAGAGTTTCTGCTGAGAAATCAGCTGTTAACCTTATGGGAGTTCCCTTGTATGTTGTCATTTCTCTTTTGTTGCTTTTAATAATTTTTCTTTGTCTTTAATTTTTGTCAGTTTGATTACTATGTGTCTCAGCGTGTTTCTCCTTGGGTTTATCCTGCCTGGAACTCTCTGCGCTTCCTGGACTTGAGTGGCTCTTTCCTTTCCCATGTTAGGGAAGTTTCTGACTATAATCTCTTCAAATATTTTTTCGGGTCCTTTCTCTCTCTCTTCTCCTTCTGGGACCCCTATAATTCAAATGTTGTTGTGTTTAATGTTGTCCCAGAGGTCTCTTAGGCTGTCTTCATTTCTTTTCATTCTTTTTTCTGTATTCTGTTCCGCGGCAGTGAATTCCACCATTCTGTCTTCCAGGTCACGTATCCATTCTCCTGCCTCAGTTATTCTGCTATTGATTCCTTCTAGTGTATTTTTCATTTCAGTTATTGTATTGTTCATCTCTGTTTGTTTGTTCTTTAATTCTTCTAGGTGTTTGTTCTTTAATTCTTCTAGGTCTTTGTTAAACATTTCTTGCATCTTCTCGATCTTTCCCTCCATTCTTTTTCCGAGGTCCTGGATCATCTTCACTATCATTATTCTGAATTATTTTTCTGGAAGGTTGTCTATCTCCACTTCATTTAGTTGTTTTTCTGGGGTTTTATCTTGTTCCTTCATATGGTACAATGTCCTTTGTCTTTTCATTTTGTCTATCTTTCTGTGAATGTGGTTTTTGTTCCACAGGCTGCAGAATTGTAGCTCTTCTTGCTTCTGCTGTCTGCCCTCTGGTGGATGAGGCTATCTAAGAGGCTTGTGCAAGCTTCCTGATGGGAGGGACTGGTGGTGGGTAGAGCTGGGTGTTGCTCTGGTGGGCCTAGAATGTTTTTGATTGCCAGTGCAAGATGAAAGTTTTGATATATTTTTCTGGTCGTTATGTATATTCTTTTGTAAATTTCTATATTTTTCATAACCTTTGCTCAGTTTTTCATTAAGTTTTTATTTTCTTTACTTATTTAAAAGAATTCTTTCTATGTAAAATTACTCCTTGGCTGAAAATATATTTCCCAGTTTACTGTTTGAGTTTAATTTTATGGTGTTTATTTCGTGTCCTACAGAAGTTCTGGGTGTTTATGTAGGCATACCCATATATCTTTTGCTAAGCATTCATCAAATCTTCCTTCTGGTTTTCTATGTCATTGTTTTCTGGATTTTTTATGCTTTTATTGTTAGTATTATTGTTTGTTTTTTGTTTTTACTTTAACTCTTTAAACTATCTGGAACTTATTTGCATATATGAAATAGGAAATAAAGTCATTTTTCAAGAGTTTCTGGCATTGCTAGTTAAGTATTTTTCTTTTTTTTTTTTTTACTATTTCTTGCTATTATACGGCACAGCCTTCTCTAACCATTATATCTTGTCACTTTCTCATAAGGGGTGAGATTGGGAGGAGTTGTATAATATTCAGAGTTTACTGATTACTGATGCTAATTCCCTTACCCTTCTTTTCCTGAGCAACACTAGTGGGAGACAGACCTTTACCTGAGTTAGTGTCATGTCCCTTTAACATGCATTACAATACATTTTCAACTTACAAGAACAACAGATTTTCTTTGGAAAAAAAAATGTCTCCTTCCCAAATACATTTTTAGAGGTTGCCACTTGGAATTCATTTGCACAACCTTCAAATATGTCAAATACTGACAAAATGTCACGTGCTCATGCTGCAGCTGTTATCAGGTTATTTCAAGATTTCTATTAGCACAGCAGGATTACTGGTATCTATGGGATCCATTCATAAATGCATATGATCAGTATGTATTAGGGAAATATTTTGAACCAGTAGTTGTTTATTTCCTCTTATTAATATATTTTTTTAACCTGAAAGCCATCCTACCATTAAAACTGGACCCAGTCTGGAGTAGATTTCCCCAAAAAAGGCAGGACATAAAAGAACCCAACAAAAACGAAGTCTGGGGACTTCCCTGGTGATGCAGTAGTTAAGAATCTGCCTGCCAATGCAGGGGACACGGGTTCAAGCCCTGGTCTGGGAAGATCTCACATGCCACAGAGCAACTAAGCCCATGCACCACAACTACTGAGCCTGCACTCTAGAGCCCACAAGCCACAACTACTGAGCCCCCATGCCACAAGTACTGAAGCCTGCACGCCTAGAGCCCGTGCTCCACAACAAGAGAAGCTACCACAATGAGAAGCCCGTGCACCACAACGAAGAATAGGCCCTACTCAACGCAACTAGAGAAAGCCCGCACACAGCAATGAAGACCCAACGCAGCCCAAAAAAATTAATTAGTTAATTAAAAAAAAAAGAAGTCCAGAAAACCCTGTCCTTTGATTGCAAGAACTGAACAGTAGAAAAGGTTTCTTTCTTTTCCCTTCTCTTTTTAAAAAAAATTTCAAAGGTTTAGTTGTATCTCAAAGAAGGGTTTATAACAGATAATAGAATTTTTCCACCACACAGGGTGGAAATGACAACCCTTTCTGGGCATGGGTGGAGAATCGAGGGGAAAAGATAACTTTCAGGTGGATGTGGGGTCCCTACCACATGTACATGTCCTGTATCCCAACCAAAGCCCAGCCTTGGCAGGGAGATGGCAGAAATCACAGAGAAGTTATACAAAGTGGAGAGGTTTGACCTCTTTTCCCATATAGAGCCCAGGTAGCCTGTAGAACCCTTCATGAGCTCCCTGCTCTCATCCAGCCGCACACCGAGTGGCAGAGCGGCAGTGGTTGTGTGAGAAGATAACGGCAAACAGCCTGAGCGTGGTCCCACACAACACTGCAGGCCAAGAGTTGTCACAATTTTTCTGCAAAGGGTCAAATAGGAAATAGCTTAGACTTTGCAGGCCATACGGTGTGGCTAGTCAATGCTGCCCCTGTCATAGGAAAGCAGCCGTGGACAACATGTAAACCAATGGGTGTGGTTACGTTCCAATAACATTTTAGTATTTGAAATTTGAATTTCAAATTTATGACATTTGAATTTCATATGATATTTGTATATCATAAATACTATTCTTCTTTTGATCCTTTTTCAACTATTGACAAATATAGACTTCATTCCCAACTCACAAACCAGACAAAAACTACGGCCAGCGGGTCGTGGTTTGCCAACCCCTGCTATAGACCCCAGCGTGGCAGAGCAGAACATCTAAATGCTTCTAAAGCCCAAGGATGGATGAAGAAAGGGATGAGGGTGTGGGGGAACTAGATGACTTTCAGTTATGACGAGTGGATGCTTCAAAGGGTCCAGCATTGACTATAGAAGAAAAAAAGCATGAAAGGACTACAGTTACCAGTGGTGGGTCCAGTAGTGACAAGCCAAGACTTGGAAGCTGGGTGGGATGAGGAGAGAGTTCTGACAGGGACCATAAGCCTTTCCCCAGAGGCCAGGGTAGCACATACACCTATATACTCACATCCCCTCCCACACACACCCTTGACGTCAGGTCAGCCCAGAGAGAAGGTAATAATCATATGTGTGTGGACTAAGTTTTACACCAGAAGAGACTGATTTCCTTTAATTTGGCAAAGCTTAAGTTTTCTGCTATCAAAAGAAATAAGGGCTTAAGGGTTGAATAAGTAACATTTATAAAGAAAAAAAGAAAGCAACATGTTTCAACACCTGAATTGTATGATACGTGAATGTTCTTAAGTCCACAGGTGGGTCCAGTCTGATGCTTAAGATTGTTTTTCTACTTTCAAGAAAAAAAAAAACTTTTTTCTAAATACAATTAAAAGAGCACAGCCAAAAGCTTGTTCCCTGATTTGAAATGGTCCATTCATCACATATCTAATATTTAGGTCTATTTCTCCAATTTTTTATCTTGTCCATTCATCTCTACAGAGCTTCTTGGTTCACAAGCACTATGTGTAAATTGCTATCACTTTCTAAGCATTTAAATAACTACTAACAAAGTCCCACCTAACTCTGTTTCTTTTTTAAAAAGCCTCATCAAGCTTCTTCATCATTTATTCTTTCAAATGAACATGAGATTCTACTCTGTCAACTAAATGGGAAAAAAATGAATTCCTCTGGGATTTTGATTAAAATTGTTTAAAGCTGCAAATTAATCTAAGACGATGCCATACCTTTAGAAAACTAACATTTACCATTCAGAAATATGGTTTGCTGTATCATAGTTAAGTCTCCATAAATTTTTTCATTTTCTTTAAGTATACTTTTCTGGGAATTCCCTGGCGGTCCAGTAGTTAGGACGCCATGCTTCCACTGATCCCTGGTCTGGTCGGGAAACTAAGATCCCACAAGCCTCACAGCGCTGCCAAAAAAAAAAAATACACCTTTCTTTTAGGTTTTTTTTGGAAGGGAGCAGTTTATTACTAATGCAAATTTAATGTTTTATTATATATGACTGTTATATATAAAGATACTGATTTATGTGTAATTACTTTATATATAATCCTTTTTACAAAACGCTCCTATTTCTTCCAATAATTTTCAGCTAATTTGAAGTTGTCCAGTTAGACAAACTTACTGTCTGCAAACAATAATAATTTACCTCATTTTTTTGAAGTTGTAATAAGAGATAAAGAAAAGAGGAAAAGAAAAATGAGGAGAGAGTATTTTATAGTTCACTGAAAAGGACGCAAATGACCCTCGAAGGTCTGGGGAATAAAAGGTGAACTTTGGCCATGATAATGAGCTCATTTGTTATGCTACCACCCACTCTTCACCTATCAGGCAAAAATTCAAAAGTTGGCAACACGTTCTGTTGGTGAAGCTGTGGGAAAGAGGCTCTTTCAAGTGTTGATGGTGAGACTGTAAATGAGTCGATCCCTACAGAGAGGAATTTGGCAATATCCAGAAAGGATAATACAAATTTACCCTTTGACTCAGAAATCCCATTTCTTAGAATTGATCTCAGATATATTGCCAGAACTATGAAAAGGACATGCAAATATATATATATATATATATGCACAAGGCTCTACATTGCTTTTCTTCTTAGAAGTTTTAAAAAAAAATTACTTATCAATTAGTTCAACAATCTCTGGGACTTCCCTGGTGACGTAGTGGTTAAGAATCCATCTGCCAATGCAGGGGACATGGGTTCGAGCCCTGGTCCGGGAAGATCCCACATGCCACAGAGAAGCTGAGCCTGTGAGCCACAACTACTGAGCCTGCGCTCTGGAGCCCACGAGCCACAACTGCTGAGCCCACGTGCCACAGCTACTGAAACCCACACGCCTAGAGCCCATGCTCTGCAACAAGAGAAGCCACCACAATGAGACGCCTGCACACTGCAACAAAGAGTAGCCCCTGTTCACCGCAACTAGAGAAAGCCCGCACGCAGCAACAATGACCCAATGCAGCCAAAAATAAATAAATTAATAATAATTTAAAAAATCTAATCTTCTTTCTTAATAATAAAAGCATTCAAAGAACTAAATCATTCTCTTAAAATAGCTTTAGCCATGCTCCCCTAAATTTTTATCTCTTGCTTTATTGTTCTTACTTTGTCCAAAGTCTTCAATTTCTTTAATAGAGTTTTCTTCATTTTGGGTAACCTGTTTATTTGAAAGTCTTCGATCTTGAAAGATTATTTCTTTATCCTTGAAATTCAAATATTTTATTCATATTTGTCTAAATGCTCTCATTTATTTCAGCATAATAACTGTGGATCCTTTTTTTGAGTTGTAGATTTTGTGACTTTTTAGCTTAGTGAAGTTTCTTTCTTTTATGTCTGATACTTATACTCACTATGCCTGTGCTTTCTTTTCCCACAATTCCCGTTTCACAGATTTCCCGGAACTATTCTCTCATTTTGCCCACTCATCATTTTTAACTATTCCTTCTATTCAGAATTATGGGTGAATTTCTTGATTTTCCTTCTCTGAGACAAATTCTACTTTTTGCAGTGTCCATTCTGCAGTTCCTCACCTCCATCAAATTCAATCATTACTTAAATTCCCATGCAGACTTTCCCAGCGAAGATCATCCCTTCTCCCTGCTTATTCCAACCGTGTAAACACACTGTTCCAGTGAATCTTCTTGATAACACAAACATTTTTTCCCAAATTTTTCTCTATGTTTGTAGCCAATCTATGTCTTAAAGGGACTTTTCCTCTGATTCTCTGGGATTGTTCGTTAAACTGTAGAAGACCTCATGAATTCTTTTACAAAAAAAAAAAATTTCTCCTGTATCAGTGCTTAGTCTTGCCTATCTGCAGGCCCTTTTCTTGTTCACCCACACTTTCCGAAGTAAAGGCCTGCACATTGTTGGGGAGGAAAACTTTTCCTTCTACCCTTCTAGGTTCTTTGGCTGGTCTAATAATCAAATTGACAAAAGACAGATTAATAGGAGAAACACAAATTTAATTATGTACCTAAGGGAACCCCATAAAATATGAGGCCCAAGGACGAGTCGGGCGATTGAGGTTTATATGCCATCCTGATCTAAGGAATGGGATGGGGCCTGGGGCTTCAAAGGGGAGGAGGGTAATTTGCAGGTAATTTGTTCTTCTTATTAAAGAAGAACAGATGTTTGGTAATTAGATGTTTGCCCTGCCATACAGATAGGTCACTGGGATAAAGTTATCTCTGGTAACAGCTCTCTCTCAGATTCAGGCCCCCTGTCTAAATTCTTTTAGGTAGTTAAGGAGGAGGTAAAAAGCTCTCCTTGAGTCTTTTGAACCTTGGTTGTCTTCAGCTCAAAACAATCCACATGCCAACATGGCATATTTTGGGCAAGTTCATCCTGAACCCCTTCAGGTACTGTATGACTCTTATCTACTTATTTCCTGAAAACTGTAATATAATTCTCTGAAATATTTAAATTCATTTCGTTTGCACTCTATGCAGTTAAAAGTATTAAAACATCAGACATATTGATGTAGGGCCCCTGCCTGAGTTCCAACATTGTTCTTGTTTTTATCTTCAGTCAGTCAGATCCAGAAGACTCTAGAAGGACTGGAATTAAATTTCTCTTGTCATATGTTGCCCAGAACATGACAGATGATGGATGTAATTTTATATTTCAGAAACAACCACTATATGTTTATCCAATAAGCGTATCAGCCATCACAAATTAAATCAGAAGCAAAATCTTTAGAGACGCAAGGATTAGGGGATATACGGGTATCCGGGAAGTCCCAGGACATACATCGTTGTAAAATTGTGAGAGTGATTTTAAAGGGACACCTGTATCCTGGAGGTGGACTTTTCCTAATGATAAACTTATTAAAATCTTTCATTGCTACAGTCCACAAGAAAGGGAGAGATAGAAGAAAAGAGGAGAGGAGAGGAAAAGAAAAATGAGGAGAGAGTATTTTTCCTAAATCATGCACTGAAGCAAAGCCACATCTCCTGGAGTGCTAAAATTGTATAGATCCTCACAGCAGTGTGTAATTACATTAAACAGTACAGTATAATAATGATAGTTAACATTTCTGACCTACCTTCACCATGTGCCAAGACCTGTTTTTAAATATCATAAAAAGTCTGTGAGAATGTGTGTTGTCAGTTCTTGAAAGTGTCAGCTGGTATCACTACCCCCCTCCACATTTCCTGTGTGCTTTATTTTCTAGGCTTCTTTAATCCTCATGTCTCTTAAACTCTCCTCCTCTTCCTCTTCCTCCTCCTAACAATGATTATCAACATCATCATCTGACCTTCCTGGAAAACATCTTCTTCCTTCCTTCATTTTTCTCTTAAATGTCTTTAAATACTTTAAATGTTGTTTTATCATCTTTTCGCAATATTTCCACTATCTAAATGTATCAAGGGTATGATTCTGCTGATTCTTGCTGATGATGGCTTGTTTCCTCATATATTTTATAATTTAGGATTGTGAGGTAATGTACAGTAGGATTTATCTCGGGCATAAATCCTATGCCCTGGGATAATTCTGGGACAACTCTGGGACAATTCTGCCCCCTGGGCATTTGGCAATATCTGGAGACATTTGGGCTTGTCACAACTGGGTGCTACTACCATCTAGTAGGTGTAGAGGCCAAGAGGTCTGCTAAACATACTACTTACCTAAAAGATGGAAGAAATGGTAAGACAAACAGTGGAAGCAATCTAGAGGTTTTCAACAGCAGGAAGTTACTTATACACAAAGGCCTGGATGGACCATGGGAGGAGGTGGTGTTACCATAACTTAGAAGCTGGAAGCATGGAGCAAAAATCAGAACCAGAGCACAGACTGCCCTGTGATGCTGAGACCATGGAGAGACAGCTTTCCAGCCAGAAGCTGAAATTGTGAAAAACACAACCACTGTAGGAAAATGCCCCCTTGAGCAGGAGGGGAGGGAGAGAAACACTATTAACAAACAAAATTCAACTGAGTAAATCTGAAGATCTAATTGGCTTTATTCAATGATTCATGAATCAGGCAGCATGCCATCTAGTAAATGTAAGGGCACTCTGAGGAGTGATACAAGATGGAAGACTTTTACAGAGAGGAGGCTGAGGCAAGGACATTGTTAACAAAAGAAAAGAAAGGGTTATTTTAGGCCAGGACATCCTCTTTTTGTGGGGAAGGGACCACACAGGTTTCATCATGCAGATTGCCTCTTCGTTCTCTGGGGGAGGGAAGAGAGATAAAAGAGGGGTCACTGACAGATTGCCTTATTGGGGCTGACCAGAAAATTGCAGAACTGGCCAATGAAGATTACACTCCCAGGTGTAAACTGGTGCAGCCACTATGGAAAACAGTATAGAGGTGCCTTAAAAAATTAAAAATAGAGTTACCACATGATCCAGCAATCCCACTCCTGGGCATCTATCTGGAAAAGATGAAAACTAATTCAAAAAGATACATGCACCACAATGTTCACAGCAGTACTATTTACAATAGCCAAGACATGGAAACAACCTAAATGCCCAACAACAGATGAATGGATAAAGAACATGTGAGATATATATAGACACAATGGAATATTACTCAGCCATAAAAAAGAATGAAATATTGCCATTTGCAGCAACATGGATGGACCTGGAGATTATCATATTGAGTGAAGTAAGCTAGACAGAGAAAGACAAACATTTTATGATGTCACTCATATGTGGAATCTAAAAAGATAATACAAATGAACTTATTTACAAGACAGAAAGACAGACAGAAAACAAACTTATGGTTACCAAAGGGGAAGTGGGGGGAGGGAGTATGGGATTAACAGATACATACCACTATATATAAAATAAACAACAAGGATTTACTGTATAGCACAGGGAACTATATTCAATACCTTGTAATAACCTATAATAGAAAAGAATCGGAGAAAATATATGTATGTATATGTGTGTGTGTGTATATATATATATATATATATATATATACACACACTTGTATAAATATATGTATGTATATGTATATACATACATACATGTATATATATGTATAACTGAATCATTTTGCTGTACACTTGAGACTAACACAACATTGTAAATCAACTATACTTCAATAAATAAACAAATGTATCCTTTAAAAAAAAAAAAATTAAATTTCCAGGGAAGGTTTAAACTGCAATTAGGTCAGGTATTAAATCCAGACTTAGTATCACGGGCTTTAGCACAGGTGATGCCATTTTGGGCCTGTGGTCTGCTCTTTAACAACACACTGGCTTCTCCCTTCTGCCCTCCAATTTTCTGTGAGTGCCTCTCATTGACCAACCTATCAGGAAACCAGTTTTCAAGGGATCCTAAGAAACAGTTTTAAAGAGGAGCTGGGAGGAAATAGATCTGAGAGAACAGGTGGTACCTTCACAGTGGCCATAGCAACAGTGCCAGCTCACATCTCTGTCGAGAAACCCGTCTCTGGTTTTCAGATCCCTCGTTAGGGATTTCCCTCTTTTTTCTTTTTTGCAAGTTCAGCCCTACATTAGTAAGATGTTTGTTGTAGTATATCTGTCTACCCTTTAAAATTGCCTCATCATGGGAGATTTTATAATATTTTCTCTACACTATTGTTGAAACTGAAATAATCTTTTTTTTAACCTTATGATTAAATTTGAAATTGAGTCCCCCTAAAACTGAGTTCCCCTGCTGAGTTTATGATTAACCTCTCTATCTAAAACTGTATTCCCTTTCTTGTCTTGTCCCTGTTCCCCTCAGGAATGAGAGGTAACAAAGAAAAGGGGGAATTGAAACCGAGCAGGACCCTGCATGGCCCTCCCGGGTGCAAAAGCCCCTCCATGTTCCCCATTTCTTGTTTGCAGAGAAAGGCTTTAGTCTCCTAGGCCTTCCCTGAGTTCCAAAGAGCAGACTTAAGCAGTTACTAATTAAGGAAGTGATAAAATGCAGAAACAAAGCAAAAGCGGTTAAGCAAAATTAAACAATAGTTCAGCAATAAAACAGAATCCTAGTTCCTCCTCAAGGGATACACATAACAATCTGATGCATACCTTTGAGGTGTTCTGCAGAAACTAAGACCCCCACCCAGGTAGAGAATGATGACTACATGCTGACCACAAGCAAGTAGACCCCAGAATGATTGGAACCAGAAGGCTGATGAGTAAGGTTCCTGAAACATCACCCTGTTACCTCACCATCAACCAATCAGAAGGAAGTCCATGAGCTGCAACCCTCGCCCTAAATGTTGCCTTTAAAAACCCTTCCCTGAAAGTCAACAGGGAGTTCGGGTCTTTTGAGCACTAGCTGCCCGTTCTCCTTGCTCGGCACCCTGCAAATAAATGCTGAACTTTCCTTCACCACAACCTGGTGTCAGTAGATTGGCTTTGCTGCAAGGCAGGCGAGTGGACCCAAGTTCAGTTCAGTAACAAAGTTTTGCTAACACCTTAGTGAAAAACAGTTGATGGTTTATAACAAAACTATGCTGTAGTCATTCATTTATTTAATCAACAAGTATTTATGTTATACCTATTATGTACCATGCACTTTTCTAAGTTCTATTGAAATAATGAGGAACAATATCTAGTCTCTGACCTCAATTCAAATGATGCAGAGATAAATATATATATATATATATATATATATCTTCAGTATGGATATACTTTTAGAATTGAATCAATGTGCATTATCTCTTTACTTAGATACAACTAGATATACAATATTCCTTAACATATAGGTATTCTAGACATTATAGGTTGAAAGGAATGTGAGTTTGGATGTGTCTACATATGTGTGTATGTGCACTTATAAGAGCAACTTTGTAGTAAATGGCATAGAGCTCACTGACTACACCAGCACATCCTTTGTATCTTCTCAACACATTCTTTATATCCTTTTATAAAGCCCTAAGTTTAAAAAATTAGACATAATTAAGGGGATGCAGCTGAATTTCAGGAGTCTAGAGCTTGTATATCAAACATCAGCTCTGGCAAGACAAGAGCATTTTGCATGTGGGTATCCCAGCTTGTGTAAAATTAAAAAACAGCAACAACTACATCAGCAAACAGCAAGACTAGGTTCATCAGAGTCTTCCATGATTTCTGCCCGTTGACGCCTTCTTGCCTTTCTAAAATGGGTAACATTTCAAGTGACAAAGGAAGCACCAAAGTGATTATTCCAGGCCCTCGAGAATTTTAGGTGAAAAAAAAAAAGTCATAGGTGATTCACATTTGTATCTGGTGTTTCATGTTGGGTTTGTTTTTATCTTTCTAACAAATCTCTGGAGAAAGGAAAAACAATCAGAGGAGAGGCTTGCAGGAGTGAGAAAAGCAAAGCAAGAAAACACCAAGATAATGACTGATCGTGATTAGTTGATCGTGATTAGTTAAGTCCAACTTTAGAATCTTATTTCAAGTCATTTTTACTTTAGTCATTACGGTGTGTTGTTGATACCCCAATAGACTTCAAACCTTTAGCTAAGATATACTAGAAGAACCCAGCTCAAAGGAAAGGTATGGACGCTCTCTTCATTGAAATGGGGAGGGGCATTTTAACTTTAGGCTTTTAATCAAGACCCATTATATTTATATTGAGGTCAATCTTTTCCCTAACTATTGACAAAATGCATGCATACAAATAACCTCCACTTTTCTCATTCTTACGAACTTGAACTGCACTAGTTTTACCAATGGGAGTGTGCAACCTACTTTGAAATTCAATTATACCTTTTTATTCTCTCATAAGGTCTGTAGTTTTTTGTCTCAATTCATGTAAAATGCAATAAACTCAACTGTAAAACACAGGTAAAAATACAGACAAAGCATTTTTAGATATTATTATAGATATTATACAAAATATCAAGTTAAAAGTGAAATTATTTTATTGTAGTCTTGGGATGAAGTCTTGACAAGTATTCAGTAGTCCAGATGTAACTGTATACTCAAGATCTCCCTTTCATACAAAACAAAATGTGAGGGACTTCCCTGGTGGCACAGCGGTTAAGAATTTGCCTGCCAATGCAGGGGACACGAGTTCGAGCCCTGGTCCAGGAAGATCCCTCATGCTGCAGAGCAACTAAGCCCGTGTGCTACAACTACTGAGCCTGCGCTCTAGAGCCCACAAGCCACAACTACTGAGCCCACGTGCCACAACTACTGAAGCCCGCGCACCTAGAGCCTGTGCTCCACAACAAGAGAAGCCACTGCAATGAGAAGCCCGCGCGCCGCAACAAAGAGAAGCCCCTGCTAGCCGCAACTAGAGAAAGCCTGCACGCAGCAACAAAGACCAAACACAGCCAAAAATAAATAAATTTATTTAAAAAAATGTGAAATCTTCGGTTAATAGAGAGAGCACATATCCCATGGGGATATTTTTTTTCTTCTGTTATTTACCAGGACTGGGGGAGAGGAGACGATGACGGCAGAGATTTTGTTTTCATCTAAGACATTATCC
Source organism: Eubalaena glacialis (assembly GCF_028564815.1). Classification (NCBI taxonomy): domain Eukaryota; kingdom Metazoa; phylum Chordata; class Mammalia; order Artiodactyla; family Balaenidae; genus Eubalaena; species Eubalaena glacialis. Next base: position 7,207,263 of record NC_083728.1, on the reverse strand, counting down.
ATAAAACAATAGGCTTACATGCCCTCTGAGTAAAAACATGTAATTTCACACTGGCCCTGTATTTTAATAAGAAATGAACTGACATTTTCTCCTGTCAGCTAATGAAACAATTGGGAACTATTGTAGAATGAAAAATGGATGATTAACAGCTTTATCTGGCATCAAAGAAGCTCTGCCCATCTCTTAGTGATGAGTTGGCAATTTCTTATTTGGGAAGCCTGTTTTGAATGCTCAGAGGCAGGGGCCATGGAGAATTACAAGTTATTGTGCTAAGGGTACTACTATTGTTATTATTAATTTTACTCTACAGATGTAAAGGCAAATGCCAGCAGCATGGAAAAATCCTGTCTCAGCTCAAGGTAACCATTCTCTTTCATATCGTGAGAATATTTCTATCAAATTCTTGGTGCAGCAAGAAACTTGGAAAGTTTAAAACTTGGCAACTGAGATGAAGCAGAGGAATTGGACTCCAAGGAACAGAACAGTCATTGTTCTAGACTGAATCTTGTCTCCAGAGTTAGGTAATTGAATGTGATAAAGATTTTACCAGCCATGCTAAATAAATTGTGAGATAACACAATGGATTGCAAACCAGTCATTAAAAATCATCATGTAGACAATAAAATGTAATGTTTAAGGTCATAGACACTGATACCAAATAGACCAGGGTTCAAGTCCCCATCCTACCATTTATTAGCTATATTACCTTGGGCAAGTTATTTCATCTCTCCACAAGTAACTATCTCAGAGAGTCAGTGTTAAAGTTACATGAGATAATGCACTTAAAATGCTCATAAGACCTGACAGTTGGGAAAAAACAAACAAACAAAAACAAACAAAACAAAACAAAAAAACCCCTTATTAAATGAATGAAAAAATACTTAATAGATGTTTTTTCTTATCAAACTAAGTTTTGCGTTGGAAATATATACATGCTATTACTGAGTTTAAAAAAAATCAGTTTGCAGAACCACGTATAAAGTATGATCTCATTTACATGAATTCCCCACATGCTTCTCCACGTGGCTTGTGCACACGAGCTATACAGAAGGGTGTTCTGAAAATGAAAACAAATGTTATTTCCATGCCATGGTATTTCCAGTGCTTATCACTCTTTGCTTTGTATTTTTCTTTGTATGTCATCTTACGGAAACTATTAAGTTGTATGTAAAATCAATATTCACCAGATAGGTTTCAACATTTATCCAGATAGGTGAGGCTGACATCTTACTGGAGAAAAAGATCAGGAAGAAAAGGACATCAGGAACAATTTATCTTTAGAGACCCTTTCCAAAGATGAAAGGTACAAAGGAACGGTCTCTGCTCATCGGGGCACAAAGGAAACTGTCTCACCATTCTCGTGCTGCGATACAACTGTCTATTGAAGAGTGTCTTTGAGACTTCCTATGAAATAAAGAAAAGTTTATTACCCATTTCAAAGGACCTCTCAGAGAACCTCTGCTACTTCATAGCTGGAGAAATTTAAACAAGAGAAATGAGGGAAGATCAGTTCCTCTTTGGATTCTTGTCAAACTGCACTCTCACTAACTTATTCACAAAGGGAATTCACAAGTGTAATCTGATGACACAGGAAAAATCTATCACCTCAACTGAGATCCATGGTGAAACTTCTTGCATTATATTCATGTCCATAAAGTAATTCATTATAATTCATGTGATGGTGAAACATCCCCAGGAGTCTGGTTTTGGATTTGGTTTGGAAGATTTCTTAGGATAGATCCAGGAAGGCATTAGGGGAAAATATTGGAAAAAAAAAATTTAGGGCTGGCATTTCCTGGTCTGTGACACGGAGGGAGTTGGCCACCATCAGAGGCTTCACATCCCTTTACTCTGTCAATGATCTTCCATGAGCAAAGGCTAAGTTTATGGGGACAATCGGAGGGGGAGGACCTCATCCCAGCTGACCCACGTTACTTGCTTTCCATGTTCTGTTTTCCATTACACCGTGGAAAACAAAACAAACCAAAATCCCTAGAAACAATAGCTTTTCATAAAAGTAAAATATGTGTACATGTGTGCAAATGTACCAGTACCCAAGAAAGAATACATAAAACCTGGAAACTCAAATAGTTTGGCAAATGAAAGGGCTGAGTAGCAAGAATCGTCTTGCCCAAAACTATAGCCATATTTAGTTGTAACTTAAACTTCATTAAAATTCTTTAGTTGTACTAACCATGTTCCAAGAGTTCAGCTATCTCACGTGGCTAGTAGTTACTGTGTTGGACAGCACAAAAATAGAACACTTCCATTATTGTAGAAAGTTCTATGGAACAGCACTGGGTGAGAGGCTGTAATATACTCTTTTGACATTTTAAGTTTTGTACTATGTGCATGTATTGCTTATTCAACAATTAAAATTATTACACATTTTTAATTTTTAAAGTAACAATTTTTAACTGTTTTATGTAATTTGTACTAGAAAGTTCAAAAGGACTTTTCCATTTTTCATTACGGGCTGCTAGGATCGCAAACTCATAACACCCTTCAATGGCCAAATTCAGAAATCCTACTATAGGCTGTTCTCCCTAGAGCAGATATAACAAAACACAATTTAAGGCACGTATTAATTATAATTGTGAAGTTTTCAAAGCCCTGGTTTTGCTTCAAAAGCTAATAATAAATTGCTCTTTTAAAATTGGTTTTCTCTCCCAGCTACAGAATTCATATCACAGACAGAAGGTATAATGAGACAAGTGTCAGATGGTCCATACTGAACCTCCAAGTCCAGCTGTGCACAGCAGGGCTGTAGGAGTGACACGCACAGGTAGAAATGGCATTTGAAGTTTTGGTCTTTGTCAGCACTTACAAGGATCCCAAAATCGGAACCTTGTGAGATTCTTTTATACTGTTTATCTTTGGGGGAAATGATATACTTAGGAATAATTTATTCAAAAAAATATATTGAATGCTTGCTATGTGTGAGTCTCTGTTCCAGGCCCTGGAGATGTAGCAGATAAAGTCCCTGGCCTCAAGTTGCTTACTTTCTAAGCTACTTTACAGTCAATAAAACAATAAGTGAAATAATAATAATAGACACATAAGTAAAATAATAATAGACACATAAGTAATAATAATAGACACATGTCAGATGGAGGGGACTGAGTGTGTCGATGGAGGCGTGCTAATCTACACAGGGTGACGGTTGCAGGCAGAATAACGGTCCCCCAAAGATGGCCATGGCCTAATCCCAGAAAACTGAGAATATGTTACCTGATACGGCAAAAGAGACTTTGCAGATGTGATTAAATTAAGGATCTTATGATTGGGAGATTTCCCTGGATTATCTGGACAGGCCTTCTGTAATCACAGGTGTCCTTCTAAGAGGCAGAGGAGATGTAGTGATGGAGGCAGATGTTGGACTGACGTGATCACTGGCTGCAAGGGGACCGTGAGCCAAGGAGTGGGCAGCCTCCCAGAAGCTGGAGAAGGCAAGCAAACGGATTCTCCCCTAGAGCCTCCAGAAGAAACAAATACCTGCTGACACCTTGATTTTATCCCAGTGAAAAGCATTTTGGACTCTGACCTCCAGAACTGTAAGATGGTAAATTTGTGTGTAAGATGGTAAATTTGTGTTGTTTAGGTCACTAGGTTTGTAGTGATTTGTCACAGCAGAAGAGGAGATAAATATGGTGGCCATGGACGGCTTCACTGAAAATTTGACATCTGGACAAAGATCTAGGGAGGGGAGGGGCGAGTCACGTGGGTCATCTGAGGGACACACATTCCAGGCAAGGAAGCAGCAATTGCAAATTCCCCGAGGCAGGGGCAGGGCTGCCAATACAACTGAGTAGAGTCATGGGGGAGGGGATGCAGTGGCAGGTGAAGTCGGAGGTGGCTGGCAGAAGGGGGTGGTCGCAGATCAGTCAGGCTGGGTGGGTGTGAGGGCTCTGATTTACACCCTGAGTGAGATGGGGAGTCATTAAAGGGTTTTCAAACAGAGAGATGACAGGATGGAATTTATACTTTAAAAGGATTACTCTAGTGGCTGCTGAGCTTAGATTGCAGGGGGGCAAAGGCAGAAGCAGGGAGACCAGCTAGGAAGCTCTTCTAATAATCCAGGTGAAGGACTGGGGTTAGAACTCGATGCTCTCACTGCCGTGGCCCTGGATTCGATCCCTGGTTGGGGAACTAAGATCCCGCTAAGCTGAGTGGCACGACCAAAAAAAATATTAAAAATTAAAAAAAATAATCCAGGTGAGAAGCAATGATGACTTGGACCAAGGCAGTGAGAAGCGGTGGGTTTCTAGATGTGTTTTACAAAGATCATTTTGGTTGTGAGGTTGGAGAGAGACTGTAGACAGGGCAAGTGAAAGAGCAGCGAGACAGTTGGGAAATCACTGCAGTAATTTAGGCAAGAAATTGCAGTCACCTGGACCTCCATCCAAGAGGAGGTGGTTGACACTGAAATCTGTTTTCAGGGTAGGACGGAGAGAATTTTCTGACATCTGGTAAGAATGAAAGTTATCCAGGGAGAAGGCTGCCACCCGTAGCGATGTCTTTTCCTTTCTCACTTTCTGCAATCCTCAGCCCCAGGCAGCCTAACTATTCTCCCTGAGAGGCTCACTTTCAGGATCCAGCTGAACAATTTACAAGATTATTTATAACAAGGAAAGAAAAAGCATGGATAATTAAAATCAAGTCAGGTCCTCAAATGATCTCTTACACCGTGATTTTCAACCTCTTTTGCCCGTCAACTTTTTCATCAATACTATGTAAGAATAAGGTTACAAGAGGCTGGGGTTGGAGTCAGCAGCTAGAAGAGAAAGTCTCCAAGGTGAATAAGTTATTTGGACCAGGCATTCCAAGCTTGGGTTCCTAGATGCCTAAGAGATCATGGGATTATGTGAACTACTTTCACTATTTCAAAAATCTTTTCAGAGACTTTACATAGAAGTAGAATGCTGCATCGGTGATGATATATTAACTGTCTAGTTTTGGTGACTTTATAGCCACCCTGTGGAGTCCAAATTATACTAGTCAGTAAGCAATGAACAAAAATAGGAAAATCAGTGACTACCTAAGAAATGCAATTTGTTTGAAAATAATCTTTAAAACCATAGGAACTGTAAGAAGATAATACAGAGGGTGTCTAGAGGAAAACTTCGGGACTGATGGAGTTAGTTCTTTTTGGCTCAGGTGATTAGCCCAAAATCGACGCCCGTCTCCCACCCACTGATCCATTGTAGTGGACAATTGTGATTTGCCTGACCAGCCTCACTCTCTCACCTCCTGATTACAACTTCCTAATGTTCCTTAAGGAATCACTTCTCTCCACTCTCGGGCCACAGGGTCCAGGTCGAGATGAGCTTTCTCCCCAGCCAACCCCCAGGGCACACATGTGATGCAGGCCTGTCCAATCAGAGCATCACATTCTCCCAGCCACTATGACTGGCTCAGGGGTAAGCATGTGACTCACTCAGAGACGAGCCTGGGACTTTTACTTGGAAGACCAAGGATAGAAGGACCTTTCTCCACCTCTAGGTTTGTTGAGAAGTTAGGATGCAAGCCTGGAGCTGTTGGCTCCATCCTGCCCCCTGAGGGAGAGTCTGCTTGAATAGGAACCAGCATAGAGGTGCACGAAAATGAAAGACAGAGAAAACGGTCAGAGCCCTGAGCTTTCGCTCAATCACCAATAATTGAAAGAGGACTGACTAGTACTAAGAATGAAATGACCAGTTTGGGGTCCTATTTCTTTAACTTACTTGCTATGGAGTAAGCCACTTAGTCTTGGCAATCACATAAAAACTAATTTATGACCAAGGCTGTTGAGAGAAATAATTAAGAAAAGTCTCTGAGAGTAACTGGAAATGTATAAACACACTACCCAGAAACAAAAATGCAAAGTGAAGTTATTATTGGGTGCTATTTTCCCTGCCCATTATCTAATGCAGGCAAGGAGCGAAATGATTGAATGGTAAGAGTCAGCAAAGCGAGGCCCATTAATAGTTGAGAATTGTTGACTGTAAATAATTATTCTGCTATTAAAACTTTAGAGTAGACTCTGTTTGATTCATGTTCTCTAAGAGATGTGTGTCTTCCACCAACACCTTTTACCTCTGTGCATTCTATTCAGCCCAAAAGAAACTCTGGGTTTTGTGTGTGTGTGTGTGTGTTTGTGTGTGTGTGCGTGTGTGCGTGTGTGTGTATTTCTCCCCCCTCCGTTAAACTTGAATAGGACACAAGTCATTATGGACTCTCATCCATTATAGGAGTACGGGAGGGAGCCTTTCAACATTTGCATATGAATAAGTAAAAGAGATTTATAATTCTATCTTTGAACATAAAAAAATTGGTTACATAAATTGCACGAATATTTCTAAGCCCATTTGGTTTTCTCTGCTGTCTATCCATCCAGATATGCCTGAGTTGTTCCTGTGCCCCATAGGGAAGGTGTTCAGTGCGGCACATACATTCTGGGGTTTGGGAAGTACTGTGTTCCTCCAGTGGAGCTTGCTGACACAATGTGAACAGGCAGAGCTCCCAAGGCAGCAACAAGAGCCTTGCCAAGTTCACTATAACTTGGTTCCTTAGAAGCTGTAACCCAAGCCAAGGATCTCCGACTGTGTAGACTGACTGACTTCAAAGTAAAGTTAAACGACAAATATGCTTCCAGAGCAACATGGGAGATGATGTAACTCGAGGGCTAGAGTGAGATAATATACACACGTCAGCAGTTATGATTAGAATCCAACCCAATCGCGAGTGCCTGCAAAATCCACACGTTAAGCCACCGTGTTGTAAAATGCAAACTGCCCAAACTCTGAGACCTTACATTTGAAATAATTCTGCTCATAATTACCTATCTTTCCCCTTTCTCATTCATTCATAACTATAGATGCTGTTCTTTAAATACATCTTGACATCTAGACCCTTGAAAGCTTTCCAAGTTTTCCAGTCCCTTACCCTGTTAGAGCTGATCTGTTTCCCCCCCTCCAAGCCTGGAACCAATGGTCTTGGTGAATTGCTTCCAGTGATGGAACTACCCTACAGCTCTCCAGGATCTTAAACCCCTGCCATGAGTAGCCTCCTGAGCCCAGTTCCCACCCATGAGTAACCCTCATCATCTACTTGCTTGGATCCCATTTCTGAGCTACCAAATATGGCCAAAGAATATGATAAAATTGAGCTGAATAGCCCCCCTACACGTCTTTTTTCCCAGCAAGACCCACACAGGACCACGGAGGTGGTGAAATGGTTTTAACCTTATTTTGAACCCCCCCGGACGATAACTAGAGTAGCCAATCATCATCCAGACAAAATGAATTTGTCTGAGACAAATGATAAATGTCATTATCCTGGGCAAACAAGTTAGATGTTTATTGTAGTTCTAATACACACAGCCATAGTGAGCGGAGGTTGAAAGCAAGGATTCTGGCGTCTGACTGATCCCAGATTAGATTCCAGCAATGATCCCAGTATTATAAGTATATGACCTTGACCACCTTATTTAACCACTCTAAGACTCAATTTCCTTAACCATAAACTATGGATAATCATAGCACCAAGCCCTACCATTGTAGTAAGGATTTTAAAAATTAAAGACTAATTTATCGTCCTATTTTATTTAACTGGTCTCCCTAACATTGCTCAGGATAGTAATAAGTAAATCTACATGCTGCTTCTTACCCTGGACATATACGGAGTACTGCACGGTCTTACAAAGTTGCTCTGTTACAAACCGATCCTTGCATTGCTCTGGAGGACAACTGCCCTTGTCTTGGGCTTTTCTCCCAGAGTCCCATGAAAGTGATCCCCTACCCCATGACACATAGCCTATAATAAATATACAACCATCTCTAAAACACTTCCAAATTTCACGTGAATCAAACCAGTCAATGTTATATAATAGGGTAACAGACATAGGGATAAGAAACTTTATACTAATGAAATAACTTATTTAGAATAGCTAACATGACTCCCTATATACAGGTAAATCTTTCATAAATGGTCATTTATCCAAGCATCACTCTGGTCACCTAACTTACAAAATGTACAAACTTATAGAATACACAAACTAAGAATTCTAGCTAAATATATCTCTAACATCTGGAAATATCTGGCCAAACTAAAAGGATAGTTTATTGGAAATAAATGTCAATTCCTTGCATGGTGTTCAATTATCAACTGCAGCAACATAAGATGCAGAGATCCAGTTTTGCAACGATTCATAAGAAGAAAACTTAAGCATCCCGACGGACCAATGAGGAAGACAGGAGATGTGGGTGAAAATAAAAGGAAAGCAGTCAATGGCCACATTCCTCTACAGCTATAGATTTCAACATAGCAAAAGTAGGGAGCCATGAACCATCAAAGCATACAAAATCTTATTCACTGTGTACAATATGTCTTTACTACAATTGAAGTTTCATTCATGCAACTACAAAGAAATGTGTAATCTAGAAATGAGCTTGGTGGGTCATCTGTCCTGATATAGGGTAGGGTACAGTTTGATGAGAGTAGAGAAGCAAGAGATACTACCTTAAAGTCATGCACCAAAAAAAAAAGAAAAAATCACATGGAAATACAAAAAGCACTCTGCATCCTGATTATGTAAGAGGGAGTATGTTCAGGGCAGCAAGAATTTACCTTCAATATGAGGAAAAAAGGGAATAGGATTTCTACATATCTTTCTACGTGCAAGACCTACATAGGATCAGAGAAGTGGATTTATCATAAAAAACTGGGTCACTTGAGTGACCATATAATTTATCATCCATCAGGATGCTTTTATCTGAGAGAAATGATAAATGTCAATGGACACCAGGACTGCCATCATATAATAAAAAGAGATATAATTTAATCCCTTTGGATGGGTCACCATAACTTCTAGCCTTCAAAAGTGTATGGCTTAGCAATATCGTCATTTGGCAAACACCACAGTAAAAAGTGTTGCAGGCAAGAATCACCAACAGATGTTAAAGTTAGTAGGCAACAGAATAGGCAAACCCATAGAGACAGAAAGTAAATTAGTGGTTTCCAGAGCCTGTAGGGAAGGAGTAATAGCGAATGACTGCTAATGGGTATGAGATTCTTTTGGGGTGATGAAAATGTTCTGGAATTAGACAGTGATGATGACTGCACAACTCTGTGAATATAATAAAAACCACTGAACTGTATATGTTAAAGGGTGAATTTCATGATATGTGGATTATAGGTCAATAAAAAATAATAATAAAAATCGGTGGACAAAAGAATGATGAGGAGCAGGATATTTACATAGTCTCAAAAGATCTCACCACAAGATCATTGATTGCAAAAGAAAATTAGTAACTCAGTGGAGAAACCTACAGGGCACCATCTTAACTATGTAATCAAAGTTAGTATCACCAGTAATAGAACAAACTGACACCACATTACTCCCGATTCAAAGCACTAGAGACACACGATCACTAGCGTGCTATTTTTCCAAAAACGTGTAGCCCTGAATCTCATCATGAGGAAACATGAGAAGGTCCCAAGATGAAGGACATTCTATAAATAGCCGGTCAGTACACTTCAAAAGCACCAAGGTCATTGTAGTGGGTTGAACTGTAGCCCCAAAAGGCTGTCCATCCAGAACCTCAGATGTGACTTTACGTGGTATAACGGTGTTTGCAGATGTCATTAAAGTAAGAAGCTCAAGATGAGATCATTCTGGATTAGGGTGGACCCAAAATTCAATAACAATTGTCATTACAGGAGACAAAAAAGAAGACACAGGCACACAGAGCAAAGCCCATGTAAAGATGGAGGCAGGGCCTGGAGTCCCAGACAGGATTGCCCGCAGCCCCAAGAGCTGGGAGAGAGGCAAGGACCAGATGTTCCCTCAGAGCCTCCACAAGGAACCAATCCTGACAACACCTTAATGTTGGACTTCCGGGCTTCAGAACTGTGAGGGAAGCAATTTCTGTTGTTTTAGGCTACTAAACGTGTGACAATTTGTTACAGCAGCCCTAGGAAACTAATACAGTCCTGAAAAAGAAAGATAAGTTGAGGAACAGTCTAGATTAAAAGGCTCTAAGGAGAAGACATGCCAGGTAAATCCAATAGGTAACCTGAATTGGATCTTGGACCAGGAAAAAGGACATTAGGACAATGTGTAAAAGTTGAATAAGATTTGTAGATTAGATAATAATATTCTATTGATATTAACTGCATAGTTTTTCATCATTTTGCTGAGGTTATGTAAGATGTAAACATTTAGGGAACTAGGTGAAGGATTTATGGTCATTCTTTGTATGATTTTTGCAACTTTTTTGTAACTGAAATTATTTCCAAATAAATAATTTTAAAAGTAATAATTTAAATTGCACAGCCAACCCCAAATGTAAGAACGACTCCTATCATTCAGTCCTAGAGGGTCATAGACACACTGCATTTTTTAAAGCAGATTCTAGACGATGAAATTTAGTCTTGATGATTCAAAGTATGAGGGCATAGGGTCACACGACTTCCCTATTTGCTGAGATGTGCGTTCTCGAACATATTTCTTAAACTCTGTGGGCCTCCATTTCCTCATGTGCAAATTTGGGAACAAGCATATCTACCTCATCGGGTGTTTGAGGATAACTTAGACAATCTATATAAAGGGCTTAGCACAATGCCAGTTAGCTACTTTTATGGTACAGATCTTCCTCGACTTAGGATGGGGTTATGTCCTGATAAACCCATCCTAAGTTGAAAATATTGTTAAGTCGAAAATGCGTTTAATACACCTGAATTACCAAACATCACAGCTTAGCCTCCCCTAGCTTAAACGTGCTCAGAACACTTACATTAGCCGACAGCTGGGCAGAATCCTCTAACACAAAGCCTATTTTATAACAGAGTGTTGAAGGTCTCATGTCATTTATTGAATACTGTTTTGAAAGTGAAAAGCAGAATGGCTGTCTGGGTACAGAATGGTGCCAAATGCATCGGTTGTTTACCCTGCGACCGAGGGGCTGACTGGGAGCTGCTGCCACTGCCCGGCATCCTGAGAGAATATCAGACCGCACATCGCTAGCCCGGGAAAAGATGAAAATTCAAAACTGGAAGCACAATTTCTACTGAATGCATATTGCTTTCGCACCATCTTAAAGTAAAAAAATCCTAAGTTGGGGACTGTCTGCATTCATTAGTGAAGACACCCAGCCCTATACTAGTCACACAGATTTTTTTTAATGCAGCTTCCTCTTTTAAAAAACCACTCAGGTACTGAGGCAATCATAAAACCTAGTAGAAGTGATGGGTAGTGGAGGATCCTAGGAGGGCCTGTGATTTCTCTTCCAGAAGACCACAGCCCTAACTGCAAGTCAGGGGAGCTCCCTACGTGGGAAAAGAATGTTTGCAAAGAGAAGCTCAACGAAAATTTGTTGACACAACTGCTGATGGGCTAACAGCTGGAGATGACCTTGCAAAGACTGAGCTTGCAATCACTACAAGCGCTCAAGCAAAGGCTACTGTGCTCCCAGGTTTGTAAAACGGGAATTCCTGCATAAGTAGGAGACTGGAAAATAGGGCTGCAGAAGATCTGTGTCTTAATTCATTCAGGATGCTACAATAAAATATCACAGATTGGGTGGCTTATAAACAACAGAAATGTATTTCTCACAGTTCTGGAGGCTGGAGTCCCAAAACAGGGTCCCAGCAAGTTCCAACAAGGGTTCTCTTTCTGGTTCATCGCTGGCACCTGCTCGTTATGTCCTTAGGGCTTGGAGGAGGGAGGGAGCTCTGTGGGGACCCTTTCATAAGAACATGAATCCCATTCATGAGGTCTCTACCCTTATCACCTAAGCACCTCCCAAAGGCTCCACCTTCAAATACCATCACATCTGGCATTAATATTTCAATGGACAAATTTTGGAAGAACACAAACATTCAGGCCATAGCAGTCCGGAAATGTGCATCCTCTACTCTTCTTCCCTTCCTCCTGGCCCTTTCCTATGTCTTTTCACATCTTCCTCCATGTGGATAGGAAAGACATTTTCATCTCCAAGACTGAAGACTGATTAAATGTTTACTGGGATCATCCACTGAAACCAGTGTGGCCAAGACTGAGGCCCTGTGTCCTTTTTATCTTTCTGCCAACTTCATCTGGAGACCATCATTGTCTCTTTCAAGTGACTTTGGGCTCTGCGGGGACTGAGTACATTACCCTATTCCCTGCCAGCTCCGCAGAGGGCCGGTGCTGTGCCTCCCTCCTGCCAATCACGCAGTTTGCCAGCAAAATCTCCAAGCTGGGAAAATGCACACACATCAAAAGATCCGCTAGGAGGTTTAGAAGCCAGACACAGAATGGAGGCACAATTGTAATTCAAGTCAAGACCACCAGCTCTGGGGCTTCCCTGGTGGCGCAGTGGTTAAGAATCCACCTGCCAATGCAGGGGACACGGGTTCGAGCCCTGGTCCGGGAAGATCCCACATGCTGCGGAGCAACTAAGCCCGTGCGCCACAACTACTGAGCCTGCACTCTAGAGCCTGTGGGCCACAACTACTGAAGCCCGCGCGCCTAGAGCCCATGCTCTGCAACAAGAGAAGCCACCGCAATGAGAAGCCCACACACCGCAATGAAGAGTAGCCCCCGCTCACCCCAACTAGAGAAAGCCCGCACGCAGCAACGAAGACCCAACGCAGCCAGAAATAAATAAATTATTAATGCATATATGTGGCACCTAGAAAAATGGTACAGTTGAACCGGTTTGCAGGGCAGAAATAGAGACACAGATGTAGAGAACAAACGTATGGACACCAAGGGGGGAAAGTGGCGGGAGTGGGGTGAGGTGGTGGTGGGATGAATTGGGAGATTGGGATTGACATATACACACTAATATGTATAAAATGGATAACTAATAAGAACCTGCTGTACAAAAAAATAAAATAAAATACAAAAATTCAAAAAAAATTAATCAATTAATTAATTCAAAAAAAAAAGACCACCAGCTCTATGAGAAGGCTTTGTGAGTAGCAACTGGCACCCTCCTCGGGCACATTTTGGGGTCTCTCCAAATGACACCACTGCCGAGAGGTACCGAGGGCACTTTTGGGGCTTTCCCTTCCTAGCAACCAGGAGGAGGGGACACATTTCACTTACCCCCACCCTAAAGAGGTCTCCCCTGTGCTACAGGTCCCTCGGGGTTCCCTCTACACTGAGAAGCAGGAGGTGAATCCTGACTGCTGGCATCTCCCCGAGGAAGGCACACACAATTAACAGTCTTGAAAAAATATGCACTTCAAAGGCCTCATCCTCAAAAGGATCAGAGATGGAAATGCTTATTAGCAGAAGCTGGAATTGGGTGCCAGGGGCACCTGTGCCCACAAATGGTTCCTTCTCCTGCAAGGCTGCCACTGGACTCAAAGGACCCCACGGAGAGAAAAAGCGAAAAAGGAAACTAACCCCTGAATCCCAGGCTCCCCACTGCACTCCCACCACAAAGAGGCATGAAAAAGTGGACAAAGAGGAAACCATTTAAAATGTTATTTATCTGCTTTAAAGGTTTTGTTTGATTGTTTGTTTTTTAATCAAGGAACTGGTTGGCCTACAATGGGTGGGGATTTTCCATTTGCTATTTTGGCCTGCGGTTGCTGATCAATACTAATCTTTCCTGTATCCAGAAGGCAGGAATGGCTCAAGGCACTGGCTGACTATTCTGGGTTATTCATTTACAAAAAGAAATTGTTTCCCTGAGATGTGGATGGTCTCCCAGCACAATACTGGGGCACCTGAGTTACAGCAGACACTGTTTTTTCTCATTTTATTTTTTTTTAATTAATTTATTTATTTTTATATATTTTTTTATTTTTTGGCTGTGTTGGGTCTTGGTTTCTGTGCGAGAGCTTTCTCTAGTTGCGGCGAGCGGGGGCCACTCTTCATCGTGGTGCGTGGGCCTCTCACTATCGCGGCCTCTCTTGTCGAGGAGCATGGGCTCTAGAGCGCAGGCTCAGTAGTTGTGGCACACGGGCTCAGTTGCTCCGCGGCATGTGGGATCTTCCCGGACCAGGGCTCGAACCCGTGTCCCCTGCATTGGCAGGCGGATTCTTAACCACTGCACCACCAGGGAAGCCCTCATTTTATTCTTGAGTAAGATGAGTTAGTGCTGGTCCACGGAAACCAGGTAGCCTCTCCTAATGTCCGAGAAGGAAGTCCTGAATGAAGTATAGTTACCCTAAGCAGTTGGGAGGATAGGAAAGTACACATTATAAGGCATCCATAATTCACTGAGTGCTTATTACATGGTAGGCACCATGCCAAGTGCTGTCTAAACATCATCTCATTTAAACCTGCAGGAAACTCTATAAGGTGCATATTATTATTCCCAAACGAGAGGAGGAAAGAATTCAGAGATATTCAGTAACCTCCTAGCCAAGGTGATGCTGAGAATCTGCTCAGAAAGCGGGTCACTGGATTCCTAAGCCAAAAAGAAAATGCTCACCAGATTAATATAGTCAAATGAGAACCATAAAGAAAAGAACCAAAAAAAAAAAAAAAAAAAGACTTTTCTAAAGTTAGAAGAGACCATTTTAGCCACTGGGACGTAAGAGATTTGCTGTTCAACTTCAGCTCCATCCTCTGAACTCCCATTCTCAATGTCCCGGGCTTCACGGTACCCGGATGCTAATTCACATTTTCTTTTCAAACTTCCAAACCCTTGTTTTCCACATTTAGACTGTGAGCCTCAGCCAAAAAGTTCATCACTCCTCCCTGGACGTAATCAAAGTCCACACTGGGGAATGTGACAGTGACTGCAGTGGCTCTGTTGTCTCTTTAAATCAACTTCCTAGCTCTCCTAGAAATGAGAACGTATACAAATGCATAGCAAAATATATATATGTATGTATATATACATATATACCCACACATGCTCTACACATACCTACGCATGCATACACACACACGCACATGCCATAACCTGGCAACAGTGATTATTTCTAGGAGGACAGTGTGATTTGGGGAAGATTAGAACACTAAACTTTCTTTTTCATAGCAAATATTCCTATGTTTTAAAGTCATTGTTAATAAAGTAGAATAATCACTGGTTATCAGTCGTATAGAGAATAAGGATTTGTTGGGAGGAATAGATTGAATATGCTCCAAATTTTGTGCTAGGAAAAACTGTCTTCGGGAAGATAGTAAATCTAAGTAGGCCAGTTGTCAAAGAGCTTCTTCCCCCTACGGTGGATGCTGTTGGTCCAGGACACCCATCCTCCAGATAGTGGTTGAGAATGTTGGCTGCTAATAGCTCATAGCTGCTTCCTTTTCCTTTTCCAGAGAATTGTTCTCTGCCCATGGGAGGCTCCTGCATTTCCAGGGAGGTTATACCTATGCCCGAATCCCTGAAGAGGTAGGAGCTACCTTGGGGAGCAGCTAGCAGCCAATGCCCGACTACCGGGGGGTTTGGATGCCTAGCCTCCTGGTCTCAAGAAGGCTACCTCTGTGATGCTGTTCATGCTCCAGACCTCCCCAAGGGATCAGACCGAGGTGCCACTCCAGCTGAGACCACATCCTTGCTTAAAACCTTCCCTGCCCTGTCCTGCTGACCTCTTCCCTTCTCCTGGGAGCACTCCCTCAAAAAACCTCTTTCACAAGAATCCTTGTCTCAGGCTCTGCTTCTAGGAAATCCAACCCAAGATGTTTCCATTGCCCCCCACCAAATGGGCCATTTATAGCCTGAGAAGTTCACAAATGAATTCAATGAACCCTCAATGAACAGATAACTCCAAACCATTTAAACTGTTCCAGAACATAGAGAAGGAAAAAAAAAAACCACATCTAAAATCATTTTGTGAAGGCCTGACACCACTGATACCAACCTTTGACAAAGCAAAGGAAAACAGCCAATTGATCTGACTTATAAATATTCATGCAAAAAGTTTTGAATAAAATATTAACAATATTAACATATTAATAGATAGATTTTACCATGCCAAATAAGGTTCATAAGCTGTTGACATAATTTATCCTATTAGATGGTCAGTGGACACAAAACCTATGATGTTCTAAAGATTATAAAAAAGATATTTGATTAAATTCTTTATTATTTTAGGAATAGTGGATACTTCCATAACAATTTTGTATAGAGATATATAACATATATATCAATAAAAACAGCTAGAAAGTATAAAGGAAGAATAGACTTTGTTTCAAAAGCAAGAAAAAAGATTTTCAAATACCAGCAAATAAGTTTAATAAAAAATATATAGGCTCTTTAAAAACCTATAAAACATAACTATTAGAAAATGGAAGGTATTAATAAACTGATAAAAATGTATTAATAAATTAATAAAAAGATATCTGCCACTCTTTTCTAAGATAGGTCAATCAAATTTCCCCTAACATATGAATGTAATGTGATCCCTATTAAAATCCCAAGAAGCGTATTTCATTGACTGGTTGAGATTTTTTTTAGGAAGGAAACAAGTTAATTAAGGTCTCAGAGAAAAATAATGATACAAAAATAAGCAGAAAAACCCTGAAAAGGCAGAGTAAGTAGGTGGTGGGATTAGCCTTGAAAGGTAAAACATTATAAAGTTAGAGTAATTTAATGAGATAATGAATGTAAATTGCTTATCACAATGCCTGACACAGAAATGGAGGGAAAGATTAATGGGACAAAACTGAATGAAAAAACAGACACAAATACAGACGGAAATTTAATTTATGAGAAAGTTTCCATTTTAAATCAGTGGGAGAAAGATAAATTATTCAATGAATGGATTTGGGACTCCTGAAAAGTTTTCCAAGTATAAAATAAAATAAAATGGAAACTCTACATCATTTCTTTCATCAAAAATCATCTCAAATGGGTCAGTGATATGAACAGTAAGAAATGAAACCTTAAAAGCACTAGAAGAAAACATGAACTTTTAAAAAATTAATCTTACTTTCTAAGCAAGAGCTTTCTAGTCTTGAAATAGGAACAATCTTTCTAAGAAATGAGTTATAGATCTCACTATTCCAAATTTTTTTTTGCTTTTATTATCAAAACACAAATGTCTAACAAAGTAAAAGTGTTTAAAATGCATATGACAAAATACTAATTCCTCTACAGCAAAAAGAATACTTAATTTAAAAAAATTATCCCAATTTATAAAAGTGAGAAAAAGCTTTAATATGTTGTTTATAGAGGGGGCAATATGACTTTTGAACATAAATAAAGACATTCACCCACACTCGTAATTTTAAAGAAAATAGCAAAGATCAGTACATAGTGCTTGGTAAACATATGAATAAACATATATTTTCAAGTCCTATTGTGTAAATGAAGAATAGTGCCAGCTCTCCAGAGGGCATTATAGAGGCAACATCTATAAAAATGTAAAGTGCACTTCATGATGATTCCAGCAATTCTACTGCTAAGTGTTCACCCTATAGACACAACCCCTTTTTTGCCAACAAACTTATGTACAAGGATATTCATTGCAGCATCTATTGTAAAAGACTGAAAACAATCTAAATGCCCCCCAGTAAGAAAATAGTTAAACCAAAACCAACCCATACAAAGTTTAGTTATTTAATCCATTGAGTTTAATAAGTAATAATTCTAAATTTTATTAATTACTTAAAAATAAATAAATAAATAAACCATATACAATACAGCCAAACTTTCACTGCAGAAGGCCAGAGAGTAAATATTATAGGCTTTTCATGCAATATGGACTCTGTCACAATTACTCAACTCTGCTGTTATATAAACAAATAGGTGTGCCCATGTTTCACTAAAACTTTATTCACAAAATCAGGTGGTTGGCTGGATTTGGCCCTTGGTCCATAGTTTTCCCATCCCTGATTTAATGGCTTTATTTATGGATAAATAAATCTATATTTATTTATACATTATGAGTATAGATATATAAACTGTGCATTTGTATATGAATAGATATTCTGGAATAATTTAAGTATATAATATATATTAAGTTGTAGCTATAATTATGTGTTACATAATATATTGATTATATAATATATATGATTAAATAAATAGTCCTTGCAAGATAATCCTCTATAGCTATGAAAAAGAATGAAGTAATCCGTGTATTATGATACAGAAAACCTCCAAGTTATCTTAAGCAGAAAACGCAAGGAGCAGACCCATGAGAAATGCATGTTCCCATTTGTATTTAACAGTTTATAGGTTTTATGCAGTGTTTTGTAAATGATACAGAAGAAGCTGTCATTGCCTCTAGGGAAGGGACTGAGGGACTGGCTTTCTGGGGAAAGAGAAAAGAATTCACTTCCTTTTTATATATTTTTTGCACTGTTGATGTTTTTAACCATGTGTATAGGTAATTTTTTAACTATAAAAAGGTATTTTTAAAAAAGAAAATTAATAAGCTTTATGGAGTGAGGCATCAGGGGTTAATAACATACCTGGTTTGGAAGTTGGGTTGATGATTAGGTATTATAACCAGTCATGCCAATTATTAAAATGTTGAAATATATCTAGACCAATTGATAAATAAACACTGTCATCAGCGTGGCCATCCTGCTCCTTCTCAGGGACCATCCCTTCCCCACACTCTCAATGATTCAGTAACTATAAGCTCTTAGCAAAGCTCATAACTTCCCTGAGTTTCTCTTTATTTGCCAGTGAAATGTTGCCAGTAATACTTGGCCTACCTGGTCCTGGGTTTGTTGGCGTATGAAAGAAGGTAACATAGCTCATTCACTTTGTTATACAGCAGAAACTAACACAACATTGTAAAGCAATTTTACTCCAATAAAGATGTTAAAATAAATAAATAAATAAATAAATAAAAAATAAAAGCACTCTGAAAATTAGAAAGCTCTAGGCCAACATAAGATAACCTCATTTCTTTGTACTTAGAGTCTGTCAACAAAGACAACGTGAAGCATTTGTTCTGGGAACACAATCATTTTCTGCCATCCAGCCTCAAAACATCACCTTTCGCTCATACATCTATTACAGTGAGAATAATACCGTTGTCTAGTTTGTGGAATATGTGTCAATTTCCTTTGCTATCAGGATTCTTTGAGGATGGAAAATGTGACTTGTTTAATTGCATATACTCAGGACTCAGTATAATGGCTAATGTAGATTCAGTATATGTTTGATGAATAAATAAACAGGAAGGGAGCAAAAGAACAAAATGAGAGAGTTCTACAAAAAAGAAATCTAGTTGATGTGTTCAGAGGAAGATTCACAACTCCACTTGCCTATGTCTCCTGAGTAGCTCAGTGACTTACTTAGTTTATAACAGCATTCCCAGGACAGGAATGTGATCAATGAATCATTGCTTGACTCCACTGACAGGATTCTAATTATCTAAGATAATTTTTTAAATTTGACAAATATTTGTTAAGTGACCACAGGAATTGTACTAGGAACTTGGGAATATGAGCAAAGCAGACACTTCCTTTTCTGTCTTGGAACTTGTGGTCTAATGAGTGAGTCAGACAATAATGAAACTATCACATAAATGAGGGCATTTTTTTTTATGGAGATAAGTGGAGAGAAGGAAATGAACATGGTTCTGTGAGCACATTTAACAAAGAAGAGTCTGGTTGATGGGAGCGTGTCCGAGAGAATTGTCGGGAGAGTATTCCCTGGGGAAGTGGGGCTGGAGCTAAAGACAGTGAGAGTGAACTAGATCAGGAGAATGGATTGGTCTCTATGTCTGCAGGAAGTACATGCAAAGGCCCTGTGGAAAAATAAGCATGGTGCCTTTAGAGACAAGGTGGAACAGCATAGCTGCAGCACATGGAGAGAAGATAAAGTGATGATACACTGATTTAGAAAGGCACGGCAAAGCCCATACCCTCCTGTTCTGGAGGCACATAGCCAGACCACATTCCCCAGTTGCCCTTGCAGGTAGGTGTGGCCACAGAACAGAGGTCCAGCCAGTGGGATGTGAAGGAAGTGAGGCGCACCTAACCCTAAAGAGGCAGCTGTTCTTCCTCCAATGCTCTTTCCCAGCTGGCCTACGAGACAAAGATGGTCATGATGCCCCAGGGGCAGGGGGAGCCCAAGGATGGAAGGAGCCTGGGGCCCCCAGGAAAACCACCAGCCTACCTGTAATGTTTGTTTGGGCTGTTGTGTGAGTGAGAAATAAACTTCCACTGTGTTTGATTCATACATTTTTGAGTCTATATATTCCTTCAGCCTGGCCTATGCTAACTAAGAGAGAGAAGGATGTGGACAAGATCATACAGGGCCTAGTGGGTCACATTCAAGATGCTGGAGTTTATCCTAAGAAATGGGGAGCCACTGAAGGATTTCATGCAAATAGTGAGACGTGATCAAAGGTATATTTTTAAAAGACAGTCCTGGTTGCTCTGTGGAGTGATCAATTTCTCCAGTTTTCCATTTTGCTTTGCCTGGTTGACTCTGTACCATATCAGATAAGGAGGTGCCAAAATAATCAGATATGCTGTGGAGTGACTGGCAGCAGGTTGGAAATAATGGAAGAAAAGACATGAATATCAGTAGATAGGCAACATTAAAAGGATGAGAATCAAAGGTCGAGGCAAACAAAACATTATGGCATTTTCTAAAACTAAAAGTTGAAGCAAGTACAGTCACCATGGGCAAAGGAGAAGGCATAAAGCACTGTTATTAGGACCATGGGATTTGGAGTCAGGACACAGACCGTTCACTAGCCTTATGATCTGAGGCATGTTGCCTACTCTCTCTGGTGTTCTAGTTTCCCCATATGTGAAATGGGGATAACAGAATTTGTATTGCAGAATCGCCATGAGGGCACAAGTAAGCAGAATATCCATCACATGGTACAGCTCCATGGCTCATCCATGTTGGCTGTTAAGAGCATCCAGAGCCAGACTGGGAATGAATGGGTCAAACGTTCTAGTAAATGCACAGGAGCTAAGAAATCAGATGGATTTCAAAGATTGAAATTGAGGCAGATGATTAAATAGTCTGAAAAACCATCAAGAACTTAGTATCTATGAAAACCAGAAGGACCATGACAGGGAACTAGGAAAAAAGAAGCCCATCTCACTTAGAAATAAAATGCTCAATTTAGGATCTCTCAATCTCAGCACTATTGATATTTCCAGCCAGATAATCCTTTGTTGTGTGTGTGTAGGTCTGGGGTATGGGAGGTTGCTGTCCTGTGCACTTGGACATCCCTGGTCTCTACCCACCAGCTGCCAGTAGCAACCCCTCTCAGACATGACAACCAAAAATGTCTCCAGACATTGACAAATGTCTCCCTCTCTTTGTTCATTTATTCAGAGGACATTTTTCATTGGGGATGTAAAAAGAATTAGATGAACACATTCCTACCATCATAGAACTTGTATTCAAGAGTTTACATTTCCTTTTTCCCATGACTCTGCTCTTAATCTTATAGATAAAGTATCACTAAAATATTTAGAGAGGTTATTTGAATACTATTGGATTTTAATTCTTTTATCTCCTCATTGAAAAATATACATTTTAAAAACTTGCTGAACAAGCACTGAAGACACATGAAACATCAGTTTCATCCTGGTTTCATGTACCTTTAACAGCTCGGTCATACTGAGAGGCTCTTGGTGTCTAACTATTTCTGTGCGACCTTATGTTTCTGCTTTTAAACTCCTGAATTAGTTTTCTATCCTGTGTAACAAATTGCCAGAAATGTAGCTGCTGAAAACAACATCCACTTGTTATCCGCCAGTTCTGTAGGTCTGGAGGTCAGAAGTCTGGGCAGGCTCAGCTAGGTTCTCAGCCTAGGGTCTCATCAGGTAGAAGTCCAGGTGTTGGCTGGGCTGCATTCTCATCTGGAGATTTTAGGGCAGAATCAGCTTTCGGGCTCATTCAAATTGTTGGCAGAATTCAGTTCCTTGTGGTCTAAGGACTGAGGTCCCATCTCCTCGCTGACTGTCAGCCAGGAGCAGTTCTCAGCTTCCAGGTGGTGCCTTCTGATCCTTGAATGTGGTCACCCCCATCTTCAAAACAGGATTTCCCTGGTGCCGTGAATTCTTCTTGAAGATTCCTGAATGTCTCTGGCTCTTGGTTCTGACACAAACCAGTGAAAATACTCTAATCACAGAGTGCCCTCCATATCTTCAGGTCCTCTGACTCAGGGCCTTAATTACATCTGCAAAATCTCTTTAGAGAAGTACCTAGATTAGTGTTTGATGGAATAACCTGGACATGGGAATCTTGGGGGCATCTTTAGAATTCTGCCTATCACAACCCTTCTGGCAAGTGGAGAGTAGGGGCCTGGATAGAGGCCTAGGCTTTCATAGTTCCTTTTCATGTCCTCCTTTGCCTGAAGCTGGTCACTGTTTCACTTCAGTGGGGACCTGCAAGCCATAAGAAGGTAGTAAATGCTGTGCTAGGTAAGGACAATTTAATCTTGATAGCCATTTGTCCTGGAACCCTGAAAAGACTAAAGATAAGGGTGTTGAAAGGCGGGGAATTCATTTATGATCAAATTTCATCATCATTCCTGTGAAATGATTCAATATTTACTTTGTTTCCTCTGACCAGGGTTTTAATTTAGTTGCAAAAGACAGTGAAGTATCCATGCTCTGCGTCTGACTGTGGCATCCCAATCATCCCTAGGAGCTGGATTATAGGCTTCACAAAAGTGAGGGGACAGAAATATTTTAATTTTGTTTTTAATTATACAATAACAAAAACTATTATGAACCAAGAAAGAATACCTTAAAATTAATTATCAGCCAGAATAAGATCTTCAGAAAGGCTTTTCAAAGCTTAATCAAGATAAGATGAAAAGAACATAAAATTAAATTTTTAAAAAAAAATCTGCTTAAAGATGAAAGAATTCAGAGAAGTACATGAAAAACATAACTTATGGGAGAATAAGGGCTCTAAATTAGATACCTCTCTTGAATCACTGTCAAGGACATACCTTACTTGAATTATGATCAAAAACCCATATCAATCTCCCTCTACTGAAAATTAGGAAAGAATGACTCAAGTTCTACTTCACCTTCCCGGTATGACTCAATTCCCAATTCTATGACAACGTTCATTCTGTTTTTATAAAAAACACCAGATGAGCAAATTCGTGTCAACTTATGAAAAGAGAGCACAGATCTGAACCTAGGTTTTGACCTCAGTCTTAGGAACCTAAGTCAGACATTTGAAGATTCTCTAGCTTCTAGGAAACACCACCGATTTCAAGGATAAAATGAAGATGTGGTTGCACCACAAAGGAAAGTCACTTCATGTCTTTAAAATGAAAATTTTAAGATTAAGTATGTGTCCCAAGATGTTATCACAATTCATTTCTCTTGCGTCAAGAGGGAATCTCTTAAAATAAAGGCACTCCTCCCAAGTTCACCGAATTACCCATTTTAGCATCATAAGACATAATAAAGTCTGCATTATTTGGTTGTTAATTCACCTTCCCAGGGTACATTTTCTCTTCTTCTCATAACAGCATTCTACTTTCTAATGGAGGAACTTCCCTTCCTTCTCTCAATCCATTTGGCTTGGGGGAGGGGACAATGACCCCATCCCCAGTTCCAAAGGGAAAAATATATGATCCAGGATCAGAGCATTGGATATCCTGGCCTCAGCGATCGGTTCAACGATGGACATGTGACGTCAGCTAGGCCAATAAGACAATATCTCCAACCTTTACTAAAACTGTTGGCAAATGGAGGTTCTACCACCTGTGTTGTCAAGCTGGTAAGTAAGCCTAGATCAGCTCACATCATCTTTCCTCCAAGGAGAAGGAGTCTTCCTATAAATGAAGTCAATACAGAAAAAAAGCAAAGTCAAGAGATGAAGAAAGAAAAGGTCTTGGCACCACTATTTGAGCACCTGGATCCAGCTTTACCTGACGTCATTTACTTATGCAATTTTCATTTGTTTCAGCAAATTTACTTTTTGCCTTGAACCAGTTTGAGCCAGTTTTCTGCCATGAAATCAAGAGTCATGACTAATCACTTCATCTGGAAAGACTGTCACAGCTGCTCTGTGCCATCAGTCTCAGCATTTTTTTTTCTTTTGCCTCCTCAGCTTCCTCTATACAAACTATGCAAATTCTTTTCTCTACGGCTTTCTTCACCTGCTCCTCCAATCCGAAGTGCCCTCTGACTTCCTCCTTCCTTGTCTCTTTCATAGTCCATGTTAATTGCCAACCTCAAAAAGCCATTCTGCTCTGCTCTAACTCCTATTTCAAATGTCCACCACATCACTTGTTGTTACACCATCTTATGTTGTTTCCTTGCCACTTCGTTTGTCTACAAGTTACATCCCCAGTTACCTTACTGGATCCTAGAATAAAATATTTCTCCATCAGTCCCCATGTTTTTAACACAATGTTCAGCTCAAGCCTCCAGCATCTCTCATCTGGGCTGCTGATAAAGCCTTGTGACGGGTGAACTATCCATCCCCACACTAGCCCTTTAACCTGTTCTTCCCTCATCTGATAGATGCCCCTGCTGAAAACCCTTTAGGGTATTTTGTATGCTCTAAGGATTGTAGCTAAACTTCTTAAATGGCCTACAAAGCTCTCCAGGGTCTCTGCCTGGCTCTGACCTGCCTTTCCTACCCGTCTCCTGCCTTCTCTCTGCTCCACTCAAGATTTTCAATCCCTCCTACCTACCACTGCTCCCACAACACAGAACAGGACACACTCCCCTTTTCCCTTAACATTTGCTCTTCCCTTCTTTTCTAATTAACTCTTACTTGTTCTTTAGACCTCAGCACAATCTTCATTCCCTTGGGAAAACTTCTGTGCCCTCATGGATTAAGTTACATTTCCCCCCGATTACCATGATAAGCGCTCATGACTCTGTGGCCTTTCTTTCACTGCATTTATCAAATTTGCCATTATATACATTAATATTCATAAACATATATAGGGCTATTTTGTTAATGCCTCTGTCCTTGAACATAAGCCCTATGAGATTAAGAACAATGACTGTCTTCTCTCACCATTAAATCACCAGGACTCAACAAACGCAACATCCTAAATGTATAGAAGGCACTTAATAAAAATTGGCCAAATGAATGGAAGAATTGCATCGCTGGGGTACAATAAATATTGCTGGCACAATAAATATTGCTGGCTGGATGGAAGGACAGACAGAAGGAAGGAAGATGGATAGAAGGAAGAATGGACGAATGAAATCATTGGTGAATGCATTTTTATCCTCCAACTGTGACTTTTGCCTATATTTGGAAAATTTAATAAAAATAATAAAGCTCTTAAGAAACGACTGCAGATTTCTCTGGAAATAGGAGCCCCTGGATGAAACACACTAGTCACAGAGACGTAAATTGTGGGCAGGACAACCTATAAGACACTAAAGAGGTTGAGAAACACAGAGAAGCTTTGAATAGTTTATCATTTTGCCCTGTGAGTGGCAGGCACCAAACATGTAATTTCAATGCCTAGCACCCCAATCCTGTAATTGAGCTCCATGTTTGCTTTTGGCCAAAAGAAGCAACTAGGCAGAGACAATGTATATAATCATACAGGCTTTGTGAGTGTGTGTGTGTGTGTGTGTGTGTAGGTTTCTAAGGCACTGGAGTAACATTTTATTAATATAAGTTTTCTTTGTGTGAAAACTAGCAGACTTTCACAGATTCAAGGTATTTTTAAACTATTTTATCATGCCTTGTCTCCACCCAGGTAAGTCAAGCTATGGTAAATATAAAGAAGTCTCCAAATTTACCACAGATTTTATTCTTACAAGTCATATCACCTACTGTTTTACATGCATTAAAACATGCATGGATGATAAAGGTTTTGATGATTTCAAATAAGTTTCCAGTTATCTAGACAGAATGGAATGTAAGAAGGATGATAAGGAACATAAATTAGCAGTTAAGGACGGTGGCGGGCACTTCCTGGGAAGCTTTACATATATTATAACGTCATGGAATCTGCACAACAGTCCTAGAGGCCAGATACTATTTTCTCCATTTAAGAGATAAGGAAACAAAGGCGTAGAGAGATTCAGGGGCCTGTTCAAGGACACTGAATAAGCAAGAAACAAAACAGGGATTTGAACCCATGTCAGCCTGGTTGAATAAACCTCCAAGCATTTTGCCCAAATACATTGCCTCTCAGTCAAAGAGAGAGTCCCTGAAGGACCCCCTGCCACCTGCCCCATCTGGGAGTCGAGAACTTTATAGTTTCCGTAGAAATACTCATCAAAGTGAAGGAAACTATGAATTGCTATTTCCCTGAACTCACCTACTTATGTGACGTGTGCCGAGGTATTTAATTTATTTAGATAGACCCATGTCCCACAAATGGCAATCAAATCAAATAAAATAAATGAAGGACATATTTAATATTCCTACATTTTTGTTAAGGGGTCAGCAGAGGTTCTCTTTTAATGCCAATATTTTTATTTTTTCCGCAAATGTAAAATTACTTAATAAAAAATGCAA
This sequence comes from Eubalaena glacialis, assembly GCF_028564815.1. NCBI lineage: Eukaryota > Metazoa > Chordata > Mammalia > Artiodactyla > Balaenidae > Eubalaena > Eubalaena glacialis. The sequence continues at coordinate 7,180,939 of NC_083728.1, read as the reverse complement.
ATAATACCAAAAAATCCTAACACAATCCAAAACAAAGTTGACCTGACTTGAAATCCCACCATCCCAAGACAACTCCTGTTAACTTTGTGGTGACATCTTATTGGCTGTTTTTCTATAGATTTGTTGACAACCAACCGTCTATTCCCCTGGGACTGAGGGGTTTCCCTGGACACGGGACTTTTGGTAGTAAAACAGGAACTGTCCCAGGCAGACTGGGACAGATGTGTGTATGGATGTATATTACCATCTCGATGCTGTCATAGTAAAAGTGTTTCATTGTATGGATTTGCCATAACTCATCTAAACCATCCATCACGAATGAAAACTTAGATTGCTTCTAATTATAAGCCATTGTTTCTATCACAAACTATCTGTGATGAACCTCTCTGCACAAGTATCTCTGAACACTAGACAATTACCTGCTTGGGATACATCTCTGGAAATGAAGTTGCTGAGTCAAAGAGTATGTATATGGTACATTTTGGTCCATACTACCAAACTATCCTATTTAAACATTTTATTAATTTACACTTTTGACCATTTGAACAGGTGACAGTTTCCCCATCTCCTTGTCAAATCTGAGTTTTGTCAACCTTAATAAATCTTTTCCAATTTGATGGGCAATTTAGTTTAAATTCTTAATGCATTTTGTGGACAAGGTACTATTATCTTTCTATCCAAAAAATCAATGCTTTATTACGGAAATATAATTTCATAATCAGTTTTTAAACAGCTTTATGGAGATATAACTTACATATCATAAAATTCACCTGTTTTAAAAGCACAAGTTGGTGAAGTTTAGTATATTTATGGAGTTGTCAGCCATCACCACCATCTAATTTTAGAACATTTCCATCATCCTAAAAAGAAACCTTGTGCTCATTTACAGCTACTCCCTATTCTCACCCCCAGCCCTATATAACCATGAACCGTCCTGCTGATGACTGCCTATCCCAGAATTTAAATTGCTGACCTTAGTGTAGGATGACCAACCATGCTGGTTTTGCCAGGACTGAGGGATTTCCGGGGCATGGAATGTTCCGTGTTAAACCAGGACAGTCCCAGGGAAACCAGGACAAGTTGGTTCCTGAACCAAACTTTTCCAGTCTCCCCTCCCCCTCTCACGTTTAATTTGACCTCTGCCTACTGGCATAGCCTGCTTTGGTGAGTCAGGGCAAAGGCATCTTGCAAAAGGAGACCACCCTAGTAGTCAAGGTCTGTAAAACATTCTGATTTGAAGAGAAGACAACAATGAAGCAAGGAGCTGCTTTTGATTGTGAAGCAACTGGTGGCCCCCCGTTAAATCACTGGGACACAAGGATGACATTGATTATTTGATGTCCCTCACATACAATCCATCATTATCCAACCACAGTGTTGAGAAAGGGTCAATACCTCTAACACCCCAGGAAATGAGAAGAGGTGAGACAGATGTGGCAGTACCGTGGGAGAAATAACTGAGAGCATAAGATGTGTCAGAGACTGCCCCGCATCCTCTCCTTTCATCCTTACCATGCCCCAAGAGGTGAGTACCATGAATCCCATCATACAAACGAGGAAACTCAGACTCAGAGAAAGTAATTTGTCCAGAGCACACAGCTCTTGACAGCTCCAGGTCAGAGGCAGGATTCAAACCCAAGTCTCACCCATCACCAAAGCCTGACTTCCTACAGTAACCCACGTGGCCTCCTGGAAACAGGGAGGGACTGAAAATGTAATTCAGAATATAGGCAGAAATGCACTCTCTAAATTTACATCCCTCTCCCCACAAAAACAGAAACATAAAAACACTGTGGGTTTTTTTTTCCCAAAATGTCGTCTCTTCAATGAAAGAGTATGAAGTTGAAGTGGGGGAAGAGGAGGTTGGGGACTGAGGGATATGCAAGTAATCGGGAAGCCAATATAATTCAGAGTGAAATTGATTTAAAATTTTGCTAAAACTTTTTATGCTTGCGTATTTCACTCTAATAGCATAACTTTAGTCTTATTACAGTTTTGATTAAATCTATACTTCAGTACTTTACATAGTATATAAAAATATAGTTTTATGTAAATATTTCTCAGGGACATCTGTAAAAGTGTCTCATATAATTGATATGACATTTCAAAGTACACAGTCAGTGTTTCATAATCAGATACATGTCCTGGGCTTAATGATAGAAAGCACCTCACATTTATATTTACTAGTTTTTAATTATCTCATTATCCTTAGTTGTGAGTATCTCTGATTTACTCAGACAGGAGATCTGGAGAGTAATATATTTGAAGTTACTGGATAATTTCCATTTATCTTTGCCTAAAACTCTTCTCCTTCTTGGAATAATGGGAGGAGAGAGAGAGAAAATCTCAGCTTGTTCTCAGACCACCAATGGATACTGATCCTTCTATATGTCAATCTGCAGCGAAACCCTGCTTGGCCATCAAGTTGAAAAATGCAGCCAATGTCAGGACTTGCATATTTAAACCCACACCACTGCAAATCAACACAAAGAAGTTGGCTATATCAGACTTAATGTTTCTAGATTTCACTGGTAACTCTTACAGTTACAAAGGTGGTGGGGGGACAGCCACTTGAACATGGCTTGTACCTACTTTGTCCACATCTGACAATGAGGATTTGAGTCTCCTGACCACTAACAATTTGCCTTTCCTTGAACTGTATGTTGTCATCTTTCAAATGCTCTATTATGTGGGTGCATAAATAGTAAATAACATCCTTCTGTTCTTTTTTTTTTATTTGAGTAAAATTGCTTTGCAATGTTGTGTTAGTTTCTGCTGTACAGTGAAGTGAATCAGCTATATGTATACTTATATCCCCTCCCTCTTGGACCTCCCTTCCGCTCCCTCCCATCCCACGCATCTAGGTCGTCACAGAGCATCGAGCTGAGCTCCCTGTGCTATACAGCAGGTTCCCACTAGCTATCTATTTTACACATGGTAGTGTATTTATGTCTTTCTGTTCTTTAAAGACACCAAGTTTGTGGTAAGTCATTACAGCAGCAATAGGAAACAATTACAGTGGCCAATGACAAATGATCAGATTCGTGTTTAGGGATTTCTCTAGCAATGATTTGACTGAAAGCAGAGAAATCTGTTGGGAAACTATTGAAATAACTCGGTTGAGAGATGATGGTAGTTGGGACCAGGAAGTTGGTAATGCGTTTACAGCAGGGTTTCTCAACCTTGGCACTACTGACATTTGGATGAGAATTTTATTCTTGTGGTTGTGGGGAGTTGTCCTGTACTTTGTGGGGTAAAGTTAGCGGCTTTCCTGGCCTCTACCGACTAGATGTTAGTAGCACCTCCCCCCAGGTATGACAACCAAAAATATCTCTAGAAACTGTCAAATATCAGCTAGGGGGCAAAACTGTCCTGGTTGAGGATTTCTGAGTTGGAGAAAACTTGACAGAATGCAGTGGTATCTAAAGGTGGAATTAACTGGACTAACTGCTTAACCCTATGTTTTCAAAAATAAATATCAACTTCATATCAAGTTCTATTTTTTAAAAAAAAGTTCTAGAATCATTATCCAGGAGGTAGTCAAGAGGTATTCTTCCTAAAATCCACAAAGGCTGCCGCTATGCTATTGTTTCTTCAGCTGCAGGGTGGGGTCATGCCAAAGGGTGTGCTTCTCCAGAGCAGCAGTATGGGTCCCTTAGGACCTCGAATGAAGAGTCCCAGAATATGGCTCCCAGGAAAAAGAATTTTGCAGGCTCAGACCAAGCATGATCTTCTCTTTGGTTCTTCTTTTTGTTTTTCTAATAATAGCTTTATTGAGATGTAATTCACATATCATAAAATTCATCCTTTTGAAGTATACAGTTCAGTGGTTTTTAGTATATCCACAAGGCTGTACATCCATCACCACTATCTAATTCCAGAACATTTTTATCACCCCAGGAAGAAACCTCATTCTCCTCTCTCCCCTCCCACCAGCCCCTGGAAACCACTAATCTCCTTTCTGTCTCTATAGATTTGCCAATTCTGGACATTTTATATAAATGGAAATGTACAATATATGGTCTTCTGTGCCTGGCTTCTTTCATTTAGCATGTTTTCAAGGTTCATCCACGTTGTAGCATCAATCAGTACTTCCTTCCTTTTTACAGCTGAATAATAATTCCACCGTATGGATGCTTATCCATCGGTCAGTTGATGGACATTTGGGTTGTTTCCACTTCCCTTTGGTTCTTGTTGGTGAGTCTGTCCCCTAAAGTGATTTATGTGGGCTGTGCCCCTTCATGGTATAAACAAACGAAAACTTTCCAGCCTGATCAATGTCTGAAGTAAAAGAATAATTGATTCTTTTATTCATCACATATTTATTAAGACCCTAATGTATGTCAGTTTCAGGGCTCTGTGTTAGGCCCTGGGGATGCAATGGTAAATAAAACCAAGACCCTATCTCAGGGATATTTCATTCTAGAGGGAGGACACAGGAAATGAACAAACCGGGCAAGATGGAAACGCATTTATTCAACCCTCTGTTGAATATCTGCACGTGCAGGCACCTCACTAGGCCTGGGTAGACACGAATGGAAAAGCAACAGAACATACCTTTCTTCCATTCATGTGTCCCCTGGGAAAGGTCAGACACACAATTATGATCGCACGTGCTATAATAAAGGTCTGAGCTGGAGTCTTTGGGAGAAGACAGTAGAGGAATATAGGAAAGCGGAAAACTCTTCAGGGGTGGGGAGGGGGGGGAGGTACTTTGAACTGGACCCTGAAGGGTACTAGTGTCTGGGGGTGGGGGTAGGGAAGGGGGACCACGTGAGAGAAAAGAGAGGAGGGAGCCCTCATGTTATGGAGCACACACTCTCACCTCATCGCCAAAGCTCTGTCTGGATTTGGGATTCCTTCCATCTGCCCCTAGTCTTGCTTTTGTCCCGTTCCACCTTTGGTATCCAGGCCCCTCCCATCCATCACCAGGTCTTCCAGCTCCCAAAGCTTGCTTCCTCCTTGATATATTCGGGCTTCTAAGGCCACCCTTGCTCATCTGCTATGTGTCCTTCTCTTGGTAACTATCCCAGAAACGAACAGCTTGGTGTGTCTTCTTGTTTGGTCTCAGCTTCACCTGGGTCCTTTGTGAACAAGAAGGGGGCAGCCCTGCGTGTCTCTGAGAAGAGGGGGACCCAAGGTGCCATCCTAACCCAGCCTGCACACCTGGAGAGTCACGATCCTCTACCTGAGTATTGATTAGGAAGCACACTCAAATCAGACACCCTCACCTAGAATCCCAGCTCCACCAACAAGTTGGGCAAGTTAGTTAAACCTCAGTTTTCTCACCTGCAAAATGGGAATGCAAGTCAATCCTTGGGTGTCTGTTCAAAACAAGCTCATATTTGCTAAGCACCCATCATGCTGTCTAGCATAGAGTAGGCACTTGATAAATGTTAGGCTTATTTCTTTTTCATGTTTCCATGGCCTTTAAATCCAGCACGGAGAAGCTGCAGAGATTACACAGGCCTAAATGTAATTGAAAGATGGCATCCCTTTCTTTTAGAACTCGAGGTAGAATCATTATTTATAAGATAATGTTTAGATGTTATGGCAGCACTTAATTTTAATTGATCTATGGACATGAATAAATGAAATTTAACGATCAAAGCCGTCTGAACTTAACTGGATGTTCCATCCCTGGGCATATTCTCAAATCCTGGGGATTTTGAAAAATGGAGCACGCAGATAAGGCAGCAGCGCTGCTGACCCTGCATTCTCCTACAGAGCTAACAATTTGCAAAGCACATCCTACCTGCTGCCTGTTTGCCCCAGGAGAGCAGGAGGAGGCCCGTGAGGCCGAGGGCCCAGATGTTCTCTAACAAACAATCTCCTCCCCGGTTTGGCCCACAGTTCTTTTCTGGAATACAGGTACTAGAAAGCCAGTCACATGCCAAGCTGGGGTGCTGCTCCGCTCTTTGTGGTACTCAGGGACTTCCGTTCTCTGCAGGAGCCTCTGTGGTGGTGCCAGCATCTTCCATCCCCCCCTGGGCCGGGGCACTATAGCTGTTAGGTATATGGTCTCGGGAGTCACACTGTTTAGGTCTGGATCCTGATCTGGCGCCCCGGCCATACAACCCTGTGCAAGCTGCCAGCCTCTGTGCCTCAGTTTTCTGCTCTGTAACATGGGGCAGTATTAGAATATACCTTGTTATTGCATTCCTTCAGGTTGGCAGGAGGTTTGAATAAGAAAAGATAAGTAGGAACAGTGCTCAAATGTCCTCATGTACTCTTTTCCCCACTCATATTCTACCAGGGCCCAGAACAGGCCTTTTGAGGACACAGTAGACTCTTAATCAAATATTCCCTGACCTTTTCTTCCACGAGGCTGAGGCTCTAGGGAGGTGTCTGAAGCAGGATTTTCATGTATTCTCTAGGAAGGTCTCAAGGGGAACAATGAAGAAAGAAGTAAATTCTTAGGGAGGGAGAAAGAAAGAAAGGGAGGGAGGGAGGGAGGGAGGGAGGGAGAATCTCCTGGGTTTCCAGAAATGATCTTCACCAACGTTAGCACAACAAGGAAGAGTTCACCTACACTCTAGTCTTTAAGATGGTCAGGTTAGAAGCAGCTACGCAATATTGGGCAGCCGCTAGATAGCATTCAAATAATTTGTCTTATTTTGTTTCAAGTCAACCTGAAGTGAAGAAAGATTTTTACACAAAGCCCAGTAATTTATGTAGCAACCACTCCATAGTGAGCCGGTTCAATCACAGACAATTATACGGAAAGCACTTAAATGCTAACTATGTACTTTTAAAATGTTGCAAAAGTAGGTTCATAATTAAATTATAATTACAAGTAAAAATCGAGACAATGATTATTCCCTGAGAAATCTGCACATTTTTATTTCCAGGGTTGCGCGCGGCTTCTCTCACACTCTGATTCATTTCTTTTGTTGGTAGCTCCACGCTGATCCGACTCGTTTTGCGTGACAGATTTTAAATTTAAAATCAACTAAAATTATCTTGCACGTTACTAATTACCACATACAATGATTTCCATAGAATACCTGGGTTGCCATTAAAAAGTGGTGTGTGAGCGTAAAAGTTTGCAACTGTGAAAGATTTATAGTGAGAAGGAGAACACTGGCTGATAGCCGAATAGAAATTGAGCTATTAGTAGATATCGAAAAAGCTTTCAAACAAGCTCTGAACTGCTTATGGGGAGAGGTTACACCGTTGTGAATGTGACAAAGCTACAAAACCTTTCCAGAACTTTCTATCACTCAGAACTGGTCCATCTGCAAGTGAAAGCAACATATCCAAATTAGCCACAGGAAACTGAGATTGATCGTTGATTCATAAAAAAAAATGTTTAAGTATAGCTTCACTGCAGGCCTGGCTGGATCCAGAGTCTGAAATACTATCCTCGGGGTTGAACTACTTGCTCTCTCCAGACCCCAGCCCTGCTTTCCTCTGCGGTCACTTTGTTCTCAGCCAGGCACTCTCCACGTGGGGGACAGTGGCTGCCAGCAGCTCTAGACTCTGGTCCTCAGAGCCCAGTGGAAGATGAGGGCTTCTTTCCCAAGAGCTTCAGCAGAAGTCCCAGGTCTGAATCTCACTGATTCAAAGGATACCAATCTCCATGGTACCCAGGGGAGGGCTGTACTCTGATTGGCCAAATCTGAGTTACACACCTTCCTAGGGAGGGAGGGTGGAGTCACACACGAATATATAGGGGATGAGATTCCCGAAGGAAAATCCTGCTCTTGCTTCCAGAAGAAACAGGCAGAGATGCCTGGATGCCAAAAGCTCTCTGGATGAACAACTAACTAATCAAACTTTGTCCCCATTCCTCTTCCCCTGCATCTTAATTAAATAAAAGAGTTTCCATTTCTGCTCAGTTATTCCTTACGCTAGAATGAGTTTTTTTGTCATTCAGTCAATTCCATGCATTTTGGCCAACATATGCTTTACAAATTTGGCCAGAGAAATGTTTTCAAAAACACAGATCTGATCATGTTACCATCTCTCTATCACCATGTCTAACCCTAACTTTTCACTGTGGTAACATTTAAACATACACAATATAGAGGAAATAATATGATGAACCTCCACAAGTCTAAGCTTCAAAAATTATAACCATTTGCCAATTTTTATTTTATTTTATTTTATTTAGTTTATTTTATCTATACCCTCCATCTTCTGCACCTTTCTTTTTTTTGCCAGAGAATTTTAAAGCAAATCCCCAATGTCATTTTATTTCTCAGAATACTTCAGCATGAATCCCTAATAAGGAATTATAAGAGTATAATCACCATGTCATTTTCATACCTATCAATATTAACAATTTCTTAATATCATTGATGAGTCCATATTCATATTTCCTCTCGATTAACTCAAAGGTGCCTTTCTACAGTTGGTTTGTTTGAATAGCAAAGTCCATGGATTGCATTTAGTTCTTATGATGCTTAAGCCTCTTTTATTCTACGTTAATTTCCCCCCTCCTTTTTGGTTTTTGAGTCATGGATTTGTTAGAGAGCCAGACCAGGTCATTTGTCCTACAGAATGCCCCGCATTCGGGATTTGGCTAGTTGCCCCCTTGGGTGACATTTAGCCTGTTCCTCTCTCCCTCTTACTTCCTGAAGCCTGGTAGTTTGATCTAGAGGCTTGATTAGATTCAAGTTCAATTACTTTGTTTGTGTTTGTTTGTTTAGCTCACTCCATTTAAACGCCTTCCTATTAATACAAACCCCACCTCCCCACGGTCTGGGAGGCCCACGTGGTCTGGCTCTGCCTCCATCCAGCCTCACTTTTCCTCTCCTCTCTCTCCTGATACCTCTGGCATCCTTTTATTTCTTCTTTGATCAGGCTCCCGACAGCACACATACCTTTCTCCCTGCTGAGAAGGATCTTCCCTTCTCTTTGGGCCTCACTCCCCAGCTCCTTAGAGAAAGCACCTCTGATGTCCTCCTGACCAGGTCAAATCTTCCCACTAACAGTTCCCACAGCATCAGGCCATTCTCCTCTACAGCCTTATCACAGTTGCCATTTTCCATCTATTTGTATGATTTTTTGATATTATCTATCTTTATCTTCCTCAGGAAACTATAAGCTTCACGAAGAAAACCACAGTGTTTGACACACAAATGTTTCTGAAAAGTAATGAATTAATTAAAAATATATACATGCAAATACCTATACACCCTCCCCAGTTCAATCTAATTTCCTTCCTTAGGGCTCACAATACGCTTTTTTCATCTTTTATTGACAGCAAAAAAGCTACAGGTTCTTTTTGCTAGCTTTAGCTCACGTACCCCGGGAGCCCACTTCATATACTATTTGTAGGCACTCCAATTGCAGCGCAAAGTAGATATTAGCATCCCATTTTATAGGTGAGGCAACAAAAGCTCAGAGAGATTAAGTAACTCATCCAACATCACCAAGCTAGACCCTCATTGAGGAGGATTATCCTCTATTCTTTTAACAATCCTTTGTGTTTGTAGCCTCATTTTCAGATACGGTGACCAACTGTCCTGGTTTGCCTGGGGCTGAGGTGGCACTTCCCAGCACGTGGCACTTTCATTGCTAAAACCAAGAGACACCTGGGCAAACCAAGACAAGTTGGTCATCCTATTTACTTTTACTTACCTGAGGCCTAAGGTCACTCAGTTAATTAAGAGTGGTCTTAAAGTCCCACCCTACATCTGTCAACCGTTACAGCCTCTACCATGCCACAGCACTACAGCTGGTTGTTAGTTTGTAATTATAAAAGTGGGGTCTCCAAAACTCTCGACCACCACCCTAATTTGACATTGAATCTTTTGTTCCAGAGAAGAACTCCAACTGGGAAATTTTCCCAAGTTTTCACTTTGGAATTTAAAGGATTTCGACATTTCATCAGAAGGTTTACACCCTTTTGCGTGATTCTAAACCTCCTTTCTTCAGAGCCAATGGCATGACACTTGGCTGGATTCTCAAAAGATACCGAATATTGCAAATATAGATTTGTCACAATAAAGCATCAAACTCCAATGTAATTAGACTTCAGCGTGGTACTCAGTCATCCTGAACCGCTTCCCTACATCTTGACATGGTGTAAAAGGACTCGGGAGGAAATTTACTTATGACAATTAACCAATCTGTTCAATCGTTTCCAGTTTTATCCTAATTACAATGCATTCACTACATGCCTTACCCCAAACAGCAAACAACAGTATTAATGAGAGGATAATTCCTACAATTTGGGGAAAATTGTACCAACAAATCGGAACGCCTGCTAAATCTCTGCTAATGTTCAAGCACTCTTCATCAGACTTATCAAAACAGCAAATCAAGCTACTACTTAAAAAGTAGTTCAGTGCAAACAGCCGTACTCATCAGAATATTCATTCACTTTGAAAAGTAACACTCAGTGAAACAGCTTTTAATCAGTTCTAGGACACTCTAACCTCAGGGGGCTCTGGGAAAGCCATGTCTTTATTGTGCTTTTATGAGATCACTGAGCTTCCCAATTGAGTTTGAAATCCATTTACTGCACAAGGCCTGTCTCAAGATCAAATGCCAGGTAACGTCTTCAGCCAAGAACAATTAGCAACCTCAGTGCTTTTGTAAGGTTTGTTTTAAGGGATATGTTCAGTCTTTATTAAAATCACTTGGGCACCTCAGGGGGGATATTCTAGGTGCTGAGAATCCCATAGGAATGAGAGACCCACACGTAGAGATCATGACAAGGAGCCAGACCCAACCAACATTTTCATGAGCAGATACATTAAACAGGTTCATAAAAAATAATTACAGTGATCATAACAAAACTAATTTATATTAATTAAACATTTAATAAAGAAAATAGAAAAATAGTTATATGCCAAGCACTGAACCAATGAAAGTAGTGTCAATAAAAAAAAAAAATCAATAGTCAATCTAAGAAAGAAATGGAGAATTTTATTCGAGCCAACCTGAGGATTATAACCCAGGAGACAGTCTTTCAGAAAGCTCCGAATTCCACCCATTAGAGGTCATAATTATATATAAGTTTTTGTGTGTGTGTGTGTGTGTGTGTGTGTGTGTGTGAGAAATTAAGTTTTATCCAGGGTCTTACTGAGGCCTATAGCCTGGGAGACAGCTCTGAGTAACTGCTCTGAAGAGGGAGAGTAGATGCTAGTTTATACATGATTTTTTTTTTTTTTTTGGCTAGGAAATACATGCAGTCAAACATACATCCTGGTAAAAGATTAGTGCTAATCAGAAAGAACAAACATCTCAGTTTGATGATTTTAGTGCTTTTCTGTATAAGGGCAGATGCAAGAATCTGGGGGGTCATTGAAATTCTTCTTGAGATACACATCTAACTATCTAAGGGCCTGTTTATCCAAAGCACAGAGTACCTCATCCTGAATTCCTCTCAGGGTGCACTGCTGGTGGGTGACTGCAGTGGGTTGTGACTTAATCCTTGTAGAACTGGGTGGTGAGCAATGCTCTTTTGTTCTTTTTTTTTTTTTTTAACATCTTTATTGGAGTATAATTGTTTTACAATGGTGTGTTAGTTTCTGCTTTATAACAAAGTGAATCAGCTATACATACACATATATCCCCATATCTCTTCCCTCTTACGTCTCCCTCCCTCCCACCCTCCCTATCCCACCCCTCTAGGTGGTCACAAAGCACCGAGCTGATCTCCCTGTGCTATGCGGCTGCTTCCCACTAGATATCTATTTGACATTTGCTAGTGTATATATGTCCATGCCACTCTCTCACTTTGTCCCAGCTTACCCTTCCCCCTCCCCGTATCCTCAAGTCCATTCTCTAGTAGGTCTGTGTCTTTATTCCCGTCTTGCCCCTAGGTTCTTCATGACCATTTTTTTAGATTCTGTATATATGTGTTAGCATACAGTATTTGTTTTTCTCTTTCTGACTTACTTCACTCTGTATGACAGACTCTAGGTCCATCCACCTCACTACAAATAACTCAATTTCGTTTCTTTTTATGGCTGAGTAATATTCCATAGTATATATGTGCCACACCTTCTTTATCCATTCATCTGTTGATGGACACTTAGGTTGCTTCCATGTCCTGGCTATTGTAAATAGAGCTGCAGTGAACATTGTGGTACATGATTCTTTTTGAATTATGGTTTTCTCTCGGTATATGCCCAGTAGTGGGATTGCTGGGTCATATGGTAGTTCTATTTTTAGTTTTTTAAGGAACCTCCATACTGTTCTCCATAGTGGCTGTATCAATTTACATTCCCACCAACAGTGCAAGAGGGTTCCCTTTTCTCCACACCCTCTCCAGCATGGATTGTTTGTAGATTTTTTGATGATGGCCATTCTGACCAGTGTGAGATGATATCTCATTGTAGTTTTGATTTGCATTTCTCTAATGATTAATGATGTTGAGCATCCTTTCATGTGTTTGTTGGCAATCTGTATATCTTCTTTGGAGAACTGTCTATTTAGGTCTTCTGCCCATTTTTGGATTGGGTTGTTTGTTTTTTTGATATTGAGCTGCATGAGCTGCTTGTAGATTTTGGAGATTAGTCCTTTGTCAGTTGCTTCATTTGCAAATATTTTCTCCCATTCTGAGGGTTGTCTTTTCGTCTTGTTTATGGTTTCCTTTGTATATATAAGTTTTGAGACAAAGGATATGTCAAGGGACGTACTGACAGTATACACAACCCAGATCTGCACTTACAACACGAGTAGGGGATCAAGGGTCTTCATGACCCCTTACAAGATTGAGAAGGAAGGTTATCTCCTAAGAAGTCGTGACCATTTATAAGATTAAGAAAGAATGTTATCTCCTAAGGAGGTCTGATTAATGCAGATGCACAATATACACTAAAGGGGAGGGAGGAGGCCCAAATGGGCAGAGAAAAATTTTATGTTTGAATTTTTCTCGTCTTACCATAAAATATGACTTTTATTTCATCAGTAGTTTACCTGCATGTTCTCACTCAATCCTCAAATCAACAGAGGAGATCAGTACTATTATTAGCCATATATAACGATGCAGATAAATGCAGGGGTCAGAAAGCCATAGCCCATGCTCTGAATCGGCCACCATCTAATTTTTTAAATAAAAGTTTATTGTAACACAGCCATGCCCATTCACTTATGTACTGCCCATACCTGCTTTCCCAGGCTGATGGCAGAGTTGAGATAGAGACCATCTGGCTCAGAAAGCCTAAAATATTTACTGGCCCTTTACAGGAAGGTTCTCCAACCCCTAGACTAGACATATGAGGCTCAGAAGACGTAAATGTATAATTACAAATTTGTTCTAGTTCTATAAAGGGAATGAAAAGAGACATTATGAGAAATTATTAAGACATCAGTAATACCATTTGTTTAATGCAGAGATCTGTGTTTTTAAGGCCAGTGAGGGCATCCCTCAGAAGGGAGACTTGAGACTTTCTTTCAAAAGATGTTCCCTCTCCCCACTGCACCAGGGGAGCTTCATTCGCACTAATCTGTCTGAAGCCCCTGCACCTTTCCTAACTTCTCTCCATGCTTTCTCACTAGACTCTAGGGTCGATGATTTGGTGATTTGCTCTCAGACTTCTCTTTCCTCTCTTGGCTTCTCCAGTTTGGTATCTTCTCTGCTATTGACTCAGTATCTCAATTCAGCAGGACCCTGACTCCAGTTTCAATCTATGCACCAGGGTTTGGTCTCAGCCTCAGAAATCAGTCGTTCCTGACTTGGCCTCTCCCTCCCCATCCTGGTGCTGATGTCTCAGACGGCCACCACTCCACCACGAGTGTCAACAGCGAACATCAATCGCATGGACGTGTTTTTAAGTGTATTTTTTAAAAGAAGTTTAAATTTCATAAGTAATGCATGAGTTCATTCTGCTTACAAAAGTTCAAACATTGCGGATGAAGCTAAACCACTTTAACAACCATTCCTTGATCCATCCCACAACAACAACAGGGGAGTAACACCCAACAGAGTGGCAAGAGACATCAAAGTTTGAAATACAAAGCGTTGGCAGACTATAGGCATGCACTTTCTTTCACAGACTGCTAAGACAGGAGGGCATCTTGACAGAATCTATTAAAATTTGAAATTTACAGATTCTATGTCCCAGCAAAACTGCTACTTGAGATTTAATGTAGAATAATATTCAAACGTGTTGACAAAGGAGCATACTCTCAGATGCACACTGTGAGTGTTTGTGGTAGTAAAAATAAACAACTTTCATATAATTTTAAAATGTGGCATAATTAATGGCATTGGCAAGATATAGTCACATAAGCCATATTGCTATCGATTCTTATTTTCCAAACCTTTTCTTGATCTTCATTCTTTTCACCAAATCATTCATATTCAATGGTAAGGTAAATGCATTAAGTGAGGCAGGAAAAAGATTTAGAGGATTTCTTTTCTCTTCCCTTTGCCAAGAATAACGAATAGATAGGAAGTAAGTCTCAGAGAGAGTGTTTTTCAGACAACTAGTGGTGATATTAGTAATCTGAAGTCAAAGAGGTGACTCATAGTGAAGATGAAACAGGTCAGAAAGCCCAGGACAGATGTGGTACGTCGTAGATAATCCAGAAATATTTAACACGTTTGGACCTAATTCAGTTTTTCCAATATCCACATTGTATCTTTGCTCTAATTATGGGAACTTCACCCAAATATCATCTTCTCCATGAGGTTTAAAACTTTTTATTGCTGGATTTAGCTATGAAGGACAAGACTTGAGTTGCATCCAAATAAAAGATAAGTGTGACCAACATGCTCTCTCATTTTCAGTGAGTTCACTGGTAGACCTTTGATTCCAGCTTTCCTGCTGTTTTGCTTTTGTTTGTTAAAACATTCAAATGACTTAGGTTAAGCTAGGATAACAGGCAGGCCTGTCCTTCCTGGGGTGACTGGTGAGACATGGAAATGGAGCTCCTACAGAAGGGCGTCAGGTCAGCTTTTGGTGCTCCCTGGCCTAGCGTGACTGAGGGTGCAGGCAAGTCACTATGTACCAGCTCGCCAACCTCTATGAGGCTGGGGAGGCCTGGAACAGCCAGAAGTGCCTTCCTTGGCTGACCACGCCCCCATGGCAATCATGTCAATTTTATTCCATCTAGATGCTTGCACATATCATGCCCCTTCTACTCAGCCACATAATATTCCAAGAGAAATGGGAGTGAGCTAAGAGAAAGTCTAGCCATGTGTGGTAACCTTGTGACTCAATGCTTGCACACGATTCAATGACAAATCATCCTGTTTGAGACCTGCTGTTGTTACCGTTCAACCTCCTTCAGCCTTCCACTGAAAACTCTCACAACCTTTTGTTTGGGGATTATACACTCCCCTCTTGCCCAAACATTTCCCCCTTTTGGTTTTCTCCTGAAGTGCAAAGTATTGACCCCATAAATCGTTTATATTGAGAAGCCCTAACTTCTTCACTATACATCTTGAAACAAAAATATCTTTTCTTTTTAGCCATTGATATTTAAGGAAAGGAGAAAATAATTGGGTTCAAATCATTCTGGAATAAAAACCCAATTTTTACCTTCTTATTTTTATTTCAGTTTAATGAATTATAGGAATTCCAAAAAGTCAGAGAACATAAAAAATTGATATGGGAGAAAGCTGTATCTCTGGGTAACAGAAAATTAGTTTTTGCTATTGGGAACAACAAACAAAAAGTCTTAATTTTGAAAGCTTCACAGCCAAAAAAATACTAAAAATCTCTGTGTTCAAGAAGAAACAACACACGGAATAATTGGGTGCTGGTTCCAGTGACTAATGCGATAGTTCTCTGAGCTTCTGAACTTGTCATTGGCTCCTGTGAGCATTTTCTATAAAATGGAATCATATAATACATGCAAACCTAAGCCATAAGTAATCTGAGAACCTGACAACCAACCATGTACCGTCTCTCACCTCAACACCTGCCAAGGTCTCATGATTTCTTTTACACACATGCACCTGAGTTAAAGTTATGGAGGCCTAGCACTTTAAAAAAGAAAACAGAGCCTGAAGGCAAGAGAAATATTTCAGAATTCTCCACTTAGCTCCCCCTTTATCATAGAGAGCTGCATATAAGAACTTTGAACACTCTGCAAACAGTTCAGAGGATTTTCAAGAATAATTCTGATGCTACTTGCTTTTGGCCATTTGTACTTGCTGGCTTCAGAGCCTACCCAGTATAAAGGGTAACATCACAATAACCTGTCCTGAGAACACCCTTGCTCCCCAAATCTGTTGTCCGTGAGACTACAGAGTTGGTGATAGCAGGATGACATTATGTCCCTAACAGCTACTATAGTGTCTGGCACATAATAGGTATTCAATAAATACTGATTCAAGAAACAAATTAATGTAGTCGGAATCAAAATGGATGCTTTAGTTTAAGAGCTAAAATGCACAAAGAACACAGATCAACCCTAATTCCCATCGGTAAGGCAATGGCTGAATCAACTGTGACATGACCACAGTATATAATGCTGTGTTGCTATTTTTTAAGAAATAGGAGATATGTATATATGGGTGTGTATATATATATATATATATATATATATATATATATATATTCCATATAATAGACCACAGGAAAGAAATAACACATATATGGACATATATTATTACTTCTCCTAGGTTTATTATTGAGTGGAACTTAAAAAATAAGTTCCAGGACAATATAAACAACTTTTTTTAATTCTATGGATATAAACATATACATAAACAAACTTTTTAAAAATAAATTTACTAACAGGCCTAAGGTGACAGAATCAGTAACTAGTAAAGCTGACTTTAAAATCCTCGCAATCTCACGCTAGACTCTTTGCTCTTAACCATCACTGTTTTACATCTTCCCACCCCGAGGAAGGAGTACCAGCTCAGAATAAGAAAGCCCAGGAGGGGTGTGCAGGGCAGAGGTCAGGGCTCAAAGGCGTCACCCTGAGCTTTAACAGAAGAGGTGGTTTGAAAGCTAGACTGAGGAAGAATCAAAAATTTACACGAAGGTGTTTGTATGTTGTTTATTAGCAATATGGAGCCACTAAAAACTTAATGAATCAGGCTGTGCTATAAATCCTGTGCTTCAAGAAGATTAATCTGGTACAATGGTCTGGAGAGGAGAGGAGAGAGAGAAAGAAGTTCTCTACTAAAATAGCCCAAGCATGACGTGATAAGGGCTTAAACTTGCTGGCAGAAAAAAAGAAAATCTAAGTTGGAGATTGCTTAAAAAGAACACCTCTCCTCCCTACTTTGCGTTCCTGTTGCAAGTCTGTATTTTTCCTTCCACACTACACAAAGCTCTTCCCCTCCCTCTTTTGGAATGTATCCATCCTAAATCCCTTCCACTGTATTCAAACTCTGTTGCACTTAACATTAAGCCTTGGTGCAATCATACATTATGATTCCTGAGAAATAGTCTCAATGGCTCCAGAGCCAAAGTAAGTTGGTGATTCAGAGCAAGGAGCATTAAGCTTAATTACCTAATAATTTACTACAGTGAATGTATCTGTAGACATTTTGATTTTTTACTAATTGTGGTGTTAAACAAAGTAAACAACACTTTGCTTCACATTCCAGCTGTGCAAATGTGTCAAGGTGAACCTTTCCTGTGATTTACAGCCCCTTGCTTTACCCCTGAGCGCAGGCCACCTGATGGGAAGTTGGAAAGACCAATGGTTTTGCAGACCCCATGTATTGGTTTAGTAAAGATTTCTCTTAATATGACTGTGCACTGACCCACCTTTGCTGCAACGCTGAGTGTGCCATTCAGAGAAACCAGGCACCAGCGATGCTAATGGGATTTGAGCAGAGCTGTTCGCATGGATCACCCTCTGAACTGGGGTGGGGGAAGTGGGGGGAGGAAAGGGGTAGGGTGGTAATGTTAGAACAGGGACAGAATGAAATGGCTAAGAATGCAGTCAAACCCAGACTCAAAACCCAGCTTCTCCAATTGCTAGCTGAGTGGGCTTCAGCAAGTGAGTTAACCGCTCAGAGCATCTGCCTCTTCATCTAACCAAGGACTACCAGTACTACCCTATGGAATTATTATGAGAACTAAATGTAATACTCACATGAGGCATCTGAGATTTTTGCAAACCCGACACCCATTCCCACTCCCCCGACCTTGTACAGAATTGGCTTTTCTTCTCTCAGTCCAAGTGATCTGAATGGCTACTGATTACCCCTCTCCAGCTTCAAGGACAGACACTTGACTGGGCCTGGCCAATCGCAGTAACTCATCTCCTGATCACAGTAAATCAGTTAAGGACGGACACGTTACCCAAGCCGGAGCAATCAGGACAAATAAGGCCCAACTCAAGTTATTTTACTTTTCAGGGAAAGAGGGATGCTCAGTTTAAATTACTAAAAGAATAGGACATCAGCTCAGAACAGATGGCAGCCATATTACTACCCCAAGAAGAGAACCTAATGAAGAAGAAGGCCGACCAGAGGAACACAGACCAAAATCCTTAAGGGAGGAAGACTGGGTCCTTACAATACTGTTTAAGCTCCTAGATCCAACCATGCCAGAAGATGGAATATACTGAAATGATTTGTTTCATGAGCCAATAAGTTACCTTTTTGCTCATGGAAGTTTAGGTAAGCCTTTTGGATCTTGCAATCTAAAGAGTTCTAGTAAGTAAAGCTTTAACATACTTTGTGATACATAGAAGGCACTTAAAAACTACTTATTATTTTTGAAGGCTCCACACTCATCCCAATTCTCAAGCCATGTTTATTTTCCAAATTACCAAAAATCCATAAAAAGGGGATCCATTTCCTAGTTTCTGATGTGGTGCAAAATAAAACAAAAGTTCCTGATTTAGATCTCTTTGAACTAATAGAAAGGCCCAGAGATGTTTAAAGCAGTAGCAATTCTGAGGGGACGTGCGGGGAGAGGGATAAAAAGAAGCAAAGGACTTTGGCCTTTTGGTCAGATGCCTGGTGACCTGGATGCCATTCTGTCCTGGTGACGTGCTTAACCATCCCTGGTACAGAATTTAATCTCCTTGAGGTCAGGGACTTTGTTCATTGACACCATCACAGGACAAAGCTTTGCATATTTGGTACTTCTTACGTTTCAAATCTCATTCATATTGTTGGATCCATGATAACCCACAGGTCACACACCATCTGATCAAGGTATTATTCATAGCTCCACTTTCCAGGTAAGGAAGCCAAAGCTGTAAGAGATTAAGTGACACAAAAAAGTGTCATGCCACGTCCTTCAGGAAAGAGCAACGATCTGAATTCAGAATCTAGGGAGTATGACTCCCAAGTCCCTTCTTCTCCATAACTATAAGTGGTTGTCACAGGACCATGCATGGAGGTGACAGGGTGCAGTGGGTCAGTTCTGGCCCCCTGGCTTCAAGTACCACTCACCTCACTAATGGCTGAAGGTTTAGATAAGATGATGGATACACCTAACACATCTAACACCAAGCCCAGAACAAAGGAAGAGTCTGGCAAATGCTTGCTAAATTTGAATCTGCGGGCACAAATCAAACTCTTCCGAGAAAAAGTATTGACTGGAAAGTTCTTCCTGGAAGACTCGCATGGATATGTCAAGGATGCTCTCGGCAGCCTGTCTGTATGAACAAAGAGTCAGAAACAATCTAAAGATCTGCCAAGAGACAGCCATGCAAAAGAAAGTGCATCTCTACAATATAGAATTCTACCTAACAATTTAAAAATGTCATGCAACTCAATATGCCCTGACACAGCAAGGTCTATAAGACATATTTTGGGCAGAAAAAAAGTGACAATTATATGTGTAAATGAATAAGCCAGGGCTTCCCTGGTGGCGCAGTGGTTAAGAATCCGCCTGCCAGTGCAGGGGACACGGGTTCGATCCCTGGGCCAGAAAGATCCCACATGCTGCGGAGCAACGAAGCCCGTGCACCACAACTACTGAGCCTGTGCTCTAGAGCCCATGAGCCACAACTACTGAGCCCTCGTACCACAACTACTGAAGCCTGCGCGCCTAGAGCCTGTGCTCCGCAACAAGAAGCCCGCACACCACAACGAAGAGTAGCCCCAGTTCTCCGCCCGCGCGGCAACGAAGACCCAACGCAGCCAAAAATAAATAAATTAACTAATGAAAAAAAAAAAGAATAAACCAAAATATATTTCTAAAGAAAACACGTGTCTCTTTCCAAAGAATATACATGGGAATGCACTTGAAAAAATGACTTAAGGACACACATAAAACCCATGGTTTAAGTACTGAATTGAGTGCAGGGGTCAAAAAGAAACTAGGGACTTCCCTGGTGGTGTGATAGTTAAGTCTCCGAGCTCCCAATGCAGGGGGCCCGGGTTCAATCCCTGGTCCAGGAACTAGATCCCACATGCATGCCACAACGAAGAGTCTGCATGCCACAGCTAAGGAACCAGCGAGCCGCAACTAAGGAGCCTGTGAGCCGCAACTAAGGAGCCCACCTGCCACAACTAAGACCCAACGTAACCAAATAAATATTTTTTAAAATAAATAAATAAAACATATATCAAATAATAAAAAAAAAGAAACTAGCCATATTTACTACATTTTCGTTTTTTACAATGAAAATTTGGTCATGAATTACTTATGCAATTACGAATTAACAATAAGGAAACACTTAAGGCAATTGAAAGTAACCAGAGATTGCTTTTAGCTAAAAGTAACCTGCTTGATCTACTCAGTGCTAATATAAACAGGAATAAATAGGGAAAAGACACATTCAACCACTTTCTGAGGTATAAACAAAAGGGTGAGAAACAAGCTGATCGATGTAATTTCTCCTTTATTTTCCCCTTTAAAAATTTTCCTTATTTATTTATTTATTTTGCTTTTAAGTGGCTGTGTCCCATATACACAGTGCAATTATCTTCCCTCAAAATATCATCACTCAGTTGAATGATCTTGCGGCATGAAAAACAGCTTTGGCACAATCGTTGCATATTGTTGGGAAAATTACCATCAACTTTCTTTTCTCTTCAAAAAAAACTCTTCGCAATGACACTGATGAGTTCTATTGTTTTTTATCTAATACCTTAACCCAGTTTAAATCCATAGTCTGCATAAAGTCCTTGAAGCGTGACATTAATTGTGGAAATACTCTTAGGAGATAGAGGGTTGCATCCAAAATATGATTCTGCTGAACTCGCCCCATGTGGACAATTGCAGATTCCCCCCGATCACCCCAACCAACAGGCTTTCAGCTACCTCTGCCTGCAAAGGTCTACCTCATAATCCCTGCTGCGTGCTACATGAGCCTTGACTCTCATAGACCCTGCTTCTGTAGCCCTGAAGCACATGGAACAGTTTGCAGACATATAAGTGGCTTCACACCCACATGGCAGTTTATTCTATCCTCTTGGTTGACTTTTGCCCATTCTTGTGGCTTTCAGATACCATCTCTTGGCGACACAAATTCATTTCTTTCGTCCAGATCTCCTTTTCTGAGCTCTAGATTCAGAAAACCAATACCCCCTCGACATCTTTACTTTGTTGATGCATCTGCATCTTCAACTTAACACGTCCAAAGTGAAAACTGATTTCTCTCTCCTAAATCTCTCCACTAGCTTCCTCCACCTTCGTAAGTGACCCCAACATTCAGAAGGCAGTAATATGGGAATCATTGTCCCCTATGCATTCTCCACATTCATCAGCCCTATTGGTTTGACCCCCAAAGTTTCTCCCAAATCCATCCACTTTCCTTTACCTGCACAGTCACCAGCCTGATAGGAGCCACCATCACCTCTCACCTGGTCTGTGGCAGTGCCTTCCTCACCTGTCCCCCCATGTCATCCTCGCTCCCCTATTTTTCACAATATTACTCCCCTGCTTTTAATCCTCCAATGGCTTTCCACTACACTTAGATCAAAATCCCAGCTCCTCACGCATCAGCAGGACTAGAGCCCGAGTAACTCCCAAATCTTACCATACATCCCTCCCCTACCATCAGCACATGGACTGTCTATAATGTCCTAGAAAACAACCTCTTTCCCATCTCGTTTCCCTTCTTCTGGATTTTTGCATCCTTGACTCCTTTGTGCCCTTCAGGTCTTGGCTTCAATATCACCTCCACACAGAGCCTTCTTTGACCAACTCTCTAGACTGTTGGAGCAAAAAATTTATTTCCTTCATAGCACCAATCCCAAACTTGAACTCTACCATCCACGTGTTTACTTGCCCATTATCCGGCTCTTCCATGAGAGCAGGAATCTTCTCTATCTTGTGTATGGCTGTACACCCACTGCCAACCTCAAGGCCTGACACACAGTTGAGACACAAACAATTAGTTGCAGAATAAATAAATCAGAAACACATTTGTAATGTATATGTATACCTGATTCACTTTGTTATAAAGCAGAAACTAACACACCATTGTAAAGCAATTATACTCCAATAAAGATGTTAAAAAAAAAAAAAAGAAACACACTTGTGGAGTTCTGTGCTATGTGTCCAACACTTTGAGTTCAGCGGCAGGAGGGGTACTTTATAAGAGACATGGAATTAAATGCCATAATCTTTGCCATTAAGGATGGTGTCCTCTATTTGAAGAGAGAGAATCTACACAGTGAAAAGATAAAACTAATGACATAAGCCAGTAGACACTTGAGTGTTCAATTTAAGTACTAAGTTTTATGCTTTTGGTCATGTTGAGTTGACCAGATGAACTTCTGGTGGGACAGGCCAAACAAATGGTTTACTTGTGGATGAAAGGGGTAAAGTTACAGAAGTTGGAGACGTGAGAACTGACAAGGTCTGGAACATTCAGAAACAGCTCTGTGGAGGAGAATGGATGTATACCAACCTAAGACAAGTGAGAATTAGTTAAACCTACTCAAAACCACCTAGAACAATGGCCTTATGATCCTGAAGTAATGTAAAAAATAAAGAGTCCGTTTGCTTGCCAAATAGCAGGACATTTTATTATCTCTCTACTACCTCCCATACCAAGGAGTTCGGGTAATTTCCCAGGTCAACTCAGAACTGGAATGACATGGGGAAGTGGGGTGGGGGAGGGAAGCTTTTTCTGAGAAACAGGCTGGTACCATCTCTGCCCTTTGTCCAAAGGGTTCTCCTCTCCTACCTTGTCCTTGCCAGGTGTAGTCATTGTTGGATCATTAGCATCTTTCCATAATCAGTGACAAATCAGGACTTTGCAAGACAGCTGGTGCCCCCCACTAAACCTCAGAAATCTTACTAGCTGGGAGCAAACAGATGTTCCTCACCATTCCCACCTTGCTTACCTAGGGCTATAACTGGTAAAAGGTCTTGGGCATGTTTGTTTAACAGATGTATCCTAATGCAAATTAACTTGGAAAGAAAGGGGGAAAATAAATAAGAAATGCAAATGTTTAGCCACTCAGATTTTTCTATCTTAATAACACACTCCAGGAACTCATGGGGGAAGGAGCAAAGTTTGAACATTGCCTATCAATTCTGAGTTCATGGCTAGTGTTCTTTTCATGCTAGACCTTCTGGTGATTAATAAGAGTATAGATCAAAAAATTGAGGGAATGAAGAGAGGGAGAAAATTTGAATTGAGGGCGAAAGCCCTAAGTTTTGTGTACTCAAAGGACAATAAGGGGCCAAGCTGGCTCCATACAGGTAAACTGGGAGAGTGGCGGTCTGTCTGGAAGGTTGTGCAAGAGAACTGGACTGAAGCTGTGTCTGCATGGCAAGCGCAATGTGGTGACTCAGACTATTTGCTTCCTCGGGCTTGTAGGACTGTTGGAAATTACAGAAGGGGCTAAATTTCACCCCAGCCACTTCTTGGCACTGCCGATGATGAAGAAACAAGAGACAGCTGTAACTAAGCTGAAGATGTACTTTGGAGTCGTGGGAAGGGAGGGTTGGAGACCCCAGCTAGAGGACAAGAGCAGGTGAAAGCCTAGAAAACGACGGTAACAGTGGGAAGGAAAGAGAGATACAAGACACCCTCCGAGGGGGAATTCACTAAAATGCAGTGACTGGATACATTTAGGAGGTGATGGAGATGAGCATGTCGGAAATCCTCCAAGGCTGCAGGCGCCGCAGGTGTACATCAGGGAAGTACACCTGGGAAGTCAAGAGGAGATACAGGCTGGGGCGGGGCAGGGGGGACGACATGATGATGAATTTGTTTCTCTACCTGCTAAATTTAAGGTAACAGTGGGATATACAGTTGAAAATGCCCACTAGGTTACTGGAGATATAGGAGCCAGGTCCAATTACAGTGTATGTTAAAACAGCACGGGCTGGAAAACTCACCTAAAACACACAGGAACTGCAGTGTTTTGCTAAAATCTCTGAAGCTTATGAATTGTCTGTTCTCAGTTCTTTGTGATGCCCTGAATTATAGACATATAGTGCCCAAGGCTCATGATACCTAAGTCTTTCTAAACAAACAGCTATGAGTGCAAAGAATTGCAGGGTCTGGAAATACTCCAGTTCAGCGTGGATTTTGGACATCTGTCTCCTACATTTATGATTCTTACCATATCTGGGTACCACTACGTATCCATCCATAGCAATATAACGCCTGTATACTGTCATTAATTTCTCATCCCTTTGTAAATCAATAGTGGTTTTTTTACCTAAATAAATTTAATTTACAAAGTCGTACTGCTATAACTGAAAAAATAGCATCACTTGTTATAAACAGAATACAACTGTAAAAAGAGAGTTAATGGGGAGAGAGGCATTGAATTTAGCTGTTGCACAGTAGACATTTGTCATTTTTTTCATACTCTGAATGTATGAAATTCAGAGCCTCGGAATGTCCTTCCTTTATGGGGAAGTCCAAACTGTAGGGTCTTGACTTCCGAGATGGATGCTGAAGAAGGATACATAGCCCTCTCCTCATCTCCTGGCAAATCACTTAGACTTAGCCAATCAGATACTCTGGCTCATGACTTTGAAACTTAAAAGAATCAAGGACAAAGGCCTAGTTGTAATGAATTCCCATGGAGGGGCCCATGCAGGGGTGGATGGTATACTGCAAAACACCATCCATAGTGCCCACACAGACAACTCCCATGACATTTTCTCGTGTAATTTCTCAGATTTCTCAGATTTCCTTTGGTTGTTGATACAGTGGGTTGAAAAGTATCTCCCCAAAATTCAGGTCCACTTGGAACCTCAGAATGTAACATTATTTGGGGATATGGCCTTGCAGATGTAATTCATTAAGGATCTCCAAGAAGAGATCCTGGATGTGGGGTGAGCTTTAAATCCAATGATGGGTGTCCTTATAAGAAGAGAGAAGAACACAGAAACACACAGAGGCAAAGATGATGTGAAGACAGAGACAGAGATTGAAGTGGTGCATTGACAAACCAAGGACTGTCCAGTAGCCACTAGAAGCTGGAAGAGGCAAGAAAGAATTCTTCCCTAGAGGCTTTGGAGGGAATGTGACCCTGCTGGTGCCTTGATTTCAGACTTCCAGCCTCCAACTATGAGAGAATAAATTTCTATTGTTTTAAGCCACCAGGTTTGTGGTTATTTGTTACAGCAGCCCTAGGAAACTAATACACTGGGTTTGGGGATGTCTCTTATGATGATATGAATTTCCCTATATCTGAGTTATACCTCGGATCCAAATACCTATTCATCCTGTTAGTAATTAACATTTTCTGGCCTTGTGCTCTCACCTACTACTCAATTTATTTTCCTAAGTGGCTTCTGTTATTTGCAACCAAGAACCAGGGTGAAATGCCTGCCAAAGTGTCTAAGAAGCCAGAGATCCACTTTTGGTTGAAATGAAAGTAGCAACAGTTAGGGAGGGGTTAACGGCATAATAGCACCAAATTGAGACTTTCTCTTTGGGGCAATTAGAAAGACTGAAAGCAATGGAAAAGTAAATAACCTTTTGTGATTTAATGTTAATTTGATGCCCTGTTTCTGTCCTGCCTGAAGTCATCTAATGTAACACTGATGATGTGTCCCATGTCTTGAGAAATACTGATTTAGTAAAAGGTCCTGACTTAACAAATGGAGAGATTGAGTCTTGGTAAAGCAAAATAAAAGGACTTGCATACAGTCCTACAAATAAACCAGTAGAAGAGGCAAGTCCATGACCCTGTTCTTCCATGTTTTCTGATTCTACACCCACCCCACTCTTTTACCACACTACACATCTCTTCTTAAGGATTGTATTAACCATACTTCCACCTCCTGTAAACTTGAGGCTTGAACATCTGCCCTACATGCAGATGTTGGACACACCTTGTTCTGGTCCTATAATAGGCCTAAGTCACCTTGCCTTGGCCTCCTGCTTCCCTCACCATCACCCACCAGGGCATCTTTCAAATGCAATCCAACCAATCTGGAGTTTCTAACCCCCTCCCTTATCAGGCTCTCACATTCCAGGCCACTATCCCCCCGTCCTAATCACCCCAGGGCCAGGTACTAGACAACTAGGGACAGCCCCTATGCCTCCAAAGTCTGCTGAAATTACTCAAACTAGGCAGTCCTAACTTGTTTATCCTGCCTGGCCTGGTCTTCCCTTAGAGACCACAATAAAGGCCACAGTTTCCCTTTCTCCTCCTGCCTCTGATCAGCCCCAGTCTTCCCAGTGTGGTCCCCCAAGGCATGGTGTGGCCCTCCCCTTCCTGGGAACTGTAAGTAACAAACTGTCTTTTCAATGGCAATCATCTCCTGATCTGTTGACCTTTACTATGTCTCAAATTTTCTACATTTTAAAACAAGGCTCTCACGAAGGAAGTGTATGCCTTCAGCCACCATAACTGGGACAATTCCAATAACCCTGAAGACTGTTGGGATCTATTAAGATAAAATCTACTTCTTTTACTCTTGTTCCATTTTCAAGGGAGACATAGGATATCTGGTGCATCCTTTATACACCATGTTTTAGCACTAAAGTAAAAACTTGAGTTCTAGGGAAGCAGGATAACTATGGAGGCAGCCTGTGTGGTTTAAATCCAGCCTTCACCAGTAACTAGTTTTGGCAACCTGGTCAGCGATTAACCCTGCTGACCCCAGTTTTCCATCTATAAAATATCCATACTGGTAGTACCACACCCCTAGGGTTCTTATGAGGATTTCAGGACCTCATACAATCAAAACACAGAGTGCACTGCCAGGACGAGAGTAAAAAGATCAATAGATCTAAACTCCTAATTAGTTGAACAGCTTCCACGAATGCACATCAGAAGTGATGTCCCCAAAACACCACGCTCCTGGTGGCCTGCACTTGGTAGGAACTTAATATATGTTTGTTTACTGCCAAACAAGAATCCATCTACTGTAGCAACCATTTATTGAACACCTTCGATATGCCAATAAATATACCCATGCCTGGCATATGCAATGAAGATATAAAAATAACTAAATTCATTCTGTGCCTTCAAGTATCCAAACCTAGCTTATTTCCAACTCAGGAATCTGTTAACATTTCAAGAGAGAACTCCCCTGACTTGAAGAGAATCTCACCTTCCCAAAAGAAAAGAAAAAAACTGATTTCATTTCATTTTCTCTTTTATACTCAAGCAGAAATCATGATTTGTTAATGGCTCTTGATAGAAGAGTACAGCCCATGTCACTAGAACTGCAGAAATCATGGTGACCACAAAACAGTCCGACTATCTTATGTCCACTCAAAGGTCCCAAGAACTCATGATAACTCTGCAGTGGTTTAACACCCAGTTCTGAAAAGAAAGGTTATTTTCCCAAAATATGTTACAGGAGCATTCTTCAAAAGTGATTCATTCTTGGTTGGAACTCTTTGGCATGTTTGGGGATCATTTATCAAGTGTGTTTACAACAAAGGTCTCTCTCCAAACTTCGGATGTGTGAAAACAGCCCTTAACACGATAAAAATAATTCTAACCACCAAAGCTGGCAGACAGACCCTAGACAGTCAGCCATAGGTCAAAGCAGACAAAGCAAACGTGAAGGGGGCTCATGCCAGGGCTCCAGGGATGATCTTGTTCTTCAAAGGAGCACATCGCCTGCTTGTTCACTGCTGCTGAAAATACTATCGTTACAGCAGAGTTCTTTCCGCTTTCTGTTTTGAACCTAATTAAAATGCAAAATATGAACCCTGCTGTTGGGAGACAATTATCCAGGAGTCTCTTGCATTTCTTCCTGGCTTGTGAGCAGAGGCACTGCCTGCCTTTGCAACAGGCTATTCTTTCATGAATTTTGTGCAACAAACAGCCTTGGAAGATAGACAGGATGTCACCTTACAGAGCAATGGGAAGATCTGTTTACTGTCCATAATAATAAAGATAATGTTTCCCTCTGGGGAAGAGGGTAGATATTGCCCATTATAAAAGATTTGGGGTTCCCTAAATTTGGGATTCCTCCCTTGTAACACAACCCACAAGTGGATACATGTGCAGACATCACTCAGCCCTTCTTGTCTTACCCTGTGGGAATTAGAGCTCCGGGAACCAGCACAAATGCTGGTACTCGGGCTATTGCCATGGCTGTGAGTAGTAAGCTGCCCTTTGTCTCTGACCCAAGAGTCTTGTGTCTTCAACAACATCCGAAAAACTGTGGCAGGCCCCTTGTTAGCCTGCACGAAGGGGGAAAGCTCTGCTCCCGCGGAGTCCTTGACATCTGCCATATCATTAATATTCCTTTATCAGTCAGAATCTTTATCAAAAGGCCCTCTGAAGTCTCCTCATGCTTATACTATAAATAAAATAACATGCTTGTTATATGGAAATAACTTCAAGACAAGTCACCTCAAGCCCTTTTTGAGGTGACCTCTTCCTCCCCCCTCTCTCCTCTATAGAAACTCAGAGATCCACTGCCTTATGTAACTCAGCTACCCCAAACCAAGGGAAATTCCAGAGTGCTGAAGACCTAGAAATTGGGAGAGACGGTGCAGAAAAAGAAAAATGACAGAGATTATTCCAACATCTTGGCAATTTTGTCAAGAGTCAGCCCTACCAAATATTATTATTTAATTCAGAGTTGTGAGATCCCAAGATTTAGTTTATGAATGCATCTCTGCTAAGAGTAAAGAATAAAGGGAAACTTTAAATCTTTTGTTTCCCTTTTTTATTTCAGAACAAACTAATTACCATAATTAATCACCATGCTTAAATATTCTATCGGAATACTAAGGGTTAGCAAACTATGGCTCACTGACCAAATCTAACCCACTGCCTGTTTTTGTAAATAAAGTTTTATTGGAACACCAGCAGGCCCATTCATTTATCATTGTCTGTGGTTGCTTTTGTGCTACAACAGCAGAAGTAAATAGTTGAGAGCCTGGATGGCCCACAAAGCTTAAAATGGTTACTGTCTGACCCTTTACAGAAAAAGTTTGCCGACCCTTGGTAAATCCTAGCTTTCTTTCAGGCACCCTTGCTGCCTGAGTTATTTTCCTGAATAACAAATCAGGATCCTTCCTTACTGAAGGTCTCTGATGCCTTACAGGATGAAACCATGTTCCTTGTCCCCCACCCATGACCCACCTTTCTTCTCAGACTTCACCTGCCATTACACACACTTTACTCCTGCATTCCCATCATCCTGACCTTCCCTCTCCTGGGAGATCTCCTAGGATAGTGCCCAGCTCTGTACCTTTGCAGACAATATTCCCATCAGTTTCATCATCCATAAAATGGGACAATAATAACTGTGCCTCCCTTGTGGGATTGATCTGAGAGTTAAAGAAATGCTTAGTTTGTAAAATACACAGAATTGTGCCTGAGACACAGGATCCACCAAGCATGGCTACTTGGGGATGGAACCTACATAGGTCACTGCTCCCCTTTGCCCTGACACCCTATAATAATAATAACTGGGACTTCCCTGCTGGTCCAGGGATTAAGACTCTGCACCCCCAATGCAGGGGGCACTGGTTCGATCCCTGGTTGGGGAACTAAGATCCCGCATGGCACAGAGCGTGGCCAAAAAATTAAATTAAATAAATAAATAAATAAAACTGAATCACTTTGCTGTACACCTGAAACTAACACAATGTTGTTAATCAAGTACACTCCAATATAAAATATAAAGTTTAGAAAAAAAGAATATGGCTTCTACATAAAAATGTAAGGTATAAGGACTAATGTACTGGCCAAGAAGATTTAATATTAAAAAATAAAAATAATAACTAATATTTAGTATGTCCTCCCTATTATGAGGCATCAGCCCAAGCTTTCATATGCATTCTTTTAATTAACCCTGGTAAAGCCCCAGGAGGTACTTAGTATTATTCCTGATTGATCCATGAGGAATACAGATAAGGAGACGTGACCAAGGTCACACAGCTCACAAGCCAGTATTTAGCTCACTTGGTTCTGGCTTTAGGTCAGTGAATCAGTAAGTCAGTGAGTGAATAGACCCAAATAAAGCAACGCATGGGTAAACTATGAGGAAAGGCCCTGAGGCGGGAGGGGGTCTCTATCAATGAGCTGAAAACATTAATGGCCCCAGGGTACCCCTTCCCCTAAGACAGGTGGTTTTATATTACAAATTCATTACACCCTTTTAAAATGATTCCCCAAAGAGTGTTCAGCCTATGTTTTCCTCTAAGAGTTTTATAGTGTCTGGCCTTACATCTAGGTCTTTAATCCATTTTGAGTTTATTTTTGTGTATGGTGTTAGGAAGTGTTCTAATTTCATTCTTTTACATGTAGCTGTCCAGTTTTCCCAGCACCACTTATTGAAGAGGCTGCCTTTTCTCCATTGTATATTCTTGCTTCCTTTGTCAAAGATAAGGTGACCATATGTGCGTGGGTTTATCTCTGGGCTTTCTATCCTGTTCCATTGATCTATATTTCTGTTTTTGTGCCAGTACCATACTGTCTTGATTACTGTAGCTTTGTAGTGTAGTCTGAAGTCAGGGAGCCTGATTCCTCCAGCTCTGTTTTTCTTTCTCAAGATTGTTTTGGTTATTCAGGGTCTTTTGTGTTTCCATACGAATTGTAAAATTTTTTGTTTTAGTTCTGTGAAAAATGCCATTGGTAATTTGATAGGGATTGCATTGAATCTGTAGATTGCTTTGGGTAGTATAGTCATTTTCACAATATTGATTCTTCCAATCCAAGAGCATGGTATATCTTTCCATATGTTTGTATCATCTTTGATTTCTTTCATCAGTGTCTTATAGTTTTCTGCATACAGGTCTTTTGCCTCCTTCACTCTTTGACATAAATCACAGCAAGATCTTTTTTGACCCACCTCCTAGAGTAATGGAAATAAAATTAAAAATAAACAAATGGGACCTAATGAAACTTAAAAGCTTTTGCACAGCAAAGGAAACCATAAACAAGACGAAAAGACAACCCTCAGAATGGGAGAAAATATTTGCAAATGAAGCAACTGACAAAGGATTAATCTCCAAAATATACAAGCAGCTCATGCAGCTCAATATAAAAAAAAAAAACCAAACAACCCAATCCAAAAATGGGCAGAAGACCTAAATAGACATTTCTCCAAAGAAGACATACAGATTGCCAACAAACATGAAAAGATGCTCAACATCACTAATCATTAGAGAAATGCAAATCAAAGCCACAATGAGGTATCAACTCACACCGGTCAGAATGGCCATCATCAAAAAATCTACAAACAATAAATGCTGGAGAAAAGGGAACCCTCTTGCTCTGTTGGTGGGAACGTAAATTGATACAGCCACTATGGAGAACAGTATGGATATTCCTTAAAAAACTAAAAATAGAACTACCATATGACCCAGCAATCCCACTACTGGGTATATACCCTGAGAAAACCGTAATTCAAAAAGATACATGTACCACAATGTTCATTGCAGCTCTATTTACAACTGCCAGGACATGGAAGCAATCTAAATGTCCATCAACAGATGAATGGACAAAGAAGATGTGGCACATATATACAATGGAATATTACTCAGCCATAAAAAGGAACGAAATTGAGTTATTTGTAATGAGGTGGATGGACCTAGAGTCTATCATACAGAGTGAAGTAAGTCAGAAAGAGAAAAACAAATACCTTATGCTAATGCACATATATGGAATCTAAAAAAACGGTACTGATGAACCCAGTGGCAGGGCAGGAATAAAGACACAGACATAGAGAACGGACTTGAGGACACAGCAGGGGAATGGGAAGCTGGGACAAAGTGAGAGAGTAGCATTGACATATATACACTACCAAATGTAAAATGGATGGCTAGGGGGAAGCTGCTCCATAGCACAGGGAGATCAGCTCGGTGCTTTGTGACCACCTAGAGGGGTGGGATAGGGAGGGTGGGAGGGTAGACGCAAGAGGGAGGGGATATGGGGATATATGTATACTTACAGCTGATTCACTTTGTTGTACAACAGAAACTAACACAACATTGTAAAGCAACTATACTCCAATAAAGATATTTAAAAAAAAAAAAAGATTCCCCAGGGCACTTTAGCTTAACCTTCGCTTTAACTCCTTTATTAAGACATAACAAAACACCTAACCCAGATATTAGAGCCTTGCAAAAATGCTTCCCTCAGTCAGCCACTTGTGTGCACCTTCTCCCTTGCCTCCATGCCTGACATTAAGGGGGAAATGCTAACCAAGGAAGGTCCAACCCAGCCAATGTTCATCAGTAAAAGGTGACCTATTAGGGGAAAAACAAAACTGCCTGGCTCCAAGAGACAGCCCTTGCAACCAGATCCACAATTAAAACTGAACTGTGCAGTCTCTGCATTTAAAGGGAAATCGATGGCATTGACTGAATCCAATAAAGGCAGCCACATATGAATGCGTTACAGATCTGACTGCTGCAAAACATGGTTTTGAAATAAAACATATAAAAATGACTGTGTGTTTTATGGCCAAACGTGATAACTGGGCTACCCAGTGGGGAAGCTAAAAAAGTACTCATTTTATCAAGGGAATGGGGTGCAACTACTTTGAATGAGGTCTTTGCTGGTGATCCTTCCTCTGCAAACCCCTCAGTTGCCAGTAATTTCCTGGAGGGTTTTATTTAACAGTGAGGATTTGAATGGATTCGTATCCCCTTTCCTGGGGTTGTACACAGCAGTCAATTAAATTAGTGCCAAAACCTTAAAAGACACCAAGGTAATCAGTTTAGGGGGATTGGGGCCACATGGGCTCCAGATCTGGTTTTCCTAGGCAATCGTTAAGTCTCCAGTCGGCTGGGCTTCAGAATTACACCTTTCTTCATTGGGAGGAAATTTAGTAGTGATGGTGAGGCTGACAGACTAGGGAATTATCTTTCAATTTTCTTTCAATTTTAGTAGCATCATTCCAGGCCGGCACTGAATTTCAGTCTTAATAGTTTTATCAGTCTCAGGTTGAGTCTCAATAATTAAAGGGGCATCCCACTCCCCAACGCTGGTGTACACTGGGATATTTAAACACTTGAGTTGCCATAAATTATGCATAAACAAAAATGTTAATGCCAAGCTTAAAATGTTGCATAAAGACTTATTCAAAGAATTTGTTTTTTTAAGAGTAGTGCAGATTTGGAAAAGTCTACCAAAGCTGCTTGGGAAATATTTATTCTCAAGCCATGATGTTCCTGGCAAACTTATATTTAAGAGAGAGACCCCAGGAAGCCTCAGAGAAGAAATGGTTTTCCAGGGGAGCCATCAGGAGGGAATTTCAGGTTTATCTTAGTTTCATGGAGGTGTGAGGCTTTTTTGTTGCTTATGCCTTCATAATATAACCTGGCAGTATTTTCATCCCACTATTAGGGTGTTCAGCACAAAGAGCATCTTTGAATCATGTAAAAGTACCCCCTTCTAGGTGGATCAATTAGAAAAAGAGGTCTCTTCCTCCTCCATCAGGAGTTCATGAAAGGTAGAGTGTGGGCTGAATTTCAACCTCCCTAAGTTTCCTCCCTCTTTTGTAGAGAGCACAGTTGGTACCTGGCAGGACAGAAGTTACAGGTGGTCAGGAAAAGCTTCAGGGATAAGATCTGACATGGACGAAGAATCAAGTCATCTTGATATTGAGGGAAGAGTGTTGTAGGCAGAAGGAACAGCAGGTGCAAAGGTCCTGAGGCAGCATGCCCCATGTGTTCATGGTAGAGCAAAGAGGCAGAGGGGCTGGAGTGAAAGGGCCATCTTTCCTTCATTTCTGATTTTAATTCTAAATAAAATACAGATACTTTACTTTTAGTAGGTATGAGACCTAGCTGGATGCTATAGACCTGCTCTGGGGAGAGATCTTGTTCTTTAATAATCAAGTATGGAATAAAAACTTTTTGAAATTGTATGGTCTTTTTTCTGCATGGCACACTGGCAATCCTGATGTGACTGAATGTTCATTCAGCAAAAACATGTGGAATATTTACTATGAACAAAGCCCAGTGCTAGGCAAAGAGTGAAAAACAGACTGACACGAACGCTGCCCTCATGAAGTTTATAGTCCACAGCGTGGGGAAAAAACAAACAAGTGAAAAAATTAAATTACAAACATTGTGAAGGGCTATAAGACAAGCAGCATGTGTGGGTTACAGAAAGCTGTTGGGGCATGAAGGGGGGTCACCCACTTTAGACAGAAAGGCCATACAGATTTCTGAAGGATTAGCAGGCATCCACCTGGAGACGATGAGGTGAAGGCGGTTGTCCTGGGCACAGGGAAGTGCAAGGGGGCCTAACTAGGAAAAAGTTGATCTGCTGAAAGAACAAGAAGTCCAGCATGGTCAGAGCAATGCACGAAAAGGAGAGATACTGGAACAGTCTGCCAGAGCCAGATCTTGGTGGATCTTGCCTCTGGCGGGAAGTGTGCATTACTTTGCTCCGTGCCGGGGGACACAAGGAACCATGGGGGGTGGGTTGTATTAAGCAAGGGAGTGAGGCAGTCTGATCCTCTCATACTGCTGCATTTGACCCACACAGGACAGAGGCTCGAGGTGTCTTAGTCCGTCCAGGCTGCTATAACAAAAATATAGCACTGACTGCGTAGCTTAAACAACAATCATTTATCTCCCACACTTCTGGAGGCTGAGAAGTCCAAGATCAAGGTGCCAGTGGATTTGGTGAAGGTCCTCTTCCTGGTTTGCAGGCAGCCACCTTCCCATCAAATCCTCACATGGGGGAGAGCAGAGAGGAGCAGTCCCAGTCTGATTGGGGCAGTCCGACTTTATGCCTTTTGTCCCTACATAATTATTAAAAGTATCCTCTTCTCTGGTCAAAAGTGTCTTGGTTTGGATGAAAAAAAATCACATGATCGCCCGCATGTCTCACCCAAGTTCAATGTAGATCTTCCCTCCAGAGTTGGAACTAGTTACTGCTTCTATAGCAGAGTTCCAGATAAAGTCGCAGTTTACATTTAGTGGGCATGCCGCATGAAATATGTAAATCGTCATGTTCTGGAATGATTGTATGAGATCCTTGAAGATGATAAAATGGTCAAAGATTAAAGGAGGTGAATTTCTTTTACTACATGCTTATTCCAGGCAGAGATGCATTGCTACATGCTTATTCCAGGCAGAGATGCATTCCTTAGAATCACTGGCAGTATCAGCTGTACAATTTACATTGTTTCTACCCCATGGAGTGTTTACAGTTGAATTCTCGTAGGTGAATTGTGAACACAATACAGTGTAACACACTGCACCTGTCTCATGAGGTTGTGAGAATCTACATTAGAAACACTTTGTAGTTTCTGGCATATAGTACGCATTCAGGGGGATCATCATTATATATTTTAACTATATTCTTGGCTTCGGTACCTGTCTCTATTTAGATATTTGTATATATAATTTTTTTCAACAGGATTCTTTTGGGGAAAAACAAAGGAAGGATGGCATGGTTGAAGGTAATCTCAGATTTTAATAATAATAATAATTGACAAGGATAGGTTTTGTTCTTGCTGTTTGTTGGATTTTTTTTTTTTTTTTTTTTGCTTGAAAATGGCATTCAGGCAAAAGAAACAGCCAGGCGAGGATATGGAAGAATGAAAGCTTGTGCATTTCAGGAGGTGACTAGTATTTCTAGCATGGTGAGAATCTATGAATCATGGGGAAGGCTGGCTGGACCAGAAGGAGGGACTGGGGCCATTTTGCAAAGATAATTGAATGCCAGGCTATGGAGTTTGAATTTCAAACTGGGGAAACACTCAAGGTTTTTAATGCAATGCAGCAACATAATTAAAATATTTGATAACTAAATATATTTATAATAGAAACCTAAAAGATGGAAATAAGGGGATACGTTTGGAAGCAGGGAGTCTGGTTAGGTGGCCACTGCCATAAACTGGGAGACAAGACAACTGGCCAAACCATGAAGGAAGAGAAATAGAAACAAAGAGATGAATTCACCCATTTCCCTGTGCAAATAATGTTCACTGTGGCTCCCAACCTGTCCATCCTCACTTTGACCCACTTTCCCATCTATTCTTGCATTTGAAGAAGAGAGGACCAAGTCTGATCAAAAGTGGAAGGTGGAGAAGTCTAAACATTTTCCCTCTTCTCCTGTGTACTGATGTGATAATAATGGCTACCATGCATAATGTAATCTATGTGCTGAGTGCTATTATGAGTGCTTTATTTTTATTAATGTATTTAATCTTCATGACGAGTCCATAATATATGCACCATTATTATTCCCACTGTTCAGATGAGAAAATTGAGGCACGAGAGATTAAGTAGCTGGCCAAGATCATACACTGAGTAAGAGGGAGGGCTGGATTCGACTTCAGCTCCAGAACCTACCCTCTTAATGCACCCCTTTCTACCTCTTGATGTAATCAAAGGATGCAGTCTGGGCAGTTAATTGTAAGTGACATGCACGATATTGTTGGGTAATATGCATGATATGTTACTGCACATCTTCAAGGGGAACAAAAGTTATTTTTAAGAGAGAATATTCTTTTGGAAGAGTATAAGTCGTCTATATAATTTCTCTTTAGGGAATTATTTCTAGTAAATCCATTCAAAATATGGAACATGTGTTCTGCCCTAAGATTGGTTTAATTCTATCAGGAAAGTTACAGGAAGCAAAAGTGGGGAGATAACACCTGATGCTCATTTTTTTTTCTCTTTGGGGATGATCTGTCTGGGTACTCTAATTGTGAAGACACCCCTCCCCCACCATCCCCTGGATAAGACAGCTTGGATTTTCACAGACCAAAACCTTTCACCAAAATCACACACCAAAATCAATGCAGACTTTCCTCCAAGTCTCAGCTCTTCCCAGCACCTTTTCTTCTCCATGCCCTGGAAGACATCAGCTCCCTAGAATTCCATTGACAGCCCAGCTTTTATGCTGCTTACAATGGCTGCCACACTTCTTAAAATGTATAATATTAGCACATCAAGTGGACATAATAAACAAGACTAGGCTGAAAGGAATAGATGAAAAATAAATTTAGTTACTTTCCCCCAAGTGGTTCTACAATACCCTCCACACCATTTGTGTGCTTCTGTGCATAGGTGTGTGTAAATGCATATACACACAAATCCCAGTGGTCTACAGAACATTAATACTGTGTATCCTACAAGCTGTACTACCAAGATGAAGAGAGAGACGTGGGGGAGGGGTGTCTTTTGTTTACTTCTATACTTCTTGCCAAAGCTTTAGATTCTTAAATGGTCATATATAAGTCTCATCCTAACACAGTGCTTTAATTACTATAAACAAAATTTTTCTGCGTTTCTTGCCCTCCAAACCTGAGGTAACTCATTGAATTTGACCATGTTTTACCTTAATCTTTTCCCAACAGACTACAAACTTCATTTGCTCATTCAAGAATGTACAACATGATTAACAAAATTCACACTGCTGTATGGTATATACGAAAGCTGTTAAGAGAGCAAATCCTAAGAGTTCTCATCACAAGTGAAAAACATTTTTTTATTTTCCTCTTATTTTGTATCTATATGAGACAATGGATGTTCACTAAACTCGTGGTCATCATTTCATGATGTACGTAAGTCAAATCATGATGCTGTCCACCTTAAACTTACACAGTGTTGTATGTCAATTATATTGCAATACAACTGGGGAGAAAATAACGGGAAGGTAGAGCATATCTAAAGAAAAATGTCTCTTTGAGAAAATAAAAATAATAAAGATTTTAAAAAGAGAAATATTCACTGATCTCCTAATATGTACCAGACTATATAGGAGACTGGAAATCTAGAGGTGAGCAGAATAGATGCACATTTTGCCTTTCATGGAGCCTGCAGTCCAGTGGGGGAGGCTAAGATAATAAAGGGGAATACATAAAACATGACATAATGAAATTGCAATAATCTCCGCCCTATTGGTTCTGCATCTCAAAGCCCCATTCTCTCCTTTACTAATAGAAGAACCCTCCTCTTCTTTTCCTACAATTTTGGAAACCCACCTCGCCCACTCTTAGGTATCCCGGGCTCTAGGGATACACGCATGCTCTAGGCATGGCCATCCGCCTCTGTGATTTGTTCCAAGATGAGCAGGTGATACGCGTCTATCCAGTGATGAGACTAGTGTGGAAACTGCTGGTGCGGGGACCCTCAGCCGGAAGCCTATCTGAGATCTGAGCCAGGCTGAGGGGGAGGAACGGCTGAGACGGAGACATGGATTGAGCCCTCACGACCCTGAATCCACCTGTGCCTTGAGTTACCCTCCCTGACCTTCTCAGTTACACGAGTCAATAAGTCCTTTTTCCTTTTTTTTGCTCAAGTCAGTTTGATTGAGTTGTTATCACTTGCAATCAAAAACACCCGGAAGAAACACAGCCGCAAGGAGAAAGTGCAGGATGACGTGAAATGATATAACACAAGACTTGTCCACAGTTGTGGGAAACTCTGACATGCGAGTGGCAGCGAGTGAGCTGAGGAGGGGTAGACCCGAGGTTAGGAACCACGTCTGGCTTATTCACGACTGTCACCCCAGTGCCTTCCACAGAGTAGGTACTTAAGCCTGTGAGTGGAACGAACTGAAGAATAAGCAGTGAACTAGTTTCTCATCACCACTTGGATTAGTTACGGCCACAGTAATTCTGCACTACAAGCCACTGACTGTTTATTCCCACAGTCGTGTGGGTCGTGGCCCTGCTACGTGACTTTACTGACCTCAGCTGAGCTCAGTGAGTCAGCAGAACAAGACTGGAATCGAGGGGAGCAGTGTTTTCCTCGTGTCTTTAGTTCATCCTCCTCCTGGACCAGCAAGGCAGCCCAGATACGGTGTCTTCATGGCAACAGCTGAGGTGCAAGAGGGCCAGTGAAATCACATAAGCATTTTCAGGACTTTGCACCATGGCCACTAACATTTAGTTTGCCAAAGCAAATCACACAGACAGACCCAAGGTCTGGGGCAGGGAAACATATTCTGCTTCTTTAGAGAAAATAACTTGCAAAGTGGCTGCAAAGGGCATGAATCCAGGGAGAAATGAAGCATTGGGGCCATTCATGCAATTGACTACATCACTTTAAGCATCTGTGTTCTTTCCGATTGACTTCAAGCTCAGAAAAGTTACACATATAATCCAGACACTAAGAATTTAGAGTTTAGTGTCAAGAAAATAGGTGTCTCATAAAAACAATCAGAGAAGTTTGTAGGTGGGAGAATGTCCAACAGGATCTTCCCGAAAAAACCAGGTCTGAGACTGACATAGCTTCCAGCCAATGTGTTTTCTGGAATATCTTTAGCCTAATCATTTTGAGTAGCTTCCATATAGCTCTATAGGAATTCACATGCCTAAAAGCCAACCACAGGAAACACGAAGTGTTTACATCATTCTGTTGTTGTCAAAAGGCAATGAGTTGGAGTTATTAGTCAGGATCCTAGCGAGAACAGCCCATTCAAAGTGGTAACGGAAAAGAGTTCAGGGAAGAGGTTATTTACAAGGCTGTGGGCATAGTTTTCAGGGGCAACAAAGGATAGGGAGGCACCCAGGCACTAGGGTAGGACTGGGCCACCTTAAGAGGGAAATGGCAAATAAATGCAGCTGCTAGCAGAACCCACCGAAAGCTCTAGTTGTGTGTGGGGAGCTGTGGACAGAGATGGAGGAGAAAGGAAACCAGGAAAATAAATAACCCAAATACCTCTCTTTCATCCTCCAAACTCCTACAGGTCACTCTTCGGCTGAATCTAACCAGAAACCAGAGGTTAGAGGGAGTCCAGGTGATGCATTCTGGGAAGGTCATCATCCAGGGGCACAGAACCAAAGAAGAAGGGTGGAGAACTGATGTGGAACGTCAGACAGAGAAAGTCCAGGCCACTTACGC
Organism: Eubalaena glacialis; assembly: GCF_028564815.1. Classification (NCBI taxonomy): domain Eukaryota; kingdom Metazoa; phylum Chordata; class Mammalia; order Artiodactyla; family Balaenidae; genus Eubalaena; species Eubalaena glacialis. The sequence continues at coordinate 7,140,940 of NC_083728.1, read as the reverse complement.
AAAGCTCTAAGTAGTCAGAAGCACTGTTCTCTGATTTCTCAGTTCATTATCCATCTGGGGTGGTCAAGAGTGCCAGTCACCAACTACCCCTGACTCTCTGCCTCTTGAGTGCAAGATATGATTACACCGCCTTGTTCCCTGGGGTGAGTGGGCCCATGGGATTATTTCTGGCCAATGAGCTTGGATGGTAGTAATGTGAGACACCTTGGAACGAATTACTTATTTACTAGGTTAAGACCCTTCAAAATTCCCCTTTTTCCTCTGCCATAGTTACTAGCAGTATTCCAGATAATGGCTACTCCACCAGAAGGGGGTCCGTGAATGAAGACTATAAGTAAATCCCCCTGGTCACCCCTCAGTCAATATGCAGAATAAACAAGAAATAAACCACTATTAAGCCACTGAGATTTTGAAGTTGTTTTGTTACTACAGAATACCAAGCCTATACTGACTGATATGCCCCATCGGGACTGCATTAGCCTACTTTTGGGGCAGGGAAAGCATTCTAGGAAATTCAATTTTTGTCATTTATCCAAATGGTATTTAATGAAAATCCACCATATGAAAGGCGCTATGCTTTGGGATACAAAAATAGAAGGCGTGAACTCCTGTCCTCCTGATGCTTTCTGCTTGCCAAATTCATTTCTTACAGCAAGAATATATCAGGTATGTATTATGTAGGTGGCTGCCATAACCCCAACCTTCTGAGGGTCACAACCCTGTGTAATCCTTATCATAGTGTGCAGGCAAGATCTGTGAATTGATTTTAATCAATAGAAACAGCAACAGTGACAGAATGATGTGATTACACATATCCAATTACATTAAATAAGAATTCAATGCCCACTTTGGAAGAAGCTATCTCCCTTGATAACTTTGGTGAAGCATGTTGTCATTTCAGGGGAGGTCCATGTGTCCAGGCACTGAGGGTGGCCTCGGGCCAGCAATTAGCTAGGAGCTGAAGGTGGTCTCCAACCGACACCCAATGAGAAACTGATTCTGCCAACAACCATGTAAATGTGGAACTGTATCTTTCCCCAGTCAAGCCTTTGGATGAAAACCCAGCCCTTGCTGACACCTTGATGGCAACCTTGTGGAGAACCCAGTAGGCAGTATCTACAGAAACTGTGAGATGACACTGCGAGTTGCTAATTTTAAGTGGCAAAGTGTGTGGTCACTTGTTACACAGCAGCAGACAGCTAACAGACTCACCAGGGTCTACGACAGGTGCTTCACAGGCCTCATCTCACTCAATCCCCACAACCAGTCTGTGAAGTAGGTGCTGTTATTACTGTATTCATTTCATAGAAAAGGAAAGAGCCTGAGGCTTAGAGAATTTACTCTGCTCATTCAAGGCCACATCGCCAGTGAGTGGTAAATTCAGGGTTCAAACACGGCTGACTCCAGAGCCCACACTCTCACTCTGTTCTGTGCTGCTTGCCCATTCTGCACCTTTGGTCTTGCCATCATTGTGCTCAACACCCTACAGCTGAGAGCAATGGCATCCACCACCCGTGAGGCGTCAGTGACTTACAAACTGTAATAGCCAACACTTTCAAAGCACTTACTCTATGTCAAGCATGTCACAGACAATACTTCATTTAATCCTCCCAACAACCCTGTGACGTAGGTAATATCTTTTCCACATTCAACAGATGAGGACATAAAGGCACAGAGGGATTAAGTATTACGCCCAAGGTCATCCTGGTAGTAAGATGAAGAGTCAGGAATCAAACCCAAGCAATCTGGCCCCTGAGATCATCTTCTTAACCACCATATAATCTACTGCCTCTCAATTATAATTAGAACCCAAAGTCTGGGAAGGATTAATTTGTTCGAAATGAATCAGATGGGATCCATCCCTCTGAAAATGTCATTCTCACTCACTTGCCTTCTGATAGGTTCCCTTAAATAGAAGAGGAAGGAATGGAATTACATTGGATTCTGCAAAGCCCTGGCTCTTCCCAGAGGGGAGAATCACATATATGAGTACCATCCATCAGGTGTGTCAAGGGAGAAGAAGTTTATGAACCACTGACCCAGAGATTAAATTCTCTACCTCTCAGCCTTGCATTCAAGGCCCTCCATGACTCAGTCATGATCTGTAATTCCCACTTTAATTCTTACAATTCCCTGTTCATGGAATCCACACTCTAGTGAAGCCAAACGTCTTACACACACCCCATAATATCTCTGCTCACAATGCACTGGTTTCTTCTACATTTCCCTCATTTTCACATGTCCGAACACTTCCCGTCATTCAAGGGTCATTTGAAATCCCCTCCTCCCCTTAGAATCATTGTTAATTTCCTTTTCTCAAGACCCTTGTCATCCAGCTTCAAGTTGGAAGCAAACCCTTTCTTCTCGAAACTCCCACCCCATTCTCAGTTATATTTTCATAAGATGCTCATTGCTCTCTGCTTTGTGTCATAATTACCTGTGCACATATCATGATCACAATGACAGTTATAACAACAACTCATTTTTCTGCATGAGTACTCTGCATCAGTGCTAAGTGCTTTCACATATCTTTTCACTTAAAGACATGCTTCTAAAGGGGAGTAATGTTATTATCCCCCAATTGACAAGAAAACCCCATGCCTGGACATAAAAGGGATGATACTTGAAGAAAGGAAAACGATAAACTTTTTCCTGAAGTTTTCAGCTGAACAGAATTCCAGAAGTTTTAGCCCTTATAGCTTTTCTCATCCTTTGCACACCAAAGCCACAAAAAAACAAAGATCCTTGCATTTTACTGCATGAGCTGACCCTTCCCCCCAAGGGAAAGGGGAGCTGATTAGAATGCTGTGGGAGTTGGGCTGACCCTCTCTTCTCTCCTGTCACAAATTCAAGCATAGATTCCAGTCAAGAGTGAATGTGCGTCCTTATTTTTCAATCTGACAGCGCTATCTGTGGGGACTGAACCTCAACATCTTTGGGGGACTTTATGCTCTTCATCCCGAACTAGGGTGCAGCTACTTTTGTGAAACAAAATTGTTATGCATTAAGTATAAAGTAATAATTCTAGCTACCATATTTTGAGTTGAACACATAATATGCACATTTGATCCTTTTTAAAAGGTTACCCAGCTAAGAGATAGGGATGTGAGCTCCAGAATCCATACTTGCAACCAAACTATTACAGGATAGCCAGTTATAAAACAAAGTAAGTCTTTTAGAGTGTGTGTTATGTCTCACGACCATGCTAAAGGCTATCATCCTTTCTTGCAAAATTTCATTTAATTCTCACAATGAGCCAGATACTCATTTTACTTACTTTACATGAGGAAAGGACAACTCAAAGAAGTTAAGGTCAGATAGAGAACAAGTAGGAAAGGTAAGATTTGAACCTGGCTGATGCTAAAACCTCTGTTCTTAAATCACAAGGCTGAGGTATCAGTGGGATACATGAATCACTGAACTCAACCTCTTAGCAGATCACATTCAGAAAAAAGAACCAAAGAACCAAAAAGGATCCTGCCTCTCTCTTAAAACAATTAAATATAAAAAGATAATTTTAATCAAATAGTAAAACTAAATATATATAATAAAAAGTAAAACTATTATTGTTAACACACTATTATCACACTTAATATATTACTTTTTAAAAACAAATCCTTACCTCTTAGACATACTAGAATATGTATTGCATATAAATAAAATGGGATTTGCTTCAAAATGATTTAGTGGGGACATGGATGAAACAAGACTGGCAACGGATGAATATTGCCTGAGCTGAGCAATTGCTACATCGCGATTCACGATACTCTGTTATGTGTGTGTGTGTTTATATTTGTCCATAATAAACAATTCTCTGAAAATAAAATAAAGAGACCCACAGAAATAAAAAGTCAATTTTCCTCCTCTGATCCCAGGTCAGATCCCTATCTCCCTTCCCCCAAAACAACCACTGTTGTTTCTGGTCTATTTGTCCAGAAATTTGTCACTTGTATACAAATGCATGTTTACAAATGGAAACATACTAACACCTATTTCTTCCCTTTGCTTTTCTCACATGACAGCATACCCTATATGTCGAGCCGGACACCCTCCCTATCTGTCTTACTATCACACCATCTTATTTATTTCCTTCATAGCGTTTAAAATCTATACACGTTGGCACAGTGATTTACTTAGGTTTTTTTAAAAAAAGGAAAAATTCGCATAACATAAAATTAACCATTTTAAAGTGTTCAATTCAGTGGCGTTTAGTACATTCACAATGCTATGCAACCATCACCTCTACCTAGTTCCAAAACATTTTCATCACCCCAAAAGGAAAGCCATTAAGCATCTCACCCCTTTCCCCACTTCCCCAAGCCCCTGACAACCACTAATCTGCTTTCTGTCTCTATGGATTTACTTATTTTAAATACTTCATATCCACGGAATCATACAATATGTGGTTTTTTGTGTCTGGCTTCTTTCACTTAGCATAATGTTTTCAAGGTTCATCCACGTTGTTGCATAATATTCCATTGTATGTATATACCCCATTTTGTTTAGCTATTCATCACTTGATGGACAACTGGGTTGTTTCCACCCTTTTGGCTATTTTAAATAGTGTCGCTATGAACATTCATGTCCAAGTTTTTATATGAATACTTGTTTTCAATTATTTGGGGTACACACCTAGAAGTGGAATTATTTTGTTTGTTGGTTTTTCATGTCTCCTTATCTTCTTTTTTTTTTTTTTGATGTGGACCATTTTTAAAGTCTTTATTGAATTTGTTACAATATTGTTTCTCTTTTATGTTTTAGTTTTTTGGCTCTGAGGCATGTGGGATCTTAGCTCCCTGACCAGGGATCGAACCCACACCCCCTGCATTGGAAGGCGAAGTCTTAACCACTGGACCGCCAGTGAAGTCCCCATGCTTACTTATCTTTAATCTGGCTCTTCTTCTACACTTTAAGCCCCATGAAATCAGGGCTGTCATGTGCTTCAATTACCATTTCATCCTCAGCCACTAGCACAAGGCTTACTCATAGTGGGCACACAAATATCTGTTCAAAAAATGAATGAACCAGTCAAGTAAGCAAACCAGCACACAGCAACACACAAATCTACCATGTTCATTCTAAAGCTGCATAATGAGCCCCATTGCGTAGACTCACCGTCATTTCTTTCAAAGTGTACCTGATCAAATCTCTCCTCTGCCCCCCAATTCACCCCTAGCTCCCACCTTCCTCAGAGGAGGGGTCAAAATTGTGACAATGTCTGGCAAGGTGTTAGGTGGTCCGGTCCTCCACACCCCATACAGTGCTTCTCATCTGCACCTCCTGCTATCCCCACCCCAGCCCTACTTTCTCCGCTCCGCCCACACTGTCTCTTTACTGGTCTTCAGTCTTTCCAATCCCACCTCAGGGTCTTTTCACTCGCCATTCCCTCTGCCTGGGGAGCTCATCCACCAAATATCCAGGTGGTTCCCTCCCTGACCTCCTTCAAGCCTTTGCTCATGCCTTAGCTTCTCAGAGAGGCCTTCCTTGATCACACGGATTAAAGCTGCACACACAGACACCCACCCAGACACTCAGTACCACCTACCCCTGCCCCCGCCCTCCCATTTCCATAGCACTTAGCCTCAGATAAACATTTTATTCTTTATTGTCGACATCACCCCACTTGAACAGAAGCTTCATGAGGGCAGGGATTTTCATCTGTTTCTATCATTTCTGTAGCCCTCGTCCTGCACGTAGTAGGTCCTCAGTAAGTATCTGTTGTGTGAATGAAGGAATAAGTGAACTAAGCTCCTTCTGACGGTCATGTCCCACCGCTGCTCATCTTACTGACCTGGCGTCAGACTTATGGACAGTTTGCCGGTGAATGCCAGGCAAGGCTGTCCACCAGCAGGGAGCCCAAAAGACGAGCTTCCCCCACCCCTTGTCTCTGGGATGCTGAAATTAACTTGGGACCTTTGACAGTGCGCTGGCTTGTCGACACTGGCCTATGCAGCATCAGCCGTGGTCAGTAGAGGCAATTTCCAAAACGCTCCTCCCGGGCAGGGTCCCAGGCAGGTCACCGATGGGCCTGCAAGGAAGCCAGGAGGGGCTGCGGCTGGAGTGCTGCACTCACCCACACACGCATATGCACACACATTCATAAATGTAGACAGCAGCATCATAAAATATGTAAGCAATGCCTTTATTACAACATAAACCACGCGGCTTTTTGTTAAGCGTCCTTCAGGCTCTGGAGTCAGAAGCGCGTGGTTCAAATCCAGGGTCTACCACTTTCCCGCTGGGTGGCCATAAAAACATCGTTAACTTCACTAAGCCTCACCTCCCAAATCTACAATATGGGAACGATGACAATATCTATCCCATAGGGATGAAATGGGATTAAAATAAAATAATTTATGTAAGGTATACAGCATTGCATCCAGCTCACAACAGGGGCCCATTAACTGTACTTGTACTAACTGAGCACCAAGCATGTACTAAGCATTGTGCTGTTGTATTTGCTCACTGCTATGGACCGTTCAGACTGTCCCAATCCTCCTGGAGCTCTCCCTTGTCAGAGAACACACATCTTAATTTTACAAGTTATTTGTGTGACCATGAGATTAAAAACTCAAATAAATGCTTTGGAGAAAAAGTAATAGTGTTCTGATAGGCTGCATATTCCAATCTAGCCCAAGTAGTCAGGAAAGGCTTCCTGGAGGAAGTGACACTTGAGCTGGGAGCTAAAAGAAGAGAAGGAGTTAACTGGGGTGAAGAGAGATGGGAACGCAGAGGAAAGAGTTCTCCTTGCGGGTAGGGAGGTCAATTTGTCCTGCTTTGTCCAGACTTCCCTGGTTTTAGCACTGGAAATCCCACAGCACGGGAAGCCCTTCAGTCCTGGCAAACTGAGACAGTTGGTCACCCTAAGTGAGGGGGAACTGTATGTGCAAAGGCCCTGAGGCAGACGGGAGCATGTCCCATTTTAGGAACGAAAAGAGGGCAAGTGTGGCTAGGACACAGTGATTAGTGTAAGATGACGCAGGAAAGCTGTGTTCAGGAGGCTGTTGTGCCATATGAAGGAATTTGTTCTTGACCCCGAGAGCAATAGGGCGCCACTGAAGAGTTTTAAGCGGGGAGATCATGGGAGCAAAGGTGGGTTGTTGTCAAGTTTACCCCACACTCAGTGGAGAATGGATTAGAAGAGACTGGAAGCAAACAGCAGGTTATCGGCTCAATAAACGTTAGTTCTTGTTAATACCATTACTGTTATTTCAAAGTGGGGAGAATCACCAATTACTAACTGACTATTCCAGTTTGGAGTTGGGGTGTCTGGGAGCTCATGGGGGCATATCTTTGGAGTATCTACAGAAGCTGCAGAAGCAGGCTCTGCTTTTCTATCACATCAACTTGCAGAGAACAAGGGACCAAAGACTGAATTATGCTTTGACTCAGGTCAGCAATAATGGAGTTCCCCATTGTGAAGGACTGAATTCAGTCAAAAATTTAATTTTTTTTTTTAATAAATAGAACAGAAAGGTCAAAATACTGCTAGCAGAAATGGGGATCTGAAATTGGAAATTGCTCAGTGATGCCTTTTACCTCTTCTCTGTTATATTAATGACTTTTCCAAACTCTCTCCCAAAGGAATTTCTCCAGATATGCTAATGTCACTCCGTTTCTCTAAAACCTCATGTCAAATAGTGCCACTGAAAAGGCCCTAACAGAAGATACACTTGGAAATCACTTGTGATTAGCAGTTTTATTTAAAGTGAAACTAAAAAGAAACATCCCTACAGGTTCAAGTGGCAAAAACCAACAAGGACTGTTCCCTGGATTCTCATCACAGCCTCTCCCCTCTGCCTGGACCATTCCCTCCTCCCATCTTTCTCCTCCCGTTCCCCCTTCTCCTGGCTGAGACCTTAAGAATCAGATTAAACATGAAACTGTCCCCACCTCCCCAGGCTTGATGGGAGATCCCACCTTATACCACCTGGACATTAGTATTTCCCCTTACAGGACACTTAATCACCTCTATTCTTGCTAGTTTAATCCCCCTTCTCCCCCCAAAAGACGGTGGGCAGCTCCAGGGCGGGGACTGGATGTACACTTGCATCAATTGTGATTCTAGAGCGTAGAGCAAAGCCTGCCATGTGTGGATTCACAGCAAATACATGTTGCGTCGAAAGACTGCTTATTGGTACTTTGTGTTCAAGGGACTGTATTATCCGCCATGCTCTATGAACATCACCGAATTCAATTTGACCCCCTCGACAACTCTATAAAGTGAATATAGCCAGTCAGACTGAGAAACCGACAGTCAGGGGGTTCAATTAATTTGTCAAAGTCATGTTGCCAGTAACTGGCTGGGCTGGGATTCCAATCAAGCATGTGACTCCAAATCCTATGTTTTCGACCATTTCAACAGTGACTCACAACGCAAGTATGGGAGGACATAAATGCACATGTTTTGATTTAAAGAAAATTTTTATCTGTTTTTAACTGCAGTAAAGAATTTTAGCCCACGGTGCTTTCCTTCTCCGGGACAGAATGAAAACAGAAGGGAAGAGACATATCAGACTATGGTATTTTCTTCAGACTGAATTCTGCCCGGCCTCAAGAAAAAGCTATTTATTGTTAATGATTAGAAGTCCAGGTTTAATGGGTACTCAAAGCCCTTCCTGATGGGCTCTGCAGTGCCATTATGAGGGGAAAGAAAGACACAGGGTCTGGGTGAGCTGAGGCGAGAGCGGTACGTAGGGTGCGAATTGAAAGAGGAGCTCCCTCTCCTGGCCGTGCAAGCCCCAGGTCAGCTCTGGGAACAAGAGCCTCCTTACGCATGTGCCCTAAGCACCTGGTCACTTGCCTCTAGTCCTGAGAGGCGGGGCTCTTTGATGTGGAGGGATAAAGGGGGTGATGCAAGCAGAGAGAGGCCAAGAGAAGATGCCGAGGAAGCCAGAATGCCAGGTCCAAGGGTGGAGCCACCACCCAGGAAATGCTAAAGAAGCTGATGGAGAGAAGCTATGGGATCTGGCCAGCCACCAGCCCACGAGAGGCGGCTCTCATCACACCGCCAGCGGGGACCAGCTGACTGTCCAGTCAGGAGACACTGTGCCCTGGCTGCTGAAAACACTGTAGCCAGAGCACGTGTCAAATGAGTGTCAGGACTCCACGAGGCCATGTCCCCCAAATGCCCTCAGGACAACTGTAAGACCAAAGAAATCCCTTGATATCTAGTAGGATGGGGGAATCATACTTGGGGAGGAGGAGGCCATGTCTGAATGGTGCCCTCTCTGGAGCCTGACATGGGGCCACCAATAGACACTGGTCCAGACAACACAAGTCCCTAGGATGCTGAAGAGGTGCAGTGAGGCCAGGGACGAATCTGTGGTTTAGAATGTTGAAGCAATGCAAAGTTACATCAAATCGAAGGTGTGTTTATTCAGGACACCTCAAATCATTGCAGTTGCTAGTGCATTTTATAAATCTGCAAGGGTAGGTGCAGCATCTATGGTGTCCCTAATTTATGTGGCTACAGAACTCTATCTTTAAGAAGCTTCTGGTCCAGAAATCTCAAGATGGCAGCCTCACAGGTAGGTTTCATTTGTCCCACAAGAGTTCTGAAATTTTTTGAATTAGATACCAACATTTACAAATCAAGGGGTTTCACCAAAAAATAAATCCATATTTTTAACATTTCTCCAAAAAAAATCAGATGCTCTGACAATAGAAATCTCACCTTCCTACATGGCAGCTGCTCCGCTGAGACGGCATGAAGGCCAAGTTTGCCCCAATCTACAGCACTCCTCAATATCTCTCCATCACTAGCCAAAGTTAAAGGTCCACTTCCATTTATCATGGTGCTTGTTCTGCTGTTTTTATTACAGTGAGAAATATTTCTCTGTGGCCATGCCTCTAGTGGGGGCGGGGGGAGAAAATGATAGAGGCTAAGAGATCCCTGCTTTTCTGGTGTCCAGACTTTTCCTCCCATCTACATGTCACCTGCCTGGCCTATGTTGGCCTTGGTCTTCTCTGGGGGGATCAGTGCTCCACACTTTGGAAGGGATGACATATCACTCAGTGCTGTAATATTGAGGCCACATAATGTGACCCCAACATAAAAATAGTACAGAGTGGTGGTTGGGATAGTTGGAATCCCGGACTATTACTTACCAGCTGGGTAAATTTGTACAAGTAACTCACACTCTGTGTGCCTCAGCCTCCTCATCTGAGAAATGGGCACAATAATAGTGCCCACTCCATAGGGCTATGTGATAATTAAAACTAATACACACAATGTGCTTAGCACAAGGTCTGATATACAGTAAGCACATCAGTGTTCTTAATTGCATGATTATTGGGACTTCCCTGGTGGTCCAGTGGTTAAGACTCCACACTTCCAGTGCAGGGGACGCAGGTCCGATCCTTGGTCAGGAACTGAGATCCCGCATGCCACGCAGTGCGGCCAAAAAAAAAATTACATGTTCATTATTTCCTTTCCAAGAGGCAAAGTTTAAGTCATTCTTTTCTCCCTTCCTCTCTTCCACCTGTGCCTAATATTGGGCTCAGCCCAAAGAGGTGAAAGTGTGGGTATAGCAAGTATTCACTAAACATGTATTCAGTTATGAAATCACTGAGGGAATGTCAGTTTCTGAAATAGTCTGTTGTATTTCTGGTACAACTATGGGAACTGATATATGGAAAGCCTTCAAATAGTTATTAAATAAATGAAGAAAGAGAAACAGCAAAGAAAAGGTGGAAAGTGGCAAAAGAAGGGGACAGATGAAGTTAAGTTCCCAGAACTTATTTCAGCCACTGAAGTTGATCTCTATTGCTTTCATGTCCCTTTTGGGGTAATCACACCCCATTTTCCTTGGACAGCCCCCCTCCCTCACTCTCAGTCCATGAAGTTAGGCAGGGCTGACGCCCCCCTATAGCTGGGAGGAGGGGAACTGTGCCAGTCAACATAATCCCATCCCACTAGCCATAACGATTCGTTCAAGCTGTGTTCATGAGCACAGCTGATCCAACTAAAGTGAATCCCTAAACTTTGTGGGTGCTCCTTAAAGGAGAAGCTCTCTTTCCCTGCAGGGGATGAACCAGTGAAGGTGCAAAGATGGATGCCTGAAATTGTTTGGGGCCACCACAAGAGAGAGGCCTACTAGAATCAAGCCGATAATACTCAATTAGAGCCAAGAGATGGAGAAAGAATCCCATTACTACTATTTAAGAACCTGGATCCAGCCATACCTGAGGCCATTACCCTATGAACTTTTCAGTTTCTTGAGCCAACTTTTTTTTTAATTAGACCAGTTTGATTTGGGGTTTCTATCATTTGCAGTTGAAATGATCCTGACCAATAGGGTAGACTTAAATTACCTTTGGTTCAAGGCAAGGCACAAAACAAAACAAAGTCAAAACCATGGATGCAAATCCTTAATTACACAAAAGCTACCATTTTGAACTCCTTCTACGTGACAGCCTCCAGCCAGACCCTTGATATACATCGCAATGCCCAAACCATATACACTTCTGGTTCTCCAGTAAACCCTATGATCCTTCTTTTTTAAAGAAAGAAAAATAAAACATCCAAATGCCCAATACCCAACTCTTTCTCTTGGTCTTTTAAAATGAATCTTGTGTCTCGTTTACCATTCTTTGTGTCAGGGGAAAGAAAAACATTCAAGAGAACCTCCACATAAATCAATCTTTATTCCATTTCAAAGCCTGCAAGATTTTCCAGATATTCCAAAGGTCTCCTTCCCTGAGTGAAATACTACATTTATTTAATAAAGCAGGTAGGATTTACTATCTGGACATGGGTAAGCACTTTTTACTTTTCACAAGATAGATGACAGCTGCTGGCAGGCTTTTTTCCTCCCTCCTTTTTGCTTTTTTTTTCTTTTCTCTCTTTTGCTATGACTGCACAACTTTACCTATCACAATTGAATTACCAAACTGAGCCAAATAAAGATTGTCCCTATGGGGGTATTGTAGAGGTTGCAGGCTTTATTTTCTTTTAAAGACTTCAAAGAATTAAAAATAAATGTTATCAACTATGGTTTTAAATGATGCTTATTGCTTTGGGGGAGCCTTAACACCCCCAACACACACACTACACACATACACACACACACACACACACACACACACACACACACAGAATAAGAACAACAGACTTTTAAGCTGAATTTGCCGGGGAAAGGAGCTGGGAAGTAGTGGGGAGGAACACAGGTGAAGTTCTACCCGCAGTCCCAGCCTACATTGCCATAGAAAGACAAAAAGTCTACGCCAGACTATTTCTACCCCTTGGCTTCAAATCTGGGAAGGAGTCAGTGCTTTAAATAGAGTCTGCCCGTGGAGGAGAGAAAGCAGCTGAGAGAGGGAGAGAAGAGGTTTGTTTTCATTTGCTGCCAGCAGGACAGAAGGTGAAGGTTTCTCTCTCGACATCTTCACCCATAAGTTGGGCAGCAAGCCAGTTTGTTCTTTGGCTGAAAAACTCCAATTAAAAATGTATGACTTCGGTCTTCTGGAGAAGGGGGGCGAAAAGTCAACGCTGGGTTGTACGAACACTTGAGGCAGCAGCAATGAACCGAGGCATCTCATTACCTCACTTGCCAGCTGAGGTCCAGGAAACAACACCCACGAATTCTGGGCAGAGGACGGGGTACATCCGAAGGCACCTTCCACAGCCCTCACCCATTTGTATGGGTTCATCTTGGGCCCGCAAACTACGGCTTCAGAATAGGCCACTTCAGGTGCTTGATCAAGCATTTTCCAGCACAAATAACTCTTCCAGTTACTTATATGCGCACATGTATACACACAAATATGCGCGCACACACACACACACACACACACACACACACACAGGGCTCCTTAATGATATTTTCCCCAGTGATACGTGTCTTCCTCTGCTCATGACTTATCAGAGAATCCGGAGACGTTTTCTTCACGTCCTTTAGTCTATTTACACTTTTGTTAACTCAACGATATTGGTCTTGTCCATCTCTGCACCCCCAGCGCTCAGCGGGTTGGTGAATAACATTATATTCATTTGTTAACAATATATATATTTGTTGAAAGAAAGGGCAGATGAAAAAAATAGGAGGCAAAACGCTCAATTTCCCCTACTTTCCATCTTATGAACATCCAACATTGCTCAGAAGCTTCCCTCTCATCCTCTTCTTTACATCCCCCATAGGATTCCTTTTCCACAAAGCATTGGTAAATAATTGAGAATTTTCCTGATGATTTTATAAAGCAGAGACATTTGAAATGGCTTTTCTCCCCAATCCCCCTTCTCCACAGCAAAGCCCCTCTTCAGGTGGTTCTCCCTGCCAGCAAGCAACTGCACTCACTTCCCTCCACGGCGTGACACTGAGCAATTCCTCTCTGCACCCAAACTTGCATTCTAGCCTTCATCAAAACAAAATAACCTGCAGAAGCAAGGACCCAATGGCAGTTTACGAGCCACTGACTATCCTGAGTGTAACCCCTGGTGCCAATGGCTTATCAAAATAGTTCTTCCAAACATCCCGAGTTCCGTCCCTGAGTGAGGTTCTGGTAAATTAAATGACAAGTTATCAGTTGGAAACCTTTAAGTTTTAATGTTCAAACTCAGCATCCCCAAAGGGTAAGGATGCCTTTGTTGACCTGGACTCTCAGAACTGGTTAACCCTCAGGACCACTTTTATTATGTCAGTTACCAACATCCTTGAATGCATCAGAATTCTCTTTTGATGGTTCACCTTGAATGCAGACAGTTTCCTAAAATCTCTCCTTTTATTAGTTATTTTTCTGCATGAATCAATTATTTTTTTCTTTATTAATATCCTCCAATAATCCCCACCTACTGGTATTCTCTTGTGTAATCTCATCTCTTAAGGGCAGACTGGATCTACGGATCTTACTTTTAATGAGTAGAATGTGGCAAAAAAGATGGGGTGTCATTTCAGACTGTAAAACACTGTGACTCTCATCTTGCTGGCCTATCTCTCCACTGCCATCTCAGCTTGCACTTTGATGAAGCAAGCTGCCTAGTTGGCAAGGCCCACATGGTAGAGAACTAAAGCCAACTGCCAGTAATGAACTGAGGCTTTTAGTCCACCAGCCCGCAAGGAAATGAATCCTTCCAACAACCACATGAGTGAGCTTAGAAGTGGGTTCTTCTCTGGTGGAGCCTTCACATGAGACCTCGGACCCAGCTGACATATGATTGCCCCCTTGAGAGACTCTGAGCCAGGTGGGCTGCGCTCAGATTCCCGACGTGCAGCAACCATCAGATAAAAAAATATGTGTTGTTTTAAGCCACTAAGTTTTGGGGTAATTTGTTATGTGGCAATAGGTGACTAATACACCTGGAAATTAAGACCCTTCTGAAGTGTTCATCACCCCCATGTCAGTTGATAAGCAGCCTAACGTGAGGTGCCTGACCTCCACTCTGTGGACAGCTCTATCAACCAGCATTAAAAGTCCAAAGGAGGGACTCCCCTGGCGGTCCAGTGGTTAAGACTCCACGCTTCCAATGCAGGGGGCGTGGGTTCGATCCCTGGTTGGGGAACTGAGATCCCACATGCCACACAGAACGGCAAAAAAAAAAAAAATTCCAAAGGAAACCCTTTCCCTTCTCATCTCACTGAGCGATTCTGAACAACAGACCCACGGAAGTTGAATCGCACAAAATGAATCACTGGTTACCACTAACTCGGTCTACGCTATCTGACTAAAGTTCTAAGAAACTCCAGAAAACCAAGATCAATAATCTCTGAATTATCTTTCTGTGAAGACCTTATATACACCCTTATTTTTCTGGATTTTATTTAAGCCACTAGTCTTCCCTAGCTAAGATGCTACAGCCATAATGATGGCCGCTGTCTCTTCAGCCAGATTAATCCCCCAGAGGTGGAGGCCTCATTCTCCAAGTGGTCTGCCTGCCTGGGTCCCTCCTCTACTCACTACCAATAAGTGGAAGCCTTCATCCCCCCAAAGTCTACACGATTGAGGAGCCATGTCTTGTGGGAAAATCCCACTTTGGAAATTGATTTATCAATCACTATATTCATCAGCTGTAAGCAGCCACACAAAGCTACCCACCAGATATTTCGGTTTCTAAACATGGGGGAAGACTTCTGCCTGAGCTCTTCCAATTCTAACGTGGTGGATATAGAAATGCACCCTCCAGACCCTTCCTCCAGGAAGTGTTTGCCGTTCAGCTGCAGGGATGCATCAGCAACAGAGTCCAGCTGCCAATGCCTTCGGGGCCTGCCTGCCTTCCTCGTAGCTGGGCAAGGTGGCATGAGTGTGTAGAGGGCCTAGCCATTTGGCCCAGTGCTGGACACTCTGAGGGTAGTATTAGCTCCAGAGCTCCCCACTGGGGTAACCCAAGCTTTAATGACCTGCATCTCAGTTTCTTTTCCTTCTGCCCATTCCTGCTTCCCCTCCCTTCCTTTCCGTATGTTGATCTCTCATAAATACTTTATACCCCAAACCATCCCAGCATCCGCTTGCTGAGAACGCAAGCTGTGATGTCACTGTTAGAGAAGCCCTACTTAAAATGTGATTCCTAGGAGAGTGTGTAAAAATGCCTAGAACAGCGTTTACTTCCATTTCTGTTTCCACATATGCAGTTCTATTTCCAATCTTCTGGCTCTTCTTCGTCTCCTCTGCAAGATGGTGGCCTCCATCAGAGCAGGGACTATCTCCTCTGATTTTTTTTATACTCAAAGTGTGGTCCGAGAATCAGCAACATCTGTATCAGTTAGTGGACCGTATTAGTGATGTGAAATCTCAGGCCCAATCCTAGACCGAATGGGTAAGAGTCTGAATGTTAACAAGACCACATCAAAGTTGATAAGCAGGGTTCTGCTATTTGGTGCCTACCCACAGCCCCTCATACATGCCTGAGCCTATGGGAAGGGTGAAGACCCAGCCCTGCTGACTTGAGTTTGCCTGAGATGTCGGAGGAAAAAGCTTGAGGAAAATCATTGATTAGAAAATGGGAATCTTTCATTTTGGAGAAAAGGTATGATACTCAAAGACAGAACATTACGGCACTGTCCAGCTGCCCAGGGAACAGTCCTGGAGCGGTTTCTCATTCAGCCACAACTTTCCTGCCCCACCCCTACTAAAGCAGGCATCCCTACCATCAGACAGGCCTTGTCGTGTCCATCTGTCCCCTACAGGTCCTTTAAATGTCTGGCACATAAAAAGTAAATACGTTAAAGAACTCTGAGAAGACGAGATTCAAAGCCAGGGGGCTGGCCAAATAAGCCCCCGGCATGAGGTGTGACGGCTTGGCCTCTGAGCTAGGCCTTGTGAAGGATGATTTAGGCATTTATCACTCAGACACAGACAGAGACACAGACATGTGAGGAGCCTTGTGTCAGCCTTCAAAGAGAGATTTTAATGAACTGGCTGTACTTCATCATTTTGATAATCACAGAAACTACAGGAGGAAATGAGAGGCTTGGCAGGTCATTCAGTCCATTACTTGCCTTCATTGAGCAGGTCTCTAGTGTATATCTTGTAGGGTTTTATGACATTGCCTAGTTAAAATGATTTTCGTGCCTGGAGAAAACTGGGGGTCAGTTGACACTTGCTCTTTTGCCTCTCTCTCCTACAAAAGTCACAATCCAAATTCTGCTCTTCTCGTCTGCAAACTATTTCTTGCAAGCAGCAGTGAAGTGTTAATACGAAGTAAGATGTCATAGTCTATTTTGTTCCATCTAAGCAAGGTTTCATCGGGATAGTCTGGGGCATGCAACAGCGACAACAAAACTTAACTTACAAGGTGTTTATTTTGTTCTCTCACTACATGCCCAGGTCAGCAGGGAGACTCTGTTTATCATGACTGAGATCTCAGACTAATGAAGATATTTCAGTCTGTTCTTCCACGTTCACCAAAGGAAAGAGATGGGAAGAAAGCAGTTTGCACATGGGTTTTGAAAGTGTCTCCATGGAAGTGACACACATCACTTCTGCTCTCATTTTACTGGCATGTCATTTAGCCACAGACTTATCATATGGCACACCCATGTGCCTGGAAGGGAGAAGAACCAGAAATGAGTTGTGGGCAGCAAGAATGATTGCCACATGAAAGAAATCTACTGCAAATGCTAAATGGTCAACCTCATTCTCAATGGCCACCTGATGATAAGAACATGACTGTGGAGGTGGGCAAATGGCTTTCACGTATGTCAATCAATGGATATTTTTGAGTCCCTAGTTGCAGTGACAAGAGAAAGTCACTCAATGATGGTAGTTACCTTCAAAAGAGAAAGGCAAGAGAAAATGTAAGTCAGTAGATAAATAAACCATGCAATGAAAAATGTTGTGAAGCATATATATAAGATAGGTGTGTGTGTGTGTGTGTGTGTGTAATGGGCCAGTGCACTATTGATGCCCAAGCAGGGTGAGGAAGGCATCCATATGGATGGGTAACCTGCCTTGAGTTGTTGAAGCCCAAGTGGGTGAGGAGAGAGTTCAAATGGGGAAGCGACCCCATGCCAGGTGTGGCGTCCAGGTGGGGTGAGGAAGGCTTCCACAGTGGTGTGGGGAGGTGGGGAGGGAAGCGCAGCATGAGATGTTGGATCCCCAGTGAGGTAAGGAGGGCATCCACGCAGGGGGAGAGGCAACGGTAGAAACCAGAATCAGTTCTGTACAGGGGGACTGATCAGTAAGTAAATTAAGAATGATGTGAGCCTGGCTTTTCACTTTCCGAGAAGTAAGGTACAAATATGGAAATGGAGAAAATCAAAGTGAACTTGTGTTGTTGGACTGGAATTAGAGGTTATTGGAATAAACTCATAGATTTTGATAGATAAGTGAATGAATAGACAGATGGATAGATTCGTGCGTGTGTTGTACCTACATACATTCCCCAGTTTGTCCACTGAGAATGTTTAGGAGGAGAACCACCAGCAATGAGCAAACCTAGCTCACAGACTTCGGCTTCTAAGTACCAGTATCCACTAAAAGAAACCAGAGCTTTGGAGAAAGGGCTGTTTCCTGTGCTGGGGAAGAAAAAGTACAAGACCCTGCAACATCTTTTTATGTAAGCATGTGCTCAAAGAATGACAGAAATATGTTTTTTAAAAAAATGAAGCCAAACAGAAAGGCCTCCCTCTGACCACACTGAGGACAGTTTGAGCATTTAAGTTAATAATGATAGTGATGGATTATAACCCGATGACTAAAGTAGGAAACCAGGAGTCCATACAGGTACAAACAGACAGACAGGCAGACAGTCCAGTGATAAATGGGATATTTACACAGTCTCAAAATTCCTCCCTATAAAATACCTCTCAATTCCAATGGGGAAAAGAGTAACTACAGTGGACACACCTGGCAGACCCCACCATAATCTAACAATCAGAGGGAACCTTATCAGTGATGGGACAAAGTTAAATCACGTGTTAACTGCTAGGATGCAAGGCAGCTTCACTTCTGGGATATCCCTAGTGAAGACGCTTAACCTGACCCAATCGTGAGGAGACATCAGACAAACCCGAAGTGAGGGACATGCTACAAAATAAAACACTGGACTGTCGTTCTCAAAAGTGTGCAGGTCACAAGAGTCAGCCACAAACTGAGGCCATGCCCTGAACTAAAGGAGACTGAAGGAACATGGCAACAGAATTCAACATATAACTTTGACCTAGAACCTTTCACTACAAGGGACATTGTTGGGGCAACTGGTGAAACTTGAACAGAATCTGAGAATTATTAGCTGATTTCCTGATTTTTATGGTTGTACCATAGCTAGGTAGAAGAACTTCCTCTTTTGTAAGAAATACGTACTGAAGTATCTGTGGGTAAGGGGACACACCCTCAAATAGTTCAGGAAAAAAGAATTCAGTCCTGTATGTGCAAATTTTGTAAGTTTTTATTGCCTCAAAATAACCAAAAAATGCAAAGTTACACTAAAAAGAATGAAAATATGTTAATACACTAAGAACGAGAAAGTTACAGACCGAAAAGATACAGTTTTTAAATTTTTTAAAATTTATTGAGTTTCCAACATGGTTTCTAACATTACATAAGCTTCACATGTACATTATATTTCCACTTCTGTATGCCCTATAGCATGCTCACTGCCAAAAATTTAGTTTCCATCACCATACAGTTGATCTCCTTTACCCATTTTACACAATCCCTCCCTTCCCCTTTGGTAACCACTACTCTGTTCTCTTTACCTACCCATTTGTTTCTGTTTGGTTTGGTATGTTCCTGTATTTGTTTGTTTTGTTTTTTCTATTCCACACATGAGTGAAATCATACAGTATTTAGAAGATATTTGCAAATCACATATCTGATAAGGGGTTAAGGTCCAAAATACATAAAGAACTCGTACAACTCAACAACAAAAAAACAAACAAACAACCCAATTAAAAAATGGGCAGAGGAGATGAATAGATTTTCCCAAAGAAGACAATGACCAATTTTGTTTGTAAAAAAAGGAATGCATTGTAAATCAACTCTACTTCAATAAAAAAAAATAAAATTTAAAAAGTAAAATTTTAAAAAGGAATGCACACACAGACATGCGCATGCGTGCACGTGAGCACACACACACACACACACACACACACACAAGTCTACAATATTAATGGTGACTATCTCTGGGTGGCAAGATTGGGTCTAGAATTTTTGTTGCTGTTGCTTCTCTGATTTCTCTAAAATTCACTACCAGGAGCAGGTGTTCCTTTTGTGATGAGAAAGTGTTGCAAAAAGAGTTGATCGGCTTGGTTGTTCTCAGTGCTTTTCTGGGTTCTCCGAGCATCCTGAGTCTTCAGCCACAGCTTTGCAGAGCTCAAGGCTTCACACAGGCAGCAAAGTAGGACAGAGTAACCTGCAGGAGACAGCGGGACTCTGCCTGTCAAGAGGTTTGCCTAATTTTGTCTGTTGCACAGAAGGGATCTGCAGAATCATGCCAGGAGAAGCCCCTGTGACACTCACCCTCACAGTCAGCAGCGCTGTATATTGCCAGCATTAACCACTGGCACCCCAGAACAGCCTTCTCGGCTACCCTCAGAGCAACTTAAGGCCTGTACATATTCAGCACGAGTTTCCACCGTGTAGGAAGCCAAGAGGTTGGGCGCTCTCTCTCGGGATCTCCATTCAGCCTGTTCTCCGGGGCTGAAGGCTGGGAACTGTTAACAAGACGCCCCTCTCTCCTATCACTCACACCCGGAGAGGTGCTGGGGAGAAAGGCGTCTGGCTGATCTCCCAAAGCTGCAGAACTAAGCAGCCCTCCCTGGTCCCCACACATCAGGAGCTACGTCAGCACCAAGAGGCTTTTGTTGACAGCACTGTGACAAGTTTTTAATGAATCCTATCTGGAATTTGGGGCAGATATTTTCATGAATTTTAAATAGAAAGATAGGTTAAAGTCAACTTCTTGTTTGGGACTGAATAATGGCAATATTTGAAGTGTCACTCCAGAGCATCTCTAATATCTAGCTGATTATTGGAGTCACCGGGAGAAACTGAAAAACAGACCAGATCTGTGGGCTCGAATGCCCATTGTATGGGCCCCTGTAAGTCAGAGATGCTTGTGGAGTTGGCAGGGAGAATGAGAATGATCCTTCTTTTTTCACCCTACACACGGCAGCATTGTTTGCAATTTTTTTAAGCAAACATGCATTGATTTGATAATTCAGAAAACATACGGAGGAAAAAATAAACCATCATGAAAATTATTCCAATAGATTTGACTTTTCAGGTGGGGAATTTAAAGAGCAACCTCACACTTTGAGACTCATCTATTTGGCTCAAACTTAGTGGCTGCATCAAAAAGACAACGGACAATGCAAGGATGGTCATTCCTAATCATAGTATCAGGAACAATCTTCTTCACATTAGCACAGCACTTTATTGTCTGTAAAGCCTCAGTGTGCGTTTTTATTTAAATAATAAATAACAGGTAGTA
The DNA here is from genome assembly GCF_028564815.1 of Eubalaena glacialis. Taxonomy (NCBI): domain Eukaryota; kingdom Metazoa; phylum Chordata; class Mammalia; order Artiodactyla; family Balaenidae; genus Eubalaena; species Eubalaena glacialis. Next base: position 7,120,071 of record NC_083728.1, on the reverse strand, counting down.
CAGAAACAACCAGCATCAGAATCCCCTGAGATGCTGGTCAACAATGCAGATTTCCTGGGTCCTCCCCAAGGCTTATGGAACCAGAAATCCTGGGGATGGGGGACGATATTATAACATCTTAAACACGCATCCCAGGGGGTTCTTGTGCACAGGGAGGTTCAAGAACAACTGAAGAGCGTGCTGAACCCCTTCGTAGGCAAGGCAGATAGGACCACCCACTTGCCCAAGGTCACATGGGGGTGAAGCGGGGGATCCTTCACTCCACCCCACTTTCCAAGCACCTTCAAAGCCACAGGGCAGCACAACTGCTCATGAATATGCTGGAAGCAGGTCCTGGAAAGTCTCCCTAGCCCTCCCGGCAGCTTCATCCAAGTGACAGAGACCTGAGACCTAACATCCGCTGGGGAAGACAAAGCTAATTCTCCCCAGCCTAGCATGAGCCAGATTCTTCTGGAAATTAAGTTCCCTTTGGACTGTGAGGAAGTCCTTTCGGATGCACCATAGGAACTGGTTCTGGAAAGGCAGCTTCTCCAAGGTGACTTAACCCCTCATCAGGTCAGTTCTGGGAGCCCAGACTCAGCAGGAAGACTAGATGGGCGTGCACATGGCAGGAAGCATGGCCGTGAGTCTCAAAGCTTAGGAATGGGTCAGGAGGTCTGGGACGCAGGTGCATAGTCACCTGAAACACGGCTGGGACCGCCTGCACCCGGCGCGCAGCTGCTTGGGTGGTGACGAGTCAGTGACGTGGGAGACTATTTGGACGAAGGGAAACGCTCCTGCTCACCCCTTCCTCTCCCCCGCCTTTCAAGCAGGCAGCTTGCTTTTTACTCATTTCCTTGAGAGAAATGTGCGGCAGAAAGCAGATCGCCTGTAAGACTTTCAGCGCCTCAGCCATAATCGACTTGAACCCGTGACCGAGGAGGCTCTCCCCACCCACAAGTCATCAGACCTCAGAACTACTATCCGGATCCGTGGCGGGGGGGTGGCTGGCGAAAAGAAAAACCGAGGAGAAATTTCCTACCAGCCAGTCCAAATGTGTGTGTGTTGGGGGGGTGGTCTTAGAGGCAGAAATACAGTTGAGTTACAGAAGATTTTTCAAGAATTGTCTTCCTCGAAAACATAAATGTATAGATTTACGTTCAACCTGCGAAGCTTTTCAGGAAGCCGTATTTACTGGTTCACAAGAAGTGGGCTGACTCTTAGGGAGAACGTTTCCTTCACCTTCCAGCTCCAGGGTCAATGGGGACGTTTCACAGACTGAATCGGACCAGACACCTGAGCTCTAAACAGGTGAGTGTTGAAGGGCACTGAACCATCTAACACAGACCCAGTAGTGCGCAGGCCTCATGCCCCATCTTCTCATAACCAAAGACATTCTTTAGAAACAAGACACGATAGGCAGGATTTAGGAAAGCAAGCCTCTCTCTTCTCTTCAGGCTACCACTAACTTTTGAGGCACTTTTGTGCAAAGTAGGAAAAGGAATTTTTTACTAAAGATATTTCCATCAGAAGGTTGTTGTAATATGCTTGTCAGAATACTGTTTACTGCTTTCTGCTAGAAAATTACAGAAATAAATAATTCTATGATGTCTATGACAGACATGGCACACCCCTGGAATAGTGCAGTGTACAACCTTCACAACTGGACGCGGCAGCCCTGTATCATTCATCATTTTAACAAGGCTTGACCTTGAAAGAACATTATGGTGAAATCAACGAGGAGGTCACTTACAGCAGGCTGCTGTTTCAAAACTCCCAGACTGTTGGGCTCAGTAAACACTAACACCACACTCTGCTTTCCAGATTGCAGGATTTCCACCCAGAAAGTGAAGCAGCATTCACAAAGAGGTTTGCAACTTGTAGGAATGGTAAAGTTTACAGAACATGGGGCACGCAGTAGGTGCACAGTAAGTGTGATTGTTTATTCAGTAAAAAATGGATGTGCCCAAACCCCAAGAGAAGGCTCCTGCCTTATTTCCTTCCTAACAAACTTGGCCTCTAACTCTCAGAAAATCATGGATGACTTTGTGATTCTTGCCAACCTCGACCATGGCATTGTGCCAACTTCTGGTAGTAAAGGAGGACTTGGTATTTTTTCTTTAGTTTTTAAACAACCAATTCAATCAGAGAAAAGGCAATCTTGCAAACTAGGGCTTTTTAATGGCTCTTATAGATTCCACAGTCCCCTTTATGGATAGTTATAAAATATTGCAAAGTCCCAGCTCCCCAGAGACCAGCCCCAGGTGCTTCTGAAGTTGTTCCTAAATCTTGAAGCCTCCAGAGGCCTCCTGTCCTGAGGAGAGAGAGCTGGATGTGGCTTCCTTCCAAGCCCGGAAATAGCTTCCATGAATTACTGAAATGTGGGCTGTTCCTCTCCCCCGAGAGAAGTTACCAGACTATTCCAGCAGCATCACTCCTCCAAGCAGGCTAGCCAAGCAACGGAAGGGCAGAACCTAGCACACTTGCCAACAGTGCTCGTGGTTCATAAAGTCACGCTAACGAAGGGGAGTTGAAATCTTTGCTTATGAAACAGCATCATTTTACCTGCAGAGAACTGGCCTCAACACTGAGAGAGAGAGAGAGAGAGAGAGAAAGAGAGAAGGAAAAACACGACACTTGAACAGAAACCAGGATTGATTTTACTCCTTTCCATTTGACTGTCATGTCAGAGAGCAGTGAAATTTTATCATTCGCATTTTCTCAGGTTTTGGTTGAATTTGTTTTTATCCTTGTACATTACCTCTTTGACCAAATGCTTCTTATGCCTGGAGTTGCTCCCTTTTTTTATGTGGGGGGCAAAAAGCACGACACCTTTTCACTGAGTGTTAAAAAAAAGTTCACACTCAAAGTGAAAGCCAAGCTATTTTAAATGAAGCACTCATGACTGCAGATGTGTTTCCAAATAGCAAAGGAACTGAGAAGAAAACAGCCGTACACAACTGACAAAGGAAACTGGGTCCATTTGTGTAAACACGGAACACGATCGAACCCCCCTAACCCCATCCTGAGAGCGGAATCACGCGGGTTGGCCATTGTTGTTGGCTAAACAGGATAACTGTCCAGTCAAAACAGTGGGCTACAGAGTATAAAATAAAGAAAAACTTTTGTTGTATCACTCGGGCGGGCTAGAGGTATTTTCTGACCTGAGTATTCAGTGGAGATGCATTCCTTAAATTCCTTGGCCAATGGTAACAGCCCTCTTTCCTGGGTGGTGACGCCCTAACCAGGATGATAAAGCCTTATCCTTGCCGTGGGTCAGCCATTTCCACACCCACCAGAACCTGTTTCCAACTTAATGATCTTCAGCCTCACTGAATGCTTGGTCAATGTACTCCCCCGCCCCCGGAAATGGGCCCCAGGCCTGCTCTTGCTTGTTTAACTCCCTTCTCTCTGGAAGGCTAGGAAAGAAAACCACTGAATGCACAGGTCATTTTAAGCCACGTTTTCCTCCTGTCCTGAAGAAAAAAACGTAATGTGAAAATAGCGACTCAGCCTGCATTAATTTCCCTGCATTTTCTTCCCGTTACTGATTGTACCTTGACATCCAAGCTGAAACGTGATAACACAACAAACCGAAACAAGCAAACAAAAAAAAAAAACACAACAACAACAACAGAAAAAAACCAACAGGAGAGACACAAAGTCCATTTCTCTACCCTTAACTCTCAGCCACAACAGTTACTTGTCAGAGCTCCTCATCCTCCCAGGGAACTAGCAAACTGATGCCCTCTGAGGTTCCATCAAAAATTCCAGTTCCTGGAAAGTCAGAGGGTCAAAATTTATGTTCTCAAGGTAACTCCATGAGAAATAAAGCCTTCCTTAGTTCAGTACCTATGACAATATATTTTCTCATTATAAATATCACCAATTGGACCTAAAAATTGTTGAGAAAGCCTTCTGCCCTTGAGTGAATTTTAAACGTACTTTCTAGTCTACTGGAAATTGCTGGCATCATGGATCCTTCTGAATATATTCTCCCATTCTCATTCTCTCTCTCTCTCTCTCTCTCTCTCTCACACACACACACACACAAACACACACACTTTATTAAGTTGAACAATGTCTTCTGAAGCCAAATGCCAAGTATACTTAGACAGAGACCCTACAATCCCTGGAGAAGGATCACTTCAGTCACAAAGAAAAGCAAGATGTAGCTACATCTTTATTTCAGAACAAATGCTGACAAAATAAGGACTGTCACTAAGGGTTTTCTTTCTTCACAAGGCGCCACTTTCTGTGGGTGACCTACCTTCGGTTTCACACGAGGTCTCTCACGTCTTTCCTGGAGGTGTGGTCTTCCTGTAGCCCTTCCTCTGCACAAAACGGCCAACACTCCCTCCAGCCCTTTCTCATCACAGAGCGAGAGTCTCGTGCTTACCTGCATGAAGGCCCCGTGCTCACTGCCTTGGGCTCCCCGAGTTTAAAACAGGAAGGATCACGAAAGTACTTGGAGTCCGGGGTCACTGCAAAGAACACGCCCTGCCCCGGGATGTACTGAGGTAGTTAAGAATCACCTGGGGGATTTGTTACACCTGGCAGAAGCCTAGCAGGTGATTCTGATGCAGGTGGTCTGTGGGTTTTACTTGAAGACAGAGCTTCGTAAACTGTACCGTGCCTGAGAACCATGGGGATGGGAGGGGCAGAAGATCTTGTTAAAGATATAGATTCTGACTCAGTAGGTCTGGGGTGAGTCTAAACCCCACCTGGGTTTCTAACAAGCCCCCATGATATGGACGCTACTGGTCCACAGACCACACTTTGTGATGGAAGGTCTCGCCATTCAAAGTGTGATACCCAGGCCAGCAGCACTGACACCATCTGGGGGCTTGTTAAAAATGCACACGCTTGGGTCCCCTTCCAGACCTACTGCACTAGAATCTACATTTTATCAAGATTCCCCCAGTGATTCTTACACATCTTCTTAGTTTGAGAAGATGACATAGGAGAACTTCAGGATCAAATTCACAGAGAAGTTGTTTTCTGAGAAAGGTCAGAGAAGACCAAAAGCCACAAAAAATATATATATATATTTTTGATTCTATGCCATTTGAAACCCAGATTAAAGGTAGGCCTGTATTAGAGGGGACAGAGTAACCTATTTAGAAACCAACTTCTGAAACCCCACCTCCCTCCCTACCAAAGAAAACCACAAGAATTCAACTTGAGCTCCACAGCTCTGAATGTGAACAGCTCTCACATGCTATCACCTCTCCTTGTTTTCATTACTTCTCTCTGGTCATTAGGTCAACCAACTGGGGGACCAATGGATTACCATCGTTCTGGAGACAGATGGTTTGGATGGTAAATGTAGATGGGTAAAGCCCAGTACCCTCAGTCAGAAGGCGAAGTAGAACCATACTTTTCGACCTCTATTGCTCCTTATAAAGATTCTGGCTGTGTTTGCTGTCTAGGGAGGTCTAAAAAGGGCAGATGTAACCACTTCTATAAACTCAGTACCTAGCAAAGCATGTAACACATTATAAGGATAATTTAAGCAATGTTGGTTGAAGCTGTTTATTCTAAGAATCAAAAAAGTAACTTGCTAAAAAAGTAAAAACCAAAAGAAGACATTCAGCTATCCAGGTTTCTAGAAACCAAAAAGAATGGGGAAAACAGCCTTAAGTCCAAAAAAAACAAAGAAAAGAAAGAATTAAAACAAAATTTTAACTAGATAATCAGGCTCTAACAGAATCCAGGATCACCAGAAGCCCCCAAAAGCACTTGGAATCGGGGAGGTCCTATGTTTAAGCTCCTTATTTCCTTCAGTTTCGTTTTCTTGGAGCAGGGAGTTTTCCTGTGATGAATGAATATTTTGACTTGGTGATGAATCACAGCTATACTGGAAGACCTGCCTGCATGTTTCCTCCCACAGAATCCTGCAACAGCTTCCTCGATGCCACAAACTGCAAAAGGGGGGCTCCCAAAATTGTTTTAATTGACAACCAACCAAGAAGTTGAGCATGGAAATCTCCACATGAGACACCTATAATTATAGTTCCTCCTAAAAAGAAATGGGCCATCTTCTGTTTGTCCTTTAATGTTGAGAAAAGGGCAGAATTTTTCCCCAAAGTCTTCAGTTTGAAAATATTGGTCTTTATATGCATCACCACTCATTCTTTCCCTGAGCCCTTCATGATGCTTTAGGGGAGCTTTTAAAACTTAACTTCCTAACAGTAAGTCCTTCTGAAAGGAGAGTTTCCTAAATTCATTGATCCTCTTTTGCCAAGCTCACTGGATCTGGACAAATTAAACATAGTAAAGATTTCCTATGCCAATTCAGAGTACATTCTCTAAAAATTCAGAAAGCTTTTCTTAAACTCCAAGACAAAGAAATGAGAGAAAGGTAGGAAGGGCAGGAGCGAGGAAGGGTTGGTGAGAGAGAGAGAATAAATCATGTAAAATATATATTTCCAAATCCGAAAGGACAAAACAATTCAACTAACATATATTAACCTTTATTCTATAACAGAGACATAAATAATTTTATGAATTCATATGACCTATACAAAAGACAAAATAAGATATTGCACTAAGTTTAGCTCGGGCTATTTGGATTTCGTATTAACTAAACAGATAAATCTATACAATTTAAGGAGTTAAGGCAAAACCAGATGATACTTCAAACACAACAGGAGGTTTGAAAAATAGGTGTAATTAAAAACAAGGGCATCCCATCTCCAGTTAATAAAGTGGTCATGTCTAAGGGAAAAAAAATCCCTTAGGTTCTTAAAAAGTGGTTATTATCAATCACGTTAATTAAAGTGAGAAATAAGGTGTAAGATTTCCCGTGGAGGAGAGCTGTTTAGCGGAGGTTTGACGATTGAGCACTTAGAATTCGGGTAAGCAACTTTTCCCTTGTTAGATTTATGATCTATTCTTCCTATTAGAAAATATAATTTGGAAAATATGACTCTTTCACATATATAATTAAAATACAACTATGAAGCATTTTTTTTTAAGGGAAGTCCTGATGGTGACCTCATAGAGTAAATTTGCAGACAAGCCATTACCCTATTTGTAGAGAAGACACAAAGCCAGCAGTTACCTTAAGAAAACCCAAAAAAAACGAATTCCAAAGCAATAAAAACAAGTGAAACCAGTATATCAACACAGCACACAATTCTTTGGCAGTATCACACAAATCGTTGATTGAAGTCAGAACTTTTATACAGTTCTCTAATTCTCAGACCCGGTTGCCGGTCTTTGAAAACTAACTAAATAAAATGCCACATCTGCAACGAATTCAGTAATTCCAGGAAATTAAATTCAGAATAAACCTTGCAGACAGCTCTGAACTGTTACACTTAAGCATAGATGGGTATCAACTGCTGTGAGTCTCGATCCAAGTACACGGAAACGCACACGCACAAAAATAATCTGTGGAGCTCAGTACTGCTTCAGACAGGCCTAGCATCCTTACAGAGAATCCATATTCACCCATGAGAAACCAAGAAAAGACATCAATCCGATGATGAGGAAATGATCTTCCAGGAACTCAGGGGTGGGCCGCCCCTCACCTGGATGGACATCGCGAAGAAATCAAATTCTATAGGGGGAACACCAGAAAGCCAGAGAACGTGGAATACTGCCAGCCTCCGACCAAGTTACCTTTCTCCAGTTTTAGGTAAACCTTATCCTCTTTATCCAGGTAGAGCAGGACCCCATTTGTGGCAGCCTCACGTGTAACGTCTTTATCCCCAGCGAAGGCAGATATTACTGGTTTTCCATTTAACATCAGGTTAACCTACAAGGAAAAAAAAAAAACACTGAAAATCTCTCTCTAAAGTCAAAACAAATGAATGAATAAAACAAAACAGAAACAGACTCACAGTTACAGAGAACTAGGGTTACCAGTGAGGGGAGGGAAGTGGGAGAGGAAGGTAGGGGTAGGGAATTAAGAAGTAAAAACCATTATGTATCAAATAAATAGGCTACAAGGATATATTGCACAGCACAGGGAAATACAGACATTATTTTATAATAGCTTTAAATGGAATATAATCTATAAAAATGTTGACTCACTATGTTGTACACCTGAAACTAATATTGTGGATGAAAGAAAGAAAAGAAAAAGAAAGAAAGAAAGAAAAGAAAGGAAGGAGAAAAGAAAGAAGGAAAGAGAGAAAGAAAAAGAAGAAAGGAAGTCAAAGCATCTGTGAGGGGCAGGGGGTAAAAAATAATGTCTAAAATGACCAACCCAGTAAAATAACTGATGTTCAGTAAATATATCCCTTTCCTTTCAAATTAGCAGATAGTGGTGGCTAGGCTTAGTATGATCTTACCGAGCTGATCTTTTTTAATTAAAAAAAAATTTTTTTTTAATTTCTCCCATAGAAATTTCCTTAAATGCTCACAGAAGAATACCATCCATGGAGAGCAACCTAGCCATGTGAAAACTGGCTTCCCTTCAGCACATAACTTAAGCCTACTATTGAATACTTTATTTACCTCTCGTATTCAGTAGCAAGTTTTTGGCAATGACGCGAGCCTGTGGCTTCCCAGTACATTAGCAAAAAGAGCCCCAGTGCCCTTTGCTCTGAGAAACCCAGGTACAGCAAGGTTCTACTAACATCCTTGCAGGTTTACTGTACCGCTGAGACATGCAGAGGGCTAAAAATCAGTTGAAATTATGGAATACGTGTGTTGTGATTTCTTCATTTTCCCTGATAAGAAATGTGTATTAAAAATAATAATCACCACTGCCACTGAAGATTTTAATGATGGATAATTACCACAGAATCAAATCTAATTTATTCCCTTCTCTCCATACTACAATTTTGATTATACTGTGTTAAACATTACAAAAATTTCTAAATGTTGGGGCTTGGGAAAAGCTTTTCCATGGAAGTAAATTTGTTTACTAAATATTCATTTCTTTTATGTTAAAAATAATATTGAATAAATTCAATCTGAGGCCTATCAATTTATCCATTCACTAGGATATGTAAAAGTAGTAGATGAGTGTGTAATCTATCATTCACATGGACATAGTATACAATACAAACATTGAACATATGATAAAAAGTTATCCTAGAATTCCATAGACATGTATTGGTGTTATTGGGTGCTGGCATATTAGAATACTATAGGAACTAGCTTCATCATTGTCCTTGAGTGTAAACTCAAGCCCGTTCCTTAGAAAGCACAACACAAAATATATTAACTGTGAAACTGCAATTGTTAAGAATCCACCAACATCAGAGTAACTGAGGATAAACTACTTAGAGGATAAGCACAGCACATCGTTTCTTTAAAAGTATATTGAATAATTGTTCCTTCATAGATTTATTCTCAGTCGTTAACTGTAGCTCATAATTTTAACGATGACAGCAAATTTGTTTTAATTATTTGGTAGTTACTTGTAAAGCTCTGATAGTCTTACTAGTTTTTTTCTTACAAATTCAGGTAATTTTTGCACATGCGTTAAAAGCAACCAAGATCTTATAAAGAGATTTGTGTCACTGAATTTTTACTAAGCAATATTTTTTAAGTGACATTGTTATTAAGGTAATAAGTTCAATTGCTTATTCTTCTATATGCTTCTTGTCACATGCCTTAGTAGATGTTATTGGAAATTAACTGTTTTAAAAATAAACTACTATAAAGATGGTTGTTTATTTTTACAATGAAAACACATCTTTGGATAAATACTTAAATACATAACCCACTGCTGATAAACACTGTCGCTTGAGGGTACAGAGGGAACAGGTCGAAAGACATACCTGGATTGTTTGGCTCTGGTAGACTTTAATTACGTGAAAACTGAAACTGTAAATTCCTTTCCTTGGTGCTACAAAGACAGACTCCAGGGTGAAAAAATTACCCACATTTACTAGGATCTACAAATAAAAAGAATAAACAACAGTCAATTATTACAATATTCTCTTCTGTAAGTAAAATAAGTTTTCCTCCTTCCTTTTTCTTTTCCTTTCTTTTTTCTTTCTTTCTTAAGAAAGAAAACTAACTTTTAAAACCATAGAAAATAAAACATTGAGTTCTATTCCTTCTTTCTTTAGTGACTTGGAAAACGGATTTGTATATTGGAAGGTTCTTCTGTCTTTTAAATGGTATAAGAAAAAATAAAGTGACAGCTTTGTAGTCATGCCTCAATTCCAGCAAGGCCCAATGGCTCTGGAAACATCTAGAAACATGTGAGGGCTTATAAATATTAGCTTTACCTTGAGAGTCAAATAAAAGGCTTCTGCCACATATTTACGCGCCCACCCTCTACGAGCCTTCACAGTGTCCAGAGGTGACGTGTCCAAGCCAGCCAATTGGGATCCATGGGCTCTCTGCAGTCATTCCCCGACACACCACACAGAGGCCTGGACACTCCCTCCACCGTGTGACATAATCCATGACAATGAACAGTTGGTACACAGAGTGAGCTGAATGCCCAGCCCTCCTCTGAGGCTCCGCCAAACCTCTGCTAAGCCCCACGGCCATTTGTTTCATTCCTATGCCATCCAAGCCTTAATTATAATATTTTGGCAATGACTCAGCCTTTGCAGGCTGCCAAAGCGTAGAGACTGTGAAACAGGTGGCCTTCTTGTGTTCCTCCCACTGTTATCCGTCATCCATTCCCTTATCAATCACCTGCTCTTCATTTAAAGTTCAAGGGGCAAAAACGAAGAGTGAAATAAAGCACTGGTTCCCAAGAAAACAACAGTGCATTCTGTATTCTGAGATGTTCGGCCTGATTCTACTGGTTATGAAATTAGCTCTGAATTTCAATAAGTGACCTCATAAGCTAAATGTCACATAGGTATGACCCTTCCTATGAAGAAGAGCAGGAGAATGTATGTGTGTGTGTGTATGGCAGGGGCGGAGGGCAGGATATAACTAGGGTTTCTTCCATTTCTCTCCAGAAAATAAATCTATAAGTGGCATTCAAAAAAATCAGATGTCCTTATAAAGATACATTTCCCCTATATCAATGGCAATCTGCTACTATCTCTTTTAAACACTACATTCATGCTAATATTAAGCCCTTTGCATAATTCCCTAAAGACATACTATTGCCTGTGAGCAATGCACCAGAATTATAGTGATGGTCAGGTAGATGTACCAGGCTCAACCCCCAAATTAAAATGTATGTTTGTGTATCATTTTATTCTGAGATTACACCTTTTTCCAAGTAAGCATCAGATTTCTTTCTCTGACCCGATGATCAATGGTCTTTCAACAACAAATCACAAGCTATGCAATAATTCCTAACAGAGATTTTACAAAGATTTGTTTAAGCACATTTAAAATAATTTGAGGTACTTAGCAGGGACTTCCTGAATCAGATACAAGTAGCATAATTCATTAGCAATAATGGAACGGGCTGATTAGTGTTGACTACACGTAAGGCTGGATGTTGACTCTACATTGTAATTAGAGCATCCAGGCACATCGAGATTTATAACTAAATGTGTCTTGTTGTCTCTAAGATGCATGGGCACCCGGAACAGAAGAACAAACCCTTCTCCTCTTCTAACTGACAGAAAGGTCACTGAAAAGAATGCACTGTACAGAGGATAGTGCTATGTCCACAGCATTTAATTAATGCATTGACATACAAACCAGGGGTCCTGCTAGACTTCATTTCCATTAAGATGGAAAATAGTGCACCAAAACCCCAAAGGGGCTGCTTAGTTCTTTTAAAATGATGGCCATTCAACAGGAAGCCCCAGAGAGGCATTCTCTGTCTTTGGCCAGCTGGAGAGTATATTACTTAGGAACAATTAAGTAAGGAATAGAAATGTCACCTCATCCCTTCCCTGGCACGTCCTGCAGCACCACTTAACCTGTGCTCTTGCCCATGCGGCACACAACTGTGAACTACACATACGGCTTTGGAATTTAAAAGACTCTGGGTGCTGTTGACGTTGAAATGATACCCCTGGAGTCTGATTTCAGTTTTAAGACTCCTTGCTAAGCTGATATCCTGGGGTTTCTCATCAGCCAAACCCCAGAGCTCCAGATCGCTAAAAAAAAAAAAAGCCACAGCTTTCATCAGTTCCTCCCCCACCCCCTATCCTCAGCCCCCAAGTCTGTCTTTCCCCACTAATTTGCATGTCTCTGGAAGGACCGGAGCAGGGGAAGGGAGAATGGGTCCCCAGCGCTTCCCTACGGGAGCTCAGTGCAGCTGCCTGATTCCTTTTCCTCTCCTTCTCTCAACTTTTCTCCAAGTAGCAGAGAAGGGCTTTCAGCTACAGCGGTACCTGCAGTGTATATGGGGATCCTGGCGGCGGAAAGGTGGGCGAGATGAGACCGGGGCCACAGCTTCCCACACTCTCCAGCCACCCGCGAGATCTCTGCAGAGATCTCTTTGGGGAGCCCCCGGAGCTCTCTTTGGGGAGACGCTTCTCCACCTGGGAGAAACAAATCACTTATCCAGCATCAGAGAGAGTACTGTGCCCGAGAACGGCCTCGGCGGCACCCGCAGAGGAGTCTGAGCCAGGGGGCCGAGCTCTGGCCAAGAGATGGCGAGGTCCAGGGACCAGGATCCTGCCAGCTCCTATGGACCTGTTGCTGTTAAACTTGTGCTGAGCTCTCGACGCCCGGCCCTACACGCCCGGCCTCTCTCCCACCACCCCAGCAGCTCTTCCGGAGGCCAAGAGGGAATGGGGGCGGGGTGGCGGCGGGAGAAACATCAGAAGTTTCAGACCAAGACCTTTGGGGAGGCGAGTGCCGAAACGATCCCCCAAATCGCAATCAGAGCAGCTGAACCCGGGTCTGAGCTGCCTGGGCATCGCCCCTCCCGCCACCGGACTCCTGACACCCCGCGTCCCTCGGGGTCTGACCTGATCGAAGTAAATGATGCGCGTCTTGTTGCTCATCTCCGACGGCTCGTGGTTGGTGCTCCGCACCGCCGAGAAGGCGACCTTGGAGTTAGCCGCCCGGACCGAGATCCCCAGAGGGGAGGAAGAGGAGCCCTTGGAGTCCGTGGCCGGGTTCGAGTCGCACACCACGAGGCACTTGCCTTCCAGCACGATGGGCTCCGTGTCGTTCTGCGCCCAGACGGGCAGCCCGGGCAGAGTGAGGGCCAGCAGCACAGCCGGCACCACGGACAGCGCCCGGCCCCCGGAGCCCATGGTGAGCCTCGTGGCCAGCCGGCTGGCGCTTCCGCTCGCCCGCGTCGCCTCCTACCCCGGGACCCCGGAGCTCGGGAAGATGCCCGTGGCTAGATCGACAGCGCTGCGGGAACGGCGGCGGCGGCGCGCACACCTCCAATCCTGTGGTTTGAAGTCAAAGTCTCCCCTCGCGCTCTCTCGCTGGCTCTGCTACCTTTGTCCTTTAAGGAGCTCATGCAGAACCCCCTATACCCCACCCTCCTCCGCCCAAGAATCAGCCCTGCCTGGGGCCCCTGCACCCACCCTTGTTCCTAGACATCTAAAAGTCACCAAACCCTCACATTCACACCTCAAAGAGGAAAACGATAAATTCTCACCCCAAACCCAAGCACCCCCGGGTGAACCACGAAGCAGGAAAAACGAAGGGGACTCAGAGAAGCCACGGGGACGGTGGATGCCGAGCGGTGCCGGTGTCGGTCCAGTACGTGTCTGGCTCGCGGCAGGGACGAATTACAGAAGCAGAAGGTGTTTCCCGGATTGGGGAGAACGCGAGGCTGTGTTCACGGCCAGGTCTCCGGCGACTCTCAATTTCGCTTAGCCAAAAATTCCCCAAAGCTTGGTGTCTCTCGGAAGTCGGCAGCTACGCATTGGCTAGCCGGGTCCCCAGCACGGAAAGCACGAATTCGCGGGACCAGTTCTCAGGTGCAGGGCGGCTCGGCCGGCGGGGTCCTCTCCTGCCTCGGCCGCACGCCCGGAGTCCCTGCGCACAACTTTCTCTGTCCTCGCGCAGCCGGGAGAGCGCGAGGCGGGCACACGCGCGCTATTTATAGGAGCGCACGTCCGGCTGGGGTTGGCTTCTAGCTCAACCCGCCGGCTCCCGGGAAAGGGGAAGAAGGAGTCCGGTGACCCCAACTGAGCAGCTCCTGCCTGGCGCTTAACGCACCCCGGGGCAAGCGGGGCGCACAGCACTGCTGGCTGCCAAGGTCTGAGGCCACCCAGCTCCGGGGAGCGCGCAGCAGCGAGACTGCACCCAGGGAGAGGCGCCCACCGCCCTGCGCCTGCCCCAGCTCCGCGCCTGCTCGCTCCCTCCTCGGTCTGGGCCGGCGGAGGGGGCTGAGGCTCCCCTCGCCCCTCCCGAGCACCGGACTCCGCCGCCGAGCGCCTTCCGAGCGGAGCGCGTAGCTGCCAGCCCCGGCTGCGAAGCTGGATGGGCGGCAGCGGCCTCGCGCGGCGCGCTGCTTGGCACCTGGGGACCCACGCCGCCGTCCCGACCGCGCCTGGCGCAGAGCCTGCCTCCCCAAGCCCTGGGGCCTGGCGAGCTCCGGGAAGCCTTGGGACGGACCAAAGCCGCTGGGGGCCGCTGGGAGGAGGTGCCTGAGGCCTTTCGCTCCGGGAAGCGGAGCCTCAAAAGCTTCAGGGCGCGCCTTCCCACCCACACCGCGAATCCACCCCAGGCAAGGCCAGAAAAAGAGAGAGGGAGTTAACGCAGCAAGAATCAGTCCTCCGGAACCTTCCCCCTAAAAAAAGCCAACCCCCTCTTGAGAATACCGCACCTTTCTCCTCTTGATGTGCCCCGCCCTCCCCCCGTGCCACCCCATTGCCACCTTGGCCTCTGATTGGCAAGGTTTATCTTCCTCTTCCGCAGCCATCACTGGGAGGGAAAGGCTTGTCTCTGTGACGGGCTGCGTGAACTTGGCCAAGTCACTTACCCTTTCTGAGAGGGAGGGACTCCACTAATTAAGGTCCCATCCGCCCGCTGGTTCTATGATGCTTTGGAGTCAGGTCACTCCCTTCCCAAATTCCTTTTAGTGTCCCAGCTGCCAGAGGACAGGCCCCACATCTTTAATCAAAACAGCATCCCCATCAGCCATTCGGAGCTCCTAGAAATGTACTAATTATTCACTGAGGGGGTGTTTATTGAGCAGTGTCTCCCGGATAGATGGCTTTCTAGTCCTTCCTGAAAGAAGAACAGCCTCCTTAGCATGGATTCAAGTCCCTCCACAACAGAAGCCAGACCTGCATCTCCAGGCTTGTCCCCTCATAAGGCCCTTCCAGAGGGCTGGGTGTGGAGCCATAAGCATTGCACTGCAGCTCCAATTGTTAAAATAGTAAATACTCCTACTGGTTGGTATTTCCCTAGCCCTTAGCTCCCTATAATCTTGCAACTAAAGAGTTGGTGCCTGGAGCCAAAGGGGCCTCCAGATTCTCCTCCAATGGGGCATCAGTTCTGATTGGCAGGTGCTCCTGCTGTGCTATTTGTAACAATGTTGAATGTCACTAATCTAAGCTACAACCAAAAAGAGTGAACTGGTGCCTTCTGAAAACGGCCACCATTTCCCCCACCCCAAGACTAGGGTAGCTTTTCTTTTTTTTTTTTTAAACATCTTTATTGGAGTATAATTGCTTTACAATGGTGTGTTAGTTTCTGCTTTATAACAAAGTGAATCAGTTATACATATACATATGTTCCCATATCTCTTCCCTCTTGCATCTCCCTCCCTCCCACCCTCCCTATCCCACCCCTCTAGGTGGTCACAAAGCACCGAGCTGATCTCCCTGTGCTATGCGGTTGCTTCCCACTAGGGTAGCTTTTCACCTGAACCCTTGCTGCACTCTGTAACTCTCTCCCGGCTTCTACCACAGTCTGCCTGGACAGCAGCTGAGATTTCTTCTCGTTTGATGCTGCCTTTGGAGGACAGGGGCTGGATCTAATTTGGTTCCCGGTTTGCGTAAGTAATTTGCCTTCCTTGTCCAAAACAGCTGTTTAGTAACTAAGACCTGGGCTGTTCAATTTCAGGCTGGAAGGAGTTTGAGAAAAAAGCTCTGTTGACTACAGAATTGTTAAATTGTCAATAAGTTGTCTTACCTACCAACCCCAATATATTCTCTCTGTGTCCTTTTCTTCTCTAGGCATTTTTCTTTCTGCAAGAACTCAGATTTAAAGAAACTTCTTCCCTCCCTCCTCTTTTCCTCTCCAAAAGTACTCATTTCCTAGCCCCCTAATCCAGCAGAGTGACCATATTAGGGACTCAGTAATTGATTGTGAAATGACTGGCTGCTCCAGATAGAATGTCAGTATCAGTCATTCACCTTATAGTATAAACTGGTTTAAATAAATCTCTCTCGGTAAAATTTAAATTCAGGCCTCCTGGGTAACTGGAGATGAAAGTCTTGGCTCCTTACTAAAAGGTGTTCCCCTATTCAGGGTGTTCTAAAGATGTGGAACACCACATTTTCTTTTGACTCCCACTGAGATAAGCTATCCGATATTGTAAAGCACAGGGTCCTGTCTCCCTTTCCCACCATGGGTGATTGAACAAGGATAGCCCTTGTATTCTAGGGCTGTCAATCCATTTGATGCCAGAGATCCGTGACTTACATGTCCTGACTCAGCCAGATAAGGTGGGGCTGCTAGATTTTCTCTCTCTAGGATCTGAATGGGACACTGAGATGGCTTCCAGTAAGCCCTGGGTCCTGCAGAGGAGAGGTCTATAGTCTCCTGAACTGGCCGTCTAAGGGCCATGTGCAAGTTTAAGCAGAGGAGCATGTTGGAAGAAAGAGGAGGACTGACCACACTTGTAGACTGGGGCCGATTCTCTGCACTTCTGAGAAATGGAAGGGGTGAGGGAGTGAATAGTAAATCTCCAGCTTGTTAACTCCTACTCACAAGACATCCAGCAACCTTGAGTTTGAGAGCCTCCTGCATCCTTGTAATAAAACTGATTTCACTTGAGCTAGTTTTAGTAACCTACTACTGTTCCTTGCCATCCAGAATCCTCGTTAGAATAATGTCCCAGAAATCATACAACATAAGCCCATGCATGTCCTGCCAAAAGACATTAACAAATCCAATCCCCTGCCTGTGGGAAATGGTTTCCTAACATTCTGGGAAAGGAAGCATCACCTGCTCCCCAGCCCTACTGCAGCCCCAGCATCCCCAGGAGGAAAGAAACAGGATCAAGTCCAAGTTTCACTCCAGCCACAACACAGATCTCTCTCTCTCTCTCTCTCTCTCTCCCCCTCCCTCCGTCCCTCTCTCCCTCCCTCCCTCCCTCTCCCTCCCTCCCTTCCTTCCTTCCTTCCTCCTCCCTCCCTCTCTCTCTCTGTCTCTCTTTCTTTCTTTCCTTCTTCCTTTCTTTCTCTCTTTCTTTCTTTTTGAAGACGTACTATTTTAAAAACCTAGTTGTGATTGTGACCCAAATGTTTCACTTTCCTGAGATTCCCAGATTGCATTTGCTGCTAGGAGTTTTTTTGCTAGATCTTTAGCAATTTCATTTCTCTGTGCTTGTGCTCAACTTAAAGTAAATTAGTAGAAGTAAATTAAAATCTGAACTGGTCTTGCATAGGAAAGCAATACTCCTGTGGTAACATTCCATTGTATTTACATACCTCATCTTCTTTACCCATTCATCCATCCATTCACGGACATTTAGGTTGCTGCCATGTCTTGGCTATTGTGAATAGCAGCACTATGAACATTGGGGTGCCTGTATCTTTTCGAATTAGAGTTTTCATCTTTTCCGGATATATGTCCAGAAGTGGGATTGCTGGATCGTATGGTAACTTTATTTTTAGTTTTTTAAGGAACCTCCACACTGCTTTCCATAGTGGATGCACCAATTTACATTCCCACCAATAGTGTAGGAGGGTTCCCTTTTCTCCATATCCTCGCCAGCATTTCTTATTTGTAGACTTTTTGACGATGGCCTTTCTGACTGGTGTGCAGTGATACCTCATTGTAGTTTTGATTTGCATTTCTCTAATAATTAGCGATATTGAGCATCTATTCATGTGCCTATTGCCCATCTGTTTGTCTTCTTTGTAGAAATGTCTATTTAGGTCTTCTGCCCATCTTTTGATTAAGTTGTTTGTTATTTTTGATAGGGGGCGTGAAACGTTTCATCCATGCTTAGGTCCAAGAAAGGGAGGCCAAGGAGGCAATAGGGATTTACTGGAAGGACCGTATCTCACAGAGTCCAAGGGCAAAACTGACCCTTGGGAATGTAATGAAGCCTTGTGGATAACCCAAAATGTTGCCTTTCCTCTATCTATCTATCTATCTCCATCTCTCTATCTTTCTCTCTCTTTGGCACATCTGCATTATTCTTTTGCTCACTGCAATCTAGCCTTCTCTGAAGCCTACATGATAGACGGTGGCAACTGACACTCCCAAATTTTACACATAACAGATCCACCACCCAGAGGATGCCCCCAAATCCCAGGGAAGAGACTCACTGCCCCATCTGGGATCACATGTCCGCCCCTCGCAGTGCACCCACAATGATTCCCACAACTAGGTATGTGGAAAATTGGAGCAGGGTCCAGAGGAGAGTACAATTCCTAAAAAATGCTACAAGTAATACGTGGTGAAGTGAAAAGGAACAAGATACAGATTAATTTGTAATGTGTGATTCCATGTTAACAGACTGTAAGTGTATATAGATATGGGTATGTTTGAAAAAGCAAAGGAAAACTATGAAAAGCTAGACAGCAAATTGTTAACAGTAGAGAAACAGAATAAAAGGAAAAGAAACTGTTAATTTTACTTCAGCTGTTTATGATTTGGATGGCCACAATAATCATATATTACCTTGTGATTCACATTTAATACAGTTTTTTAAAGGAAGAGGGTGCTGGGAAGACCATCCAATAGAAATCTACTACATTGACTTTTTTCATAATTTAAACTTAAAGTTTGGAGAGAAAAGGAACTAACATTCCTTCTCATAAGCAGCACTGGTTGAATAGCAATTTCCTTTCTTTTGTTATATTGATCCAACTCTAAAAAATCATTCACTCAAAGTCTAGGAAGATGCCCAGACATATAAAGCCTCCCAGTCTATATTTAAGATAAAAAATTACATTGCAACTGGTAAAGCTCATGAATCGTATCAAAATAGCTGATTACATTTTAGATTCAACTCAGCATGGTATGTGCCTGGCCATGTTAGTTTCTGTTGCATACATAAGGAGGATCTAAATGTAGAGTCCAAACCAATAGCTTCTACTCTTAAGAATCTGCTGGGAGGGCTTCCCTGGTGGCGCAGTGGTTGAGAATCTGCCTGCCAATGCAGGGGACATGGGTTCGGGCCCTGGTCCGGGAAGATCCCACATGCCACAGAGCAACTAACCCGTGCGCCACAACTACTGAAGCCCGCATGCCTAGAGCCCGTGCTCCGCAATGAAGAGTAGCCCCCGCTCGCCGCCAACTAGAGAAAGCCCGCGCATAGCAACGAAGACTCAACGCAGCCAAAAATAAAATAAATAAATAAAATAATTAAAAAAAAAAAAAAAGAATCTGCTGGGAGGCTCATTATCAACGCAGATTCTCTGGCCCTCGTCTGAGAGGACGGCTCTGCCCATGAACTGGGAATCTGTTTCTTAACTAGCACCTGGGTGAATCTGAAGCAGACGGTGCTTTGACTTTGTAGATGCCACTGGTGGGGTGCATCCCCCAAGGGTCCATCTGCGGTCAGGTTCATTATCCCTTTGGCTGAAAATAGGGCATTCAGAATCAGCTTCATCTCCTACTAGCTTTACGACCACGGGAGAAGTTACAGACCTTCCTTCAGCGGGAAAATTGCAATCATAAAAATAATACTCAGCCCATAGTCATGGTGGGGATTGAACAGGGAAACGTAAACAGGGCGCTTAGCACAGTATCAGGCACCCAGGAGGCAATTAATTAAAGGTAGCGACTATTATCATTAATTTATGGAATCTATTCATGACTAAAGGTGAGAGGGCACCATAGCACCCTGGACCAAGGCCCATCAATTGTTTGCGAGCACCAGCCACAACTTAACCTCACAGACGTTACAATGGGGGAGAAAGCAGCTTCCCCAAGTGTGGGAGAGACTGAAGGTCCAGACACCCAGTGCAGAGACAATAACCAAGGTCAAGTTTGCGGGCAAGCCCATCGCCATCAGGTGAGTGCCTGAGTTCTAGAGTGATGAGGCTGAAGTGAGTTAATCTGCAATACTTCTGCCTGGTTAAAGGCTCTTACATGAAGCTAAGGCACCAGGCAGGTTTGTGAGCTTCCTGCAAGAATGGACAAAGAGTTTAGTTTTCATTTTATTTCTTTCTTCCCCGTTCCCTTAATCACTGGATCTCATCACTGAGTATCTGAAAGACACATTTAGCAGAAATCAATTCTCCCAACTGAAGAGTAACAGAAAGTGAAGAACGGGTGGCCAGAAACAGTCATTACAGCAACAGAGCAACCAGAAAGCCCTGTGGGGATGGGGGGAAGACACCTGAGCCAGACAGAGGTATCTTGAGGAGCCGGTAGTCCAACTATTTATGTGGCAGTTGGCGGGTCCTAGACACTTTTAATTTCCCTGAGTTTAACTGCGCATTTGCGGCGGGGAGAGAGAAACAGCTTTAATCCACAAGGTCACCCTTCGCTCCACCACCCTCCACAGCACCTGCCCGGAGTGAGTGTGGGATGGGAGGCGTGAATCAGCTGAGGCAGCTGACAGTCTCGGCTCCCACTGCCTCTCTCAGATGAGCGTCTTGCATGCCTGAGTGTGAGTCTAGTGTTTAAAGGGAAGTATTTTCCTACAACATGGCCTCTAAAAGCAAGCCAACCACTTCATCTGGCTCTCAGCTGAAGAAAAGGCAATCTGTTTTGACTCTAAAGGAAAAGCTACCTATGGTGGGCTCCCTGACAGCTTCTGTGTCAGCCACCACGGTGAGAATTCCAAGAGGATTTTCAAGGGTATGTTTGACCCTAAGCAATGTTTCCCCTGTGCACTAACTTTAGAATCTAACCCTGGAATACAATGCAACTCCATTGGTTTTTTCCTTTGTTTAGGGAAACCTCAATTGCTGGTAACTTCTCCCATTTAATTGCCACCACTCATCTGAGAGATGGATCTTATTACCCCCATTTCACAGATGAGGAAAGAGGGGGTCTGAGAAGCTGCTGCCAAAGGGGTGGATTTGATTGCAGGACACCTGTCTTCTTGTCCAAAGGTCTTTCCCCGCTAAGACCACACAAGAAGGTTGAAACAAAAACGTAAAGGGCTTCTGGTACGCTCAGAACTACTTTTTGTCAGTTGAACCAAATTCAGAAGAGAAACTGACAGTACTCCTAGAATTATTAATATCAGTAGAGAGCAAGCAGGAGTGAAACTTATGGCATAAGAAGACAGGCTTCAAATCACACAATTTTTTATAAAAGCTATTGACCATATACCCAAGGTGGAGTAATATATGTATAGTATATATATACATACACACATATATACACGTGTATATATATTAAAATATATAATAAATTAAACAATATATATGGTTTATATATATGCAATTAGATAAGTGGTTAGATCATCTTATGACCTTCTCATAGCTTTATGTGCTTTTCACTTACAGCACTCACCAGAGTTGCAATTTTACATTCATTGTCTTGTCATGTGACTCAAACTGTCTTCCCTACTGTGCTGTAAGTTCCATGAGGGCAGAAGTGGGCTGCTTTTTGCTCATCATACCTGATTCCCCAGAACAGTTCCTGGCACATAGTCCAGGAGGGTTAGATGTTTGTTGAAGTTAATGAATAAAGCGGTGTGGCATAGATTCTAACTTTGGCTACCTTCTCTGAGTGTACTTCTGACTACAACACTAGACAGTTTCAAAAATTAACTTATGTTTTCTCTAAGAAGCTCATGCATTCTTCGTGATGTGTAATAAGCCATCCTTCTGTACCTGGGAATTTGATATGTTTCTGGGGAAAGTGTTGTTAAGCAGCTCTTCCATTCCCTGGACACCCAACAGCTGTACCTTGTTTTCTATTCCTCATGCTGGGTTGTATCTTCACTTTTGGCCATGCTACCAGCTCGGCCACTTTCTTATCCACCACTGGGGTTATGATGATGCCTCTTCTTTGCTAGGTTGTGGGCTCAGTGAAGCAAAATCTGCCCTTTGCCTGCTAATTGGGTACCTGCAGGATTCTAGGAACAAATCCAAGGTGAGAGGCTATGGCTTCTGAATCCGTTGGCTTCTGGCTATTTTGGCTGGCTGTGAGCATCCCGAATGACAAAAAATACACCAACTAACCTGACTTTCTTGGCCATCTGTCTGTTGGCTAAATAACTACCTCTTGGATAGACCAACTCATCACTTAGGCAGCTGGTGTTTTGGCGACTGACTGAGCTGAACAACTTCTGGGCTGGGTCCAATATTTCCTGACCACACATAAAAGATGAATTTCACAGGGCTTCAAATGAGCTTTGTAGAGTCTTTATAAAGCAAAAGAGATAAGAACAGCAAAGTGAATGAGGAAATAGATGGGCTGTACTTTAGAGTGCAGCTTTGTAAGGCATGAGTCACTCTGAATTTTCCCCTTGTGGCTGTATCTCATTCTCTCTCCCTCTCGCCTTTCCATGCATCCTCTGCTTTTCTTCTTTTCTAACCCTCTTCCTATATTTTTTTGTCTCAAGTTCTTAGTCTTATACTCCCTTCAACCAATATATAATTAGGGCTTAGAGTGGACTAGGTGATGGTAGCAAACTCAAGTGCTTTTGGGGGGCTGTGGGGGACACTTGCTGTTCTCTTTGGTTACTCAACATCAGAAACCTCTTCCTCTGTCTGGGGACCCTTCCTCCTTATGAAGCAGAGCCCTTCTCCCACCACAGAAGCTGAAAGCACCAAATACTCATGTCCAGCTTCCCTTGCAGCTAGGGTGCAAGCATGTGACCCAAACTCTGCAAATCAGACACGCCCACCCCAGACGCTGAATTTGAAGTCTGTGAGAGGGAGCAGGGAGCTGGCAGAACCCCTTCTAGGGAAAGTGGCTGCTGGTGCCACAGTTCTGGGACAGAGCCAGCATCACGTACCTAGAGCAGGGGATACAGGGGCAGCACGCCTCAGGGTCTGTGCTCAGGGGCCATGGCTGTCCTGTCTCAGTGGCCTCAGTTCAGTAGCAGAAGTTATGAGCCAGGGTGTCACTCCTGGCTGCATCAGATCCAACCTAGTCCTCCAATTCTCTAAGATATTCTGTGAACCACTGAATGCACTTTAATAAATTCCTTTTCTACTGAAATTAGTCAGTCAGCTTTGGTTGCTCGCAACTGTGAGTCCAGATGGACACCGGGGCTAATCGGGGACCATAAATGGGTGACATCAGCAGGAGGTAACTCTGAAAAGGTAGATCATCTACGCCTCATCTCCAGCAGGCAGCTGCTAGTAAACCTGGTACAATGCCAGATACTTGATTCTTTCAATAGAAAGATAAATTCAGATTTTTTGGTGAAACTCCCACTTTTAGATATTAGCAACTAGTTCAAAAATGTTTGGAGGCTACCCAAACATGACTGTAAGCTACAAATAGCTCCAGAACTGCCAGTCTGCATCCTCTTTACTTTTTAATTTTTGTTGTTTGTGTGTGTGGTGTTTTCTTGTTTTTGCATTATGTCTTGTTCTGTTTTTTACCTTTTGTTTTGGCTGTGTTGGGTCTTCGTTTCTGTGCGAGGGCTTTCTCTAGTTGCGGCGAGCGGGGGCCACTCTTCATCGCGGTGCGCGGGCCTCTCACTATCGCGGCCTCTCTTGTTGCGGAGCACAGGCTCCAGACGCGCAGGCGCAGTAGTTGTGGCTCACGGGCCTAGTTGCTCCGCGGCATGTGGGATCCTCCCAGACCAGGGCTCGAACCCGTGTCCCCTGCATTGGCAGGCAGACTCTCAACCACTGTGCCACCAGGGAAGCCCGTTTTTTACTTTTAAGAAGCATTTCAGGATACCTGTGACAGAGAGGCTTCTTTATAGTAACGTTCTTTTTTTTTTTTTTTTTTTTTTTGAAGTGTGGTGCTTTTTTTTTTCTTAATTTTTATTTTTGGCCATTCCACATGGCTTGCAGGATCTTAGTTCCCTGACCAGGGATTGAACCCGCGCCCTTGGCAGTGAAAGTGTGGAGTCCTAACCACTGGACCACCAGGGAAGTCCCGTAACGTTCTTATTTCCCATTTGAACTCTACATTTTACAGGAAATCAACTAACTCATAGATTTAGACAGAAAATTGTTGGGGACTAGGGTGGTCTGAATGGGAAATAACACATACTAATTCCAAACTACCACAGCTGCCCATACGGCCCTGATCAAACCCACCCAGCCAATCAAAATGTTTGAATCATGCAACATCTCCAGCCTCAGATATTGCCTCTGTCTCGGAGAAGCATCCAATCATCTCCTGATGTTCCTGCTCCAACTAGGATGCCTTGCTCTCACCTTGACCACAGGCCTTGCTGTTTATTGTCACAACCTCACAACACAAAGTCTCAGGATGGCGTAGCTCATTGGTAGGACCTACATCTAAGCTGCAAGGGAGGCTGGACAATATGTTCCTGGCATTTTTAGCTACTAAAGCGCAAGGTAATCCTCTCACCGAGACCCAAAAGGATGTAGAATTCCCCAGACACTGAAAGGGGTTTAGGTGCCGGTGGCCAAAAAGTATTGCCCATCTTCACTAACCCCCCGTGCCTTGCACTTCTGGGCTCTTCCTCACAGTACCCTCCTTCAGCCAGGGTTCTGGTCTTCATCCTCAAGCCTGATTCCCCTCCTGCCTCCCCATCAGCATAGAAAGAATCAGATGATATCCACCAACATAGACTGTGATTTCTAGAGGATTTAAGTGCAATCAAATACAGCCTTCTGCAAGTACACTTGGTTCAATTTAACCTTTCGTTGAAGTGTCTACACTTTGTCATCTTACTACAATTGTACTCACCAGTGTTTGCCAAAGCAGGATCTTTATCAGGATAACCAAGAAAGCATTAAAAATGTTATCAATTCAGAGGGCAAGCCCAGACCCATTGAATTAAACACTCTAAGGATGGGGTCCTGGGAATCTGTATTTTAATGCTTCCTTGGCGGTTTAACGTTCAGCCTGGTATGGATATCTTTTGATTTTGAAGGTGGCGGAATTAATCCTCACTCGGATTAAAGTGAGGTTGCCTAGCATGGTGGGCATCTTGTTTTGACATGCAAGCACGTGCCTTTCCACTGGAAAGCTGCTACCCCTCCACTTCAGTGTCACGACTGACAGGGACAATGCTGATCATAATACCCTTCTCCTTCTCCAGGAATGGGCCTGGGACCCTGGCCCAGTGAATCACAATGCCCCGTGCTCCTGGCCTTGGTGGTTGATCCAGAGTTGAGCATGTCACCCAAGGAGAACCAGTCAGAGTTGTTCCATGAGGATTTTATATCTGGAAGCAGAAGAGAAAGGACCCTGCCCTTGCCTTCTGAGTCAGGAACCTGGGTGGGCAGGAATCAAGGCCAGCCGATGGCTGTTTTCTTTAACAGCAGTGTTAGAGAATGGTGCCAAAATAAGGAAGCTTAGGCAAGAGGCAGAGATGGAGATGAAAATTTTCTTACAATGTCTGCCCACTCATACTTAAGCCTCCCCCTCCCCCATATCAGGACTTGGCCCAAGTGGAGTCCATTGGGAAAGGCAATCTCTTGTGCACAGCCTTTGAACCCTCTCTTGGCCACATGAGGATGGGCCTGGAACCCTTCCTTCCCAAGAGATAAGGAGTCCTCCCAGCCTGTGCTGGGCTTATCGTCTTGGGTGGGAGTATCGTTTCCTGTTTCAGACTCACGTGCTCTTTTGTTCTGCTTTAAGGGTGTGGCATGTGGCATATGGCACCAGACCAACCCCACTGCTATCTCTGTTCCCTGCAGGGAGGGGACAGGGTCCTTCTGCTGCAGGACAACAGGGGTACGTATAAGCCAGTGACCCTGCATCCACTGCTGTGGGGGACCCGATGGCCATCACAGAAGCTGATCTTTCTCTGTCTCTCTCTCATGAAGAAAGTGTTGCTCTATCCAGTGCTTGACCTCACTGTATTTTCCTTGGCGACTGTGGTACCAAGATGCAGCGGGCGGAAGTGTTCAGACTTCTGCTCCTGGTGACAGGCAACAGACGCCACTCACTCGACAGAGCCAACACATCCTTCTTATATTTAAAGTAGATGAGGGTGAATGTCTGCCTCTTCCAACCGAAACCTCCGAAGTAACACAGCTGTCTTTTGCTCTCAATAGAAAACAGTCAAAGGATACGGGGGCAAATGAATTTTCTACACTTTTTGGTAATCAACATGAAATGAACATTTCCCTGCTAACGTTTTACTATTCTCAGCTCTATGCAAGAAGATGCTTCACTTAAGTTTACAAGAAAAGTATTAACAGAGAAACCAATCTGACTCGGTGCAGTGACAAGAAAGAGCTGTGTGGGTCCAAGACCTTTTGAGAACAACCAAGTGAGGACTTCAGCCCAAATGAGCTGGGAAAACACCACCCTGAACAAAGACAATTAAAATGATGAGATGTAATCAATAACAAGCCCTGAAAGAACCCTTATTTCCCAAATCTTTGACCAAAGGAGAAAATGCTTGCTTCCCAAACCTCCAGTTGTTCTGTGGCCAGCACGGGCAGCAGGGAGGGGAAGCTGAGCCACAGACAGTGAAGGGAAAGAAGAACGCTGTTTCCAGATGCACGTGAGACACAAAGATGTCCAGCCAGCCTCCCAAGAGCTTCCTTTACAACAAGCAGATGCCAAAGAAGCCAGGCTCGTGTGCAATGAGTGATTTTACATGGCTTGCCAAAGCCCCATCAAATAGCCTCTCAAAAACTCAAGTTCTCATTGTTCACATTGCTATGGAAACACTCTCACGTCAAACAGAAAAAAAAAAAACCCACAGGAGTTATTCTCAAGTTCTACACAAACTGTTGAATCTGTACTGTGTGAGCAAGTGTGCAAGCACGTGTGCAGGTGTGCATTTGTGCACATGCGCGTGTGCACACACACACACACACACACACGTCCTGGAAGAAACCTGCATACACTCATCCTCTGGACTGCAGATTTACATGAAAAAGTCTTTTCCAAAGGGAAATGGTTGAAAATATCTTCATAAAGAGGATCTACAGAAGTCAGTTGCTTTGGTCCGGGGGTAAGGGGTTCCTGTTTGATAGATGAAACACGGAGGAGAAAAGTGCCATAAAGCTTTCTTTGCTCTTTCAGGAAGGAACCCTTCCCACTCCCCTTCCTGGGTTTTCAATACTCGCTTCCCTACCTTGAACACCCCTCCCTCTCAAGCGCTTGAAGTCCCCTTTTCTTTTTTCTCTTTTCGTCAGAAAGTTCTGAAATTGTACCTTTGTTGGCACTAGACAAGGCATCCGTATTACAGTTCCACAACAGAGTATCTAATTCTATGATGAAAAGTGGGCAGAAATGGAATATTCACTTTTTCTAGAAGTGGGAGTGGGACCCTTCTAAGGGTCCCCTAGAATTTCTTCCAGAAACCAGGCCTCCACCTTTGCTCCATCTTCACCGCCATCACTCTGGTTAAGCTACCAGC
This sequence comes from Eubalaena glacialis, assembly GCF_028564815.1. Taxonomy (NCBI): domain Eukaryota; kingdom Metazoa; phylum Chordata; class Mammalia; order Artiodactyla; family Balaenidae; genus Eubalaena; species Eubalaena glacialis. Next base: position 7,092,656 of record NC_083728.1, on the reverse strand, counting down.
ATCTCCCACCTCGGTATTGAAAGGCTTTCTGACTGGTGACCCTGAATCCAGGGTGTTCCTCCTCTTCCATTCCCCCCAACTGATACCAGAGAGACTTTAAAAACTGAAGTTTGACCATATCACTCCCCTGATGAAAATGTTTCATTTGCTTCCCATTACCTGTAAGATAAAACCCAACGTCCTCACCTTTGCTATGATGTCCACTCACCGCCCCGCCAGACTCTCTACTTTCCAAGTCCAGCCACAGAAGCTGAGTATAACCCTTCACATCCAACCATGACCCTTCCCATCTCAGGCCTATGTGCACACAGAACCCTCTGCCTACCTCGACCCCTATGTGACTGGGGTCACTGCTACATTTCCTCAAGACTGCTTAAATGCCACTTCCTATGCAGCCCCTCCCCTTGTCTGGTCCCGGAATGCCCTCACCTCCCAGACGTACTAGGTTTGGTTTTCTTGTTGATTGTCACAATTACCACTAATCATTTTACTTTCTGATAGTTTATAAACTCCCTAAGACCTATGATCATATCTGTCTTGTTCAGAATGATAATTCCTATACCCTGCACAATGCCTAGCACTCAGTAGGAATTCAATAATTTTGTGTTGAATGAATGAGTGAATTAACTAATAGAGTCTGGAAATTGACGCTCTAGCTGTAAAGCCCTTAAGGGATAACTCCTTGGTGCTTCAGCCTGCTGTGTTGTTCAGTGTGCAAGTATAAATCTGCATGACAAAAAATGGCCTGAGCCAGATCTCTGCTTCTCCAAAATGCAAGTGTCCATTAGGTCCCAACTTAACATTATCCAGACCTCTGCCCTCAAGATGGGGGCAGGGGAGAGCAGGGACAGGGAATAAACAAGGAGGAAAAGTTATCTTTGCAGATGGACTTAAGAACTGAGAGTGAAGTCAGACAGAGAAAGACAAATATCATATGATACTGCTTATACGTGGAATCTAAAAAAATGGTACAAATGAACTTATTTACAAAACAGAAATAGAGTCACAGATGTAGAAAACAAACTTACGGTTACCAAGGGGGAAAGGCCGGGGCAGGGATAAATTGGGAGACTGGGATTGACATATACACACTACTATATATAAAATAGATAACTAATAAGAACCTACTCTATAGCACAGGGAACTCCACTCAGTACTCTGTAATGACCTATATGGGAACAGAATCTTAAAAAGAGTGGATGTGTGTATATGTATAACTGATTCACTTTGCTGCACAACAGAAACCAATACAACATTGTAAATCAACTACACTCCAATAAAATTTTTTTTTTTAAAAAAGAACTGAGAGCGAAAGATTCCAGGGACCACCTCAGGACAGATGTGAGGCAAGTCAGCCTGAAGTAGACTCAACCTTGACAAAGGCGGTCAAGGTCACAGCAGAAGGATCACAGGTCACAGCCCCAGTACAAGGTCAGGCATGATATGGGAAAATGAGCAGCACATTTAGTCCATCAGCAAGTGGAGAAGAGCTTTGTGACAAGCGGATCGAACCAAATCCAGGAATGGAAAATTCAAACTGGGGCACAATATTCTCTTACTTCCCAGAACATGCTTTAGGGGCCTGAGTGCTGGCTCAGAGGAGCCATGTTGGGCTAGACTTTATTCCCCGTGGTTTCCTTGATTCCTTTGGCCAGAGCTCATCTCTCCTCCTCCAAAGACAGAGAGCAACCTGCATGCACGCCCTTCACGGTTCTGACTTCGGTTAGACTTGCCCTTGGGCTTCTTGGCTGGCCCAGGAATGCTTGAGGCCATCTGATTCATGTCTGTATCCCCTCCCTGCCACAGGGAGAAGCACAGCGTTCGACACATGGAAAACAGAATCGTGATCTCTCCCACCTACTTCACTGAGTTGTTGTAAGGGCTGTATAAGATAAATTGTGTACAAATAATTTCGTAAATTGTATATGCATTACCTATATGTCCCAAGGCTGCATATTATTTAATATTCAAACTCCCACATTCTGAGATGAGAAAGAAGTCTAGTCTTTCTCTCTCTCCCTTGGAAGCTCCTTGATGGTAAGTTCAAGAATCCCAGGAGGACTTGTCCAGTTCAAAGGGTCCATCCTAAGAGCCCTCACTATCTTCCAGGGCTGGACAGTCGGAATAGCTGAAAGCCCAAGACTGTGGCCTCTGTAACCAGAACCACTTCTGTGATGAAACGCCGCTCCATCCCTTGCTGCTGGTGCCACTGTGGTCGATCCGCATGGTGATTTTTCAGGTGTGAAGGAAGGGGTTCCTTTCTTATAGTTCTTTGTCTGGCCATGGATAATCCTTGCCGAAAATGGTTTAAGCCCCCAAATTTAACTTTTATTCATCTGTTCCTTCTGTTTGGATACAAAGAGCTATTTCTTCCAAGACACAGGGATAAAAAGAATTTCAGCATCATCCACATACTGTCTTCAAACGCCGCCCTCCTCTCCAATAGCTTAGGCTTTGGTTTGGTCAAGGTCACTGTTTCAAGCTCCCTCCTCCCTAATGATGAGTTTATGAGGCCTTTCTTCCTCATCTGACACCCAGGCTCAAGACCACACGATTTTATGGGAAATGTTTCAATAATGTTGAACCACAAGGAAAGGGGTCAAATTCTTTATCAGCATCCTCTTAAGATGCCCCTGTGGTCTTATGCCCATTGCTCTAACACCTCCCCATAAACCTCCACACTGTGATACCAATAGAATCGAAATCCATGTGTTTCACAAAACCCTCATCTCAGAACAATGGCTCAGTGCTTGTTTTTCATTTGTGTAATGAAAGAATCAGTTCTACTGTTTTTCAAAATACAAAGGGTGACCCAAGGTGAAGTGAGGCCTCCACCGCTAGAAAAAGAGTACACCTCCCTTTTTAATAACTGGTTCTCCAACTTCATAAAGAAGTAAAATCTCACCTCCACCACGTACTTGATTATATATGATATTAATGTTCTGGAGGTATTCTCATTATGGTGGGCACATAATAAACATTAATGCTTGAATGATGATCAAATTATAATGCTGATTAAAGTGGTGTGAATGGTTTAGGGCCCACATAATTCACTTTAGAGCACTGTGATGGTTAATTTTATGTACCAACTTGACTGGGCTAAGGGATGCCCAGATAGCTTGTAAAACACTCTGGGTGTGTCTGTGAGGATGTTTCTGGAAGAGATTAGCATGTGAATTGGTGGACTGAGCAAAGAGAATCTCCCTCACCAATGCAGTGGGCATCGGCCAATCTATTGGGAGCCTGAATAGAACAAAAAGGCTGAGGAAAGATGAATTTTCTCTCTGCTTGAGCTGGAACATGGATCTTCTCCTGCTTCGGACATCGGTGCTCCTGACTGTCAGGCCTTTGGAGTCAGACCAGGACTTACACCATCTGCCCCACTGGTTCTCAGGCCTCTGGACTCAGACTGAATTACACCATCCGCTTTCCTGGGGCTCCAGCTGCACATGGCAGATCACGGGACTTCTCGGCCTCCATAACCACATGAGCCAATTCTTACAGTAAATCAATCTCTCTCTATAGATAGACGATAGATAGATAGATAGATAGGTAGATTTTTTTTTTTCTGATTCTCAGGAGAACCCTGGCTACTAGTAGAGATTTTGATACCAGGAGTGGTTCTAGAGGAATAGAATTTTAAAGATGAGTTTTCTTATTTATTTATTTATCTGTTTATTTATTGACGTATAGTTGATTTACAGTGTTAATTACTGCTGTACAGCAAAGTGATTCAGTTATACATATATATATTTGTTTTTTATATATATTCTTTTCCATTATGGTTTATCATAGGATACTGAATATATTCAATAGTTCTCTGCGCTATACGGTAGGACCTTGTTGTTTATCCATTCTATATATAATAGCTTACATCTGCTGACCCCAACCTCCCACTCCATCCCTCGCCCACTCCCCTCCCCCTTGGCAACCACCAGTCTGTTCTCTATGTCCGTGATTCTGTTTCTGTTTCATAGACAGGTTCATTTGTGTCATGTTTTAGATCCCACATATAAGTGATACCATATGGTATTTGTCTTTCTCTTTCTGACTTACCTCACTTAGTATAATAACCTCTAGTTGCATCCATGTTGTTGCAAAAATTACTTCATTCTTTTTTATGGCTGAGTAGTATTCCATTGTATACATGTACCACATCTTCTTTATCCATTCATCTGTTGATGGACATTTAGGTTGTTTCCATGTCTCATTTATTGTGAATAGTGCTGCTATGAACATAGGGGTGCATGTATAAAGATGAGTTTTCTGATTTGGTTCTAGTGTTTCTGGAATTGGCTCTCTAATATGATTAAAGATTCTATTTCCACTAGTAAAAAGAGCACCTATTTTCCATGGTGTGAACTATTAATGGAGATACGCAAAATACCTGCTTTGGATAATCCTAATCAACCACTCATAAGAAGTAAGGAGCTAAGTGATTCTGTATATGATACTTTCTAAACTTTTTGGAAAACTAAGGAAAATAATAACATTGGTTGGTTGCTCCTATGTTGCTGGACAATGTGGTGAATGAAGAGGACGAGCTCAGGGATTTGATAATTAAATCCAACTGATGATGCTGATTATATTATAATTAATACTGATCATAATTGAATCTGATTGATAATGCTGATTAAAACAGTGATGTGAATGGTTTGGAGCCCATATAATTCATATCAGAGCATCTATTCATTAAATGACATGTGGTCAACATCCATCCCATATTTAGTAACAACTATCAGGTACCACAAGTGCTCTGCACTCTTGCAGCCTCCAATCCATTCTCCTCACTACAAGCAAAGTGATTTTTTATTGAGATATAGTCGATGTACAAAATTATATAAGTTACAGGTATAACAAAGTGATTGTTTTAAAATCCAAATACTCTCGTGCTTAGAACCATGCAATGGTTCCTATTGTTTGTAGAAGAAAGACTCCCCACCACTGAAAGGCTTTGCAGGTTCTGACACCCACCCCTCCTCCCCATCCTTGCGCGGAAACACACAGCCTTCCCGCAGGTCCCCGAGTGGACCACACTCGTTCTCACCACAGGAACTTCCCATGAAATAGTCTCTAATCCTAGAACGACCACTTCCCTCATCACTTGGTTAAATCACATTCATTTTCCAAGCGCCACTGTCCAAGAGAACTTTCTACCACAATGGGGACGCTCTAGGTCTGCACTGTCCTGTAGGCAGCAGTGGCTGCTCAGCACCTGAAATGTGACTAACGCAACTGAGGAACTGAATTTTAAATTTCATTTCACTTTCATTAATTTAAATTTAAATAGCCACATGTGGCTAGTGGCTACCATATAGGATAGTGCAGCTCTAGAATTCAGTTGGGGGAAATTCAACTGAAAATGTCTTTCATTACCCTCCAACTTCAGGTAGATATATATGTTAACCTTGTACTTTTTAATCATGGAATTTCCCACAGCAATTCCACGTGTTATTTGTATGATTGTTTGTTTATCTTCAATTTCCCCCACTTGTCAGCAATTTCAATGAAGTCAAATATGTTGGGTCTGTTTTATTCCATATTGATCCCTACAGCCTACTACAAGTGCCTGGCATAGAGCAGACAATAATATTTGTGAATCAATCAATCAACCAATGCGATTCTGTGACTATATGACTACAGAAATTGACTGCATATTTCTAAGCCTCAATTTATCTACAAAGTCTATGGGTCCCTTCAAGCTTAAGCACTTTGTAGATCACATCTAAATAGGAAATTACAGAAACGTGGCACTAGGTGAAAAATTCTAGATATTACTTGAGACCATTTTGTCTCCACAATGACTTTTCCTAAAGCATTTCAGAAAATGACAGTAATTTATACTTCAAAGACCAAATACGCTCTGGAATTTTATCAGAGCACATTTCTGCCACTTCATTAAGGCACACAAAATCTATACAATCCACATCTGACTACTGAAACAATTCACTGGGGTGACCACTTATATTTTGCCGGGCTTGGAAAGCTTTTCAGATTGAAAGTTAAAATCTGGGACCTCAAAATATGAGAAACACTCTTGGTAATCACTCCACCTCTGATTTATGCAACCTAGCAACTAATAAAATATGGATCAGAGAGATTTAATATAAATTTATAATTATCTTTTACTTCTTATTACTTTTGGTAATAACTTTTGTGGCTTTCTCATCACACACTCTTCTTTCAGAACAAAGTAAACCACACCAAAAGTACAGAAAGGTTCATTTGGCCAAACTGTAAAATAAATTGCATAAAAAATGGAATGATGGAGGGTTTACATTGAGATTGAAAGTTTATAATGAATTTAAACTTGGCAAAGGTCTTGTATACAATACTAGGCTAATTGCCTCCTGTCAAGATACAGAATATAGATACATCATAGTCATCCTCTGGACCTAGTTTAAAATTATCCTTCTTTCTATATTGCCCTAGCCATGCAAAGGCCCTCGCCTCCTCTTTGCCTGGGGTAAATGCTTAATAAATGATCCACGGTGATGAGTTCACAACGGTGACAACACAGACAGCATAGCACATTGGTTACACGCACAGGCACCGGAGGAAGACTGCTCATGTTTTAGATGTGACCTCAGTTTCCTCATCTGTAAAATGGGGATAATCATTGTACCTACCTCCAGAGTCAGCATGAGGATTAAATGAGATAATTACGTGAGAAGTGCTTGACACACTTTATATGTGTCAAAGAATATCAGCTATCTTGATGACGATGACAGAGGAACAGAGGCAGACACACTACAGAGCTGTGTGTGAAGCTCCTTTACTCAGCAACTTTGTAAAACACACAATATTGCCAATAAGTTTAATGTGTCACCCTCTCTAGTGGCATCTACGTTTAATTAATAACTACCACTTATCAAGCACCCACTGAGTACCAAGTACACATAATCTCATGAAATTCTCCTGGAAATAGAAGTAATTGTTGTAGTGGTATAACAATAACAATAAAAATAATTCCTAACAATGTCTGAGTACTTGTTGTGCCTGGCAATGTGATAAGTCCGTTACGTTTATGACCATATTTAACCTCCCTTAGCAAACCTGTGAGAGTAGAATGACAGTTATTTTCATTTTAGAGAAAATTAACTATGGTCTAGAGAGCTAAGTAACAAGTCCAAGATCAGACAATCTGTACATGGAAAAGCTCAGATTGGAACCCCGGTGCCTAACTCCTAACAGTTGCTACATTATACTCCCTCAATCCTACCATCTTGGGAATTTAGAATTGGAAAACAGAGTATGAATCAGTTGACAGTAAAAATATGAGCTGGTTGATAATGTGGAGGAGAGCTGGGGCTAGGATGGGGCAAATGAAGTGCCCAGGATGCCAAATTCAAGGAGGCACGCACTCTCAGGAAGAACCCAAAGTAGTTGGGATGGGGTGGGTCATTGGGAATGGTGGTAAGTGGGGCCACTCATCTTTCTACCCGTTGGTTCTAAAACCCATGTTTTCTACCTATTGGGAATACAACATCATATAATGGACTTGACTTAGGGTATATGCTGAAACCTGGATGATGGCACCCCATCCTCTCAGGTTATCTCCAAGCTCAGTTGCTTCTTCAAAAGGCCATTCCTTTTCCTCAGGCAGCTCTGAGGGCTGCAGAAAGCAATGGGACCAGTGTGACCCTGGCCATGCCCTCCTTTACTGTAAAGTGGTCCACCATCATGTTATACAAGATTCTGTACTTGAATACAGTATTCAGATACTGTAAAACCTTGGGACATGCTGCTGGCAGAGGCTCTGTGAGCAGGAGAGGAAAGGCCATACCTGGATTAGGTGCTGACACCAGTGAAAATGAAATGTTGTGCCTTCCATGAAGGAAAGGGACTGATGTAATCAACTGACCACCAAATGGCTGGATAGACTCGTCGTGGAAAGGCATTTTATCAGGGGCTCCCTCAGCACACACTTTGTTGCTGGCAGATTAGACACCCAGCAGCAGTGACTGCTAGATCAGCCTTGATGATCCAAGCTTGCTATTGGGCCCATGTATATTTTCCATCCCTGCCACCATAACCATCCCATCATGCACTGTGGCAGCACTGGGAGGTTGATGACAGATATTGGCTGACATCAACCAGCCGAGTTATTCTGTCTCCTTGATTATTTGGTGCTTCTTCTCTGGTGGTTGCTGTCTGGTGGACGTTAACATGAGATGCAGGGGTCTTCACACTTTGCACCCACTCCAACGGTTCACCCACATGCCCTTTCCCCAAACCATATTGATCCCATTCTTCCAATCTTTCTGCTTCTGGGCTCCCAACCAACCATCTAAGCCATTATTCACCACCCAAGAGTCCATATTCTATCCTTAGGGCCCATCTCTTTCCCCATAGTGTACATCTGGGTGCACTGTCCAAAGCTCTGCCATTGGGAGGATTTCACTGCTTGTTTTCTGGGTCGTCCCTGAGTGTGCAACAGCCTACTCCGACATGCTGAGCCAACTCATCCGTGCAACAAATCTGGTCCCTTTTGTCCTTTATCAGCTAGTCACAGGAGAACCTTCATGTGGCCGCAGGTCTGAACTGATGGATAACCAATGGTACAACCCTGGTGAATGATGTGGGGGACTGGGCCACCTGCTCATGGAGTTTACTTGTGCCCTTTGGCCTTGCTCCTTCCCAAGTCCAGATATGCCACGTGCACTGCACGATGCATTGCTGCTGGGCCTGACAGATCCTAGATCACCATGCGTAGCCTTGGCCACATGACCACTTGATATCCCATGGCCAGGGACTCTATCTCTACCAGGGGCAGTAGCATTCCAAGAGCTATTTTTTTTTTAATTGTGTATAATTCTCTGCTGCAGATAGCATGGCTATGCTCCAGAAACCTAGGGCTCTGCATTATTATTTTCCTACTGGAGGTTGCTGTAAACTCCACTTTGCATCTTTCCCCACCACAGATGCTTCCAAAGCCATATGGGCTGTCAGGTCAAGTAGCCCAAGCAGCAGGATAATTGTACTGCAGCCTGGACCTCTGCAGAGCCTTTTTCTGCTCTAGGCTTACGCACTGCTGGAAGCTGTGAAGGTATGATGCCCATTCAGTGTCCCTCCTTGAGAAAAGGGAGCCAAATCTTTACACCTCCTTGACAACAGGACAAACAAAAAACAAAAACAACAACAAAAAAACAGAGCAAAGATGCTCTCTTTAGCTAAAGGAAACACAGAGAACAACTCATCTGAGACCCATCAACCACCGACACTCCCAGTTGCTGGAGAAAGAACGCCTCGGTCCTGAAGCGGGGGTCTGGGTGAGGCACCACACTGTCCACAACAGGATCTGTCTAAAAGGCCTAAGGGGAGTTTGCAGAGACAGAAGAATTAAGCAGATCATGGCAAAGGCAGGAGCCCATGTATCTCAAGTGAGAGAGAAAAGCAAAGACAGAGAGACAGACATACTGCCTGTTTTCCCAGCTCTTCCCTAAAATTGGTTTCTGTAAGTATCCTTTGTGTCTTTAAAATAACTCATCTTTCCATAAACTTATCTGATTGGGCTTCTGTTCCTTGCAACTAAACATTCTCTGAGTGTCTGTAGGATTTTCTACCTATTGGCTGTAAGTAATTTAGAAGAAATAGTAGGAATTAAAACTTCCATGGTTTGAGAATGCAATTCAAAGATTAGAAAGTACATTCACTGTTCATTTAAAGAGTGCTTTTAGTTTTATTTCAGTTTAACAAGTAGAAACTGAAAAAGGTATATAAAACCTAAGGGTCTGATTAAAATGAAAACAACTCTTAAAATTAAGTCAAGCAACTTAAGGGCTTTATTTTACCAAAAGCATGGCTCTAATAGCATTCACACAATTTATTTCCTAAAGACCATATAATGCAAGATTTGGGGATGGTAAAAAAAATTTTAAAGCACAATCAGGGATATCGTCATTATAGAACCATCTATCTGTTGATGATTTGTCAAATTATCTTGAGAAATAAGATCTGTTTTACCTTTATTCCCCATTAATTAATAACATTATCTTAAGAAACCTGTTGTATCAGTTAGCTGCTGCTGCATAACAAACCACCCCAAATCTCAGTGCCTTAAAATAAGCATTTATTATTGGTCAAAGGATCAGCTGAGAAGTCTGTCTGGTCTCTGTCTGCCATGCTCACTCATACTTCCGAGATCAGCTGGACTCTAGGTAGATGGCACTGCTTTGCTGGGCTCTCTCACCCATATTTAGTCTAGGATGACCTTAACTGGAACCACTGGACTCTTCTCCATATGGATATTTATCTTCCAGCAGGCTAACCTGGGCTTGTTCTCATGGCAGAGGCTGGGGTCCAAAAGCCTGAGTTGGAAGTATTTAATTCCTCTTGCAGCCTAAGCTTAAACTGGCATGTAGTCAAATCCCTCACATTCTATTAGCCAAGGCAAGTCCCAGAGCAAACTCTGATTCAGAGATCAGGGAGGAGCTTCCATGATGGGAGGAGCTTCAAAGTCACAATGCAAGGGTCATGGATACAGAAGGAGAATGTTTAGAGTCATTTGTGTAATCTATCACAACTATGAAGACTAATAATCATTCTATTCAACAACTGGCTAGCTGTGTGACCATGATTAATTTAATTACCCTATCTGGTCCTCATCCTCTCAATTTATAAAATAGATAATAATATAAAACCTACCTCAACATTGTTGTAAGTATTAAATAAGGCAACATATAGTGCATGTCACAACACCTGAAACATACTCAACAAGTACTATTATTTCTTATTGATATTATTTGTAAACTTCCTCATGTGTATATTAAAACTTTCTTTATAGATCCATGAGTGGGGTTGGGCATGGATGAACAGGAGATGACAGTGCACTCAGAAGTGAGGAACAAATGCCTTTACATTACATTTCACCAAGTCCAATTCTCTCTGGCCTAAGCTATCTCTTGATGAGTAGATAAGTTATTTTATGCCAAAATGAGAACTTCACAAATGGTTACCCAAGAAGGAAAAGACAAGAGTTCAAAGTGCAACTACAAAGATGTCAAAAACGAAAGCTAGATGATTTGAAAATAAAGGCACTGCTTTTACATTTGGCTTTATTTGCATTTTTCATTGGTATTCTAATTAGTACAGAACAGTAGCTAATCTAATCTATATTTACAGCTTGTAGAACAACTATGTTATTAACAGAACACTTTTTCTACGGCCTTTTCTTTCAAAAATGTTCTAAATGAAGGGGAATTACTCTATCTTAACTGAGAACAACAAAGTCAGAGAAAATTATGGGCAAAAGCTAATTTCCAAATATAGGGTTTTATATTAATAGAGATTTCCTTTATCAAACTCATACCACTTTCGATTTTGAGTATCTTTGCTGAAGAGTTTCTTCATCTTCTACTACTGTACCAGTGTTTATTCAAGTCATATTCTTTTTCAAGATGACTAGTTGAAGTAAAGTAAAAATTCAAAAACAAAAGGTGTGCATATAGACTAGAAAACACATTTGAACATTAACCTAAAATTAAATGTGGTAAAAATATGATTTCCTATTGTAAACAACTGTAAACTGCCCCAAAATTTGTTAATTTAGATAAAATGGACCAAATCCTTAAAAGGTACAAGCTACCAATACTAACACAAGGAGAAATCAATAAACTGAATAAGCCTACATCTATTAATTGAATAAGAAATTAATAACATTCTAAGAAAGAAAGCACCAGGCCCAGATGGTTTCACTGGTGAATTCTAGTAAACATTGAAGGGAGAAATGACACCAAGTCTTCACAATCTATCCAAGAAAACAGAAGCAGAGGGAACATTTCCTACCTCATTCTATGAGAACAGAATTACCTAATACAAAACCTAGATGAATAAATTACAAGAAAGGAAAACTATAGACCAATACCTCTCATGTACATAGATGCAAAATCCTCAACAAATATTAGCAAATCATATTCAATAACGTATAAAAGGAATCCCACAACTGAGGTTTATTAAAGATACATAAGGCTGGTTAACATTTGAAAATCAATCAGTATAATCCACCACATCAATAGGCTAAAGAAGAAAACTCACATAATCATATATATTGATACCATGAAAGCACTTGACAAAATCCAACAAACCACTCATGATAAAAACTCTCAGCAAACTAAGGATAGAGAAGAAATGTCTCAATTTCTCAATTCAAATTAAAGAACAGCTACAAAACACCTGCTGCTAAAATCATACTTAATGGTGAAAAAGTGGACATGTCCGCTAAAATTGAGAACAAAGCAAATTTGGCCTCTCTTGCCACTTTTATTCAATATCATACTACAAGTCCTAGCTAGTGCAATAAGGCAAGAAAAGAAATAAAAGGTATACAGATAGAAAATAAATAAATAAAATTGTCTTTATTCATAAACTACACATTTATCTATGTAGAAAATCTGAAAGGATTGACACACACACACAAAAATAAATCTCCTGGAACTAATAAGCAAGTACAGAAATAGCAGGCTTCCTGTCACAAGGTTAATACACAGAGGTCAATTTCTTTTTCATATATCAATAATAAACAACTGAAATTTAAAATTACAAAAACAATGCCATTTACAGTGGCACCCAAAATAAATGAAATACTTAGGGATACATGTAACCAAATATAAACAGGATCTAAATGTAAAACATTACAAAATTCTGGTGAAAAGTCAAAGAAAAATGAAACAAATGGAGATATATTCCATGCTCATGGATTAGAAGATTCAATATTGTTAAGATGTTAATTCTCCACAACCTGATCTACAGACTTAATGTAATTCCAATAAAAATCCCAGCCAGCTATTTTATAGATAATAAAAAACTGACTCTAAGGTTTATATGGAAAGACAAAAGTTTAGCCAATACGATACTGAAGATGAAAAACAAATTTGGAAGAATCATAGTACCTGATTTCAAGATTTACTACAAAGCTACAGTAATCAGGACAGTGTCTTATTGGTGAAAAAACAGACACATAGATCAATGAAGCAGAATAGAGTACCCAGAAACAGACCCACATAAATATAATCAGCCAATTTTTGGTGAAGGAGCAAAGGCAATTCTTAAAATGACTAAGAAGGTACCAATCAAAGTTAGGTTGGATGGTCAGTCTTACTACAGAAGTTATGGTATGTACTTAGCACAACCAGCCCATGGCCTTAAACACAATCTTTAGCCATGACCCTCAGTAAAACAAACACAGAGACAATACTCTTGAGAGAACCTCTTGAGGTGTTAATTGAACTGACATGCCTTTTCTATAAGCCAGACTATCGGGTTGAGGCTTCCTTGAGACCTACTACAGTTGAACAAAAATAAAAAATTCATTCTCTTTTGATAAGGGAACTCTAACAATGGGAGTTCCAGAATAAAAAGGGATCTTTTGTTTTGTTGTCTTTTTTCTTGTTGCCATTTGAGTTTTTCAATTCAGAGAGCCAAATGAAAAATCAAGCTGTATCCAAATCACAAGGCTATCACTTATATAAAAAGAATCTTAAAAGAAACTCAAAATGCCTCAGAGCCCATGGACTTCTTGGATCAATGGCATGAATGCAGATGTGGCCACATGGAGAATCTTAAGTTAAGATGACCCCTATTCCCTGACAAAGTTTATGAAGTCAATGTATACCTGGATATATCTGATTTAGTTTTAGCCTTTTGTGCTTTTTTGGAAGCAATGACACAATCTGCTTATGTCATTACCATCAGCATCAATGATGTGTCATTCCAAGAGCGGAAAAAAGAAAGTCTGAAAGAAAGAGAAAAATCAAAGAATGTTTATAATGAGAAAATTGTATGTTGAAGAGGAAGGCAGCAATTCTTGAAAATACTATAAGAAAATTCTTAAAATAGCAGCAATTTTTCTTGTTAACAGCATTGGAAATAAGACAGCAGCAGTATTTTGGTGAGCATGATATTTTTATGTTAGTAATAAGTTGCCAAGAAGATAACTGGGAAATTGCAGACTTTAGAAATTAGGTTCATTGGCCACATGTTCCTATCCTCCCTGGGGAGAGAGATTCGTCTGAACTTTTCAAAAACCTGAAAGGAGCCAAAATAAACCATGCTTCTTATTTCTTGAGATTTTTTTAACTTAGCTGATGTAAATTTCTTTATAGGAAGTGAAGTATTTATGGGAAGTTACAGGTCAAATTCTGGCTCCATCTCTTACCAGGACCCATCATATCGTTAGCGTTCAAAAACACTACATATTATTCTTATTGCAGCTGCAATTCAGCATGCCCCACAAACCCTCCCCTATTCCACCACACATGCCCTGTCTCAGGTTTCTTGTTTTACATCCCTTTCCAAAACCCTTCAAATGATGAATGGTGTGATTGTGGAGATGTGACACTGACTTTTAACCCACACCAAAACCTGCCTACCCATCAGCATGTGTGTTGGGTTATTTCTTCTTCCATTCAGTCACATGTAGAAGGCTGCACACTTCCTCCAAATGGTGGGACCGTTTGTCAAATCATTCTTGAAAGTTCACCCAGTTCAGTTCAGTTCAACCATTCACCCAGGAAAATCTCTCATTTTTTTGTAGGCATCCCTTGGTTTTGACCAATATGGCCACACTCAGCTTGTTAAATCCCATATTTAATTGAAAAATTATATATAAAAAAAAAACCTCATATTTAATTAACACTTACTATGTGTGAAGAGCTATGCTCAATTGAGTATGTGTTCAAAGAAAACAGATAGTCCCTGACATTTTGATACTTACAACATAGTAGAGAGACAAACAATAAACAAGTAATCAAGCAAAAAAATAGATAAATATAGAATTATACATTGTGACAAATGCTACAAAGAAAATGAACCTGACACAGCAACATTGAGAGTAAGTGTTGGAGATGCTCCTTAGACTGCAGTGAAGGAAGATCTCTTAAGTGCACAGAGAAATGACTAGTTTTAAGCTGAGGAGTGACAAACTTGGATTCACATTTTCAAACAGGCACTCTGGCTGCTCTGTAGGAAAATAACCAAAGCACAACCATGTGCGTGAGGAAACCAGTGAGGAGCCGATTACGGATATCCAGGCAAGAAATGATCCCAGCTTGGACGAGAAGAACCTTACTAGTAGCTACAGAGAGAAGTGTATGCCTTTGAGGGATATTTGTGAAATAGGAATGGCAGAATTGGATGTTGAGGGTGAGGAGTGGAAAAGAGAGTATCCAGGGTCACGGCCAGGCAGAGGTGGACTTGTCATGAAGCCATGGAGATGAAGCCTCAGTTCCCTCCTTACAGAGAGACACATCCAAGGCTTTGGGGCAGGATGGGGGGTGGTCTTAGCAATAAGTTCATGTGATCATTTTGCTGTTAACATTCTCAAAAGTAAAACATATGTATACTTTTTAAAATGGAGTGTCCTCAGATTACACAAGCCTCAGACCCCCCAAAACTCTATTTACCTGTTTTCAACTTTGAGCTTTAACCACCGGTAGATGGAGCTCCCCCTTTATGGAGATGAGGAACAAGGGAGGCTGGGAGGGTCAGAATTCCATTGGGATGTGGGAGTTTGGGATACCTGCCAGGCACTCAGGTCATCAGAGAAGATCTTAATTGGCTTCCAGATCTTTTCAAACATCACATCCACAGGAAAAAAGAAATTCCACCATTGACAATAGTCAGCTTCTAAATTAGTGGTTCTTCGTATTTAAAAATTATCCTTGATAATTTAGAAAACTTACAGACTTTTCCTTCAGAAAATGCACTTAAAAGTAATAGTTTCATTCACCCTGAGCCAAGAGCTCATCTCTTCTCCAAATGCAGTGACCACCCTATGGGAGAGGCAAAGACTAGATGTTCTATTTTCCCAAAGATTACCCTGGTAGACACAACATTTTGTGTTCCTGTATGAATTTTGGGAGGTTTGTTTAAAATCAGCCATACTGCTTTGTAGTCTCATCCCCACAATGGCTATACATTCAAGAACATTGGAGACAACATGGTTTCTATGCTTACACCTTCTGAGAATGTTTATTTTCAAAGCACATTTTCATCTTTTGTGTGTTCCCAGGCAATGCTATTTTAAAGAACTGAATGTATTTCTAGCCTCAGTAACACATGCTGGGTTTTTGTAAGAGCCAATCACTGGAGAAATTCATAAATACTAAATATTGCTCTGCAGAATGCCTTTTGCTCACTCCCTCCTCTGGTGTCACTCAAACGTCCTTCTGTTTATTCACCGAGTCGTATTACAATGCCTCTCAATTTTCTACCTAATTCCATGATAAACCTGGGAAAAAGAAGTATGGGGAGATGCTCCTTCCCCACTTTGCTTGTAGGAAAATGAAAAGGTTATTTATCAAATCATCAAACCATCAATACAAATTGTATTAAGACCTGAATTCAGTTTCCTATGACAATAGCAACTTCGGCAAGACTGGCCTGTCCAGAAATTAAAGGGATCCCGTGAAACAAAGAGGACCCTCAGTAAGTTTGCAGTCCTCACATGGACCCCCAAATCTTATTATCCTAGGCAAGCCCCTATCCATCTGTCACCTTCACTAGACAGAGAGCTCCTTGAGGACAAAGGCCCTCATGAACCTACCTTTGTGACCACACACTTTTGCACAGAGTAAATACGAAATACACACAAAGGAACTGAATGGTGAGATTGGTTCGGCTACTTGGCCTTGCTGAATCTGTGGCTTTTCAATTTTGTTTTGGTTTTCAGCTATAATTTTGGGGGCACCTACTACCCTGCAGGAACTTTATCAGCCATGCTCCACAAACTGTCTCTTCATCACTCATAAGAATCATGCTAGTGATATTGTCCCCATTTTGCTAATGAAAAAGCAGCTCCAAGAAAACTTGCTGGACTTCTCATGCTCCTTCCACTCTCCCACACTCACTACATCACTGACTCTGTTGCTGCTACCCTGGCCTCCAGAATGTCCATCAGACACTTGAAGCATCAGCCTACCCCAGGACCTTTGTCCTTGCTCTTTTTTTTTTCCTTTTGGCCATGTCACAAGGCATGCGGGATCTTAGTTCCCCAACCAGGGATTGAAGCCGAGCTGCCTGCAGTGGAAGCGCCAAGTCTTAACCACTGGACTGCCAAGGAAGTCCCTGCACTTGCTATTCCTTGTGCCTAGAAGGTCATTTTCCCCAGCTATCTATACACTCACTTCTTCTTGTCATCTACCTTTCAATACCATCTGTTCAGAGAGGCTATTCCTGAGCACTCAATTCAAAACTCTTTCTTTCCCGACCACTTTCCATTCTTCTGCCCTGTTTTATGTTTTGTCATAGCACTTATCGCTACCTGTCAGTATGTTACATTATGCAATACATCTTGAGTTCAACTGTTTCCTAAAATTTTAGAATTCCAGACATAATGTTGACTGGCTTCACAAGACTTAATTTTGTAGCTGTTGGGTTTTCCCCCCATCGTTTTGTGTTTGTATGTGACGTTTTTCCAGGTACCGGTTGATATGGTTTAGGCAGGTAACAGAAGATGCCAATTTGAAGGCGTTGCGAGCACCATCACCACCACCACCCTTGTGGAACGTTTCATTGCATTCTTTTTGATTGGGAGACATTTATTATTTTCTGTTTCTTCTTTTATTGCTATCAGCACCATTTTCCACCCCAGACAAAGTTAACTAAAAATTAATCCACAAAAATGTTAAAATGTGGAGATGTTCCCTAAGCTTTGTTTTTCATTTATCATCTTTACGTCCTTGCCAGTTAACTTTTCTGGCATTTGTTTTAACTTTGCATTCAATGAGAATTGATGGAGTGTAGGGGTATGAGTCTGGCTGTGATCAAAATTTCACAAAAGGATGTAACTAATAACAAAACCGGCAATGAGGATGATAGCTGACATTTAATGAGCATAGACTACGTGAAAGGCGGTGTTATATGTGCTTCAGATGTGTCTTCAGATAATCCTTAGAGCAACCCTATCACACAGCACTATTATTCTCACATACAGATGAAGAGAATAAGCACAAGAGGCTGGAAAACATGCTGATAAGTAAGTGGTAGAGATAGGATTTGAACCCGTGCAGTCTGACCTAAAGTGCTCCTACCTGCTCTGTAATGTTGCTGGCACATCTGGGAGCTGCTACCAGTTTTCAGTCCCTGAGATTCAATACAGTCATCTTTCAGGAATGTATAAGTGCCGGAAGGGAAAGCAGACAGATCCAGAAGGCTGATGCACAGTGAGTCAATGTGAGATGAGCCTTGAGGTTGACTACTTATGTAGTGCTTCTCTAAGTGCTTACACATGTCATAAAGTTTCTGGTCTCCCATCAACCCTAAGAGGCAGGAGATATTATTAGGCTCATTTTACTTTCAGGGAGACAGAGGTGTGGAAAGGAGAAGTCATCTGTCTAAGTTCACAGAGCTGGTGAGAAGAACTAGGAGTCATGCCCCGGGCAGCTTGATACAAAAATCACCCCCTTCCCAAGACTGCTTTGTCCTTAACAGACTGAAGCTGTTGTTAAGATGCAATACTTCACGGTGACTTTTTATTTATCTTTTTTCCTTTTTTCATCTAAAAAGCTCGAGGGACAGACTGTGCAGTGCAAGGAGGCTTTAAGCCATGAATACTCTTTAAAACTTACAACAGTAAAAAATAATAGGAGAGTAGGAAAGAGCAACAGTTCCCATAAATCAAGGGGTTTTTCCCCCGCTTCATCTGAGCGTTTCCAATTGGCATGGAGTTTTCCAAACAACAAGCTTTTATGTATGTGGGGGACTTAGAGTCAATCGATAGCCTCAAATTTCACATTATTAAAGTAATTCTGAACCTGTCAAGAATTCTGACCCATAAACCACGTGTCTATGTTGGAACTGGATCAGCCACGGAATGGGTCAAAAATCTCATTTTTCAATCCACTTCATCAACCAGACAGTAATTGACAAGTACCCCCCAGAGTAACTCAACTCATTTATGAAAACAATTAGAAGAAAAGCTTTGGGGGATCAAGAAATGTTGCCCACAGGAGATGAACCATCAAACCCATGTATTTAAACACGTTTTTAAGCGTGGTCCCACTGCCATTTGAAAATAATCGGGAATTGTCAACAAACTCCCATGTCATGGTAAAAAGCAATACTGACATGTTCTATGTTTTGTTGGTATTTCGGCACAGAGTTGAAAGGTCGGGTGGCAAAGTGCTTCACAAAATTAGCATGCACAGGAATCCCCTGTGGGAAAGGGGAGGAAATTTGTTAAAATGCAAACTCTAATTCAGTAGGTCTGGGTTGGAGCCTAAAATTTTATTATACATTCCTAACGATCTTGCAGGTGATGGGGTACATTTTGAATATAAAGCTTACATCATGGAAAAGTCACAGGCTTTCAAATCAGACACACTTGGGATTGAACCCCATCTCTGCCACTGCTTGGCTGTACGACCTTGAGCAACCTTTAACTTCTCTGAGCCTCCGTTTTCTCATTTGTCCAATTTGCCTGATAAGACAGAACCCATAAGATCGCCCTGCAGTGTCTGGAAAAGAGTAGGAATTCAATAAAGAGAAGCCATCCCCCAATCATAATGCATATTATTATGCTAATATTAATTATTATTATTATCTAAAAAGATTGAGACAAAATGGAAAAGATGCTAGAGGTGAAGTCAAAGATGTGGGTGAGATCCCAAAAGCCATCAGATAAGGTTCTTCTGTTCATTTATTGAGCATCCTCTGTGCAAGTCACGGCTTGAGGACTTTACATCCATCACTCCTACAACTGAAGGAGTAAATCATCTCATTTAGTCATTGCCATGACCCATGAAGAAGGTACTAGTACCACCTGCATCTCACAGAGAAGGAAACTGAGGCTCCGATTTACTAACTTACCTAAGATTTCATAGCCCACAAGTGACAAAGGAGGGACTTGAACTCGGCTCTTCTAGCTCTCAAGCTCTTGCTCTTAATCATTAGTAAATGGTCTTGGGTATACAGCTGGCAGGCGAAGTTGAGCGAGGTGTGGTCCCTACCTTAGACGAGCCCCCAGTCCCCTGGTGGAGGCTGTCTGAGGACAATTTGAGATATACCTCCAACAGACAAAATCACTCTAATTACTCTGAAAGAACTGGAAAGCCCCATCAATGAGGCATCCACTTACCTAGCTTTGCAATGAGAATCTGAGTGTTAGGGTGTCTTTGGGAAGAATCTGTGCATATGCGGAGGTCCGCAGTTATTCTTAGAATCCCAGCTGCTCTAGAAGCAAGCGATTCAAAGCACTCTGCCCGAATTGCCTTCCCTATTGAATGGAGCCACCTTCATGGAATTATCCCATCCCTGTTGTGTTAAATTGCTTTTCACATTTCCTCTAGTTCCTGTTATGTAATCCTGAGTAATTCATTTGCTGACTTACTGATGCTGGACACAGGTGAGAGACCCTAGCAAATACAGCTCGGTTTGATTGTTTGTATAAGTCAGGGCTCTTTTTGCCACAAGTGACAGAAATCCAATTCAGACTAGTTTAAGGAAAAAAATGTTATTTATTGACTCACCTACCTGAGAAATCTAGGGTGATGATCTGACTTCAGGAACAGCTAGACCCAGGGAACAAATGCCAGTAGGACCTAGTCTCTCTATCTCTCAGTTCTGCTTTCCTTTGCACTGGCTTAATTCTCAGGTGTCTTCTGATGGTAGCAAGACAGCCCACAGGAACTCTACGCCTACATTGCTATCAAAATGTAAATTCCCTTTCCAATGGTTTCAAGAGACTTCCTGGATTTATCTCCAGTGGACTGATTCGGGACATGTGTCTATCCTTAAAACAATCACCATGGCCAGGGGGATCAAATATGCTGATTGGCCAGGACTTGATCATGTGACCACCCCTAAGGCGTAGTGGGACAGGGTCATCCAGGGACCATGTGGATGGGGTGTGGGAAGAGTGGTCTACTGAGATGCTGTTGCCAAAACAAGTGCTGGGCTGATGAAAACATCAGAAAGTTGCCACAGTGCTGATGGACAAGGTCTCACAAGATACCAAGAAATGACAAAAGGATTGGAGGGAACAGAGTTAGGAGTGTGAGATGCGCTGAAGAGGATTTATCCCATCTTTCCTGATCATCATTTCCAACTGCATAATACGGAGACTTAAAACGGGGGAGGAATGCAGGCTTGTGCTGGTACACAGCGTTTCTCACAACTGCTATAACTCCTGGTCTAAAATGGTACCGCTTTTGAGGCAGACGTAAGGCATAGTCTTACCCACCTTCCCTGTGGCTCTCTAGGTACTGGAACATGATACAATTTCCCAAGTCAGTACAAAAGCAATTCATCTTTATCATCTATCTTTTAGGTTTTGCCAAGACCCCAAACAGCAAAGACGTCTGTAAATGAGGGACCCTCCTGAGCAAAGTAATGGAATAGCAATGTCGACTCTGGTGCTGACAACTGTGGCAAAACACTTTCTGATTGCCACCAAGTCAGTCTGGAAAGGAAAAAAGGGAAAACAAAATATGTGCATATCTGCATGCGCATACACACACAGTTTTACAGAAATCATTTAGTTAAATGCAGTAGACCACCCAGTGTTAAAGAGTTAAGCCAAAGGTAGAAACAGAATAATTACTATGACCAGCACAAATTCTGCTTGAGGCCTCAGGGACCTGGATACCATAGAAATAGCGATTGTATTCAAGGCTATTTTACATGATCCACATATCAGTGAAGAAGTTTCATATTTGGGGAATTTAATGATCCACAGAAAATTGCCAGCAAGTTAAAAAACTATTATAGTGTTGATTACTGGATTGGATTTCTACATCTTTTTCAGTTTGACCTCTTGACAAGGGACACCACAGGACTGATGAACTTAACAAAAATACTTGGCAACTCAGCAGAGAGTGCAAATCTAAGATGAAGTGATACTGGAATTATTTTCCAGGATATGACTTTTACAAAGCTGTCCCTCTCTGCTTAGAGAATTCAGCATTGCTATTAATTGTAAGTGACAGAAACCCCAGTTCAAACTGGCTTAAGCAGAAAAGACAATTTATTATGTAACTGAACAATCCTGCAGCAGCTGCAGGCATGGTTGTGTCAACGACTCCAATGATGTCATCAGGATTTGGTTTCTCTCTCCCTGTCAGCTCTGCCTTCCACTGCACTGCTTTCATCCTCCAGTTCATTCTGTGGTTCCCAGTGGCTCCAGACTTAAATCATCCCAGATTAAAGATGACAGGAAACAGACTCTCTTACTTGTATTTCCATCACAAGTCCTCTGATACTCTCCGAAGAGGCCAACACGGATGCTGTGTCTCTCCTGGACCAGTCACCATGGCCAGAGGAGTTTTACTTAGTCCCTGATTGGCCAGTTCTGGCTCACTGGATCCACCCAAGGAGCAAAGAACAAAGCTCCTTTTAGTGGAGATGGGGCTAGTTCCTCAAAGGAAACGTATAGTATTACCAGGAGAAAAGAAAATGCCTTCTTCATGGACACAGAAAATATCTATTAAAAAGGGTTTGGGGGAAATTAAAGCTTCCATCAAGGCTAAGAGCAAATGGTTGTTCACAGGTGGACAAAGCAACTTTCTTAGTTTTTCTGACTCTCCCCTTTTCATGTCATTTTTCTGCTTGCAATACAATTCACTTCCAGCCCGTGTGAAAATCAAACCACAGACTCCACAATCCAGAGCCCACTGTTAGATGAACTTCTTTTCTTCAGAAAAAAAAAAAGATTCTGAATTTTGTAAATGATTTTTCCTCTCTGATCTAGGCAACTAAACCAGCCCCTTAAGGGGGCTGGTTTAATATCAATTAACTAGAAATTATGCGGGTACTCAATGTCATGTCAAACAATAAGACTTTTGGAAGGCACAGTGAAGAAAATATGCATGGAGAATCTCCAGCCACACAGAACTTTAGGTTCATGGGGAGTATAGGAAAGGGACGTTGAAAGGATATGGTAAAACCCAAAGAAATAAGAGTTGCTGTCCTTTTAACGCACAAAATGGGGAAATTTATTTTTCTTCAGTAGGACATATGCTTCCATGTTTTTGTCAACAGACATTCCCTTTCCTTAATTAAACATTAATGAGTAAGTTCACCATTAGTAAAACTCACAGTAAAACTTCAAAGAGCTTTCATTTCCTTTAGAAATCATGGCCCTCTCACAACTTCTCACAGCACTCTTGCTGCTAAAAATAATTAAACAAAGAATACACAGTTGGTTTTTAAATGAACAGAAAGGGTATTAAGGAAGTTCCTGTCTGTGGAATACAATCTTTCTCTAAAAAAGGATCATTTTGTAATGTGAATAACCACTCCCAAACCAGGGGTAAAGAATAGATATGTCCCAACTCTTCTTGATTCAGTGACCACCTAGAGCAAGGGCCAGCAAACCTATCCTGTGAAAGGTTAGATAATAAATATTTTTGGCTTTGCAAGCCTCACAGTCTCTGTCCCAACTATGCAACTCTAGCTTTGCAGGAGAAAAGCAGTCATAGACAATATGTAAACTAGTGAATGGGGCTGTGTTCCAATAAAACTTCATTTATAAAAACATGCAGGGGGCCAGATTTAGCCCCACAAGCCATAATTTGCTGATCCCCGATCTAGATCACTGTGTGCGAAGGATTCTGAGGTTCTGTCTGAGCTCAGCAGAAAAGATCGTGCAGTCAATTAGTGAGGTCTGCCAAAGGCTTGGGAAAGAAGGGTCACAGCGCGTAAGCCACACATCTGCTACGCTTGCAAGCTGACCAGTTTGTCATTTCAGCCACATGCTCCCACATGCCCCCTGTGTCAGGAATTGTGACCGCGCTGCCTAGGGTGGAAGGTGTAGCCTGCGTTTCCTTTTGAGGTTAACTGATTGCCCTAGATAGGGATCAAGCTCACGACCTTGGCCTCATTAGCACCAGCCTTAACCATGTAGCTGAGACATCTTGCTACAGATCAGGCTGCTGGAAAAGCAGGAAAAAAAAATAATAATGTCCTTGTTCTTTTGAAAATGGGAGCAACTCACACTGGGAAAATGATCATTAGAAGAACAAAGAGTTAGCATCTGTCCCAATTTAACCTCTTGTCATTAGATATCCTTAGCTCCCCTACTTCAGGGCTTGTGGATTCATGAAACTTATAGTAGGTGTGCTACACCTTGAATAAACACAGGCAAATGCTATCTCCTTTATGAGGCTGATAATGCACTACTTAGTAAGAAAACAGGAAATCATTTCCAAACTATGTAATATGGGAAAATGAAAAGAAAGTCTAGGTTGATATCACTTATATGTGGAATCTAAAAAAACGGTGCAAATGAACTTACCTACAAAACAGAAATAGAGTCACAGATGTAGAAAACAATCTTATGGTTACCAGGGGGGAAAGGAAGGGACGGATAAACTGGGAGATTGGTATTGGCATATACATGTTACCAAATATAAAACAGATAACTAATAAGGACCTACTGTATAGCACAGTGAACCCTACTCAATACTCTGTAATGACCTATATGGGAATAGAATCTAAAAAAGAATGGATATATGTATATGTATAACTGATTCACTTGGCTGTACAGCAGAAAGTAATACAACATTGTAAATCAACTATACGCCAATAAAAATTTTAAAAAGAAAAAGAAAGAAAAGAAAGCACAGGAATTCATAACACTGTGAATTCTTTTTCCCCTCCAACCGTGTCATAAGTGTAGGTAAAAACAAACTTATTTTTCGAAAGAGATCTCCTAAAATGAAAGCAGAAGACCAGGTATTTCGAAGATTTTAATTACACCTGTTGTTTGGAGGTCTTTACACTGATTATGAAGGTGTTTAGGAAACACCTATAAAGTGGATGTACCAATGAATGAAACTCCTTAACATATAAGCAGAGCTGGCTTCACTGGCATGTGACCCATACTGTCACCCATGACCCGGGGCTCAGAAGGGCCCCCCACACGGAAGAGCCCTGCCCTGGGCTTAATGCTCAACTGTCGCCATCTTGAAATACTTAATAATTTTTTAACCTGGGGCTCCACATTTTCATTTGGTACTGGGCCCCCCAATTATGTAGCCAATCCTGAATGTACAAGTCACTGAATATAATTCATTTCTAGTGTCCTCAATGCAATTTGGTGAAAGGTATCCAGGGACTGTTCCCTTCCTTCCTTCCTTTCTTTCTGCTTTCATCTTTTTCATTCATCCACTCAACAATACATTTGTGAAGGCTTTCTCTGTGCCCCCCAGAGTTTTAAGTTCCTTCCAACTAATCTGATCGTTACAACTACTCTGTACAAAGGAGAAACAAAGACTCAGGCCATGTATAAGGCCATGTGGCTGCAAATGTCAGATCTGACACATGGCCCTTGGCCTATGGGATTCAGGAGTCTGATCTTTTCACCACTTCTCAAATCTTACTTTAGAAAAGTCTCAAATATAGTTATTTTTCTTCACATCCCATGTTACCCAGAACCCTCAAACAACTCCCCAAAGAGTGACCCTTGACCTCATCTAGCACCACTTCAAAAGTTCACTTAAATAAAACGAGATTCCACAAACATACAAGTGGATGGTAAGTTACAGCTGAATTACCAGGCACCGAACCGCACTGCCAAGTTCCTGGCTATGCCTACCTTTGCTTTCCTGAACTCACAGACAAAAGCTGAAACCCAGCCAAACAGCCCTTGGGAATCTTGGTCAGGCTGTTCCCCAAACTGTTGCTGAGAATGGCAAAAAATAGTAATAATAATAAAAATAAAAATCATTTTACTGTCTTACTATGGCAGATATTTTCAAGCTTGTAGATTTTTTGAAATGCAAGGGAAATTCAGCTCAGAGTTTGAGACCCTCATGTTATTACCACAAACAGCAGAGTAAGTAAGATGACTTCTTCGGAACTCTCCATTGAGAAACTTGAGATGCTGGGACAAATATGCCCGATGTCAGCACAACCATTAGACTTGGCAAGCTTCTGGCCGGGGCCGTGCATTTTAATGGGGCTGCGTTTCCAAGAACATTTCCTCTGACAGCTGAGAGAAACGTGAGTTTGGCTTTTCCACCCTAGCACACTGACAGCTTTGACCACCGAAGAGTTAATACTGAAGACATCTGTGCTGTAATTATGTCAGATTCATGCTTATTTGGTGGGAAAGGAGGTTTCATTAATCTGGTCAAAAGAAAACTTAAATGTCAACCGGAGATATTCTGAACATTCGGTACCAAAGAACCTCAAGGCGTTCCCCTCTCCCCAGTTGGTCCCTGAAGTTAACTGCTAGCACTGTCCAGAGTCACCATACCCAACCCCCAGCAACACATCAAGATGCATTTAGCCAAATGACCCAGACAGGGAAGATGTGCATAACACCTCTCTGAAACAGAGCACTCGACATTTCTGCGGGGACATGTACATTACCACTCACCCCAGGACACAGCAGCGTGTCCGGCCCACAAGATGCTCAATAAATATGTAGTGAATCAACAATGGAACATATTAATTAATTAATTAAAGCTCTTTCTTCCCTTTTTTTTTTTTTTTTTTTAGCTAAAAGTGATAATGTCCAAAACCCCTAGAAGATTTTCCTAGCAACCTGGCCAAGCTCAGCCATGTGTGAGGAAGTTGTCGTACAACACTGAGCAAAGGACGAAAGTGACTGTTTCTCGAATGCCGAGTATCTTCCAAATGCTTCCCGTGTACTTCATGTTCACAGCAACCTGTGAGGTAGGTCTTATTTTTGTCCCCATTGTACAGGTGAAGCAAATGAGACTGGTGATGCCAGTTAGGCACAACCAGACTCCAGGAGAGGATAGAAATTTCGTGGAAGCCTGAAATGTATTCAATTGGGGACCTTTTCATGAAAAAGAAGACAACATTGCAAACACAAAATTGGTGACAAAAATGAGCATTTACCTTGATTGAGGAAAGGAATAACAATTTACTGCAGACTTAGAGATTCATGACCCTTTCTTCTAAGCTCTCTTTAGCAACATCAGAAATGCCTCCTGGTTGCACCCCAACGTCCCGTTCTCCCTAGAACATTCTATAACCTCACAGCAACTCCCAGAATCACAGTGGCCCATGCACGAGACGACCCTTGAGGCTTAAGCTTTGTTAGTTTCAGGGTAAAATTGCCTCTGCCTAGATCTAACCTCTCCGTACCTTTGTTTTCTCACCTTTAAAGTGGGGATTACAACTGTACCCACCTTAGAGGGTTGTTGTGAGGGATAAAGGATTTTAGTACACATAAAGTACTTAGAATAGTGTTTGATCAAAGAAAGCATTCAATAAGAAAGGAGAGAAAGAAGGAAGGAAGGGAGGGAGGGAGGGAGGAAAGAAGGAAGGAAAGAAGGAAGGAGATGAGAAAGAGAACAAAAGAAGGGAGAAAAGAAAGAAGGAAGGAAAGAAGAGAGGGAAAGAGGCAGAGATCAGTCTGGGCAAATGTGTTATCCCTTGATAACTCCATCAAATCTGTTCCCAAAGTATCTGGTTCACGATGTTCAGTGAAATGACCTAAGAAATGGAAATCTGGGTAGAAGAGCCTGAGCCTAAATCTTACAGCATGTCGATGATGATGATGGTGGTGGTGATGATGATGATGATGACAAATGAAATGTGTTTACAATGTCCATTCATGGATTAACTCCTATAACCCTTGCACTAGTTCAACCACAGAACACCTGAGCTGGTTACTATATAGTTAGAAAAAAATATAAGGTAGGAGATTGGTTCAAGATGGCGGAGTAGAAGGACGTGCTCTCACTCCCTCTTGCGAGAGCACCAGAATCACAGCTAACTGCTGAACAGTCATCAACAGGAAGACACTGGAACTCACCAAAAAAGATACTCCACATCCAAAGACAAAGGAGAAGCCACAATGAGACGGTAGGAGGGGTGCAATCACAATAAAATCAAATCCCATAACTGCTGGGTGGGTGACTCACAAACTGGAGAACACTTATACCACAGAAGTCCACCCACTGGAGTGAAGATCCTGAGCCCCACGTCAGGCTTCCCAACCTGGGGTCCGGCAACAGGAGGAGGAATTCCTAGAGAATCAGACTTTGAAGGCTAGCGGGATTTGACTACAGGACTTCGACAGGACTGGGGGAAACAGAGAGTCCACTCTTGGAGGGCACACACAAAGTAGTGTGTGCATCAGGACCCAGGGGAAGGAGCAGTGACCCCACAGGAGACTGAACCAGACCTACCTGATAGTGTTGGAGGGTCTCCTGCAGAGGCGGGTAGGGGGGCTGTGTCTCACCACGAGGACAAGGACACTGGCAGCAGAAGATCTAGGAAGTACTCCTTGGCGTGAGCCCTCCCAGAGTCCGCCGTTAGCCCCACCAAAGAGGCCAGGTAGGCTCCAGTATTGGGTTGCCTCAGGCCTAACAACCAACAGGGAGGGAACCCAGCCCCACCCATCAGCAGACAAACAGATTAAAGTTTTACTGAGCTCTGCCCACAAGAGCAACAGCCAGCTCTACCCACCACCAGTCCCTCTCATCAGGAAACTTGCACAAGCCTCTTAGATAGCCTCATCCACCAGAGGGCAGACAGCAGAAGCAAGAAGAACTACTATCCTGCAGCCTGTGGAACAAAAACCACATTCACAGAAAGATAGACAAGATGAAAAGGCAGAGGGCTAAGTACCAGATGAAGGAACAAGATAAAACCCCAGAAAAACAACTAAATGAAGTGGAGATAGGAAACGTTCCAGAAACAGAATTCAGAATAATGATAGTGAAGATGATCCAGGACCTCAGAAAAAGAAATGGAGGCAAAGATCGAGAAGATGCAAGAAATGTTTAACAAAGACCTAGAAGAATTAAAGAACAAACAAACAGAGATGAACAATACAATAACTGAAATGACAAATACACTAGAAGGAATCAATAGCAGAATAACTGAGGCAGAAGAACGGATAAGTGACCTGGAATACAGAATGGTGGAATTCACTGCTGCGGAACAGAATAAAGAAAAAAGAATGAAAAGAAATGAAGACAGCCTAAGATCTGGGACAACATTAAATGCAACAACATTCACATTATAGGGGTCCCAGAAGGAGAAGAGAGAGAGAAAGGACCGAAGAAAATATTTGAAGAGATTAGAGTCAAAAACTTCCCTAACATGGGAAAGAAAATAGCCACCCAAGCCCAGGAAGTGCAGAGAGTCCCATACAGGATAAATCCAAGGAGAAACATAGCAAGACACATAGTAATCAAATTGGCAAAAATCAAAGACAAAGAATAATTATTGAAAGCAGCAAGGGAAAAAAGACAAATAACATACAAGGGAATTCCCATAAGGTTAACAGCTGATTTCTCAGCAGAAACTCTACAAGCCAGAAGGGAGTGGTATGATATATTTAAAGTGATGAAAGGGAAGGACCTACAACCAAGATTACTCTACCCAGCAAGGATCTCATTCAGATTGGATGGAGAAATCAAAAGCTTTACAGACAAGCAAAAGCTGAGCAAATTCAGCACCACCAAACCAGCTCTACAACAAATGCTAAAGGAACTTCTCTAAGTGGGAAACTAAGAGAAGAAAAGGACCTACAAAAACAAACTCAAAACAATTCAGAAAATGGTAATAGGAACATACATGACGATAGTTACATTAAACGTGAATGGATTAAATGCTCCAACCAAATGACAAAGGCTCGCTGAATGGATACAAAAACAAGACCCATATGTATGCTGTCTACAAGAGACCCACTTCAGACCTAGGGACACATACAGACTGAAAGTGAGGGGATGGAAAAAGATATTCCATGCAGATGGAAATCAAAAGAAAGCTGGAGTAGCAATACTCATATCAGACAAAATAGACTTTAAAATAAAGAATGTTACAAGAGACAAGGAAGGACACTACATAATGATCAAGGGATCAATCCAAGAAGAAGGTATAACAATTATAAATATATATGCACCCAACAGAGGAGCACCTCAATACATAAGGCAACTGCTAACAGCTATAAAAGAGGAAATCGACAGTAACACAATAATAGTGGGGGACTTTAACACCACACTTACACCAATGGACAGATCATCCAAACAGAAAATTAATAAGGAAACACAAGCTTTAAATGACACAATAGACCAGACAGACTTAAGTGATATTTATAGGACATTCCATCCCAAAACAGCAGATTATACTTTCTTCTCAAGTGCACACAGAACATTCTCCAGGATAGATCACATCTTGGGTCACAAATCAAGCCTCGGTAAATTTAAGAAAATTGAAATCATATCAAGCATCTTTTCTGACCAAAAGGCTATGAGATTAGAAATCAATTACAGGGAAAAAAACGTAAAAAACACAAGCACATAGAGGCTAAACAATACGTTACTAAATAACCAAGAGATCACTGAAGAAATCAAAGAGGAAATCAAAATATACTTAGAGACAAATGACAATGAAAACACGACAATCCAAAACCTATGGGATGCAGCAAAAGCAGTTCTAAGAAGGAAGTTTATGGCAATACAATCCTACCTCAAGAAACAACAAACATGGACTTCCCTGGTGGTGCAGTGGTTGAGAATCTGCCTGCCAATGCAGGGGACACGGGTTCGAGCCCTGGTCTGGGAAGATCCCACATGCCGCGGAGCAACAGGCCCGTGAGCCACAACTACTGAGCCAGCGCGTCTGGAGCCTGTGCTCCGCAACAAGAGAGGCTGCAATAGTGAGAGGCCCGCGCACCGCGATGAAGAGTGGCCCCTGCTCGCCGCAACTAGAGAAAGCCCTCACACAGAAACGAAGACCCAACACAGCCAAAAATAAATAAATTTAAAAAAAAAAAAGAAACAACAAACATCTCAAATAAACAATCTAACCTTACACCTAAAAGAACTAGAGAAAGAAGAATAAACAAAACCCAAAGTTATTAGAAAGAAAGAAATCATAAAGATCAGAGCAGAAATAAATGAAAAAGAAACAAAGAAAACAATAGCAAAGATCAATAAAACCAAAACCTGGTTCTTTGAGAAGATAAACAAAATGGATAAACAATTAGCCAGACTCATCAAGAAAAAGAGGGAGAGGACTCAAATCATTAAAATTAGAAATGAAAAAGGAGAAGTTACAACAGACACCACAGAAATACAAAGCATCCTAAGACACTACTACAAGCAACTCCATGTCAATAAAATGGACAACCTGGAAGAAATGGACAAATCCTTAGAAAAGTATAACCTTCCAAGACTGAACCAGGAAGAAATAGAAAATATGAACAGATCAATCACAAGTAATGAAATTGAAACTGTGATTAAAAATCTTCCAACAAACAAAAGTCCAGGACCAGATGGCTTCACTGGTGAATTCTATCAAACATTTAGAGAAGAGCTAACACCCATCCTTCTCAAACTCTTCCAAAAAATTGCAGAGGAAGGAACACTCCCAAACTCATTCTATGAGGCCACCATCACCCTGATACCAAAACCAGACAAATATACTACAAAAAAAGAAAATTACAGACCAATATCACTGATGAATATAGATGCAAAAATCCTCAACATAATACTAGCAAACAGAATCCAACAACACATTAAAAGGATCATATACCATGATCAAGTGGGATTTATCCCAGGGATGCAAGGATTCTTCAGTATACGCAAATCAATCAATGTGATACACTGTATTAACAAATTGAAGAAGAAAAACCATATGATCATCGCAATAGATGCAGAAAAAGCTTTTGACAAAATTCAACACCCATTTATGATAAAAACTCTCCAGAAATCGGGCATAGAGGGAACCTACCTTAACATAATAAAGGCCATATACGACAAACCCACAGCCAACATCATTCTCAATGGTGATAAACTGAAAGCATTTCCTCTAAGATCAGGAACAAGACAAGGATGTCCACTCTCACCACTATTATTCACCATAGTTTTGGAAGTCTTAGCCACGGCAATCAGAGAAGAAAAAGATATAAAAGGAACACAAATTGGAAAAGAAGAAGTAAAACTGTCACTGTTTGCAGATGACATGATACTATACATAGAGAATCCTAAAGATGCCACCAGAAAACTACTAGAGCTAATCAATGAATTTGGTAAAGTAGCAGGATACAAAATTAATGCACAGAAATCTCTTGCATTCCTATACACTAATGATGAAAAATCTGAAAGAGAAATTAAGGAAACACTCCCATTTACCACTGCAACAAAAAGAATAAAATACCTAGGAATAAACCTACCTAGGGAGACAGAAGACCTGTATGCAGAAAATTATAGGACACTGATGAAAGAAATTAAAGATGATGCAAACAGATGGAGAGATATAACATGTTCTTGGATTGGAAGAATCAATATTTTGAAAATGACTATACTACCGAAAGCAATCTACAGATTCAATGCAATCCCTATCAAATTACCAATGGCATTTTTTACAGAACTAGAACAAAAAATCTTAAAATTTATATGGAGACACAAAAGACCCTGAATAGCCAAAGCAGTCTTGAGGGAAAAAAATGGAACTGGAGGAATCAGGCTCCCAGACTTCAGACTATACTACAAAGCTACAGTAATCAAGACAATATGGTACTGACATAAAAACAGAAATATAGATCAACGGAACAGGATAGGAAGCCCAGAGATAAACCCACGCACCTATGGTCAACTAATCTATGACAAAGGAGGCAAGGATATACAATGGAGAAAAGACAGTCTCTTCAATAAATGGTGCTGGGAAAACTGGACAGCTACATGTAAAAGAATGAAATTAGAATACTCCCTAACACCATACACCAACATAAACTCAAAATGGATTAGAGACCTAAATGTAAGACCAGACATTATAAAACTCGTAGAGGAAAACATAGGAAGAACACTCTTTGACATAAATCACAGCAAGATCTTTTTTAATCCACCTCCTAGAGTAATGGAAATAAAAACAAAAATAAACAAATGGAACCTAATGAAACTTAAAAGCTTTTGCAAAGAAAAGGAAACTACAAACAAGACGAAAAGACAGCCTTCAGAATGGGAGAAAATATTTGCAAATGAATCAACGGACAAAGGATTAATCTCCAAAATATATAAACAGCTCATGCAGCTCAATATTAAAAAAACAAACAACCCAATCCAAAAATGGGCACAAGACCTAAGTAGACATTTCTCTAAAGAAGACATACAGATGGCCAAGAAGCACATGAAAAGCTGCCCAATATCACTATTAGAGAAATGCAAATCAAAACTACAATGAGGTATCACCTCACACCAGTTAGAATGGGCATCATCAGAAAATCTACAAACAACAAATGCTGGAGAGGGTGTGGAGAAAAGGGAACCCTCTTGCACTGTTGGTGGGAATGTAAATTGATTCAGCCACTATGGAGAACAGTATGGAGGTTCCTTAAAAAACTAAAAATAGAATTACCATATGACCCAGCAATCCCACTACTGGGCATATACCCAGAGAAAACCATAATTCAAGAAACACATGCACCCCAATGTTCATTGCAGCACTATTTACAATAGCCAGGTCATGGAAGCAACCTAAATGCCCATCGACAGACGAATGGATAAAGAAGTTGTGGTACATATATACAATGGAATATTACTCAGCTATAAACAGGAATGAAATTGGGTCATTTGTAGAGACGTGGATGGATCTAGAGACTGTCATACAGAGTGAAGTAAGTCAGAAAGAGAAAAACAAATATCGTAAATTACCACATATATGTGGAGCTTAGAAAAATGGTACAGATGAACCGGTTTGCAGGGCAGAAATAGAGACACAGATGCAGAGAACAAACGTATGGACACCAAGGGGGGAAAGTGGCGGGGGTGGTGGTGGTGGTGGTGGTGGTGGGATGAATTGGGAGATTGGGATTGACATGTATACACTGATGTGTATAAAATGGATGAGTAATAACAACCTGCTGTATAAAAAAATAAATAAAATTAAATTTAAAAAAAAAACTATGAGGTAGTTGTTCTTGCTTCTGAACTTCAGAGTTCTGAAGAAGCTCTACCCTTGGCTCATGAAGAAAGATGAGTGAGTGGCTCTTAGAAGCAGACGTGGGTTGGATACTGTGTTAGTCACATTGACTTTAGCCTATGAACTCTGGTTTAGATTCCTCTTCCATCATGACTGTAGGATAACTATTTTCCATCTCTATGACTCACTTTCTTCCTGTATAAAATAAGGGTGATTTAACCTGCCTTTCAAGTTTGTTGTGAAAATTATATAACATGTGCAAAGTACCTGCTGGGGGTCTGCACATAGTAATGCTTAACTATTAACACTTCTGCAAAGCCAGAGAAATGGACTTTCCCTCTTGCCCAGTAGTTGAACTCTAGGGAATAT
Organism: Eubalaena glacialis; assembly: GCF_028564815.1. NCBI lineage: Eukaryota > Metazoa > Chordata > Mammalia > Artiodactyla > Balaenidae > Eubalaena > Eubalaena glacialis. The sequence goes on along the minus strand of NC_083728.1, from coordinate 7,058,441 downwards.
TTCCTAAGAAAAATTAACATAAGAATAAAACTATAGGCACAAACATAATCCTTTCAGGATCATCTGCATTTGCGTTATTTTCTTTTTAGAAAAGGATTAAAGATGCTTGTTCTCTGTAATAGCAAATAACTGGAGACAACCTAATTGCTCAGTAGTAATGTAATATGGAGGGTAATTGTGGTACATCAATATGATAGAATATTATGAGGACATTAAAAATGAGCATTTTGAAAATAGCACAGTGACATGGAAATGGTTTTTTGTATAATGTTATGCAAGAGAAACAGAATACAAAATGTCATGCCTGCTCCATAATAACTAGACTAGATTGGTCTCATCCACAACGATCTAGCCAGCACCTAGTACGGAGTAAGCACCAGGTGAATATGTACTGAATGGACTATAAAAACATAGGGCCAGGCTTGGAAAGTCAGGTGCAAAAAAATTAAAAGATACTGATAGTATTAAGAGTTTTTTTTCATTGTTTGTGCAGTTAAAAAGGAGGGAGTAAAGAAGAAAGGTAGGGAGGAAGCAAAGAGAGTAAAAGAGGGAGGAAGGGAGGAAGGAAGGGAGAGAAGGGGGTAGGAAGGAAGGAAGGAAGGAGAGGGAGGAAGGGAGGGAGGAAGGAAGGAAGGGAGGGAGGAAGGAAGGAAGGGAGGGGGGTAGGAAGGAAGGGAGGGAGGGAGGGAGGAAGGAAGGGAGGGAGGGAGGAAGGAAGGAAGGGAGGGAGGAAGGAAGGAAGGAAGGGAGGGAAGGAGGAAGGAAGGAAGGAAGGGAGGGAAGGGAGGGAAGGGAGAGAGAGAGGAAGGAAGGAAGGGAGGAAGGAAGGGAGGGAAAGGAGGGAAGGGAGGGAGAGAGGGAGGAAGGAAGGAACGAAGGAAGGAAGGAAGGTAGGAAAGAAGGAAGGGAGGGAGGGAGAAAAGGAAGGAAGGAAGGAAGGGAGGGAGGGAGGGAAGGGAGGGAGGGAGGGGAGGAGGGAAAGGAGGGAGGCAGGGAAGGAGGAAGGAAGGAAGGAAGGAAAGGAGGGAGGGAGGGAGGAAGGAAGGAGGGAAGGAAGGAAGGAAAGGAGGGAGGGAGGGAGGAAGGGAGGAAGGGAGGGAGGGAAGGGAGGGAGGGAAGGAAGGAAGGAAAGGACGGAGGAAGGAGGGAGGGAGGGAGGAAGGGACTGACTGAAGGCTCTTCTGTTTGCAACACTGATAGCCACTAAGAGCCACTCAGCCACTCATGTTAAAATCTGAGACCTCGGGGTCACAGGAACTTATATTTGAATCTCAGTTCCCACCCCCAATGTTTGCGCGCCTGAACATTTTGACAAATTACGTAATTTCTCTTAAATCTAATACACAGAGATATAACATCAGGCAAACAATAGCACCAAGCTCTTGGGAATATCATGACGATGAAATAAGATAATTTACGCAAAGCAGCAAGGGTGATACATATTAGAGACCTAATAGTGATAACTGCATTTAATATTATCTTAGCATCATTTTATCATCATAAGAACAATTCTTCTGAGCCACTTACATAAAGCAGAGAAAACAAATAAAGATAAAACTCTTCTGCCAGGTCCTTGGAAAGGAGCCACGCAGTAAGTACCCCTAGGGGACACAGGTGCTGACCACCTGTCTGGAGCCCCTTGGGGGTTCAGCTCTTCCGGTTTAAGGGAGTTTGCTTCTCACAGTCTCACTGAACCAATTCATTTTCTCATCAAACTCTTTCTTGCACAGACCAACTACAATGGCTCCATCCACAGAAATAATTAACATGCCCCTGGCAGCCTTTACTGATATTCGGTTTATAAAGCAGTGACCTAGAGATGGGGCATCTCTTGCAGATTAATGGCTCACAAGGGTCATTACTGGTGCGAAGGCACTTCCAGGGGCTACTGATTCCTTTCGACCGGTTGTTAGCCCACAGTTTCAACTGCCAAATGCTTCGTGCACACGAGGGTCTCCATTAGCAGTTGGGATGTGCATGCAATAACAAGATTTGCCTTCATACGCTCCACTTTGCATTTTTCAAAGCAAGGAGAGAGGGACTTGGTATTGGAATCAAATATTTATTTATGCTGGAAAACATCACGCAAAACAACCCTATTCTGCTGACACCCAGGACAACGTCTGCCTCGCCACAGCTGAAATGGCTTACGGCCTGGCCCAAACCCATTCCCTTTTCTTCTTTGTAACAGAACACCAATTATATTCTGAGGGCAACTGTGCTCAGCCAAATGGCCACATTTCACAGCCCTCCTCGTAGCCAGGGTAGCTACTGAGATATAAGCAGAAGTCACTTTGTAAGACATCTGGGAAAGCTCTGGTGCCACCTCTTCCAGCTTCCTACCTGGGCACCAGAAGGCAGCTCGTGGCCTTAGGAAATGTTAGAGATGGTGGAGCCAAACACTAAAGGCGCTGGGGTGCCTCCTGGCTTCCTGCAGCTGCTACAGCAACTCTCTTCTGCCCACCTCCAGCCTCTTTCATATGTGAGAAAGAGAAAAAAAAACTGTCAAGAACTGGGAAGGTCCAATATTTCACCCTATTCACAAGATAACAAGTTAGCCGGCCACAGTTTCAAGGAGTCTGGCAGAAGAAACGAGACTCCTGGGTCAGAGACAAAGGATTCTATTACTCCCAGCATAGCAGGCAGCTCAAGCCTCATGGTCACAGCAGTTTCCTCTGCCCCACCCTGACCACACCCCCAGCACCACGGAGGTAACCAGGGGCAGCCCACGTTGATTCTGTACACACAGTGGCACCGCATCACAGCTGAGGAACCCCCAAATTAGGACACCCGAGTTTTTGTAACTGGCTGTGAACAAACCTGTCCAAACCTTACCTTGTAAGGAGACTTTATCTTTATTAACCTGCCCAGCAAACAAATCTTCCCTCTGCCCCAGGGGGAGACACTATCTCTAGCTTCCAAAGCTGTTTGCAACAAATATCCTGCAGAAGGCTCTCCACAACAAAAGCTGCCGGTACCCCTGCTCACAAAACATGCAGAAATGAGGAAGAGCCACGCAAAACCACCACCCAACAACAACCATCTATTTTGTTTAAGCCACTGTTATTTCCAGTTTGTTACCAGCCACTGAGTGGAATGCCTTGGCAGTTCTTCCAGTGGCTGCATCATCGTGTCATTTTCCTTTACAAAGAATAGAACGCTGGTCACGTGACTCTCTTCTGGATTCAGAGGTCACATCGGGTAGAAGAAAGTACATGGGCTTACTCTGGAACTAGACTGCCTGGGTTCTGATCCCAATCCCACTGTTCATTAACTGTGTGACTTATGCAAGTTACTCAACCTCTCTGTGCTTGGTTTTCTTATCTAAAAAGTAGGAATGATAAGAGCAGCTACCTCACAGTTGTGGTGAGAATTAAGAGTGTTATTACACACAAAGCATTAGGATAGTGTCTGGCGTAGTGAAATGTGAGCTGGGAGCAGAGAAGAGCATAGCGGTCACAAGCAAATCCCAGCTCCACCACTGATGAACCGAGTTTTGTTGGGTAAGCTCCTTAACCTCTTCAAAATGTCTTTATCTTCAAGGTAACATGCTCCCCTCGGAGAGCTGTGGGTATGAAATGGGATAATGCATATAAAATATATAGCACAATGCCTGGCACTGGTGCAAACCCTTCACAAAATAGCTGCTATTATTGCTACTGTTGTTCATTTTGTGTTGGACTTAAAATCTGTTCTTTAATCATTTAGAGACATCCCAAGACCTTTGTAACTCCTTACTTTATCACATGAATATTTTTAGTCAAACATTATTAAATTTCTCTGATTGCAGACCCCTTTAATCTTCTGGTTTCGTTCTGACAGAGATCACCTGGGGTCGTCCCAACCTCATCAAATTCTCTGTCAATTCAATTGCATCATAGAAAGATACAGGTCCTCAGAGCTAACCATTTTTATGCTTCTGAATCAGCGAAAATGATTTGGTCTTTCTTCTTTTAAAAGGTCTCTGAACTCCATTTGTTCTAAATAATACTTTCTAAGAAGGATCCAAGTGCTAATTGAAAGCATTTCATTCCCCATATATTAAATAAAAATGAGATCTGGAATTCCTCATCTACATTAAAATCCTCCAATGCTATTCACATCTTTAATGTGAATCTAACATATTGAAACAATGTGAGAAATTTTTAAGTTGAAAGATTTTATAGATTTTCTTAAAGTAAGATTGATTTGAAGTATTTTTTAAATACAACATTTACGAGAATGTCACTATAGAATTTCTTCACTTCATCACCTTTTTGACAGCTAAGAAAGGTCTCCTTCATACTTCTAAATTAGATCCTGTAATAAACGCACAATCTTGACTTGAGACAGGTTTATTACACGACCGAAACCCCCAGCAGTAAGCTTATAATTAAGTGGTAACATTAATAGACAGTGAGCTTGGGCATGTGTTCCAATTATGTGCAAAGATTTGAAAAGAGCTGAATGTTGGGTGACAGAAGGATTTCCAATTGATATAAGTGTTTGGGAGGATACTTCATCCTAGCAAGCTCATATAGGTGCATCTCTATTCTTCACCAGTTTTTCTAACATCGCTGGGCTGAATCCTCAAACTCACCAAAATAAATCTTGGGTTCCTTCTGTTAATATATTTTTCAACTTCAGGACTGTAAACAAAATCTCTGAGAAATAGTCCCAGGAGTTTTGAGGGTTATTGAGGCAGGGAGTCCAAGTAACAAAAATTATACCAGAGTCAGGCACAATTCAACAAGCATTTTCTGAGGATGGATAGTGAATCACATATGAGGAGTTCTTCCTTTATCATCTGGCAAACTCCTATTCATCCTCCAAGGAAGTTCAGGTGTCCTCCCTCTAGGAAGCCTTGATTTCCCTTAGCTCAGAGTGGAATAGGCATAGGCATCTGTTCTGTGTCATCTCAAAGTGCCCTGAGCACATCTCCATCATTGCATTTATCCCTTTTAATGTATTTTTTAATTTTTATATTATTCATTTGTATCCTTGGTACTTACCATCTGACTTAGAGCATAGCAGGTGCTCACATAGGTGCTATAACAGTACCTACATGAAAAGTCTTTAAGAAGATTAATGTAAGAAGAGAAAACAAGTTTGAGGTAAGGCATTGGTGAAACTGCAGTTCTAGAGGTATGGCAGAAGCAGGTAGTGAAGGTATTGTATGCCACGTTATGGGCCAGGATGTGAAGAACAGTCAAATATCTACAGGGCACAGAGGGGTAATTTTTAAAAGGAGAGTAGGCTAGGTAGCACTATTGGGAATAGTGGGGACTTTAGCAAAATGAACAATGAAAAAGCCCAGAATGTGAAATTTCCTAATTTCTAAACAAGGCCCATCTTCAAGCGTAGCAGGATATAGCCACCAGTTTGAAACCTCTGAGAAATTTTATTTCCCAGTCCAGGTTCCAAGAGTGGTCTTCTCTGCTTATGCACTAGCAACAAAAGGAAATGATCACTCATAAGCCTATAGGCCAAAAGAGCATGCATTTCTTCCATTTAATTAAGAAAAAGCCAATAATAAGGACTTTTAGCTCCAGCTAAGATAGAGTTAACAGGATCAGATTTACACTCCAACATTAAAAACCTAGAAAGCCAGACAAAATACATGGAAAAAAAATGGTCTGCAAATAATGGCAGCATAAGACTAAGAAGAGAAAGCCCTACAATTGCACCCGCTGATTGCCTGAAAGCAATTTCCAGGCTGCAGTACTGGGACAAGGAACCCAAACAGAGCCTGGTGATCCCACAGACATGAGGAAAGGAAAACCAAAGTTGTAGAGGTCAAGTGGCTAGAATTTAGGTATCAAGCCATAAGAATGGAGGAAGCTGCACAGAAAGACAGCTCCAGAGATTTGCTGAAGGGTCTTCAACTGAATACTGATAGGCACGTTCAGAAGAAACTATCCAAGGACAAAAAAGAACCAAAAAATGAATTTTTCCTGGAAAAATGAAGGAAGAACTATTTCCAGAGCTTACACAAGGCTGGGAAGTTTGTGTTCCCAACAACCAGAGAGAAAAGATTTCATAGTACAGAGGGTGTTGGGTAGAATCCTCAGAAGGATATCACACTAGTAGTGAAACTAAATTAGCCCTAGACTAATGGATACTCCCGTTCTGACTAAGCAATACTTAAAAGCAAGTCTCAAAAGGATTCAAGTGATTCCAAATAACTTAATAGTGTTTTGGAACAAAAATCCAACTCTATTTAAAGGAATATAATAAAATCAATTCCAGCAACCAGCAACATAAAATTCACAATGTCCAGCAGGAATAAATAAACAGGTGGCATCTCTATAGTTCCTAACGAGATAATGGACAATAAGGGAATGTTATGAGCAAAACTATGCCATGAAATTTGACAACTTAAACGGAATGGACAAGTTCCTTCAAAGATACAAAACCAGATATTACTCAAGAAGAAAGTGGTAACTTAAATAGCCCTACATCTACTGAAGAAATTGAATTCATAGTTTAAAAATCTTTCAACAAGGAAAACTCCAGGCCAGATGGCTTCACTGGTGAATTCTATACACTCTTCAAAAAAATACAAGAGAAGGTGATACATTCCAAGACATTTTAGAAAACCAGCATTACTCAGTTAACAAAACCAGCAAAAACACTATTTTAAAAAGAAAACTGCAATGTACATACATACCTCATGTACATGACTGCCAAAAATCCTTTAAAATCTTAGAAAATTGAATCCAACATGTAAATCAAGTGGGGTTCATCCCAATAATGTAAGGTTGATTTAATTTTTGAAAAGCAATCAATGTAAGTCAATATATTAGCAGACTAACAATGAAAAAACATGATCTTCTCAAAAGATGCAGTGAAACATTTAACAAAATCCCACACCTGATATTCATGATAAAAAGTCTCTGCAAACTTGGAATAGAAGGGAATCTCTTCAACCTGATTAAAGGCACCTGTGGAAAACGTATAGCCAACAACATACTGAAATGTTGAAAGAGTAAACCTTTAATCTTAACATCAAGAACAATGCAAGGATGTCTACTCTCATTGCTCCTAGCCAACATCGTACTGGAGGTTCTTGCCATTCTAATACAAAAAAAAAACAAATGAAATGCATATGGATTGTAAAGGAAGAAGTAAAACTCTATCTTTAGACAACGTGGCTGAAAATCCTAAGGAATCTACCAAAAATAACTACTAGAACTAATAACTGAGTTTAGAAAGGTTTCAAGATTCAAGGTCAATGTGCAATGACAATTCAAGGTCATTTACATGTCCAGATACTAGCCCTGAACAAATGGAAATTGAAATCTTAAAAGTACTAATTAAAATAGCATCAAAATTATTAAATACTTTGGAATGAATTTAGGAATAAAACATTGCTAAGATAAATTAAAGAAGGCCTAAATAAACAGAAGGATATACCATGTTCATGGATTGAAAGACTCAATATTGTTAAGATGTCAATTATCACCCAATTGATCTATACATTCAATGTATTCCCAATCACATTCCTTGCAGGAATTTTTATATAAATGAATAAGCCGATTCTAAAATTCATATGGAAATGCAGAGAACCTAGAATAGCCAAAATAATTTTTCAAAAGAACAACAGAGGATCTGCAGAATTTATTATAAATCTGCAGTAATCAAAACAGTATCATACTGGGTTCATAGTAGACATATAGGCCAATGAAGCAGAATAAGATATTCTCAGAATTAACTCACACATGTATAATCAATCGATTATCAGCAAATGTTAGATTCAATGGGGAAAATATAGTTTCTTCAACAAATGGTGCTAGAACAATCAGATGTCCACATTCAAAAAAACAGAACTTCGGGGAGACCTTCAAGATGGTGGAGGAGTAAGATGTGGAGATCACCTTCCTCCCTACATACACATCAGAAATACATCTACATGTGGAACAACTCCTACAGAACACCTACTGAACGCTGGCAGAAGTCCTCAGACTTCCCCAAAGGCAAGAAACTGCCCACATACCTGGGTAGAGCAAAAGAAAAAAGAAAAAATAGAGACAAAAGAATAGGGACGGGACCTGCACCTCTGGGAGGGAGCCATGAAGGAGGAAAAGTTTCCACACACTAGGAACCCCTTCACTGGTGGAGAGAGGGGGTGGGCGGAGGGGAAGCTTCAGAGCCACGGAGGAGAGCGCAGCAACAGCAGTGCAGAGGGCAATGCAGAGAGATTCCCGCACATAGGATCAGTGCCGACCAGCACTCACCAGCCCGACAGGCTTGTCTGCTCACGGGGGGTGGAGGCTGGGAGCTGAGGCTCGGGCTTCGGTCGGATCGCAGGGAGAGGACTGGGGTTGGCGGCGTGATCACAGCCTGAAAGGGCTAGTGCGCCACAGCTAGCCGGGATGGAGTCCGGGAAAAAGTCTGGAGCTGCCGAAGAAGCAAGAGACTTTTTCTTGCCTCTTTGTTGCCTGGTGCGCGAGGAGAGGGGATTCAGAGCGCCGCCTAAACGAGCTCCAGAGACGGGCGCGAGCCGCGGCGATCAGCGCAGACCCCAGAGATGGGCATGAGATGCTAAGGCTGCTGCTGCCGCCACCAAGAAGCCTGTGTGCGAGCACAGGTCACTCTCCACACCTCCCCTCCCAGGAGCCTGTGCAGCCCGCCACTGCCAGGGTCCTGTGATCCAGGGACAACTTCCCCGGGAGAACGCACGGCGCGCCTCAGGCTGCTGCAACGTCACGCAGGCCTCTGCCGCCGCAGGCTCGCCCCGCATCCGTACCCCTCCCTCCCCACAGCCTGAGTGAGCCAGAGCCCCCGCAGCAGCTGCTCCTTTAACCCCGTCCTGTCTGAGCGAAGAACAGACGCCCTCGGGCGACCTACACGCAGAGGCGGGTCCAAATCCAAAGCTGAACCCCGGGAGCTGTGCAAACAAAGAAGAGAACGGGAAATCTCTCCCAGCAGCCTCAGGAGCAGCGGATTAAATCTCCACAGTCAACTTGATGTACCCTGCAACTGTGGAATACCTGAATAGACAACAAATCATCCCAAAATTGAGGAGGTGGACTTTGGGAGCAATGATATATTTTTTTTTCCCTTTTTCTCTTTTTGTGAGTGTGTATGTGTATGCTTCTGTGTGTGATTCTGTCTGCATAGCTTTGCTTTTACCATTTGTCCTAGGGTTCTGTCTGTCCGTTTTTTCTTTTTTGTTGTTTTTTTTTTGTTGGTATACTTTTTAGCACTTGTTATCATTGGTGGATTTGTTTTTTGGTTTGGTTGCTCTCTTCTTTACTTTCTTTCTTTTTTTTTTTTATTACTTAAAAAAAATTTTTTTAATAACTATTTTTTATTTTTTTTATTTCTTTTTATTTTCATAACTTTATTTTATCTTCTTCTTTCTTTCTTTCTTTTTTTTCTCCCTTTTATTCTGAGCCACGTGGAGCACAGGCTCTTGGTGCTCCAGCCAGGCAGCAGGGCTGTGCCTCTGAGGTGGGAGAGCCAAGTTCAAGACACTGGTCCACAAGAGACCTCCCAGCTCCACGTAATATCAAACGGCGAAAATCTTCCAGAGATCTCCATCTCAACACCAAGACCCAGCTCCACTCAACGACCAGCAAGCTCCAGTGCTGGACACCCTATGCCAAACAACTAGCAAGACAGGA